>NW_026777432.1:1235233-2470467 GCF_028023285.1 Balaenoptera ricei | reverse complement strand
TATGATAAGAGGGGACATGGAGCATTGTGATGACAGGTGTATTGGAGCATTGTGATGAAAATATTAATGGATCATTGTGATGACATGTGTCCTGGAACACTGTGATGACACGGTTCATCGAGTATTGTGATGACAAGGGTCATAGCGAATTGTGATAACAGGTGTCATGGGGCATTGTGATGACATTGATCATCTAGGAATTGTGATGAAAGGTATCATGGAGCACTGTGATGACTGGGGGCATGAAGCATTGTTATGAAAATTGTCCTGGATTATTGTGATGACAGCAGTCATGGAGAATTGGGATGACAGGGATTATGCAGCATTGTGTTGACATGGGTATGGACTATTGTGATGACAATGGTCATGGAGCAATGTGATGAAAGTTTTCATGGAATATCGTGATGAAAAGTGCCTGGGAGCATTGTGACGATAAAGGCCATGGAGCATTGTGATGACAAGTGTCATGGAGCATTGTAATGAAAGCTTTCATTGTGCACTGTGATGACAAGGGGGATGGAGTATTGTGATGAAACTGGTCCTGGAACATTGTGATAACAAAAGCCATGGAGCATTGTGATGACAGGCATCATGGAGAATTGTGAAGAAAGGGGCCATGGGGAATTGTAATGACAATAGAGAAATGTGATGAAAATGGTCAGCGAGCATAGTGATTAAAGTGGTCATTGAGAATTGTGATGAAAAGTGACATAGAGCATTGTGATGACAAAGGTCATGGAGAACTGTGATGACCAGGGTCATGTAGCATTGTGATGACACGTTCATGGAACATTGTGATGACAAGAATTCTGGAGCATTGTGATGACAAGGGCCATGGAGCATTGTGATGCCACGGTCATGGAACATTGTGATGACAAAATTCTGGAGCTTTGTGAGGAAAAAGGCATGGAGCATTGTGATTATAGGGGACATGGAGCATTTTGATGACATGGGCAGGGAACACTGTGATGACAGGTGTTATGGAGCAATGGGATGACAAGTGTCATGGAGCACTGTGATGAGAGGGGCCTTGGAGAATTGTGATGACAGGCGTCATGAGGCATTGAGATGGCAGTGGTCATGGAGCATTATGATGAAAGGTGTTATGGAGCACTGTGATTACAGGGGCCATGGAGCATTGTGAATACAAAGGCCATGGAGCATTGAGATGACAGTGGTCATGGAGCATTGTGATGAAAGTGGTAATGGATCATTGTGAGGACAAGTGTCCTGGGACCCTGTGATGACATGGTTCATGGAGCATTGTGATGACAATGGTCATGGCGAATTGTGATGACAATGTCATGGGGCATTGTGATGGCAGTGGTCATCTAGAAATGTGATTAAAGTTATTATGGAGCACAGTAATGAGAGGGGCCATGGAGCATTGTGATGACAAGTCTCATGGAGCATTGTGATGACAGGTGTCATGGAGCATCGTGATGACAAATGCCATTGAGAATTGTGATCAGAGGTGACATTGGGCATTGTGATGAAAGGGGTCATGGAGTACTGGGAGTACAGGGGCCATGGAGCCTTGTGATAACAAGTGACATGGAGAATAGTGATGACAGGCATCATAGAGCATTGTGATGACAAGTGCCATTTAGCATTTTGATGACAGGGGTCATGAGGCACTGTGTTGACGGGGGTCACGGAGCATTGTGATGACAAAGGCCATAGAGCATTGTGATGAGAGGGGTCATGGAGCATTGTGATGACATGGGCCATGGAGCATTGTGAAGACAAGATTCATGGAGCATTGTGATGACACGGGTATGAAGCATGGTGATGACAACAGACCTGGAGCATTGTGATGACAAGGGCATGGAGCATTGTGATTACAGGAGACTTGGGTCATTGTGATGAAATTGGCAGGGATCATTGTGATTAGAGGGATCATGGAGCATTGTGATGACAAGTGTCATGCAATATTGTGCTGACACAGATCATGGAGCATTTTGATGAGAGTGGCCTTGGAGCACAGTGATGAGAGACGTCATGGGGCATTATGGTGACAGTGGTCAAGGAGCATTGTGATGAAAGTGTTCATGGAGCAACGCGATTATCGGGACAATGGAGCATTGTGAATACAAAGGCCATGGAACATTGAGATAACAGAGTTCATGGAGCATTGTGATGACAAGGGTCTTGGAGCTACTGATGACACGTTTCATACAGCATTGAGATGACAAGGGCCAAGGCGAATTGTGATGACACGTGTCATGGGGCATTGTGATGACATTGGTCATCTTGCATTGTGATGAGAGTGGTCATGTAGAATTTTGATTAAAGGTATCATGGAGCACTGTGATGACAAAGGCCAAGGAACATTGTGATGACAAGTGTCATTCAGCAATGTGATGACACGGGAATGGAGCATTATGATGACAAGTGTTCTGGAGCATTGTGATGACAAGGGTATGGAGCATTGTGATTACAGGGACCATGGAGCATTGTGATGACAACGGCATGGAGCACTGTGATGACATTGGTCATTGAGCATTGTGATTACAAAGACCATGAGGCATTGTGATGACAGGGGCCTTGGAGCATTGTGATGACAATGGTCATCAAGAATTGTGATGACAGGGGTCATAGAGCATTGTGATGAGAAAGACCATGGAGCATGGTGATGACAGAGGCCATGGAACATTGTGATGACCAGGCCATGTACCATTGTGATGACAAGGGCAGGGAACCTTGTGGTGTCCGGGGTCATGGAGCATTTTGATGACAACTTTCATGGAACGTTGTGATGACAGTGGTCATGGAGCATTGTGATGAAAGTTGTCCTGGAGCATTGTGATGACAGCGGTCACAGAGAATTGGGATGAAAGGTATCATGCAGCATTGTGATGACAACGGTCATGGATCATTTTGATGACAGGGGTCATGGAACATTCTGATAACAAGGTTCATAAAGCATTTTGATGACAGGGGTCATGGAGCATTGTGTTGACACGAGCATGGAGCATTGTAATGATAGGATATCTGGAGCATTGTGATGAAAAGGGGATGGAGCATTTTGATGACAGGGTCCAAGTAGCATTGTGCTGACAATGGCATGGAGCATTGTGATGAAAAGGGTACTGGAGCACTCTGAGGAAAGGAATCATGGATCATTGTGATGCCAGGGGTCATGGAGCTTTGTGATGACACGGGTCATGGAGCATTGTGATGACACGGTCAAGGAACATTGCGATGAAAAGAATTCTGGAGCATTGTGATGAAAGGGCATGGTGCATTGTGATGAAAGGTGACAAGGAGCATTGTGACGATATGGGCAGAGAACTTTTTGATGACAGGGGTCATGGAGCATTGTGATAAAAAGTGTCATGGAGCATTTTACTGACAGGGATCATGGAGCTTTTTGGTAAGAGAGGTCTTGGAGATTTGTGAAGGCAGGCGTCATGGGGCATTGTGATGACAGCGGTCTTGGAGCATTGGGATGAAAGGGGTCATGGAGCTCTGTGATTACAGGGGCCATGGAGCATTGTGAATACAAAGGCCATGGAGCATTGAGATGACAGGGTTCATGGAGCATTGTGATGAAAGTGATCATGGATCATTGTGATGACAAGTGTCCTGGAACCTTGTGATGACACAGTTCATGGAGCATTGTGATGACAAGGACCATGGCGAATTGTGGTATCATCTGTCATGGGGCATTGTGATGACAGTGGTCATGTAGAATTGTATTGAAAGGTAACATGGAGCACTCTGATGACAGGGGCCATGGAACATTGTGATGACAAAGGCCATGGAGCATTGTGATGACAAGTGTCATGGGGCACTTTGATGACATTGGCATGGAGCATTATGATGACAAGAGTTCTGGAGCATTTTGATGACCAGGGCATGGAGCATTGTGATGAAAGTTGTCCTGGAGCATTGTGATGACAGCGGTCACAGAGGATTGGGATGAAAGGTATCATGCAGCATTGCGATGACAACGGTCAGGGATCATTTTGATGACAGGGGTCATGGAACATTCTGATAACAAGTTTCATCAAGGATTTTGATGACAGGGGTCATGGAGCATTGTGTTGACACGAGCATGGAGCATTGTAATGATAGGATATCTGGAGCATTGTGATGAAAAGGGATGGAGCATTTTGATGACAGGGTCCAAGGAGCATTGTGCTGACAATGGCATGGAGCATTGTGATGAAAAGGGTACTGGAGCACTCTGAGGAAAGGAATCATGGATCATTGTGATGCCAGGGGTCATGGAGCTTTGTGATGACACGAGTCATGGAGCATTGTGATGACACGGTCAAGGAACATTGTGATGACAAGAAATCTGGACCATTGTGATGAAAGTTCATGGAGCATTGTGATGAAAGGTGACAAGTAGCATTGTGATGATATGGGCAGAGAACTTTGTGATGACAGGGTTCATGGAGCATTTTGATGAAAAGTGTCATGGAACATTGTACTGACAGGGATCATGGAGCTTTTTGGTAAGGGAGCCCTTGGAGATTGGTGGTGGCAGGCGTCATGGGGCATTGTGATGACAGCGGTCTTGGAGCATTGTGATGAAAGGGGTCATGGAGCACTGTGATTACAGGGGCCATGGAGCATTGTGAATACAAAGGCTATGGAGCATTGAGATGACAGGGTTCATGGAGCATTGTGATGAAAGTGATCATGGATCATTGTGATGACAAGTGTCCTGAAACCTTGTGATGACACGGTTCATGGAGCATTGTTATGACAAGGACCATGGCGAATTGTGATGACATCTGAAATGGGGCATTGTGATGACAGTGGTCATGTAGAATTGTGATGAAAGGTATCAAGGAGCACTGTGATGACAGGGGCCATGGAACATTGTGATGACAAAGGCCATGGAGCATTGTGATGACAAGTGTCATGGGACATTTTGATGACATTGGCATGGAACATTATGATGACAAGAGTTCTGGAGAATTTTGATGACAAGGGCATGGAGCATTGTGATGACAGGGCCCATGGAGCATTGTGACGAAGAGGGCAGGGAACATTGTGATGACTGGGTTCATGGAGCCTTGTGATGAAAGGGGCCATGGAGCACTGAGATGACAGGCGTCTTGAGGTATGGTGATGACAGTGGTCATGGAGCATTGTGATGAAAGAGATCATGGAGCAATATGATAAGAGGGGACATGGAGCATTGTGATGACAGGTGTATTGGAGCATTGTGATGAAAATATTAATGGATCATTGTGATGACATGTGTCCTGGAACACTGTGATGACACGGTTCATCGAGTAGTGTGATGACAAGGGTCATAGCGAATTGTGATAACAGGTGTCATGGGGCATTGTGATGACATTGATCATCTAGGAATTGTGATGAAAGGTATCATGGAGCACTGTGATGACTGGGGGCATGAAGCATTGTTATGAAAATTGTCCTGGATTATTGTGATGACAGCAGTCATGGAGAATTGGGATGACAGGGATTATGCAGCATTGTGTTGACATGGGTATGGACTATTGTGATGACAATGGTCATGGAGCAATGTGATGAAAGTTTTCATGGAATATCGTGATGAAAAGTGCCTGGGAGCATTGTGACGATAAAGGCCATGGAGCATTGTGATGACAAGTGTCATGGAGCATTGTAATGAAAGCTTTCATTGTGCACTGTGATGACAAGGGGGATGGAGTATTGTGATGAAACTGGTCCTGGAACATTGTGATAACAAAAGCCATGGAGCATTGTGATGACAGGCATCATGGAGAATTGTGAAGAAAGGGGCCATGGGGAATTGTAATGACAATAGAGAAATGTGATGAAAATGGTCAGCGAGCATAGTGATTAAAGTGGTCATTGAGAATTGTGATGAAAAGTGACATAGAGCATTGTGATGACAAAGGTCATGGAGAACTGTGATGACCAGGGTCATGTAGCATTGTGATGACACGTTCATGGAACATTGTGATGACAAGAATTCTGGAGCATTGTGATGACAAGGGCCATGGAGCATTGGGATGCCACGGTCATGGAACATTGTGATGACAAAATTCTGGAGCTTTGTGAGGAAAAAGGCATGGAGCATTGTGATTATAGGGGACATGGAGCATTTTGATGACATGGGCAGGGAACACTGTGATGACAGGTGTTATGGAGCAATGGGATGACAAGTGTCATGGAGCACTGTGATGAGAGGGGCCTTGGAGAATTGTGATGACAGGCGTCATGAGGCATTGAGATGGCAGTGGTCATGGAGCATTATGATGAAAGGTGTTATGGAGCACTGTGATTACAGGGGCCATGGAGCATTGTGAATACAAAGGCCATGGAGCATTGAGATGACAGTGGTCATGGAGCATTGTGATGAAAGTGGTAATGGATCATTGTGAGGACAAGTGTCCTGGGACCCTGTGATGACATGGTTCATGGAGCATTGTGATGACAATGGTCATGGCGAATTGTGATGACAATGTCATGGGGCATTGTGATGGCAGTGGTCATCTAGAAATGTGATTAAAGTTATTATGGAGCACAGGAATGAGAGGGGCCATGGAGCATTGTGATGACAAGTCTCATGGAGCATTGTGATGACAGGTGTCATGGAGCATCGTGATGACAAATGCCATTGAGAATTGTGATCAGAGGTGACATTGGGCATTGTGATGAAAGGGGTCATGGAGTACTGGGAGTACAGGGGCCATGGAGCCTTGTGATAACAAGTGACATGGAGAATAGTGATGACAGGCATCATAGAGCATTGTGATGACAAGTGCCATTTAGCATTTTGATGACAGGGGTCATGAGGCACTGTGTTGACGGGGGTCACGGAGCATTGTGATGACAAAGGCCATAGAGCATTGTGATGAGAGGGGTCATGGAGCATTGTGATGACATGGGCCATGGAGCATTGTGAAGACAAGATTCATGGAGCATTGTGATGACACGGGTATGAAGCATGGTGATGACAACAGACCTGGAGCATTGTGATGACAAGGGCATGGAGCATTGTGATTACAGGAGACTTGGGTCATTGTGATGAAATTGGCAGGGATCATTGTGATTAGAGGGATCATGGAGCATTGTGATGACAAGTGTCATGCAATATTGTGCTGACACAGATCATGGAGCATTTTGATGAGAGTGGCCTTGGAGCACAGTGATGAGAGACGTCATGGGGCATTATGGTGACAGTGGTCAAGGAGCATTGTGATGAAAGTGTTCATGGAGCAACGCGATTATCGGGACAATGGAGCATTGTGAATACAAAGGCCATGGAACATTGAGATAACAGAGTTCATGGAGCATTGTGATGACAAGGGTCTTGGGAGCTACTGATGACACGTTTCATACAGCATTGAGATGACAAGGGCCAAGGCGAATTGTGATGACACGTGTCATGGGGCATTGTGATGACATTGGTCATCTTGCATTGTGATGAGAGTGGTCATGTAGAATTTTGATTAAAGGTATCATGGAGCACTGTGATGACAAAGGCCAAGGAACATTGTGATGACAAGTGTCATTCAGCAATGTGATGACACGGGAATGGAGCATTATGATGACAAGTGTTCTGGAGCATTGTGATGACAAGGGTATGGAGCATTGTGATTACAGGGACCATGGAGCATTGTGATGACAACGGCATGGAGCACTGTGATGACATTGGTCATTGAGCATTGTGATTACAAAGACCATGAGGCATTGTGATGACAGGGGCCTTGGAGCATTGTGATGACAATGGTCATCAAGAATTGTGATGACAGGGGTCATAGAGCATTGTGATGAGAAAGACCATGGAGCATGGTGATGACAGAGGCCATGGAACATTGTGATGACCAGGCCATGTACCATTGTGATGACAAGGGCAGGGAACCTTGTGGTGTCCGGGGTCATGGAGCATTTTGATGACAACTTTCATGGAACGTTGTGATGACAGTGGTCATGGAGCATTGTGATGAAAGTTGTCCTGGAGCATTGTGATGACAGCGGTCACAGAGAATTGGGATGAAAGGTATCATGCAGCATTGTGATGACAACGGTCATGGATCATTTTGATGACAGGGGTCATGGAACATTCTGATAACAAGGTTCATAAAGCATTTTGATGACAGGGGTCATGGAGCATTGTGTTGACACGAGCATGGAGCATTGTAATGATAGGATATCTGGAGCATTGTGATGAAAAGGGGATGGAGCATTTTGATGACAGGGTCCAAGTAGCATTGTGCTGACAATGGCATGGAGCATTGTGATGAAAAGGGTACTGGAGCACTCTGAGGAAAGGAATCATGGATCATTGTGATGCCAGGGGTCATGGAGCTTTGTGATGACACGGGTCATGGAGCATTGTGATGACACGGTCAAGGAACATTGCGATGAAAAGAATTCTGGAGCATTGTGATGAAAGGGCATGGTGCATTGTGATGAAAGGTGACAAGGAGCATTGTGACGATATGGGCAGAGAACTTTTTGATGACAGGGGTCATGGAGCATTGTGATAAAAAGTGTCATGGAGCATTTTACTGACAGGGATCATGGAGCTTTTTGGTAAGAGAGGTCTTGGAGATTTGTGAAGGCAGGCGTCATGGGGCATTGTGATGACAGCGGTCTTGGAGCATTGGGATGAAAGGGGTCATGGAGCTCTGTGATTACAGGGGCCATGGAGCATTGTGAATACAAAGGCCATGGAGCATTGAGATGACAGGGTTCATGGAGCATTGTGATGAAAGTGATCATGGATCATTGTGATGACAAGTGTCCTGGAACCTTGTGATGACACAGTTCATGGAGCATTGTGATGACAAGGACCATGGCGAATTGTGGTATCATCTGTCATGGGGCATTGTGATGACAGTGGTCATGTAGAATTGTATTGAAAGGTAACATGGAGCACTCTGATGACAGGGGCCATGGAACATTGTGATGACAAAGGCCATGGAGCATTGTGATGACAAGTGTCATGGGGCACTTTGATGACATTGGCATGGAGCATTATGATGACAAGAGTTCTGGAGCATTTTGATGACCAGGGCATGGAGCATTGTGATGAAAGTTGTCCTGGAGCATTGTGATGACAGCGGTCACAGAGGATTGGGATGAAAGGTATCATGCAGCATTGCGATGACAACGGTCAGGGATCATTTTGATGACAGGGGTCATGGAACATTCTGATAACAAGTTTCATCAAGGATTTTGATGACAGGGGTCATGGAGCATTGTGTTGACACGAGCATGGAGCATTGTAATGATAGGATATCTGGAGCATTGTGATGAAAAGGGGATGGAGCATTTTGATGACAGGGTCCAAGGAGCATTGTGCTGACAATGGCATGGAGCATTGTGATGAAAAGGGTACTGGAGCACTCTGAGGAAAGGAATCATGGATCATTGTGATGCCAGGGGTCATGGAGCTTTGTGATGACACGAGTCATGGAGCATTGTGATGACACGGTCAAGGAACATTGTGATGACAAGAAATCTGGACCATTGTGATGAAAGTTCATGGAGCATTGTGATGAAAGGTGACAAGTAGCATTGTGATGATATGGGCAGAGAACTTTGTGATGACAGGGTTCATGGAGCATTTTGATGAAAAGTGTCATGGAACATTGTACTGACAGGGATCATGGAGCTTTTTGGTAAGGGAGCCCTTGGAGATTGGTGGTGGCAGGCGTCATGGGGCATTGTGATGACAGCGGTCTTGGAGCATTGTGATGAAAGGGGTCATGGAGCACTGTGATTACAGGGGCCATGGAGCATTGTGAATACAAAGGCTATGGAGCATTGAGATGACAGGGTTCATGGAGCATTGTGATGAAAGTGATCATGGATCATTGTGATGACAAGTGTCCTGAAACCTTGTGATGACACGGTTCATGGAGCATTGTTATGACAAGGACCATGGCGAATTGTGATGACATCTGAAATGGGGCATTGTGATGACAGTGGTCATGTAGAATTGTGATGAAAGGTATCAAGGAGCACTGTGATGACAGGGGCCATGGAACATTGTGATGACAAAGGCCATGGAGCATTGTGATGACAAGTGTCATGGGACATTTTGATGACATTGGCATGGAACATTATGATGACAAGAGTTCTGGAGAATTTTGATGACAAGGGCATGGAGCATTGTGATGACAGGGCCCATGGAGCATTGTGACGAAGAGGGCAGGGAACATTGTGATGACTGGGTTCATGGAGCCTTGTGATGAAAGGGGCCATGGAGCACTGAGATGACAGGCGTCTTGAGGTATGGTGATGACAGTGGTCATGGAGCATTGTGATGAAAGAGATCATGGAGCAATATGATAAGAGGGGACATGGAGCATTGTGATGACAGGTGTATTGGAGCATTGTGATGAAAATATTAATGGATCATTGTGATGACATGTGTCCTGGAACACTGTGATGACACGGTTCATCGAGTAGTGTGATGACAAGGGTCATAGCGAATTGTGATAACAGGTGTCATGGGGCATTGTGATGACATTGATCATCTAGGAATTGTGATGAAAGGTATCATGGAGCACTGTGATGACTGGGGGCATGAAGCATTGTTATGAAAATTGTCCTGGATTATTGTGATGACAGCAGTCATGGAGAATTGGGATGACAGGGATTATGCAGCATTGTGTTGACATGGGTATGGACTATTGTGATGACAATGGTCATGGAGCAATGTGATGAAAGTTTTCATGGAATATCGTGATGAAAAGTGCCTGGGAGCATTGTGACGATAAAGGCCATGGAGCATTTTGATGACAAGTGTCATGGAGCATTGTAATGAAAGCTTTCATTGTGCACTGTGATGACAAGGGGGATGGAGTATTGTGATGAAACTGGTCCTGGAACATTGTGATAACAAAAGCCATGGAGCATTGTGATGACAGGCATCATGGAGAATTGTGAAGAAAGGGGCCATGGGGAATTGTAATGACAATAGAGAAATGTGATGAAAATGGTCAGCGAGCATAGTGATTAAAGTGGTCATTGAGAATTGTGATGAAAAGTGACATAGAGCATTGTGATGACAAAGGTCATGGAGAACTGTGATGACCAGGGTCATGTAGCATTGTGATGACACGTTCATGGAACATTGTGATGACAAGAATTCTGGAGCATTGTGATGACAAGGGCCATGGAGCATTGGGATGCCACGGTCATGGAACATTGTGATGACAAAATTCTGGAGCTTTGTGAGGAAAAAGGCATGGAGCATTGTGATTATAGGGGACATGGAGCATTTTGATGACATGGGCAGGGAACACTGTGATGACAGGTGTTATGGAGCAATGGGATGACAAGTGTCATGGAGCACTGTGATGAGAGGGGCCTTGGAGAATTGTGATGACAGGCGTCATGAGGCATTGAGATGGCAGTGGTCATGGAGCATTATGATGAAAGGTGTTATGGAGCACTGTGATTACAGGGGCCATGGAGCATTGTGAATACAAAGGCCATGGAGCATTGAGATGACAGTGGTCATGGAGCATTGTGATGAAAGTGGTAATGGATCATTGTGAGGACAAGTGTCCTGGGACCCTGTGATGACATGGTTCATGGAGCATTGTGATGACAATGGTCATGGCGAATTGTGATGACAATGTCATGGGGCATTGTGATGGCAGTGGTCATCTAGAAATGTGATTAAAGTTATTATGGAGCACAGGAATGAGAGGGGCCATGGAGCATTGTGATGACAAGTCTCATGGAGCATTGTGATGACAGGTGTCATGGAGCATCGTGATGACAAATGCCATTGAGAATTGTGATCAGAGGTGACATTGGGCATTGTGATGAAAGGGGTCATGGAGTACTGGGAGTACAGGGGCCATGGAGCCTTGTGATAACAAGTGACATGGAGAATAGTGATGACAGGCATCATAGAGCATTGTGATGACAAGTGCCATTTAGCATTTTGATGACAGGGGTCATGAGGCACTGTGTTGACGGGGGTCACGGAGCATTGTGATGACAAAGGCCATAGAGCATTGTGATGAGAGGGGTCATGGAGCATTGTGATGACATGGGCCATGGAGCATTGTGAAGACAAGATTCATGGAGCATTGTGATGACACGGGTATGAAGCATGGTGATGACAACAGACCTGGAGCATTGTGATGACAAGGGCATGGAGCATTGTGATTACAGGAGACTTGGGTCATTGTGATGAAATTGGCAGGGATCATTGTGATTAGAGGGATCATGGAGCATTGTGATGACAAGTGTCATGCAATATTGTGCTGACACAGATCATGGAGCATTTTGATGAGAGTGGCCTTGGAGCACAGTGATGAGAGACGTCATGGGGCATTATGGTGACAGTGGTCAAGGAGCATTGTGATGAAAGTGTTCATGGAGCAACGCGATTATCGGGACAATGGAGCATTGTGAATACAAAGGCCATGGAACATTGAGATAACAGAGTTCATGGAGCATTGTGATGACAAGGGTCTTGGGAGCTACTGATGACACGTTTCATACAGCATTGAGATGACAAGGGCAAAGGCGAATTGTGATGACACGTGTCATGGGGCATTGTGATGACATTGGTCATCTTGCATTGTGATGAGAGTGGTCATGTAGAATTTTGATTAAAGGTATCATGGAGCACTGTGATGACAAAGGCCAAGGAACATTGTGATGACAAGAGTATGGAGCATTGTGATTACAGGGACCATGGAGCATTGTGATGACAACGGCATGGAGCACTGTGATGACATTGGTCATTGAGCTTTGTGATTACAAAGACCATGAGGCATTGTGATGACAGGGGCCTTGGAGCATTGTGATGACAATGGTCATCAAGCATTGTGATGACAGGGGTCATAGAGCATTGTGATGAGAAAGACCATGGAGCATGGTGATGACAGAGGCCATGGAACATTGTGATGACCAGGCCATGTACCATTGTGATGACAAGGGCAGGGAACCTTGTGGTGTCCAGGGTCATGGAGCATTTTGATGACAACTTTCATGGAACGTTGTGATGACAGGGGTCATGGAGCATTGTGATGAAAGTTGTCCTGGAGCATTGTGATGACAGCGGTCACAGAGAATTGGGATGAAAGGTATCATGCAGCATTGTGATGACAACGGTCATGGATCATTTTGATGACAGGGGTCATGCAACATTCTGATAACAAGGTTCATAAAGCATTTTGATGACAGGGGTCATGGAGCATTGTGTTGACACGGGCATGGAGCATTGTAATGATAGGATATCTGGAGCATTGTGATGAAAAGGGGATGGAGCATTTTGATGACAGGGTCCAAGTAGCATTGTGCTGACAATGGCATGGAGCATTGTGATGAAAAGGGTACTGGAGCACTCTGAGGAAAGGAATCATGGATCATTGTGATGCCAGGGGTCATGGAGCTTTGTGATGACACGGGTCATGGAGCATTGTGATGACACGGTCAAGGAACATTGTGATGACAAGAAATCTCGAGCATTGTGATGAAAGGGCATGGAGCATTGTGATGAAAGGTGACAAGTAGCATTGTGATGATATGGGCAGAGAACTTTGTGATGACAGGGTTCATGGAGCATTGTGATGAAAAGTGTCATGGAACATTGTACTGACAGGGATCATGGAGCTTTTTGGTAAGGGAGCCCTTGGAGATTGGTGGTGGCAGGCGTCATGGGGCATTGTGATGACAGCGGTCTTGGAGCATTGTGATGAAAGGGGTCATGGAGCACTGTGATTACAGGGGCCATGGAGCATTGTGAATACAAAGGCTATGGAGCATTGAGATGACAGGGTTCATGGAGCATTGTGATGAAAGTGATCATGGATCATTGTGATGACAAGTGTCCTGAAACCTTGTGATGACACGGTTCATGGAGCATTGTTATGACAAGGACCATGGCGAATTGTGATGACATCTGAAATGGGGCATTGTGATGACAGTGGTCATGTAGAATTGTGATGAACGGTATCAAGGAGAACTGTGATGACAGGGGCCATGGAACATTGTGATGACAAAGGCCATGGAGCATTGTGATGACAAGTGTCATGGGACATTTTGATGACATTGGCATGGAACATTATGATGACAAGAGTTCTGGAGAATTTTGATGACAAGGGCATGGAGCATTGTGATGACAGGGCCCATGGAGCATTGTGACGAAGAGGGCAGGGAACATTGTGATGACTGGGTTCATGGAGCCTTGTGATGAAAGGGGCCATGGAGCACTGAGATGACAGGCGTCTTGAGGTATGGTGATGACAGTGGTCATGGAGCATTGTGATGAAAGAGATCATGGAGCAATATGATAAGAGGGGACATGGAGCATTGTGATGACAGGTGTATTGGAGCATTGTGATGAAAATATTAATGGATCATTGTGATGACATGTGTCCTGGAACACTGTGATGACACGGTTCATCGAGTATTGTGATGACAAGGGTCATAGCGAATTGTGATAACAGGTGTCATGGGGCATTGTGATGACATTGATCATCTAGGAATTGTGATGAAAGGTATCATGGAGCACTGTGATGACTGGGGGCATGAAGCATTGTTATGAAAATTGTCCTGGATTATTGTGATGACAGCAGTCATGGAGAATTGGGATGACAGGGATTATGCAGCATTGTGTTGACATGGGTATGGACTATTGTGATGACAATGGTCATGGAGCAATGTGATGAAAGTTTTCATGGAATATCGTGATGAAAAGTGCCTGGGAGCATTGTGACGATAAAGGCCATGGAGCATTGTGATGACAAGTGTCATGGAGCATTGTAATGAAAGCTTTCATTGTGCACTGTGATGACAAGGGGGATGGAGTATTGTGATGAAACTGGTCCTGGAACATTGTGATAACAAAAGCCATGGAGCATTGTGATGACAGGCATCATGGAGAATTGTGAAGAAAGGGGCCATGGGGAATTGTAATGACAATAGAGAAATGTGATGAAAATGGTCAGCGAGCATAGTGATTAAAGTGGTCATTGAGAATTGTGATGAAAAGTGACATAGAGCATTGTGATGACAAAGGTCATGGAGAACTGTGATGACCAGGGTCATGTAGCATTGTGATGACACGTTCATGGAACATTGTGATGACAAGAATTCTGGAGCATTGTGATGACAAGGGCCATGGAGCATTGTGATGCCACGGTCATGGAACATTGTGATGACAAAATTCTGGAGCTTTGTGAGGAAAAAGGCATGGAGCATTGTGATTATAGGGGACATGGAGCATTTTGATGACATGGGCAGGGAACACTGTGATGACAGGTGTTATGGAGCAATGGGATGACAAGTGTCATGGAGCACTGTGATGAGAGGGGCCTTGGAGAATTGTGATGACAGGCGTCATGAGGCATTGAGATGGCAGTGGTCATGGAGCATTATGATGAAAGGTGTTATGGAGCACTGTGATTACAGGGGCCATGGAGCATTGTGAATACAAAGGCCATGGAGCATTGAGATGACAGTGGTCATGGAGCATTGTGATGAAAGTGGTAATGGATCATTGTGAGGACAAGTGTCCTGGGACCCTGTGATGACATGGTTCATGGAGCATTGTGATGACAATGGTCATGGCGAATTGTGATGACAATGTCATGGGGCATTGTGATGGCAGTGGTCATCTAGAAATGTGATTAAAGTTATTATGGAGCACAGTAATGAGAGGGGCCATGGAGCATTGTGATGACAAGTCTCATGGAGCATTGTGATGACAGGTGTCATGGAGCATCGTGATGACAAATGCCATTGAGAATTGTGATCAGAGGTGACATTGGGCATTGTGATGAAAGGGGTCATGGAGTACTGGGAGTACAGGGGCCATGGAGCCTTGTGATAACAAGTGACATGGAGAATAGTGATGACAGGCATCATAGAGCATTGTGATGACAAGTGCCATTTAGCATTTTGATGACAGGGGTCATGAGGCACTGTGTTGACGGGGGTCACGGAGCATTGTGATGACAAAGGCCATAGAGCATTGTGATGAGAGGGGTCATGGAGCATTGTGATGACATGGGCCATGGAGCATTGTGAAGACAAGATTCATGGAGCATTGTGATGACACGGGTATGAAGCATGGTGATGACAACAGACCTGGAGCATTGTGATGACAAGGGCATGGAGCATTGTGATTACAGGAGACTTGGGTCATTGTGATGAAATTGGCAGGGATCATTGTGATTAGAGGGATCATGGAGCATTGTGATGACAAGTGTCATGCAATATTGTGCTGACACAGATCATGGAGCATTTTGATGAGAGTGGCCTTGGAGCACAGTGATGAGAGACGTCATGGGGCATTATGGTGACAGTGGTCAAGGAGCATTGTGATGAAAGTGTTCATGGAGCAACGCGATTATCGGGACAATGGAGCATTGTGAATACAAAGGCCATGGAACATTGAGATAACAGAGTTCATGGAGCATTGTGATGACAAGGGTCTTGGGAGCTACTGATGACACGTTTCATACAGCATTGAGATGACAAGGGCCAAGGCGAATTGTGATGACACGTGTCATGGGGCATTGTGATGACATTGGTCATCTTGCATTGTGATGAGAGTGGTCATGTAGAATTTTGATTAAAGGTATCATGGAGCACTGTGATGACAAAGGCCAAGGAACATTGTGATGACAAGTGTCATTCAGCAATGTGATGACACGGGAATGGAGCATTATGATGACAAGTGTTCTGGAGCATTGTGATGACAAGGGTATGGAGCATTGTGATTACAGGGACCATGGAGCATTGTGATGACAACGGCATGGAGCACTGTGATGACATTGGTCATTGAGCATTGTGATTACAAAGACCATGAGGCATTGTGATGACAGGGGCCTTGGAGCATTGTGATGACAATGGTCATCAAGAATTGTGATGACAGGGGTCATAGAGCATTGTGATGAGAAAGACCATGGAGCATGGTGATGACAGAGGCCATGGAACATTGTGATGACCAGGCCATGTACCATTGTGATGACAAGGGCAGGGAACCTTGTGGTGTCCGGGGTCATGGAGCATTTTGATGACAACTTTCATGGAACGTTGTGATGACAGTGGTCATGGAGCATTGTGATGAAAGTTGTCCTGGAGCATTGTGATGACAGCGGTCACAGAGAATTGGGATGAAAGGTATCATGCAGCATTGTGATGACAACGGTCATGGATCATTTTGATGACAGGGGTCATGGAACATTCTGATAACAAGGTTCATAAAGCATTTTGATGACAGGGGTCATGGAGCATTGTGTTGACACGAGCATGGAGCATTGTAATGATAGGATATCTGGAGCATTGTGATGAAAAGGGGATGGAGCATTTTGATGACAGGGTCCAAGTAGCATTGTGCTGACAATGGCATGGAGCATTGTGATGAAAAGGGTACTGGAGCACTCTGAGGAAAGGAATCATGGATCATTGTGATGCCAGGGGTCATGGAGCTTTGTGATGACACGGGTCATGGAGCATTGTGATGACACGGTCAAGGAACATTGCGATGAAAAGAATTCTGGAGCATTGTGATGAAAGGGCATGGTGCATTGTGATGAAAGGTGACAAGGAGCATTGTGACGATATGGGCAGAGAACTTTTTGATGACAGGGGTCATGGAGCATTGTGATAAAAAGTGTCATGGAGCATTTTACTGACAGGGATCATGGAGCTTTTTGGTAAGAGAGGTCTTGGAGATTTGTGAAGGCAGGCGTCATGGGGCATTGTGATGACAGCGGTCTTGGAGCATTGGGATGAAAGGGGTCATGGAGCTCTGTGATTACAGGGGCCATGGAGCATTGTGAATACAAAGGCCATGGAGCATTGAGATGACAGGGTTCATGGAGCATTGTGATGAAAGTGATCATGGATCATTGTGATGACAAGTGTCCTGGAACCTTGTGATGACACAGTTCATGGAGCATTGTGATGACAAGGACCATGGCGAATTGTGGTATCATCTGTCATGGGGCATTGTGATGACAGTGGTCATGTAGAATTGTATTGAAAGGTAACATGGAGCACTCTGATGACAGGGGCCATGGAACATTGTGATGACAAAGGCCATGGAGCATTGTGATGACAAGTGTCATGGGGCACTTTGATGACATTGGCATGGAGCATTATGATGACAAGAGTTCTGGAGCATTTTGATGACCAGGGCATGGAGCATTGTGATGAAAGTTGTCCTGGAGCATTGTGATGACAGCGGTCACAGAGGATTGGGATGAAAGGTATCATGCAGCATTGCGATGACAACGGTCAGGGATCATTTTGATGACAGGGGTCATGGAACATTCTGATAACAAGTTTCATCAAGGATTTTGATGACAGGGGTCATGGAGCATTGTGTTGACACGAGCATGGAGCATTGTAATGATAGGATATCTGGAGCATTGTGATGAAAAGGGGATGGAGCATTTTGATGACAGGGTCCAAGGAGCATTGTGCTGACAATGGCATGGAGCATTGTGATGAAAAGGGTACTGGAGCACTCTGAGGAAAGGAATCATGGATCATTGTGATGCCAGGGGTCATGGAGCTTTGTGATGACACGAGTCATGGAGCATTGTGATGACACGGTCAAGGAACATTGTGATGACAAGAAATCTGGACCATTGTGATGAAAGTTCATGGAGCATTGTGATGAAAGGTGACAAGTAGCATTGTGATGATATGGGCAGAGAACTTTGTGATGACAGGGTTCATGGAGCATTTTGATGAAAAGTGTCATGGAACATTGTACTGACAGGGATCATGGAGCTTTTTGGTAAGGGAGCCCTTGGAGATTGGTGGTGGCAGGCGTCATGGGGCATTGTGATGACAGCGGTCTTGGAGCATTGTGATGAAAGGGGTCATGGAGCACTGTGATTACAGGGGCCATGGAGCATTGTGAATACAAAGGCTATGGAGCATTGAGATGACAGGGTTCATGGAGCATTGTGATGAAAGTGATCATGGATCATTGTGATGACAAGTGTCCTGAAACCTTGTGATGACACGGTTCATGGAGCATTGTTATGACAAGGACCATGGCGAATTGTGATGACATCTGAAATGGGGCATTGTGATGACAGTGGTCATGTAGAATTGTGATGAAAGGTATCAAGGAGCACTGTGATGACAGGGGCCATGGAACATTGTGATGACAAAGGCCATGGAGCATTGTGATGACAAGTGTCATGGGACATTTTGATGACATTGGCATGGAACATTATGATGACAAGAGTTCTGGAGAATTTTGATGACAAGGGCATGGAGCATTGTGATGACAGGGCCCATGGAGCATTGTGACGAAGAGGGCAGGGAACATTGTGATGACTGGGTTCATGGAGCCTTGTGATGAAAGGGGCCATGGAGCACTGAGATGACAGGCGTCTTGAGGTATGGTGATGACAGTGGTCATGGAGCATTGTGATGAAAGAGATCATGGAGCAATATGATAAGAGGGGACATGGAGCATTGTGATGACAGGTGTATTGGAGCATTGTGATGAAAATATTAATGGATCATTGTGATGACATGTGTCCTGGAACACTGTGATGACACGGTTCATCGAGTAGTGTGATGACAAGGGTCATAGCGAATTGTGATAACAGGTGTCATGGGGCATTGTGATGACATTGATCATCTAGGAATTGTGATGAAAGGTATCATGGAGCACTGTGATGACTGGGGGCATGAAGCATTGTTATGAAAATTGTCCTGGATTATTGTGATGACAGCAGTCATGGAGAATTGGGATGACAGGGATTATGCAGCATTGTGTTGACATGGGTATGGACTATTGTGATGACAATGGTCATGGAGCAATGTGATGAAAGTTTTCATGGAATATCGTGATGAAAAGTGCCTGGGAGCATTGTGACGATAAAGGCCATGGAGCATTTTGATGACAAGTGTCATGGAGCATTGTAATGAAAGCTTTCATTGTGCACTGTGATGACAAGGGGGATGGAGTATTGTGATGAAACTGGTCCTGGAACATTGTGATAACAAAAGCCATGGAGCATTGTGATGACAGGCATCATGGAGAATTGTGAAGAAAGGGGCCATGGGGAATTGTAATGACAATAGAGAAATGTGATGAAAATGGTCAGCGAGCATAGTGATTAAAGTGGTCATTGAGAATTGTGATGAAAAGTGACATAGAGCATTGTGATGACAAAGGTCATGGAGAACTGTGATGACCAGGGTCATGTAGCATTGTGATGACACGTTCATGGAACATTGTGATGACAAGAATTCTGGAGCATTGTGATGACAAGGGCCATGGAGCATTGGGATGCCACGGTCATGGAACATTGTGATGACAAAATTCTGGAGCTTTGTGAGGAAAAAGGCATGGAGCATTGTGATTATAGGGGACATGGAGCATTTTGATGACATGGGCAGGGAACACTGTGATGACAGGTGTTATGGAGCAATGGGATGACAAGTGTCATGGAGCACTGTGATGAGAGGGGCCTTGGAGAATTGTGATGACAGGCGTCATGAGGCATTGAGATGGCAGTGGTCATGGAGCATTATGATGAAAGGTGTTATGGAGCACTGTGATTACAGGGGCCATGGAGCATTGTGAATACAAAGGCCATGGAGCATTGAGATGACAGTGGTCATGGAGCATTGTGATGAAAGTGGTAATGGATCATTGTGAGGACAAGTGTCCTGGGACCCTGTGATGACATGGTTCATGGAGCATTGTGATGACAATGGTCATGGCGAATTGTGATGACAATGTCATGGGGCATTGTGATGGCAGTGGTCATCTAGAAATGTGATTAAAGTTATTATGGAGCACAGGAATGAGAGGGGCCATGGAGCATTGTGATGACAAGTCTCATGGAGCATTGTGATGACAGGTGTCATGGAGCATCGTGATGACAAATGCCATTGAGAATTGTGATCAGAGGTGACATTGGGCATTGTGATGAAAGGGGTCATGGAGTACTGGGAGTACAGGGGCCATGGAGCCTTGTGATAACAAGTGACATGGAGAATAGTGATGACAGGCATCATAGAGCATTGTGATGACAAGTGCCATTTAGCATTTTGATGACAGGGGTCATGAGGCACTGTGTTGACGGGGGTCACGGAGCATTGTGATGACAAAGGCCATAGAGCATTGCGATGAGAGGGGTCATGGAGCATTGTGATGACATGGGCCATGGAGCATTGTGAAGACAAGATTCATGGAGCATTGTGATGACACGGGTATGAAGCATGGTGATGACAACAGACCTGGAGCATTGTGATGACAAGGGCATGGAGCATTGTGATTACAGGAGACTTGGGTCATTGTGATGAAATTGGCAGGGATCATTGTGATTAGAGGGATCATGGAGCATTGTGATGACAAGTGTCATGCAATATTGTGCTGACACAGATCATGGAGCATTTTGATGAGAGTGGCCTTGGAGCACAGTGATGAGAGACGTCATGGGGCATTATGGTGACAGTGGTCAAGGAGCATTGTGATGAAAGTGTTCATGGAGCAACGCGATTATCGGGACAATGGAGCATTGTGAATACAAAGGCCATGGAACATTGAGATAACAGAGTTCATGGAGCATTGTGATGACAAGGGTCTTGGGAGCTACTGATGACACGTTTCAGACAGCATTGAGATGACAAGGGCCAAGGCGAATTGTGATGACACGTGTCATGGGGCATTGTGATGACATTGGTCATCTTGCATTGTGATGAGAGTGGTCATGTAGAATTTTGATTAAAGGTATCATGGAGCACTGTGATGACAAAGGCCAAGGAACATTGTGATGACAAGAGTATGGAGCATTGTGATTACAGGGACCATGGAGCATTGTGATGACAACGGCATGGAGCACTGTGATGACATTGGTCATTGAGCTTTGTGATTACAAAGACCATGAGGCATTGTGATGACAGGGGCCTTGGAGCATTGTGATGACAATGGTCATCAAGCATTGTGATGACAGGGGTCATAGAGCATTGTGATGAGAAAGACCATGGAGCATGGTGATGACAGAGGCCATGGAACATTGTGATGACCAGGCCATGTACCATTGTGATGACAAGGGCAGGGAACCTTGTGGTGTCCGGGGTCATGGAGCATTTTGATGACAACTTTCATGGAACGTTGTGATGACAGGGGTCATGGAGCATTGTGATGAAAGTTGTCCTGGAGCATTGTGATGACAGCGGTCACAGAGAATTGGGATGAAAGGTATCATGCAGCATTGTGATGACAACGGTCATGGATCATTTTGATGACAGGGGTCATGCAACATTCTGATAACAAGGTTCATAAAGCATTTTGATGACAGGGGTCATGGAGCATTGTGTTGACACGGGCATGGAGCATTGTAATGATAGGATATCTGGAGCATTGTGATGAAAAGGGGATGGAGCATTTTGATGACAGGGTCCAAGTAGCATTGTGCTGACAATGGCATGGAGCATTGTGATGAAAAGGGTACTGGAGCACTCTGAGGAAAGGAATCATGGATCATTGTGATGCCAGGGGTCATGGAGCTTTGTGATGACACGGGTCATGGAGCATTGTGATGACACGGTCAAGGAACATTGTGATGACAAGAAATCTCGAGCATTGTGATGAAAGGGCATGGAGCATTGTGATGAAAGGTGACAAGTAGCATTGTGATGATATGGGCAGAGAACTTTGTGATGACAGGGTTCATGGAGCATTGTGATGAAAAGTGTCATGGAACATTGTACTGACAGGGATCATGGAGCTTTTTGGTAAGGGAGCCCTTGGAGATTGGTGGTGGCAGGCGTCATGGGGCATTGTGATGACAGCGGTCTTGGAGCATTGTGATGAAAGGGGTCATGGAGCACTGTGATTACAGGGGCCATGGAGCATTGTGAATACAAAGGCTATGGAGCATTGAGATGACAGGGTTCATGGAGCATTGTGATGAAAGTGATCATGGATCATTGTGATGACAAGTGTCCTGAAACCTTGTGATGACACGGTTCATGGAGCATTGTTATGACAAGGACCATGGCGAATTGTGATGACATCTGAAATGGGGCATTGTGATGACAGTGGTCATGTAGAATTGTGATGAACGGTATCAAGGAGAACTGTGATGACAGGGGCCATGGAACATTGTGATGACAAAGGCCATGGAGCATTGTGATGACAAGTGTCATGGGACATTTTGATGACATTGGCATGGAACATTATGATGACAAGAGTTCTGGAGAATTTTGATGACAAGGGCATGGAGCATTGTGATGACAGGGCCCATGGAGCATTGTGACGAAGAGGGCAGGGAACATTGTGATGACTGGGTTCATGGAGCCTTGTGATGAAAGGGGCCATGGAGCACTGAGATGACAGGCGTCTTGAGGTATGGTGATGACAGTGGTCATGGAGCATTGTGATGAAAGAGATCATGGAGCAATATGATAAGAGGGGACATGGAGCATTGTGATGACAGGTGTATTGGAGCATTGTGATGAAAATATTAATGGATCATTGTGATGACATGTGTCCTGGAACACTGTGATGACACGGTTCATCGAGTATTGTGATGACAAGGGTCATAGCGAATTGTGATAACAGGTGTCATGGGGCATTGTGATGACATTGATCATCTAGGAATTGTGATGAAAGGTATCATGGAGCACTGTGATGACTGGGGGCATGAAGCATTGTTATGAAAATTGTCCTGGATTATTGTGATGACAGCAGTCATGGAGAATTGGGATGACAGGGATTATGCAGCATTGTGTTGACATGGGTATGGACTATTGTGATGACAATGGTCATGGAGCAATGTGATGAAAGTTTTCATGGAATATCGTGATGAAAAGTGCCTGGGAGCATTGTGACGATAAAGGCCATGGAGCATTGTGATGACAAGTGTCATGGAGCATTGTAATGAAAGCTTTCATTGTGCACTGTGATGACAAGGGGGATGGAGTATTGTGATGAAACTGGTCCTGGAACATTGTGATAACAAAAGCCATGGAGCATTGTGATGACAGGCATCATGGAGAATTGTGAAGAAAGGGGCCATGGGGAATTGTAATGACAATAGAGAAATGTGATGAAAATGGTCAGCGAGCATAGTGATTAAAGTGGTCATTGAGAATTGTGATGAAAAGTGACATAGAGCATTGTGATGACAAAGGTCATGGAGAACTGTGATGACCAGGGTCATGTAGCATTGTGATGACACGTTCATGGAACATTGTGATGACAAGAATTCTGGAGCATTGTGATGACAAGGGCCATGGAGCATTGTGATGCCACGGTCATGGAACATTGTGATGACAAAATTCTGGAGCTTTGTGAGGAAAAAGGCATGGAGCATTGTGATTATAGGGGACATGGAGCATTTTGATGACATGGGCAGGGAACACTGTGATGACAGGTGTTATGGAGCAATGGGATGACAAGTGTCATGGAGCACTGTGATGAGAGGGGCCTTGGAGAATTGTGATGACAGGCGTCATGAGGCATTGAGATGGCAGTGGTCATGGAGCATTATGATGAAAGGTGTTATGGAGCACTGTGATTACAGGGGCCATGGAGCATTGTGAATACAAAGGCCATGGAGCATTGAGATGACAGTGGTCATGGAGCATTGTGATGAAAGTGGTAATGGATCATTGTGAGGACAAGTGTCCTGGGACCCTGTGATGACATGGTTCATGGAGCATTGTGATGACAATGGTCATGGCGAATTGTGATGACAATGTCATGGGGCATTGTGATGGCAGTGGTCATCTAGAAATGTGATTAAAGTTATTATGGAGCACAGTAATGAGAGGGGCCATGGAGCATTGTGATGACAAGTCTCATGGAGCATTGTGATGACAGGTGTCATGGAGCATCGTGATGACAAATGCCATTGAGAATTGTGATCAGAGGTGACATTGGGCATTGTGATGAAAGGGGTCATGGAGTACTGGGAGTACAGGGGCCATGGAGCCTTGTGATAACAAGTGACATGGAGAATAGTGATGACAGGCATCATAGAGCATTGTGATGACAAGTGCCATTTAGCATTTTGATGACAGGGGTCATGAGGCACTGTGTTGACGGGGGTCACGGAGCATTGTGATGACAAAGGCCATAGAGCATTGTGATGAGAGGGGTCATGGAGCATTGTGATGACATGGGCCATGGAGCATTGTGAAGACAAGATTCATGGAGCATTGTGATGACACGGGTATGAAGCATGGTGATGACAACAGACCTGGAGCATTGTGATGACAAGGGCATGGAGCATTGTGATTACAGGAGACTTGGGTCATTGTGATGAAATTGGCAGGGATCATTGTGATTAGAGGGATCATGGAGCATTGTGATGACAAGTGTCATGCAATATTGTGCTGACACAGATCATGGAGCATTTTGATGAGAGTGGCCTTGGAGCACAGTGATGAGAGACGTCATGGGGCATTATGGTGACAGTGGTCAAGGAGCATTGTGATGAAAGTGTTCATGGAGCAACGCGATTATCGGGACAATGGAGCATTGTGAATACAAAGGCCATGGAACATTGAGATAACAGAGTTCATGGAGCATTGTGATGACAAGGGTCTTGGGAGCTACTGATGACACGTTTCATACAGCATTGAGATGACAAGGGCCAAGGCGAATTGTGATGACACGTGTCATGGGGCATTGTGATGACATTGGTCATCTTGCATTGTGATGAGAGTGGTCATGTAGAATTTTGATTAAAGGTATCATGGAGCACTGTGATGACAAAGGCCAAGGAACATTGTGATGACAAGTGTCATTCAGCAATGTGATGACACGGGAATGGAGCATTATGATGACAAGTGTTCTGGAGCATTGTGATGACAAGGGTATGGAGCATTGTGATTACAGGGACCATGGAGCATTGTGATGACAACGGCATGGAGCACTGTGATGACATTGGTCATTGAGCATTGTGATTACAAAGACCATGAGGCATTGTGATGACAGGGGCCTTGGAGCATTGTGATGACAATGGTCATCAAGAATTGGGATGACAGGGGTCATAGAGCATTGTGATGAGAAAGACCATGGAGCATGGTGATGACAGAGGCCATGGAACATTGTGATGACCAGGCCATGTACCATTGTGATGACAAGGGCAGGGAACCTTGTGGTGTCCGGGGTCATGGAGCATTTTGATGACAACTTTCATGGAACGTTGTGATGACAGTGGTCATGGAGCATTGTGATGAAAGTTGTCCTGGAGCATTGTGATGACAGCGGTCACAGAGAATTGGGATGAAAGGTATCATGCAGCATTGTGATGACAACGGTCATGGATCATTTTGATGACAGGGGTCATGGAACATTCTGATAAAAAGGTTCATAAAGCATTTTGATGACAGGGGTCATGGAGCATTGTGTTGACACGAGCATGGAGCATTGTAATGATAGGATATCTGGAGCATTGTGATGAAAAGGGGATGGAGCATTTTGATGACAGGGTCCAAGGAGAATTGTGCTGACAATGGCATGGAGCATTGTGATGAAAAGGGTACTGGAGCACTGTGAGGAAAGGAATCATGGATCATTGTGATGCCAGGGGTCATGGAGCTTTGTGATGACAAGGGTCATGGAGCATTGTGATGACACGGTCAAGGAACATTGCGATGAAAAGAATTCTGGAGCATTGTGATGAAAGGGCATGGTGCATTGTGATGAAAGGTGACAAGGAGCATTGTGACGATATGGGCAGAGAACTTTTTGATGACAGGGGTCATGGAGCATTGTGATAAAAAGTGTCATGGAGCATTTTACTGACAGGGATCATGGAGCTTTTTGGTAAGAGAGGTCTTGGAGATTTGTGAAGGCAGGCGTCATGGGGCATTGTGATGACAGCGGTCTTGGAGCATTGGGATGAAAGGGGTCATGGAGCTCTGTGATTACAGGGGCCATGGAGCATTGTGAATACAAAGGCCATGGAGCATTGAGATGACAGGGTTCATGGAGCATTGTGATGAAAGTGATCATGGATCATTGTGATGACAAGTGTCCTGGAACCTTGTGATGACACAGTTCATGGAGCATTGTGATGACAAGGACCATGGCGAATTGTGGTATCATCTGTCATGGGGCATTGTGATGACAGTGGTCATGTAGAATTGTATTGAAAGGTAACATGGAGCACTCTGATGACAGGGGCCATGGAACATTGTGATGACAAAGGCCATGGAGCATTGTGATGACAAGTGTCATGGGGCACTTTGATGACATTGGCATGGAGCATTATGATGACAAGAGTTCTGGAGCATTTTGATGACCAGGGCATGGAGCATTGTGATGAAAGTTGTCCTGGAGCATTGTGATGACAGCGGTCACAGAGGATTGGGATGAAAGGTATCATGCAGCATTGCGATGACAACGGTCAGGGATCATTTTGATGACAGGGGTCATGGAACATTCTGATAACAAGTTTCATCAAGGATTTTGATGACAGGGGTCATGGAGCATTGTGTTGACACGAGCATGGAGCATTGTAATGATAGGATATCTGGAGCATTGTGATGAAAAGGGGATGGAGCATTTTGATGACAGGGTCCAAGGAGCATTGTGCTGACAATGGCATGGAGCATTGTGATGAAAAGGGTACTGGAGCACTCTGAGGAAAGGAATCATGGATCATTGTGATGCCAGGGGTCATGGAGCTTTGTGATGACACGAGTCATGGAGCATTGTGATGACACAGTCAAGGAACATTGTGATGACAAGAAATCTGGACCATTGTGATGAAAGTTCATGGAGCATTGTGATGAAAGGTGACAAGTAGCATTGTGATGATATGGGCAGAGAACTTTGTGATGACAGGGTTCATGGAGCATTTTGATGAAAAGTGTCATGGAACATTGTACTGACAGGGATCATGGAGCTTTTTGGTAAGGGAGCCCTTGGAGATTGGTGGTGGCAGGCGTCATGGGGCATTGTGATGACAGCGGTCTTGGAGCATTGTGATGAAAGGGGTCATGGAGCACTGTGATTACAGGGGCCATGGAGCATTGTGAATACAAAGGCTATGGAGCATTGAGATGACAGGGTTCATGGAGCATTGTGATGAAAGTGATCATGGATCATTGTGATGACAAGTGTCCTGAAACCTTGTGATGACACGGTTCATGGAGCATTGTTATGACAAGGACCATGGCGAATTGTGATGACATCTGAAATGGGGCATTGTGATGACAGTGGTCATGTAGAATTGTGATGAAAGGTATCAAGGAGAACTGTGATGACAGGGGCCATGGAACATTGTGATGACAAAGGCCATGGAGCATTGTGATGACAAGTGTCATGGGACATTTTGATGACATTGGCATGGAACATTATGATGACAAGAGTTCTGGAGAATTTTGATGACAAGGGCATGGAGCATTGTGATGACAGGGCCCATGGAGCATTGTGACGAAGAGGGCAGGGAACATTGTGATGACTGGTTTCATGGAGCCTTGTGATGAAAGGGGCCATGGAGCACTGAGATGACAGGCGTCTTGAGGTATGGTGATGACAGTGGTCATGGAGCATTGTGATGAAAGAGATCATGGAGCAATATGATAAGAGGGGACATGGAGCATTGTGATGACAGGTGTATTGGAGCATTGTGATGAAAATATTAATGGATCATTGTGATGACATGTGTCCTGGAACACTGTGATGACACGGTTCATCGAGTATTGTGATGACAAGGGTCATAGCGAATTGTGATAACAGGTGTCATGGGGCATTGTGATGACATTGATCATCTAGGAATTGTGATGAAAGGTATCATGGAGCACTGTGATGACTGGGGGCGTGAAGCATTGTTATGAAAATTGTCCTGGATTATTGTGATGACAGCTGTCATGGAGAATTGGGATGACAGGGATTATGCAGCATTGTGTTGACATGGATATGGACTATTGTGATGACAATGGTCATGGAGCAATGTGATGAAAGTTTTCATGGAATATCGTGATGAAAAGTGCCTGGGAGCATTGTGACGATAAAGGCCATGGAGCATTGTGATGACAAGTGTCATGGAGCATTGTAATGAAAGCTTTCATTGTGCACTGTGATGACAAGGGGGATGGCGTATTGTGATGAAACTGGTCCTGGAACATTGTGATAACAAAAGCCATGGAGCATTGTGATGACAGGCATCATGGAGAATTGTGAAGAAAGGGGCCATGGGGAATTGTAATGACAATAGAGAAATGTGATGAAAATGGTCAGCGAGCATAGTGATTAAAGTGGTCATTGAGAATTGTGATGAAAAGTGACATAGAGCATTGTGATGACAAAGGTCATGGAGAACTGTGATGACCAGGGTCATGTAGCATTGTGATGACACGTTCATGGAACATTGTGATGACAAGAATTCTGGAGCATTGTGATGACAAGGGCCATGGAGCATTGTGATGCCACGGTCATGGAACATTGTGATGACAAAATTCTGGAGCTTTGTGAGGAAAAAGGCATGGAGCATTGTGATTATAGGGGACATGGAGCATTTTGATGACATGGGCAGGGAACACTGTGATGACAGGTGTTATGGAGCAATGGGATGACAAGTGTCATGGAGCACTGTGATGAGAGGGGCCTTGGAGAATTGTGATGACAGGCGTCATGAGGCATTGAGATGGCAGTGGTCATGGAGCATTATGATGAAAGGTGTTATGGAGCACTGTGATTACAGGGGCCATGGAGCATTGTGAATACAAAGGCCATGGAGCATTGAGATGACAGTGGCCATGGAGCATTGTGATGAAAGTGGTAATGGATCATTGTGAGGACAAGTGTCCTGGGACCCTGTGATGACATGGTTCATGGAGCATTGTGATGACAATGGTCATGGCGAATTGTGATGACAATGTCATGGGGCATTGTGATGGCAGTGGTCATCTAGAAATGTGATTAAAGTTATTATGGAGCACAGGAATGAGAGGGGCCATGGAGCATTGTGATGACAAGTCTCATGGAGCATTGTGATGACAGGTGTCATGGAGCATCGTGATGACAAATGCCATTGAGAATTGTGATCAGAGGTGACATTGGGCATTGTGATGAAAGGGGTCATGGAGTACTGGGAGTACAGGGGCCATGGAGCCTTGTGATAACAAGTGACATGGAGAATAGTGATGACAGGCATCATAGAGCATTGTGATGACAAGTGCCATTTAGCATTTTGATGACAGGGGTCATCAGGCACTGTGTTGACGGGGGTCACGGAGCATTGTGATGACAAAGGCCATAGAGCATTGTGATGAGAGGGGTCATGGAGCATTGTGATGACATGGGCCATGGAGCATTGTGAAGACAAGATTCATGGAGCATTGTGATGACACGGGTATGAAGCATGGTGATGACAACAGACCTGGAGCATTGTGATGACAAGGGCATGGAGCATTGTGATTACAGGAGACTTGGGTCATTGTGATGAAATTGGCAGGGATCATTGTGATTAGAGGGATCATGGAGCATTGTGATGACAAGTGTCATGCAATATTGTGCTGACACAGATCATGGAGCATTTTGATGAGAGTGGCCTTGGAGCACAGTGATGAGAGACGTCATGGGGCATTATGGTGACAGTGGTCAAGGAGCATTGTGATGAAAGTGTTCATGGAGCAACGCGATTATCGGGACAATGGAGCATTGTGAATACAAAGGCCATGGAACATTGAGATAACAGAGTTCATGGAGCATTGTGATGACAAGGGTCTTGGGAGCTACTGATGACACGTTTCATACAGCATTGAGATGACAAGGGCCAAGGCGAATTGTGATGACACGTGTCATGGGGCATTGTGATGACATTGGTCATCTTGCATTGTGATGAGAGTGGTCATGTAGAATTTTGATTAAAGGTATCATGGAGCACTGTGATGACAAAGGCCAAGGAACATTGTGATGACAAGAGTATGGAGCATTGTGATTACAGGGACCATGGAGCATTGTGATGACAACGGCATGGAGCACTGTGATGACATTGGTCATTGAGCTTTGTGATTACAAAGACCATGAGGCATTGTGATGACAGGGGCCTTGGAGCATTGTGATGACAATGGTCATCAAGCATTGTGATGACAGGGGTCATAGAGCATTGTGATGAGAAAGACCATGGAGCATGGTGATGACAGAGGCCATGGAACATTGTGATGACCAGGCCATGTACCATTGTGATGACAAGGGCAGGGAACCTTGTGGTGTCCGGGGTCATGGAGCATTTTGATGACAACTTTCATGGAACGTTGTGATGACAGGGGTCATGGAGCATTGTGATGAAAGTTGTCCTGGAGCATTGTGATGACAGCGGTCACAGAGAATTGGGATGAAAGGTATCATGCAGCATTGTGATGACAACGGTCATGGATCATTTTGATGACAGGGGTCATGGAACATTCTGATAACAAGGTTCATAAAGCATTTTGATGACAGGGGTCATGGAGCATTGTGTTGACACGAGCATGGAGCATTGTAATGATAGGATATCTGGAGCATTGTGATGAAAAGGGGATGGAGCATTTTGATGACAGGGTCCAAGGAGAATTGTGCTGACAATGGCATGGAGCATTGTGATGAAAAGGGTACTGGAGCACTGTGAGGAAAGGAATCATGGATCATTGTGATGCCAGGGGTCATGGAGCTTTGTGATGACAAGGGTCATGGAGCATTGTGATGACACGGTCAAGGAACATTGCGATGAAAAGAATTCTGGAGCATTGTGATGAAAGGGCATGGTGCATTGTGATGAAAGGTGACAAGGAGCATTGTGACGATATGGGCAGAGAACATTTTGATGACAGGGGTCATGGAGCATTGTGATAAAAAGTGTCATGGAGCATTGTACTGACAGGGATCATGGAGCTTTTTGGTAAGAGAGGTCTTGGAGATTTGTGAAGGCAGGCGTCATGGGGCATTGTGATGACAGCGGTCTTGGAGCATTGGGATGAAAGGGGTCATGGAGCTCTGTGATTACAGGGGCCATGGAGCATTGTGAATACAAAGGCCATGGAGCATTGAGACGACAGGGTTCATGGAGCATTGTGATGAAAGTGATCATGGATCATTGTGATGACAAGTGTCCTGGAACCTTGTGATGACACAGTTCATGGAGCATTGTGATGACAAGGACCATGGCGAATTGTGGTATCATCTGTCATGGGGCATTGTGATGACAGTGGTCATGTAGAATTGTATTGAAAGGTAACATGGAGCACTCTGATGACAGGGGCCATGGAACACTGTGATGACAAAGGCCATGGAGCATTGTGATGACAAGTGTCATGGGGCACTTTGATGACATTGGCATGGAGCATTATGATGACAAGAGTTCTGGAGCATTTTGATGACCAGGGCATGGAGCATTGTGATGAAAGTTGTCCTGGAGCATTGTGATGACAGCGGTCACAGAGGATTGGGATGAATGGTATCATGCAGCATTGCGATGACAACGGTCAGGGATCATTTTGATGACAGGGGTCATGGAACATTCTGATAACAAGTTTCATCAAGCATTTTGATGACAGGGGTCATGGAGCATTGTGTTGACACGAGCATGGAGCATTGTAATGATAGGATATCTGGAGCATTGTGATGAAAAGGGGATGGAGCATTTTGATGACAGGGTCCAAGGAGCATTGTGCTGACAATGGCATGGAGCATTGTGATGAAAAGGGTACTGGAGCACTCTGAGGAAAGGAATCATGGATCATTGTGATGCCAGGGGTCATGAAGCTTTGTGATGACACGAGTCACGGAGCATTGTGATGACACGGTCAAGGAACATTGTGATGACAAGAAATCTGGAGCATTGTGATGAAAGGGCATGGAGCATTGTGATGAAAGGTGACAAGTAGCATTGTGATGATATGGGCAGAGAACTTTGTGATGACAGGGGTCATGGAGCATTGTGATGAAAAGTGTCATGGAACATTGTACTGACAGGGATCATGGAGCTTTTTGGTAAGGGAGCCCTTGGAGATTGGTGGTGGCAGGCGTCATGGGGCATTGTGATGACAGCGGTCTTGGAGCATTGTGATGAAAGGGGTCATGGAGCACTGTGATTACAGGGGCCATGGAGCATTGTGAATACAAAGGCTATGGAGCATTGAGATGGCAGGGTTCATGGAGCATTGTGATGAAAGTGATCATGGATCATTGTGATGACAAGTGTCCTGAAACCTTGTGATGACACGGTTCATGGAGCATTGTTATGACAAGGACCATGGCGAATTGTGATGACATCTGAAATGGGGCATTGTTATGACAGTGGTCATGTAGAATTGTGATGAAAGGTATCAAGGAGAACTGTGATGACAGGGGCCATGGAACATTGTGATGACAAAGGCCATGGAGCATTGTGATGACAAGTGTCATGGGACATTTTGATGACATTGGCATGGAACATTATGATGACAAGAGTTCTGGAGAATTTTGATGACAAGGGCATGGAGCATTGTGATGACAGGGCCCATGGAGCATTGTGACGAAGAGGGCAGGGAACATTGTGATGACTGGGTTCATGGAGCCTTGTGATGAAAGGGGCCATGGAGCACTGAGATGACAGGCGTCTTGAGGTATGGTGATGACAGTGGTCATGGAGCATTGTGATGAAAGAGATCATGGAGCAATATGATAAGAGGGGACATGGAGCATTGTGATGACAGGTGTATTGGAGCATTGTGATGAAAATATTAATGGATCATTGTGATGACATGTGTCCTGGAACACTGTGATGACACGGTTCATCGAGTATTGTGATGACAAGGGTCATAGCGAATTGTGATAACAGGTGTCATGGGGCATTGTGATGACATTGATCATCTAGGAATTGTGATGAAAGGTATCATGGAGCACTGTGATGACTGGGGGCATGAAGCATTGTTATGAAAATTGTCCTGGATTATTGTGATGACAGCAGTCATGGAGAATTGGGATGACAGGGATTATGCAGCATTGTGTTGACATGGGTATGGACTATTGTGATGACAATGGTCATGGAGCAATGTGATGAAAGTTTTCATGGAATATCGTGATGAAAAGTGCCTGGGAGCATTGTGACGATAAAGGCCATGGAGCATTGTGATGACAAGTGTCATGGAGCATTGTAATGAAAGCTTTCATTGTGCACTGTGATGACAAGGGGGATGGAGTATTGTGATGAAACTGGTCCTGGAACATTGTGATAACAAAAGCCATGGAGCATTGTGATGACAGGCATCATGGAGAATTGTGAAGAAAGGGGCCATGGGGAATTGTAATGACAATAGAGAAATGTGATGAAAATGGTCAGCGAGCATAGTGATTAAAGTGGTCATTGAGAATTGTGATGAAAAGTGACATAGAGCATTGTGATGACAAAGGTCATGGAGAACTGTGATGACCAGGGTCATGTAGCATTGTGATGACACGTTCATGGAACATTGTGATGACAAGAATTCTGGAGCATTGTGATGACAAGGGCCATGGAGCATTGTGATGCCACGGTCATGGAACATTGTGATGACAAAATTCTGGAGCTTTGTGAGGAAAAAGGCATGGAGCATTGTGATTATAGGGGACATGGAGCATTTTGATGACATGGGCAGGGAACACTGTGATGACAGGTGTTATGGAGCAATGGGATGACAAGTGTCATGGAGCACTGTGATGAGAGGGGCCTTGGAGAATTGTGATGACAGGCGTCATGAGGCATTGAGATGGCAGTGGTCATGGAGCATTATGATGAAAGGTGTTATGGAGCACTGTGATTACAGGGGCCATGGAGCATTGTGAATACAAAGGCCATGGAGCATTGAGATGACAGTGGTCATGGAGCATTGTGATGAAAGTGGTAATGGATCATTGTGATGCCAAGTGTCCTGGGACCCTGTGATGACATGGTTCATGGAGCATTGTGATGACAATGGTCATGGCGAATTGTGATGACAATGTCATGGGGCATTGTGATGGCAGTGGTCATCTAGAAATGTGATTAAAGTTATTATGGAGCACAGGAATGAGAGGGGCCATGGAGCATTGTGATGACAAGTCTCATGGAGCATTGTGATGACAGGTGTCATGGAGCATCGTGATGACAAATGCCATTGAGAATTGTGATCAGAGGTGACATTGGCATTGTGATGAAAGGGTCATGGTGTAGTGGGAGTACACGGGCCATGGAGCCTTGTGATAACAAGTGACATGGAGAATAGTGATGACAGGCATCATAGAGCATTGTGATGACAAGTGCCATTTAGCATTTTGATGACAGGGGTCATCAGGCACTGTGTTGATGGGGGTCACGGAGCATTGTGATGACAAAGGCCATAGAGCATTGTGATGAGAGGGGTCATGGAGCATTGTGATGACATGGGCCATGGAGCATTGTGAAGACAAGATTCATGGAGCATTGTGATGACACGGGTATGAAGCATGGTGATGACAACAGACCTGGAGCATTGTGATGACAAGGGCATGGAGCATTGTGATTACAGGAGACTTGGGTCATTGTGATGAAATTGGCAGGGATCATTGTGATTAGAGGGATCATGGAGCATTGTGATGACAAGTGTCATGCAATATTGTGCTGACACAGATCATGGAGCATTTTGATGAGAGTGGCCTTGGAGCACAGTGATGAGAGACGTCATGGGGCATTATGGTGACAGTGGTCAAGGAGCATTGTGATGAAAGTGTTCATGGAGCAACGCGATTATCGGGACAATGGAGCATTGTGAATACAAAGGCCATGGAACATTGAGATAACAGAGTTCATGGAGCATTGTGATGACAAGGGTCTTGGGAGCTAATGATGACACGTTTCATACAGCATTGAGATGACAAGGGCCAAGGCGAATTGTGATGACACGTGTCATGGGGCATTGTGATGACATTGGTCATCTTGCATTGTGATGAGAGTGGTCATGTAGAATTTTGATTAAAGGTATCATGGAGCACTGTGATGACAAAGGCCAAGGAACATTGTGATGACAAGAGTATGGAGCATTGTGATTACAGGGACCATGGAGCATTGTGATGACAACGGCATGGAGCACTGTGATGACATTGGTCATTGAGCTTTGTGATTACAAAGACCATGAGGCATTGTGATGACAGGGGCCTTGGAGCATTGTGATGACAATGGTCATCAAGCATTGTGATGACAGGGGTCATAGAGCATTGTGATGAGAAAGACCATGGAGCATGGTGATGACAGAGGCCATGGAACATTGTGATGACCAGGCCATGTACCATTGTGATGACAAGGGCAGGGAACCTTGTGGTGTCCGGGGTCATGGAGCATTTTGATGACAACTTTCATGGAACGTTGTGATGACAGGGGTCATGGAGCATTGTGATGAAAGTTGTCCTGGAGCATTGTGATGACAGCGGTCACAGAGAATTGGGATGAAAGGTATCATGCAGCATTGTGATGACAACGGTCATGGATCATTTGGATGACAGGGGTCATGGAACATTCTGATAACAAGGTTCATAAAGCATTTTGATGACAGGGGTCATGGAGCATTGTGTTGACACGAGCATGGAGCATTGTAATGATAGGATATCTGGAGCATTGTGATGAAAAGGGGATGGAGCATTTTGATGACAGGGTCCAAGGAGAATTGTGCTGACAATGGCATGGAGCATTGTGATGAAAAGGGTACTGGAGCACTGTGAGGAAAGGAATCATGGATCATTGTGATGCCAGGGGTCATGGAGCTTTGTGATGACAAGGGTCATGGAGCATTGTGATGACACGGTCAAGGAACATTGCGATGAAAAGAATTCTGGAGCATTGTGATGAAAGGGCATGGTGCATTGTGATGAAAGGTGACAAGGAGCATTGTGACGATATGGGCAGAGAACTTTTTGATGACAGGGGTCATGGAGCATTGTGATAAAAAGTGTCATGGAGCATTGTACTGACAGGGATCTTGGAGCTTTTTGGTAAGAGAGGTCTTGGAGATTTGTGAAGGCAGGCGTCATGGGGCATTGTGATGACAGCGGTCTTGGAGCATTGGGATGAAAGGGGTCATGGAGCTCTGTGATTACAGGGGCCATGGAGCATTGTGAATACAAAGGCCATGGAGCATTGAGATGACAGGGTTCATGGAGCATTGTGATGAAAGTGATCATGGATCATTGTGATGACAAGTGTCCTGGAACCTTGTGATGACACAGTTCATGGAGCATTGTGATGACAAGGACCATGGCGAATTGTGGTATCATCTGTCATGGGGCATTGTGATGACAGTGGTCATGTAGAATTGTATTGAAAGGTAACATGGAGCACTCTGATGACAGGGGCCATGGAACATTGTGATGACAAAGGCCATGGAGCATTGTGATGACAAGTGTCATGGGGCACTTTGATGACATTGGCATGGAGCATTATGATGACAAGAGTTCTGGAGCATTTTGATGACCAGGGCATGGAGCATTGTGATGAAAGTTGTCCTGGAGCATTGTGATGACAGCGGTCACAGAGGATTGGGATGAATGGTATCATGCAGCATTGCGATGACAACGGTCAGGGATCATTTTGATGACAGGGGTCATGGAACATTCTGATAACAAGTTTCATCAAGCATTTTGATGACAGGGGTCATGGAGCATTGTGTTGACACGGGCATGGAGCATTGTAATGATAGGATATCTGGAGCATTGTGATGAAAAGGGGATGGAGCATTTTGATGACAGGGTCCAAGGAGCATTGTGCTGACAATGGCATGGAGCATTGTGATGAAAAGGGTACTGGAGCACTCTGAGGAAAGGAATCATGGATCATTGTGATGCCAGGGGTCATGGAGCTTTGTGATGACACGAGTCATGGAGCATTGTGATGACATGGTCAAGGAACATTGTGATGACAAGAAATCTGGAGCATTGTGATGAAAGGGCATGGAGCATTGTGATGAAAGGTGACAAGTAGCATTGTGATGATATGGGCAGAGAACTTTGTGATGACAGGGTTCATGGAGCATTGTGATGAAAAGTGTCATGGAACATTGTACTGACAGGGATCATGGAGCTTTTTGGTAAGGGAGCCCTTGGAGATTGGTGGTGGCAGGCGTCATGGGGCATTGTGATGACAGCGGTCTTGGAGCATTGTGATGAAAGGGGTCATGGAGCACTGTGATTACAGGGGCCATGGAGCATTGTGAATACAAAGGCTATGGAGCATTGAGATGACAGGGTTCATGGAGCATTGTGATGAAAGTGATCATGGATCATTGTGATGACAAGTGTCCTGAAACCTTGTGATGACACGGTTCATGGAGCATTGTTATGACAAGGACCATGGCGAATTGTGATGACATCTGAAATGGGGCATTGTGATGACAGTGGTCATGTAGAATTGTGATGAAAGGTATCAAGGAGAACTGTGATGACAGGGGCCATGGAACATTGTGATGACAAAGGCCATGGAGCATTGTGATGACAAGTGTCATGGGACATTTTGATGACATTGGCATGGAACATTATGATGACAAGAGTTCTGGAGAATTTTGATGACAAGGGCATGGAGCATTGTGATGACAGGGCCCATGGAGCATTGTGACGAAGAGGGCAGGGAACATTGTGATGACTGGGTTCATGGAGCCTTGTGATGAAAGGGGCCATGGAGCACTGAGATGACAGGCGTCTTGAGGTATGGTGATGACAGTGGTCATGGAGCATTGTGATGAAAGAGATCATGGAGCAATATGATAAGAGGGGACATGGAGCATTGTGATGACAGGTGTATTGGAGCATTGTGATGAAAATATTAATGGATCATTGTGATGACATGTGTCCTGGAACACTGTGATGACACGGTTCATCGAGTATTGTGATGACAAGGGTCATAGCGAATTGTGATAACAGGTGTCATGGGGCATTGTGATGACATTGATCATCTAGGAATTGTGATGAAAGGTATCATGGAGCACTGTGATGACTGGGGGCATGAAGCATTGTTATGAAAATTGTCCTGGATTATTGTGATGACAGCAGTCATGGAGAATTGGGATGACAGGGATTATGCAGCATTGTGTTGACATGGGTATGGACTATTGTGATGACAATGGTCATGGAGCCATGTGATGAAAGTTTTCATGGAATATCGTGATGAAAAGTGCCTGGGAGCATTGTGACGATAAAGGCCATGGAGCATTGTGATGACAAGTGTCATGGAGCATTGTAATGAAAGCTTTCATTGTGCACTGTGATGACAAGGGGGATGGAGTATTGTGATGAAACTGGTCCTGGAGCATTGTGATAACAAAAGCCATGGAGCATTGTGATGACAGGCATCATGGAGAATTGTGAAGAAAGGGGCCATGGGGAATTGTAATGACAATAGAGAAATGTGATGAAAATGGTCAGCGAGCATAGTGATTAAAGTGGTCATTGAGAATTGTGATGAAAAGTGACATAGAGCATTGTGATGACAAAGGTCATGGAGAACTGTGATGACCAGGGTCATGTAGCATTGTGATGACACGTTCATGGAACATTGTGATGACAAGAATTCTGGAGCATTGTGATGACAAGGGCCATGGAGCATTGGGATGCCACGGTCATGGAACATTGTGATGACAAAATTCTGGAGCTTTGTGAGGAAAAAGGCATGGAGCATTGTGATTATAGGGGACATGGAGCATTTTGATGACATGGGCAGGGAACACTGTGATGACAGGTGTTATGGAGCAATGGGATGACAAGTGTCATGGAGCACTGTGATGAGAGGGGCCTTGGAGAATTGTGATGACAGGCGTCATGAGGCATTGAGATGGCAGTGGTCATGGAGCATTATGATGAAAGGTGTTATGGAGCACTGTGATTACAGGGGCCATGGAGCATTGTGAATACAAAGGCCATGGAGCATTGAGATGACAGTGGTCATGGAGCATTGTGATGAAAGTGGTAATGGATCATTGTGATGCCAAGTGTCCTGGGACCCTGTGATGACATGGTTCATGGAGCATTGTGATGACAATGGTCATGGCGAATTGTGATGACAATGTCATGGGGCATTGTGATGGCAGTGGTCATCTAGAAATGTGATTAAAGTTATTATGGAGCACAGGAATGAGAGGGGCCATGGAGCATTGTGATGACAAGTCTCATGGAGCATTGTGATGACAGGTGTCATGGAGCATCGTGATGACAAATGCCATTGAGAATTGTGATCAGAGGTGACATTGGCATTGTGATGAAAGGGTCATGATGTACTGGGAGTACACGGGCCATGGAGCCTTGTGATAACAAGTGACATGGAGAATAGTGATGACAGGCATCATAGAGCATTGTGATGACAAGTGCCATTTAGCATTTTGATGACAGGGGTCATCAGGCACTGTGTTGACGGGGGTCACGGAGCATTGTGATGACAAAGGCCATAGAGCATTGTGATGAGAGGGGTCATGGAGCATTGTGATGACATGGGCCATGGAGCATTGTGAAGACAAGATTCATGGAGCATTGTGATGACACGGGTATGAAGCATGGTGATGACAACAGACCTGGAGCATTGTGATGACAAGGGCATGGAGCATTGTGATTACAGGAGACTTGGGTCATTGTGATGAAATTGGCAGGGATCATTGTGATTAGTGGGATCATGGAGCATTGTGATGACAAGTGTCATGCAATATTGTGCTGACACAGATCATGGAGCATTTTGATGAGAGTGGCCTTGGAGCACAGTGATGAGAGACGTCATGGGGCATTATGGTGACAGTGGTCAAGGAGAATTGTGATGAAAGTGTTCATGGAGCAACGCGATTATCGGGACAATGGAGCATTGTGAATACAAAGGCCATGGAACATTGAGATAACAGAGTTCATGGAGCATTGTGATGACAAGGGTATTGGGAGCTACTGATGACACGTTTCATACAGCATTGAGATGACAAGGGCCAAGGCGAATTGTGATGACACGTGTCATGGGGCATTGTGATGACATTGGTCATCTTGCATTGTGATGAGAGTGGTCATGTAGAATTTTGATTAAAGGTATCATGGAGCACTGTGATGACAAAGGCCAAGGAACATTGTGATGACAAGTGTCATTCAGCAATGTGATGACACGGGAATGGAGCATTATGATGACAAGTGTTCTGGAGCATTGTGATGACAAGGGTATGGAGCATTGTGATTACAGGGACCATGGAGCATTGTGATGACAACGGCATGGAGCACTGTGATGACATTGGTCATTGAGCATTGTGATTACAAAGACCATGAGGCATTGTGATGACAGGGGCCTTGGAGCATTGTGATGACAATGGTCATCAAGCATTGTGATGACAGGGGTCATAGAGCATTGTGATGAGAAAGACCATGGAGCATGGTGATGACAGAGGCCATGGAACATTGTGATGACCAGGCCATGTACCATTGTGATGACAAGGGCAGGGAACCTTGTGGTGACCGGGGTCATGGAGCATTTTGATGACAACTTTCATGGAACGTTGTGATGACAGGGGTCATGGAGCATTGTGATGAAAGTTGTCCTGGAGCATTGTGATGACAGCGGTCACAGAGAATTGGGATGAAAGGTATCATGCAGCATTGTGATGACAACGGTCAGGGATCATTTTGATGACAGGGGTCATGGAACATTCTGATAACAAGTTTCATCAAGCATTTTGATGACAGGGGTCATGGAGCATTGTGTTGGCACGGGCATGGAGCATGGTAATGATAGGATATCTGGAGCATTGTGATGAAAAGTGGATGGAGCATTTTGATGACAGGGTCCAAGGAGAATTGTGCTGACAATGGCATGGAGCATTGTGATAAAAAGGGTACTGGAGCATCTTGAGCAAAAGAATCATGGATCATTGTGATGACAGGGGTCATGGAGCTTTTTGGTAAGAGAGGTCTTGGAGATTTGTGAAGGCAGGCGTCATGGGGCATTGTGATGACAGCGGTCTTGGAGCATTGGGATGAAAGGGGTCATGGAGCTCTGTGATTACAGGGGCCATGGAGCATTGTGAATACAAAGGCCATGGAGCATTGAGATGACAGGGTTCACGGAGCATTGTGATGAAAGTGATCATGGATCATTGTGATGACAAGTGTCCTGGAACCTTGTGATGACACAGTTCATGGAGCATTGTGATGACAAGGACCATGGCGAATTGTGGTATCATCTGCCATGGGGCATTGTGATGACAGTGGTCATGTAGAATTGTATTGAAAGGTAACATGGAGCACTCTGATGACAGGGGCCATGGAACATTGTGATGACAAAGGCCATGGAGCATTGTGATGACAAGTGTCATGGGGCACTTTGATGACATTGGCATGGAGCATTATGATGACAAGAGTTCTGGAGCATTTTGATGACCAGGGCATGGAGCATTGTGATGAAAGTTGTCCTGGAGCATTGTGATGACAGCGGTCACAGAGGATTGGGATGAATGGTATCATGCAGCATTGCGATGACAACGGTCAGGGATCATTTTGATGACAGGGGTCATGGAACATTCTGATAACAAGTTTCATCAAGCATTTTGATGACAGGGGTCATGGAGCATTGTGTTGACACGGGCATGGAGCATTGTAATGATAGGATATCTGGAGCATTGTGATGAAAAGGGGATGGAGCATTTTGATGACAGGGTCCAAGGAGCATTGTGCTGACAATGGCATGGAGCATTGTGATGAAAAGGGTACTGGAGCACTCTGAGGAAAGGAATCATGGATCATTGTGATGCCAGGGGTCATGGAGCTTTGTGATGACACGAGTCATGGAGCATTGTGATGACATGGTCAAGGAACATTGTGATGACAAGAAATCTGGAGCATTGTGATGAAAGGGCATGGAGCATTGTGATGAAAGGTGACAAGTAGCATTGTGATGATATGGGCAGAGAACTTTGTGATGACAGGGTTCATGGAGCATTGTGATGAAAAGTGTCATGGAACATTGTACTGACAGGGATCATGGAGCTTTTTGGTAAGGGAGCCCTTGGAGATTGGTGGTGGCAGGCGTCATGGGGCATTGTGATGACAGCGGTCTTGGAGCATTGTGATGAAAGGGGTCATGGAGCACTGTGATTACAGGGGCCATGGAGCATTGTGAATACAAAGGCTATGGAGCATTGAGATGACAGGGTTCATGGAGCATTGTGATGAAAGTGATCATGGATCATTGTGATGACAAGTGTCCTGAAACCTTGTGATGACACGGTTCATGGAGCATTGTTATGACAAGGACCATGGCGAATTGTGATGACATCTGAAATGGGGCATTGTGATGACAGTGGTCATGTAGAATTGTGATGAAAGGTATCAAGGAGCACTGTGATGACAGGGGCCATGGAACATTGTGATGACAAAGGCCATGGAGCATTGTGATGACAAGTGTCATGGGACATTTTGAAGACATTGGCATGGAACATTATGATGACAAGAGTTCTGGAGAATTTTGATGACAAGGGCATGGAGCATTGTGATGACAGGGCCCATGGAGCATTGTGACGAAGAGGGCAGGGAACATTGTGATGACTGGGTTCATGGAGCCTTGTGATGAAAGGGGCCATGGAGCACTGAGATGACAGGCGTCTTGAGGTATGGTGATGACAGTGGTCATGGAGCATTGTGATGAAAGAGATCATGGAGCAATATGATAAGAGGGGACATGGAGCATTGTGATGACAGGTGTATTGGAGCATTGTGATGAAAATATTAATGGATCATTGTGATGACATGTGTCCTGGAACACTGTGATGACACGGTTCATCGAGTATTGTGATGACAAGGGTCATAGCGAATTGTGATAACAGGTGTCATGGGGCATTGTGATGACATTGATCATCTAGGAATTGTGATGAAAGGTATCATGGAGCACTGTGATGACTGGGGGCATGAAGCATTGTTATGAAAATTGTCCTGGATTATTGTGATGACAGCAGTCATGGAGAATTGGGATGACAGGGATTATGCAGCATTGTGTTGACATGGGTATGGACTATTGTGATGACAATGGTCATGGAGCAATGTGATGAAAGTTTTCATGGAATATCGTGATGAAAAGTGCCTGGGAGCATTGTGACGATAAAGGCCATGGAGCATTGTGATGACAAGTGTCATGGAGCATTGTAATGAAAGCTTTCATTGTGCACTGTGATGACAAGGGGGATGGAGTATTGTGATGAAACTGGTCCTGGAACATTGTGATAACAAAAGCCATGGAGCATTGTGATGACAGGCATCATGGAGAATTGTGAAGAAAGGGGCCATGGGGAATTGTAATGACAATAGAGAAATGTGATGAAAATGGTCAGCGAGCATAGTGATTAAAGTGGTCATTGAGAATTGTGATGAAAAGTGACATAGAGCATTGTGATGACAAAGGTCATGGAGAACTGTGATGACCAGGGTCATGTAGCATTGTGATGACACGTTCATGGAACATTGTGATGACAAGAATTCTGGAGCATTGTGATGACAAGGGCCATGGAGCATTGGGATGCCACGGTCATGGAACATTGTGATGACAAAATTCTGGAGCTTTGTGAGGAAAAAGGCATGGAGCATTGTGATTATAGGGGACATGGAGCATTTTGATGACATGGGCAGGGAACACTGTGATGACAGGTGTTATGGAGCAATGGGATGACAAGTGTCATGGAGCACTGTGATGAGAGGGGCCTTGGAGAATTGTGATGACAGGCGTCATGAGGCATTGAGATGGCAGTGGTCATGGAGCATTATGATGAAAGGTGTTATGGAGCACTGTGATTACAGGGGCCATGGAGCATTGTGAATACAAAGGCCATGGAGCATTGAGATGACAGTGGTCATGGAGCATTGTGATGAAAGTGGTAATGGATCATTGTGATGCCAAGTGTCCTGGGACCCTGTGATGACATGGTTCATGGAGCATTGTGATGACAATGGTCATGGCGAATTGTGATGACAATGTCATGGGGCATTGTGATGGCAGTGGTCATCTAGAAATGTGATTAAAGTTATTATGGAGCACAGGAATGAGAGGGGCCATGGAGCATTGTGATGACAAGTCTCATGGAGCATTGTGATGACAGGTGTCATGGAGCATCGTGATGACAAATGCCATTGAGAATTGTGATCAGAGGTGACATTGGCATTGTGATGAAAGGGTCATGGTGTACTGGGAGTACACGGGCCATGGAGCCTTGTGATAACAAGTGACATGGAGAATAGTGATGACAGGCATCATAGAGCATTGTGATGACAAGTGCCATTTAGCATTTTGATGACAGGGGTCATCAGGCACTGTGTTGACGGGGGTCACGGAGCATTGTGATGACAAAGGCCATAGAGCATTGTGATGAGAGGGGTCATGGAGCATTGTGATGACATGGGCCATGGAGCATTGTGAAGACAAGATTCATGGAGCATTGTGATGACACGGGTATGAAGCATGGTGATGACAACAGACCTGGAGCATTGTGATGACAAGGGCATGGAGCATTGTGATTACAGTAGACTTGGGTCATTGTGATGAAATTGGCAGGGATCATTGTGATTAGTGGGATCATGGAGCATTGTGATGACAAGTGTCATGCAATATTGTGCTGACACAGATCATGGAGCATTTTGATGAGAGTGGCCTTGGAGCACAGTGATGAGAGACGTCATGGGGCATTATGGTGACAGTGGTCAAGGAGAATTGTGATGAAAGTGTTCATGGAGCAACGCGATTATCGGGACAATGGAGCATTGTGAATACAAAGGCCATGGAACATTGAGATAACAGAGTTCATGGAGCATTGTGATGACAAGGGTCTTGGGAGCTACTGATGACACGTTTCATACAGCATTGAGATGACAAGGGCCAAGGCGAATTGTGATGACACGTGTCATGGGGCATTGTGATGACATTGGTCATCTTGCATTGTGATGAGAGTGGTCATGTAGAATTTTGATTAAAGGTATCATGGAGCACTGTGATGACAAAGGCCAAGGAACATTGTGATGACAAGTGTCATTCAGCAATGTGATGACACGGGAATGGAGCATTATGATGACAAGTGTTCTGGAGCATTGTGATGACAAGGGTATGGAGCATTGTGATTACAGGGACCATGGAGCATTGTGATGACAACGGCATGGAGCACTGTGATGACATTGGTCATTGAGCATTGTGATTACAAAGACCATGAGGCATTGTGATGACAGGGGCCTTGGAGCATTGTGATGACAATGGTCATCAAGCATTGTGATGACAGGGGTCATAGAGCATTGTGATGAGAAAGACCATGGAGCATGGTGATGACAGAGGCCATGGAACATTGTGATGACCAGGCCATGTACCATTGTGATGACAAGGGCAGGGAACCTTGTGGTGACCGGGGTCATGGAGCATTTTGATGACAACTTTCATGGAACGTTGTGATGACAGGGGTCATGGAGCATTGTGATGAAAGTTGTCCTGGAGCATTGTGATGACAGCGGTCACAGAGAATTGGGATGAAAGGTATCATGCAGCATTGTGATGACAACGGTCAGGGATCATTTTGATGACAGGGGTCATGGAACATTCTGATAACAAGTTTCATCAAGCATTTTGATGACAGGGGTCATGGAGCATTGTGTTGGCACGGGCATGGAGCATGGTAATGATAGGATATCTGGAGCATTGTGATGAAAAGTGGATGGAGCATTTTGATGACAGGGTCCAAGGAGAATTGTGCTGACAATGGCATGGAGCATTGTGATGAAAAGGGTACTGGAGCATCTTGAGCAAAAGAATCATGGATCATTGTGATGACAGGGGTCATGGAGCTTTTTGGTAAGAGAGGTCTTGGAGATTTGTGAAGGCAGGCGTCATGGGGCATTGTGATGACAGCGGTCTTGGAGCATTGGGATGAAAGGGGTCATGGAGCTCTGTGATTACAGGGGCCATGGAGCATTGTGAATACAAAGGCCATGGAGCATTGAGATGACAGGGTTCACGGAGCATTGTGATGAAAGTGATCATGGATCATTGTGATGACAAGTGTCCTGGAACCTTGTGATGACACAGTTCATGGAGCATTGTGATGACAAGGACCATGGCGAATTGTGGTATCATCTGCCATGGGGCATTGTGATGACAGTGGTCATGTAGAATTGTATTGAAAGGTAACATGGAGCACTCTGATGACAGGGGCCATGGAACATTGTGATGACAAAGGCCATGGAGCATTGTGATGACAAGTGTCATGGAGCATTGTAATGAAAGCTTTCATTGTGCACTGTGATGACAAGGGGAATGGAGTATTGTGATGAAACTGGTCCTGGAACATTGTGATAACAAAAGCCATGGAGCATTGTGATGACAGGCATCATGGAGAATTGTGAAGAAAGGGGCCATGGGGAATTGTAATGACAATAGAGAAATGTGATGAAAATGGTCAGCGAGCATAGTGATTAAAGTGGTCATTGAGAATTGTGATGAAAAGTGACATAGAGCATTGTGATGACAAAGGTCATGGAGAACTGTGATGACCAGGGTCATGTAGCATTGTGATGACACGTTCATGGAACATTGTGATGACAAGAATTCTGGAGCATTGTGATGACAAGGGCCATGGAGCATTGGGATGCCACGGTCATGGAACATTGTGATGACAAAATTCTGGAGCTTTGTGAGGAAAAAGGCATGGAGCATTGTGATTATAGGGGACATGGAGCATTTTGATGACATGGGCAGGGAACACTGTGATGACAGGTGTTATGGAGCAATGGGATGACAAGTGTCATGGAGCACTGTGATGAGAGGGGCCTTGGAGAATTGTGATGACAGGCGTCATGAGGCATTGAGATGGCAGTGGTCATGGAGCATTATGATGAAAGGTGTTATGGAGCACTGTGATTACAGGGGCCATGGAGCATTGTGAATACAAAGGCCATGGAGCATTGAGATGACAGTGGTCATGGAGCATTGTGATGAAAGTGGTAATGGATCATTGTGAGGACAAGTGTCCTGGGACCCTGTGATGACATGGTTCATGGAGCATTGTGATGACAATGGTCATGGCGAATTGTGATGACAATGTCATGGGGCATTGTGATGGCAGTGGTCATCTAGAAATGTGATTAAAGTTATTATGGAGCACAGTAATGAGAGGGGCCATGGAGCATTGTGATGACAAGTCTCATGGAGCATTGTGATGACAGGTGTCATGGAGCATCGTGATGACAAATGCCATTGAGAATTGTGATCAGAGGTGACATTGGGCATTGTGATGAAAGGGGTCATGGAGTACTGGGAGTACAGGGGCCATGGAGCCTTGTGATAACAAGTGACATGGAGAATAGTGATGACAGGCATCATAGAGCATTGTGATGACAAGTGCCATTTAGCATTTTGATGACAGGTGTCATCAGGCATTGTGTTGCCGGGGGTCACGGAGCATTGTGATGACAAAGGCCATAGAGCATTGTGATAAGAGGGGTCATGGAGCATTGTGATGACATGGGCCATGGAGCATTGTGAAGACAAGATTCATGGAGCATTGTGATGACACAGGCATGAAGCATGGTGATGAAAACAGACCTGGAGCATTGTGATGACAAGGGCATGGAGCATTGTGATTACAGGAGACTTGGGTCATTGTGATGAAATTGGCAGGGATCATTGTGATTAGAGGGATCATGGAGCATTGTGATGACAAGTGTCATGCAATATTGTGCTGACACAGATCATGGAGCATTTTGATGAGAGTGGCCTTGGAGCACAGTGATGAGAGACGTCATGGGGCATTATGGTGACAGTGGTCAAGGAGCATTGTGATGAAAGTGTTCATGGAGCAACGCGATTATCGGGACAATGGAGCATTGTGAATACAAAGGCCATGGAACATTGAGATAACAGAGTTCATGGAGCATTGTGATGACAAGGGTCTTGGGAGCTACTGATGACACGTTTCATACAGCATTGAGATGACAAGGGCCAAGGCGAATTGTGATGACACGTGTCATGGGGCATTGTGATGACATTGGTCATCTTGCATTGTGATGAGAGTGGTCATGTAGAATTTTGATTAAAGGTATCATGGAGCACTGTGATGACAAAGGCCAAGGAACATTGTGATGACAAGTGTCATTCAGCAATGTGATGACACGGGAATGGAGCATTATGATGACAAGTGTTCTGGAGCATTGTGATGACAAGGGTATGGAGCATTGTGATTACAGGGACCATGGAGCATTGTGATGACAACGGCATGGAGCACTGTGATGACATTGGTCATTGAGCATTGTGATTACAAAGACCATGAGGCATTGTGATGACAGGGGCCTTGGAGCATTGTGATGACAATGGTCATCAAGCATTGTGATGACAGGGGTCATAGAGCATTGTGATGAGAAATACCATGGAGCATGGTGATGACGGAGGCCATGGAACATTGTGATGACCAGTCCATGTACCATTGTGATGACAAGGGCAGGGAACCTTGTGGTGACCGGGGTCATGGAGCATTTTGATGACAACTTTCATGGAACGTTTTGATGACAGGGGTCATGGAGCATTGTGATGAAAGTTGTCCTGGAGCATTGTGATGACAGCGGTCACAGAGAATTGGGATGAAAGGTATCATGCAGCATTGTGATGACAACGGTCATGGATCATTTTGATGACAGGGGTCATGCAACATTCTGATAACAAGGTTCATAAAGCATTTTGATGACAGGGGTCATGGAGCATTGTGTTGACACGAGCATGGAGCATTGTAATGATAGGATATCTGGAGCATTGTGATGAAAAGGGGATGGAGCATTTTGATGACAGGGTCCAAGGAGAATTGTGCTGACAATGGCATGGAGCATTGTGATGAAAAGGGTACTGGAGCACTGTGAGGAAAGGAATCATGGATCATTGTGATGACAGGGGTCATGGAGCTTTGTGATGACAAGGGTCATGGAGCATTGTGATGACACGGTCAAGGAATATTGCGATGACAAGAATTCTGGAGCATTGTGATGAAAGGGCATGGTGCATTGTGATGAAAGGTGACAAGGAGCATTGTGACGATATGGGCAGAGAACTTTTTGATGACAGGTGTCATGGAGCATTGTGATAAAAAGTGTCATGGAGCATTGTACTGACAGGGATCATGGAGCTTTTTGGTAAGAGAGGTCTTGGAGATTTGTGAAGGCAGGCGTCATGGGGCATTGTGATGACAGCGGTCTTGGAGCATTGGGATGAAAGGGGTCATGGAGCTCTGTGATTACAGGGGCCATGGAGCATTGTGAATACAAAGGCCATGGAGCATTGAGATGACAGGGTTCATGGAGCATTGTGATGAAAGTGATCATGGATCATTGTGATGACAAGTGTCCTGGAACCTTGTGATGACACAGTTCATGGAGCATTGTGATGACAAGGACCATGGCGAATTGTGGTATCATCTGTCATGGGGCATTGTGATGACAGTGGTCATGTAGAATTGTATTCAAAGGTAACATGGAGCACTCTGATGACAGGGGCCATGGAACATTGTGATGACAAAGGCCATGGAGCATTGTGATGACAAGTGTCATGGGGCACTTTGATGACATTGGCATGGAGCATTATGATGACAAGAGTTCTGGAGCATTTTGATGACCAGGGCATGGAGCATTCTGATGAAAGTTGTCCTGGAGCATTGTGATGACAGCGGTCACAGAGGATTGGGATGAAAGGTATCATGCAGCATTGCGATGACAACGGTCAGGGATCATTTTGATGACAGGGGTCATGGAACATTCTGATAACAAGTTTCATCAAGCATTTTGATGACAGGGGTCATGGAGCATTGTGTTGACACTGGCATGGAGCATTGTAATGATAGGATATCTGGAGCATTGTGATGAAAAGGGGATGGAGCATTTTGATGACAGGGTCCAAGGAGAATTGTGCTGACAATGGCATGGAGCATTGTGATGAAAAGGGTACTGGAGCACTGTGAGGAAAGGAATCATGGATCATTGTGATGCCAGGGGTCATGGAGCTTTGTGATGACAAGGGTCATGGAGCATTGTGATGACACGGTCAAGGAACATTGCGATGACAAGAATTCTGGAGCATTGTGATGAAAGGGCATGGTGCATTGTGATGAAAGGTGACAAGGAGCATTGTGACGATATGGGCAGAGAACTTTTTGATGACAGGGGTCATGGAGCATTGTGATAAAAAGTGTCATGGAGCATTGTACTGACAGGGATCATGGAGCTTTTTGGTAAGAGAGGTCTTGGAGATTTGTGAAGGCAGGCGTCATGGGGCATTGTGATGACAGCGGTCATGGAGCATTGGGATGAAAGCGGTCATGGAGCTCTGTGATTACAGGGGCCATGGAGCATTGTGAATACAAAGGCCATGGAGCATTGAGATGACAGGGTTCATGGAGCATTGTGATGAAAGTGATCATGGATCATTGTGATGGCAAGTGTCCTGGAACCTTGTGATGACACAGTTCATGGAGCATTGTGATGACAAGGACCATGGCGAATTGTGGTATCATCTGTCATGGGGCATTGTGATGACAGTGGTCATGTAGAATTGTATTGAAAGGTAACATGGAGCACTCTGATGACAGGGGCTATGGAACATTGTGATGACAAAGGCCATGGAGCATTGTGATGACAAGTGTCATGGGGCATTTTGATGACATTGGCATGGAGCATTATGATGACAAGAGTTCTGGAGCATTTTGATGACCAGGGCATGGAGCATTGTGATGAAAGTTGTCCTGGAGCATTGTGATGACAGCGGTCACAGAGGATTGGGATGAAAGGTATCATGCAGCATTGCGATGACAACGGTCAGGGATCATTTTGATGACAGGGGTCATGGAACATTCTGATAACAAGTTTCATCAAGCATTTTGATGACAGGGGTCATGGAGCATTGTGTTGACACGGGCATGGAGCATTGTAATGATAGGATATCTGGAGCATTGTGACGAAAAGGGGATGGAGCATTTTGATGACAGGGTCCAAGGAGCATTGTGCTGACAATGACATGGAGCATTGTGATGAAAAGGGTACTGGAGCACTCTGAGGAAAGGAATCATGGATCATTGTGATGCCAGGGGTCATGGAGCTTTGTGATGACACGAGTCATGGAGCATTTTGATGACACGGTCAAGGAACATTGTGATGACAAGAAATCTGGAGCATTGTGATGAAAGGGCATGGAGCATTGTGATGAAAGGTGACAAGTAGCATTGTGATGATATGGGCAGAGAACTTTGTGATGACAGGGTTCATGGAGCATTGTGATGAAAAGTGTCATGGAACATTGTACTGACAGGGATCATGGAGCTTTTTGGTAAGGGAGCCCTTGGAGATTGGTGGTGGCAGGCGTCATGGGGCATTGTGATGACAGCGGTCTTGGAGCATTGTGATGAAAGGGGTCATGGAGCACTGTGATTACAGGGGCCATGGAGCATTGTGAATACAAAGGCTATGGAGCATTGAGATGACAGGGTTCATGGAGCATTGTGATGAAAGTGATCATGGATCATTGTGATGACAAGTGTCCTGAAACCTTGTGATGACACGGTTCATGGAGCATTGTTATGACAAGGACCATGGCGAATTGTGATGACATCTGAAATGGGGCATTGTGATGACAGTGGTCATGTAGAATTGTGATGAAAGGTATCAAGGAGCACTGTGATGACAGGGGCCATGGAACATTGTGATGACAAAGGCCATGGAGCATTGTGATGACAAGTGTCATGGGACATTTTGATGACATTGGCATGGAACATTATGATGACAAGAGTTCTGGAGAATTTTGATGACAAGGGCATGGAGCATTGTGATGACAGGGCCCATGGAGCATTGTGACGAAGAGGGCAGGGAACATTGTGATGACTGGGTTCATGGAGCCTTGTGATGAAAGGGGCCATGGAGCACTGAGATGACAGGCGTCTTGAGGTATGGTGATGACAGTGGTCATGGAGCATTGTGATGAAAGAGATCATGGAGCAATATGATAAGAGGGGACATGGAGCATTGTGATGACAGGTGTATTGGAGCATTGTGATGAAAATATTAATGGATCATTGTGATGACATGTGTCCTGGAACACTGTGATGACACGGTTCATCGAGTAGTGTGATGACAAGGGTCATAGCGAATTGTGATAACAGGTGTCATGGGGCATTGTGATGACATTGATCATCTAGGAATTGTGATGAAAGGTATCATGGAGCACTGTGATGACTGGGGGCATGAAGCATTGTTATGAAAATTGTCCTGGATTATTGTGATGACAGCAGTCATGGAGAATTGGGATGACAGGGATTATGCAGCATTGTGTTGACATGGGTATGGACTATTGTGATGACAATGGTCATGGAGCAATGTGATGAAAGTTTTCATGGAATATCGTGATGAAAAGTGCCTGGGAGCACTGTGACGATAAAGGCCATGGAGCATTGTGATGACAAGTGTCATGGAGCATTGTAATGAAAGCTTTCATTGTGCACTGTGATGACAAGGGGGATGGAGTATTGTGATGAAACTGGTCCTGGAGCATTGTGATAACAAAAGCCATGGAGCATTGTGATGACAGGCATCATGGAGAATTGTGAAGAAAGGGGCCATGGGGAATTGTCATGACAATAGAGAAATGTGATGAAAATGGTCAGCGAGCATAGTGATTAAAGTGGTCATTGAGAATTGTGATGAAAAGTGACATAGAGCATTGTGATGACAAAGGTCATGGAGAACTGTGATGACCAGGGTCATGTAGCATTGTGATGACACGTTCATGGAACATTGTGATGACAAGAATTCTGGAGCATTGTGATGACAAGGGCCATGGAGCATTGGGATGCCACGGTCATGGAACATTGTGATGACAAAATTCTGGAGCTTTGTGAGGAAAAAGGCATGGAGCATTGTGATTATAGGGGACATGGAGCATTTTGATGACATGGGCAGGGAACACTGTGATGACAGGTGTTATGGAGCAATGGGATGACAAGTGTCATGGAGCATTGTGATGGGAGGGGCCTTGGAGAATTGTGATGACAGGCGTCATGAGGCATTGAGATGGCAGTGGTCATGGAGCATTATGATGAAAGGTGTTATGGAGCACTGTGATTACAGGGGCCATGGAGCATTGTGAATACAAAGGCCATGGAGCATTGAGATGACAGTGGTCATGGAGCATTGTGATGAAAGTGGTAATGGATCATTGTGAGGACAAGTGTCCTGGGACCCTGTGATGACACAGTTCATGGAGCATTGTGATGACAAGGACCATGGCGAATTGTGGTATCATCTGTCATGGGGCATTGTGATGACAGTGGTCATGTAGAATTGTATTGAAAGGTAACATGGAGCACTCTGATGACAGGGGCCATGGAACATTGTGATGACAAAGGCCATGGAGCATTGTGATGACAAGTGTCATGGGGCATTTTGATGACATTGGCATGGAGCATTATGATGACAAGAGTTCTGGAGCATTTTGATGACCAGGGCATGGAGCATTGTGATGAAAGTTGTCCTGGAGCATTGTGATGACAGCGGTCACAGAGGATTGGGATGAAAGGTATCATGCAGCATTGCGATGACAACGGTCAGGGATCATTTTGATGACAGGGGTCATGGAACATTCTGATAACATGTTTCATCAAGCATTTTGATGACAGGGGTCATGGAGCATTGTGTTGACACGGGCATGGAGCATTGTAATGATAGGATATCTGGAGCATTGTGATGAAAAGGGGATGGAGCATTTTGATGACAGGGTCCAAGGAGCATTGTGCTGACAATGGCATGGAGCATTGTGATGAAAAGGGTACTGGAGCACTCTGAGGAAAGGAATCATGGATCATTGTGATGCCAGGGGTCATGGAGCTTTGTGATGACACGAGTCATGGAGCATTGTGATGACACGGTCAAGGAACATTGTGATGACAAGAAATCTGGAGCATTGTGATGAAAGGGCATGGAGCATTGTGATGAAAGGTGACAAGTAGCATTGTGATGATATGGGCAGAGAACTTTGTGATGACAGGGTTCATGGAGCATTGTGATGAAAAGTGTCATGGAACATTGTACTGACAGGGATCATGGAGCTTTTTGGTAAGGGAGCCCTTGGAGATTGGTGGTGGCAGGCGTCATGGGGCATTGTGATGACAGCGGTCTTGGAGCATTGTGATGAAAGGGGTCATGGAGCACTGTGATTACAGGGGCCATGGAGCATTGTGAATACAAAGGCTATGGAGCATTGAGATGACAGGGTTCATGGAGCATTGTGATGAAAGTGATCATGGATCATTGTGATGACAAGTGTCCTGAAACCTTGTGATGACACGGTTCATGGAGCATTGTTATGACAAGGACCATGGCGAATTGTGATGACATCTGAAATGGGGCATTGTGATGACAGTGGTCATGTAGAATTGTGATGAAAGGTATCAAGGAGCACTGTGATGACAGGGGCCATGGAACATTGTGATGACAAAGGCCATGGAGCATTGTGATGACAAGTGTCATGGGACATTTTGATGACATTGGCATGGAACATTATGATGACAAGAGTTCTGGAGAATTTTGATGACAAGGGCATGGAGCATTGTGATGACAGGGCCCATGGAGCATTGTGACGAAGAGGGCAGGGAACATTGTGATGACTGGGTTCATGGAGCCTTGTGATGAAAGGGGCCATGGAGCACTGAGATGACAGGCGTCTTGAGGTATGGTGATGACAGTGGTCATGGAGCATTGTGATGAAAGAGATCATGGAGCAATATGATAAGAGGGGACATGGAGCATTGTGATGACAGGTGTATTGGAGCATTGTGATGAAAATATTAATGGATCATTGTGATGACATGTGTCCTGGAACACTGTGATGACACGGTTCATCGAGTATTGTGATGACAAGGGTCATAGCGAATTGTGATAACAGGTGTCATGGGGCATTGTGATGACATTGATCATCTAGGAATTGTGATGAAAGGTATCATGGAGCACTGTGATGACTGGGGGCATGAAGCATTGTTATGAAAATTGTCCTGGATTATTGTGATGACAGCAGTCATGGAGAATTGGGATGACAGGGATTATGCAGCATTGTGTTGACATGGGTATGGACTATTGTGATGACAATGGTCATGGAGCAATGTGATGAAAGTTTACATGGAATATCGTGATGAAAAGTGCCTGGGAGCATTGTGACGATAAAGGCCATGGAGCATTGTGATGACAAGTGTCATGGAGCATTGTAATGAAAGCTATCATTGTGCACTGTGATGACAAGGGGGATGGAGTATTGTGATGAAACTGGTCCTGGAGCATTGTGATAACAAAAGCCATGGAGCATTGTGATGACAGGCATCATGGAGAATTGTGAAGAAAGGGGCCATGGGGAATTGTAATGACAATAGAGAAATGTGATGAAAATGGTCAGCGAGCATAGTGATTAAAGTGGTCATTGAGAATTGTGATGAAAAGTGACATAGAGCATTGTGATGACAAAGGTCATGGAGAACTGTGATGACCAGGGTCATGTAGCATTGTGATGACACGTTCATGGAACATTGTGATGACAAGAATTCTGGAGCATTGTGATGACAAGGGCCATGGAGCATTGGGATGCCACGGTCATGGAACATTGTGATGACAAAATTCTGGAGCTTTGTGAGGAAAAAGGCATGGAGCATTGTGATTACAGGGGACATGGAGCATTTTGATGACATGGGCAGGGAACACTGTGATGACAGGTGTTATGGAGCAATGGGATGACAAGTGTCATGGAGCACTGTGATGAGAGGGGCCTTGGAGAATTGTGATGACAGGCGTCATGAGGCATTGAGATGGCAGTGGTCATGGAGCATTATGATGAAAGGTGTTATGGAGCACTGTGATTACAGGGGCCATGGAGCATTGTGAATACAAAGGCCATGGAGCATTGAGATGACAGTGGTCATGGAGCATTGTGATGAAAGTGGTAATGGATCATTGTGAGGACAAGTGTCCTGGGACCCTGTGATGACATGGTTCATGGAGCATTGTGATGACAATGGTCATGGCGAATTGTGATGACAATGTCATGGGGCATTGTGATGGCAGTGGTCATCTAGAAATGTGATTAAAGTTATTATGGAGCACAGTAATGAGAGGGGCCATGGAGCATTGTGATGACAAGTCTCATGGAGCATTGTGATGACAGGTGTCATGGAGCATCGTGATGACAAATGCCATTGAGAATTGTGATCAGAGGTGACATTGGGCATTGTGATGAAAGGGGTCATGGAGTACTGGGAGTACAGGGGCCATGGAGCCTTGTGATAACAAGTGACATGGAGAATAGTGATGACAGGCATCATAGAGCATTGTGATGACAAGTGCCATTTAGCATTTTGATGACAGGGGTCATCAGGCACTGTGTTGACGGGGGTCACGGAGCATTGTGATGACAAAGGCCATAGAGCATTGTGATGAGAGGGGCCATGGAGCATTGTGATGACATGGGCCATGGAGCATTGTGAAGACAAGATTCATGGAGCATTGTGATGACACGGGCATGAAGCATGGTGATGGCAACAGACCTGGAGCATTGTGATGACAAGGGCATGGAGCATTGTGATTACAGGAGACTTGGGTCATTGTGATGAAATTGGCAGGGATCATTGTGATTAGAGGGATCATGGAGCATTGTGATGACAAGTGTCATGCAATATTGTGCTGACACAGATCATGGAGCATTTTGATGAGAGTGGCCTTGGAGCACAGTGATGAGAGACGTCATGGGGCATTATGGTGACAGTGGTCAAGGAGCATTGTGATGAAAGTGTTCATGGAGCAACGCGATTATCGGGACAATGGAGCATTGTGAATACAAAGGCCATGGAACATTGAGATAACAGAGTTCATGGAGCATTGTGATGACAAGGGTCTTGGGAGCTACTGATGACACGTTTCATACAGCATTGAGATGACAAGGGCCAAGGCGAATTGTGATGACACGTGTCATGGGGCATTGTGATGACATTGGTCATCTTGCATTGTGATGAGAGTGGTCATGTAGAATTTTGATTAAAGGTATCATGGAGCACTGTGATGACAAAGGCCAAGGAACATTGTGATGACAAGAGTATGGAGCATTGTGATTACAGGGACCATGGAGCATTGTGATGACAGCGGCATGGAGCACTGTGATGACATTGGTCATTGAGCTTTGTGATTACAAAGACCATGAGGCATTGTGATGACAGGGGCCTTGGAGCAGTGTGATGACAATGGTCATCAAGCATTGTGATGACAGGGGTCATAGAGCATTGTGATGAGAAAGACCATGGAGCATGGTGATGACAGAGGCCATGGAACATTGTGATGACCAGGCCATGTACCATTGTGATGACAAGGGCAGGGAACCTTGTGGTGACCGGGGTCATGGAGCATTTTGATGACAACTTTCATGGAACGTTGTGATGACAGGGGTCATGGAGCATTGTGATGAAAGTTGTCCTGGAGCATTGTGATGACAGCGGTCACAGAGAATTGGGATGAAAGGTATCATGCAGCATTGTGATGACAACGGTCATGGATCATTTTGATGACAGGGGTCATGGAACATTCTGATAACAAGGTTCATAAAGCATTTTGATGACAGGGGTCATGGAGCATTGTGTTGACACGAGCATGGAGCATTGTAATGATAGGATATCTGGAGCATTGTGATGAAAAGGGGATGGAGCATTTTGATGACAGGGTCCAAGGAGAATTGTGCTGACAATGGCATGGAGCATTGTGATGAAAAGGGTACTGGAGCACTGTGAGGAAAGGAATCATGGATCATTGTGATGACAGGGGTCATGGAGCTTTGTGAAGACAAGGGTCATGGAGCATTGTGATGACACGGTCAAGGAACATTGCGATGACAAGAATTCTGGAGCATTGTGATGAAAGGGCATGGTGCATTGTGATGAAAGGTGACAAGGAGCATTGTGACGATATGGGCAGAGAACTTTTTGATGACAGGGGTCATGGAGCCTTGTGATAAAAAGTGTCATGGAGCATTGTACTGACAGGGATCATGGAGCTTTTTGGTAAGAGAGGTCTTGGAGATTTGTGAAGGCAGGCGTCATGGGGCATTGTGATGACAGCGGTCTTGGAGCATTGGGATGAAAGGGGTCATGGAGCTCTGTGATTACAGGGGCCATGGAGCATTGTGAATACAAAGGCCATGGAGCATTGAGATGACAGGGTTCACGGAGCATTGTGATGAAAGTGATCATGGATCATTGTGATGACAAGTGTCCTGGAACCTTGTGATGACACAGTTCATGGAGCATTGTGATGACAAGGACCATGGCGAATTGTGGTATCATCTGTCATGGGGCATTGTGATGACAGTGGTCATGTAGAATTGTATTGAAAGGTAACATGGAGCACTCTGATGACAGGGGCCATGGAACATTGTGATGACAAAGGCCATGGAGCATTGTGATGACAAGTGTCATGGGGCATTTTGATGACATTGGCATGGAGCATTATGATGACAAGAGTTCTGGAGCATTTTGATGACCAGGGCATGGAGCATTGTGATGAAAGTTGTCCTGGAGCATTGTGATGACAGCGGTCACAGAGGATTGGGATGAAAGGTATCATGCAGCATTGCGATGACAACGGTCAGGGATCATTTTGATGACAGGGGTCATGGAACATTCTGATAACAAGTTTCATCAAGCATTTTGATGACAGGGGTCATGGAGCATTGTGTTGACACGGGCATGGAGCATTGTAATGATAGGATATCTGGAGCATTGTGATGAAAAGGGGATGGAGCATTTTGATGACAGGGTCCAAGGAGCATTGTGCTGACAATGGCATGGAGCATTGTGATGAAAAGGGTACTGGAGCACTCTGAGGAAAGGAATCATGGATCATTGTGATGCCAGGGGTCATGGAGCTTTGTGATGACACGAGTCATGGAGCATTGTGATGACACGGTCAAGGAACATTGTGATGACAAGAAATCTGGAGCATTGTGATGAAAGGGCATGGAGCATTGTGATGAAAGGTGACAAGTAGCATTGTGATGATATGGGCAGAGAACTTGTGATGACAGGGTTCATGGAGCATTGTGATGAAAAGTGTCATGGAACATTGTACTGACAGGGATCATGGAGCTTTTTGGTAAGGGAGCCCTTGGAGATTGGTGGTGGCAGGCGTCATGGGGCATTGTAATGAAGGCGGTCTTGGAGCATTGTGATGAAAGGGGTCATGGAGCACTGTGATTACAGGGGCCATGGAGCATTGTGAATACAAAGGCTATGGAGCATTGAGATGACAGGGTTCATGGAGCATTGTGATGAAAGTGATCATGGACCATTGTGATGACAAGTGTCCTGAAACCTTGTGATGACACGGTTCATGGAGCATTGTTATGACAAGGACCATGGCGAATTGTGATGACATCTGAAATGGGGCATTGTGATGACAGTGGTCATGTAGAATTGTGATGAAAGGTATCAAGGAGAACTGTGATGACAGGGGCCATGGAACATTGTGATGACAAAGGCCATGGAGCATTGTGATGACAAGTGTCATGGGACATTTTGATGACATTGGCATGGAACATTATGATGACAAGAGTTCTGGAGAATTTTGATGACAAGGGCATGGAGCATTGTGATGACAGGGCCCATGGAGCATTGTGACGAAGAGGGCAGGGAACATTGTGATGACTGGGTTCATGGAGCCTTGTGATGAAAGGGGCCATGGAGCACTGAGATGACAGGCGTCTTGAGGTATGGTGATGACAGTGGTCATGGAGCATTGTGATGAAAGAGATCATGGAGCAATATGATAAGAGGGGACATGGAGCATTGTGATGACAGGTGTATTGGAGCATTGTGATGAAAATATTAATGGATCATTGTGATGACATGTGTCCTGGAACACTGTGATGACACGGTTCATCGTGTATTGTGATGACAAGGGTCATAGCGAATTGTGATAACAGGTGTCATGGGGCATTGTGATGACATTGATCATCTAGGAATTGTGATGAAAGGTATCATGGAGCACTGTGATGACTGGGGGCATGAAGCATTGTTATGAAAATTGTCCTGGATTATTGTGATGACAGCAGTCATGGAGAATTGGGATGACAGGGATTATGCAGCATTGTGTTGACATGGGTATGGACTATTGTGATGACAATGATCATGGAGCAATGTGATGAAAGTTTTCATGGAATATCGTGATGAAAAGTGCCTGGGAGCATTGTGACGATAAAGGCCATGGAGCATTGTGATGACAAGTGTCATGGAGCATTGTAATGAAAGCTTTCATTGTGCACTGTGATGACAAGGGGGATGGAGTATTGTGATGAAACTGGTCCTGGAACATTGTGATAACAAAAGCCATGGAGCATTGTGATGACAGGCATCATGGAGAATTGTGAAGAAAGGGGCCATGGGGAATTGTAATGACAATAGAGAAATGTGATGAAAATGGTCAGCGAGCATAGTGATTAAAGTGGTCATTGAGAATTGTGATGAAAAGTGACATAGAGCATTGTGATGGCAAAGGTCATGGAGAACTGTGATGACCAGGGTCATGTAGCATTGTGATGACACGTTCATGGAACATTGTGATGACAAGAATTCTGAAGCATTGTGATGACAAGGGCCATGGAGCATTGTGATGCCACGGTCATGGAACATTGTGATGACAAAATTCTGGAGCTTTGTGAGGAAAAAGGCATGGAGCATTGTGATTATAGGGGACATGGAGCATTTTGATGACATGGGCAGGGAACACTGTGATGACAGGTGTTATGGAGCAATGGGATGACAAGTGTCATGGAGCACTGTGATGAGAGGGGCCTTGGAGAATTGTGATGACAGGCGTCATGAGGCATTGAGATGGCAGTGGTCATGGAGCATTATGATGAAAGGTGTTATGGAGCACTGTGATTACAGGGGCCATGGAGCATTGTGAATACAAAGGCCATGGAGCATTGAGATGACAGTGGTCATGGAGCATTGTGATGAAAGTGGTAATGGATCATTGTGATGACAAGTGTCCTGGGACCCTGTGATGACATGGTTCATGGAGCATTGTGATGACAATGGTCATGGCGAATTGTGATGACAATGTCATGGGGCATTGTGATGGCAGTGGTCATCTAGAAATGTGATTAAAGTTATTATGGAGCACAGGAATGAGAGGGGCCATGGAGCATTGTGATGACAAGTCTCATGGAGCATTGTGATGACAGGTGTCATGGAGCATCGTGATGACAAATGCCATTGAGAATTGTGATCAGAGGTGACATTGGGCATTGTGATGAAAGGGGTCATGGAGTACTGGGAGTACAGGGGCCATGGAGCCTTGTGATAACAAGTGACATGGAGAATAGTGATGACAGGCATCATAGAGCATTGTGATGACAAGTGCCATTTAGCATTTTGATGACAGGGGTCATCAGGCATTGTGTTGACGGGGGTCACGGAGCATTGTGATGACAAAGGCCATAGAGCATTGTGATGAGAGGGGTCATGGAGCATTGTGATGACATGGGCCATGGAGCATTGTGAAGACAAGATTCATGGAGCATTGTGATGACACAGGCATGAAGCATGGTGATGACAACAGACCTGGAGCATTGTGATGACAAGGGCATGGAGCATTGTGATTACAGGAGACTTGGGTCATTGTGATGAAATTGGCAGGGATCATTGTGATTAGTGGGATCATGGAGCATTGTGATGACAAGTGTCATGCAATATTGTGCTGACACAGATCATGGGGCATTTTGATGAGAGTGGCCTTGGAGCACAGTGATGAGAGACGTCATGGGGCATTATGGTGACAGTGGTCAAGGAGCATTGTGATGAAAGTGTTCATGGAGCAACGCGATTATCGGGACAATGGAGCATTGTGAATACAAAGGCCATGGAACATTGAGATAACAGAGTTCATGGAGCATTGTGATGACAAGGGTCTTGGGAGCTACTGATGACACGTTTAATACAGCATTGAGATGACAAGGGTCAAGGCGAATTGTGATGACACGTGTCATGGGGCATTGTGATGACATTGGTCATCTTGCATTGTGATGAGAGTGGTCATGTAGAATTTTGATAAAAGGTATCATGGAGCACTGTGATGACAAAGGCCAAGGAACATTGTGATGACAAGTGTCATTCAGCAATGTGATGACACGGGAATGGAGCATTATGATGACAAGTGTTCTGGAGCATTGTGATGACAAGGGTATGGAGCATTGTGATTACAGGGACCATGGAGCATTGTGATGACAACAGCATGGAGCACTGTGATGACATTGGTCATTGAGCATTGTGATTACAAAGACCATGAGGCATTGTGATGACAGGGGCCTTGGAGCATTGTGATGACAATGGTCATCAAGCATTGTGATGACAGGGGTCATAGAGCATTGTGATGACAGGGGTCATAGAGCATTGTGTTGAGAAAGACCATGGAGCATGGTGATGACAGAGGCCATGGAACATTGTGATGACCAGGCCATGTACCATTGTGATGACAAGGGCAGGGAACCTTGTGGTGTCCGGGGTCATGGAGCATTTTGATGACAACTTTCATGGAACGTTGTGATGACAGGGGTCATGGAGCATTGTGATGAAAGTTGTCCTGGAGCATTGTGATGACAGCGGTCACAGAGAATTGGGATGAAAGGTATCATGCAGCATTGTGATGACAACGGTCATGAATCATTTTGATGACAGGGGTCATGCAACATTCTGATAACAAGGTTCATAAAGCATTTTGATGACAGGGGTCATGGAGCACTGTGTTGACACGAGCATGGAGCATTGTAATGATAGGATATCTGGAGCATTGTGATGAAAAGGGGATGGAGCATTTTGATGACAGGGTCCAAGGAGAATTGTGCTGACAATGGCATGGAGCATTGTGATGAAAAGGGTACTGGAGCACTGTGAGGAAAGGAATCATGGATCATTGTGATGACAGGGGTCATGGAGCTTTGTGATGACAAGGGTCATGGAGCATTGTGATGACACGGTCAAGGAACATTGCGATGACAAGAATTCTGGAGCATTGTGATGAAAGGGCATGGTGCATTGTGATGAAAGTTGACAAGGAGCATTGTGACGATATGGGCAGAGAACTTTTTGATGACAGGGGTCATGGAGCATTGTGATAAAAAGTGTCATGGAGCATTGTACTGACAGGGATCATGGAGCTTTTTGGTAAGAGAGGTCTTGGAGATTTGTGAAGGCAGGCGTCATGGGGCATTGTGATGACAGCGGTCTTGGAGCATTGGGATGAAAGGGGTCATGGAGCTCTGTGATTACAGGGGCCATGGAGCATTGTGAATACAAAGGCCATGGAGCATTGAGATGACAGGGTTCACGGAGCATTGTGATGAAAGTGATCATGGATCATTGTGATGACAAGTGTCCTGGAACCTTGTGATGACACAGTTCATGGAGCATTGTGATGACAAGGACCATGGCGAATTGTGGTATCATCTGTCATGGGGCATTGTGATGACAGTGGTCATGTAGAATTGTATTGAAAGGTAACATGGAGCACTCTGATGACAGGGGCCATGGAACATTGTGATGACAAAGGCCATGGAGCATTGTGATGACAAGTGTCATGGGGCATTTTGATGACATTGGCATGGAGCATTATGATGACAAGAGTTCTGGAGCATTTTGATGACCAGGGCATGGAGCATTGTGATGAAAGTTGTCCTGGAGCATTGTGATGACAGCGGTCACAGAGGATTGGGATGAAAGGTATCATGCAGCATTGCGATGACAACGGTCAGGGATCATTTTGATGACAGGGGTCATGGAACATTCTGATAACAAGTTTCATCAAGCATTTTGATGACAGGGGTCATGGAGCATTGTGTTGACACGGGCATGGAGCATTGTAATGATAGGATATCTGGAGCATTGTGATGAAAAGGGGATGGAGCATTTTGATGACAGGGTCCAAGGAGCATTGTGCTGACAATGGCATGGAGCATTGTGATGAAAAGGGTACTGGAGCACTCTGAGGAAAGGAATCATGGATCATTGTGATGCCAGGGGTCATGGAGCTTTGTGATGACACGAGTCATGGAGCATTGTGATGACACGGTCAAGGAACATTGTGATGACAAGAAATCTGGAGCATTGTGATGAAAGGGCATGGAGCATTGTGATGAAAGGTGACAAGTAGCATTGTGATGATATGGGCAGAGAACTTTGTGATGACAGGGTTCATGGAGCATTGTGATGAAAAGTGTCATGGAACATTGTACTGACAGGGATCATGGAGCTTTTTGGTAAGGGAGCCCTTGGAGATTGGTGGTGGCAGGCGTCATGGGGCATTGTGATGACAGCGGTCTTGGAGCATTGTGATGAAAGGGGTCATGGAGCACTGTGATTACAGGGGCCATGGAGCATTGTGAATACAAAGGCTATGGAGCATTGAGATGACAGGGTTCATGGAGCATTGTGATGAAAGTGATCATGGACCATTGTGATGACAAGTGTCCTGAAACCTTGTGATGACACGGTTCATGGAGCATTGTTATGACAAGGACCATGGCGAATTGTGATGACATCTGAAATGGGGCATTGTGATCACAGTGGTCATGTAGAATTGTGATGAAAGGTATCAAGGAGCACTGTGATGACAGGGGCCATGGAGCATTGTGATGACAAAGGCCATGGAGCATTGTGATGACAAGTGTCATGGGACATTTTGATGACATTGGCATGGAACATTATGATGACAAGAGTTCTGGAGAATTTTGATGACAAGGGCATGGAGCATTGTGATGACAGGGCCCATGGAGCATTGTGACGAAGAGGGCAGGGAACCTTGTGATGACTGGGTTCATGGAGCCTTGTGATGAAAGGGGCCATGGGGCACTGAGATGACAGGCGTCTTGAGGTATGGTGATGACAGTGGTCATGGAGCATTGTGATGAAAGAGATCATGGAGCAATATGATAAGAGGGGACATGGAGCATTGTGATGACAGGTGTATTGGAGCATTGTGATGAAAATATTAATGGATCTTTGTGATGACATGTGTCCTGGAACACTGTGATGACACGGTTCATCGAGTATTGTGATGACAAGGGTCATAGCGAATTGTGATAACAGGTGTCATGGGGCATTGTGATGACATTGATCATCTAGGAATTGTGATGAAAGGTATCATGGAGCACTGTGATGACTGGGGGCATGAAGCATTGTTATGAAAATTGTCCTGGATTATTGTGATGACAGCAGTCATGGAGAATTGGGATGACAGGGATTATGCAGCACTGTGTTGACATGGGTATGGACTATTGTGATGACAATGGTCATGGAGCAATGTGATGAAAGTTTTCATGGAATATCGTGATGAAAAGTGCCTGGGAGCATTGTGACGATAAAGGCCATGGAGCATTGTGATGACAAGTGTCATGGAGCATTGTAATGAAAGCTTTCATTGTGCACTGTGATGACAAGGGGGATGGAGTATTGTGATGAAACTGGTCCTGGAGCATTGTGATAACAAAAGCCATGGAGCATTGTGATGACAGGCATCATGGAGAATTGTGAAGAAAGGGGCCATGGGGAATTGTAATGACAATAGAGAAATGTGATGAAAATGGTCAGCGAGCATAGTGATTAAAGTGGTCATTGAGAATTGTGATGAAAAGTGACATAGAGCATTGTGATGACAAAGGTCATGGAGAACTGTGATGACCAGGGTCATGTAGCATTGTGATGACACGTTCATGGAACATTGTGATGACAAGAATTCTGGAGCATTGTGATGACAAGGGCCATGGAGCATTGGGATGCCACGGTCATGGAACATTGTGATGACAAAATTCTGGAGCTTTGTGAGGAAAAAGGCATGGAGCATTGTGATTATAGGGGACATGGAGCATTTTGATGACATGGGCAGGGAACACTGTGATGACAGGTGTTATGGAGCAATGGGATGACAAGTGTCATGGAGCACTGTGATGAGAGGGGCCTTGGAGAATTGTGATGACAGGCGTCATGAGGCATTGAGATGGCAGTGGTCATGGAGCATTATGATGAAAGCTGTTATGGAGCACTGTGATTGCAGGGGCCATGGAGCATTGTGAATACAAAGGCCATGGAGCATTGAGATGACAGTGGTCATGGAGCATTGTGATGAAAGTGGTAATGGATCATTGTGAGGACAAGTGTCCTGGGACCCTGTGATGACATGGTTCATGGAGCATTGTGATGACAATGGTCATGGCGAATTGTGATGACAATGTCATGGGGCATTGTGATGGCAGTGGTCATCTAGAAATGTGATTAAAGTTATTATGGAGCACAGTAATGAGAGGGGCCATGGAGCATTGTGATGACAAGTCTCATGGAGCATTGTGATGACAGGTGTCATGGAGCATCGTGATGACAAATGCCATTGAGAATTGTGATCAGAGGTGACATTGGGCATTGTGATGAAAGGGGTCATGGAGTACTGGGAGTACAGGGGCCATGGAGCCTTGTGATAACAAGTGACATGGAGAATAGTGATGACAGGCATCATAGAGCATTGTGATGACAAGTGCCATTTAGCATTTTGATGACAGGGGTCATCAGGCACTGTGTTGACGGGGGTCACGGAGCATTGTGATGACAAAGGCCATAGAGCATTGTGATGAGAGGGGCCATGGAGCATTGTGATGACATGGGCCATGGAGCATTGTGAAGACAAGATTCATGGAGCATTGTGATGACACGGGCATGAAGCATGGTGATGGCAACAGACCTGGAGCATTGTGATGACAAGGGCATGGAGCATTGTGATTACAGGAGACTTGGGTCATTGTGATGAAATTGGCAAGGATCATTGTGATTAGAGGGATCATGGAGCATTGTGATGACAAGTGTCATGCAATATTGTGCTGACACAGATCATGGAGCATTTTGATGAGAGTGGCCTTGGAGCACAGTGATGAGAGACGTCATGGGGCATTATGGTGACAGTGGTCAAGGAGCATTGTGATGAAAGTGTTCATGGAGCAACGCGATTATCGGGACAATGGAGCATTGTGAATACAAAGGCCATGGAACATTGAGATAACAGAGTTCATGGAGCATTGTGATGACAAGGGTCTTGGGAGCTACTGATGACACGTTTCATACAGCATTGAGATGACAAGGGCCAAGGCGAATTGTGATGACACGTGTCATGGGGCATTGTGATGACATTGGTCATCTTGCATTGTGATGAGAGTGGTCATGTAGAATTTTGATTAAAGGTATCATGGAGCACTGTGATGACAAAGGCCAAGGAACATTGTGATGACAAGTGTCATTCAGCAATGTGATGACACAGGAATGGAGCATTATGATGACAAGTGTTCTGGAGCATTGTGATGACAAGGGTATGGAGCATTGTGATTACAGGGACCATGGAGCATTGTGATGACAGTGGCATGGAGCACTGTGATGACATTGGTCATTGAGCTTTGTGATTACAAAGACCATGAGGCATTGTGATGACAGGGGCCTTGGAGCATTGTGATGACAATGGTCATCAAGCATTGTGATGACAGGGGTCATAGAGCATTGTGATGAGAAAGACCATGGAGCATGGTGATGACAGAGGCCATGGAACATTGTGATGACCAGGCCATGTACCATTGTGATGACAAGGGCAGGGAACCTTGTGGTGACCGGGGTCATGGAGCATTTTGATGACAACTTTCATGGAACGTTGTGATGACAGGGGTCATGGAGCATTGTGATGAAAGTTGTCCTGGAGCATTGTGATGACAGCGGTCACAGAGAATTGGGATGAAAGGTATCATGCAGCATTGTGATGACAACGGTCATGGATCATTTTGATGACAGGGGTCATGGAACATTCTGATAACAAGGTTCATAAAGCATTTTGATGACAGGGGTCATGGAGCACTGTGTTGACACGAGCATGGAGCATTGTAATGATAGGATATCTGGAGCATTGTGATGAAAAGGGGATGGAGCATTTTGATGACAGGGTCCAAGGAGAATTGTGCTGACAATGGCATGGAGCATTGTGATGAAAAGGGTACTGGAGCACTGTGAGGAAAGGAATCATGGATCATTGTGATGACAGGGGTCATGGAGCTTTGTGATGACAAGGGTCATGGAGCATTGTGATGACACGGTCAAGGAACATTGCGATGACAAGAATTCTGGAGCATTGTGATGAAAGGGCATGGTGCATTGTGATGAAAGGTGACAAGGAGCATTGTGACGATATGGGCAGAGAACTTTTTGATGACAGGGGTCAAGGAGCATTGTGATAAAAAGTGTCATGGAGCATTGTACTGACAGGGATCATGGAGCTTTTTGGTAAGAGAGGTCTTGGAGATTTGTGAAGGCAGGCGTCATGGGGCATTGTGATGACAGCGGTCTTGGAGCATTGGGATGAAAGCGGTCATGGAGCTCTGTGATTACAGGGGCCATGGAGCATTGTGAATACAAAGGCCATGGAGCATTGAGATGACAGGGTTCACGGAGCATTGTGATGAAAGTGATCATGGATCATTGTGATGACAAGTGTCCTGGAACCTTGTGATGACACAGTTCATGGAGCATTGTGATGACAAGGACCATGGCGAATTGTGGTATCATCTGTCATGGGGCATTGTGATGACAGTGGTCATGTAGAATTGTATTGAAAGGTAACATGGAGCACTCTGATGACAGGGGCCATGGAACATTGTGATGACAAAGGCCATGGAGCATTGTGATGACAAGTGTCATGGGGCATTTTGATGACATTGGCATGGAGCATTATGATGACAAGAGTTCTGGAGCATTTTGATGACCAGGGCATGGAGCATTGTGATGAAAGTTGTCCTGGAGCATTGTGATGACAGCGGTCACAGAGGATTGGGATGAAAGGTATCATGCAGCATTGCGATGACAACGGTCAGGGATCATTTTGATGACAGGGGTCATGGAACATTCTGATAACAAGTTTCATCAAGCATTTTGATGACAGGGGTCATGGAGCATTGTGTTGACACGGGCATGGAGCATTGTAATGATAGGATATCTGGAGCATTGTGATGAAAAGGGGATGGAGCATTTTGATGACAGGGTCCAAGGAGCATTGTGCTGACAATGGCATGGAGCATTGTGATGAAAAGGGTACTGGAGCACTCTGAGGAAAGGAATCATGGATCATTGTGATGCCAGGGGTCATGGAGCTTTGTGATGACACGAGTCATGGAGCATTGTGATGACACGGTCAAGGAACATTGTGATGACAAGAAATCTGGAGCATTGTGATGAAAGGGCATGGAGCATTGTGATGAAAGGTGACAAGTAGCATTGTGATGATATGGGCAGAGAACTTTGTGATGACAGGGTTCATGGAGCATTGTGATGAAAAGTGTCATGGAACATTGTACTGACAGGGATCATGGAGCTTTTTGGTAAGGGAGCCCTTGGAGATTGGTGGTGGCAGGCGTCATGGGGCATTGTGATGACAGCGGTCTTGGAGCATTGTGATGAAAGGGGTCATGGAGCACTGTGATTACAGGGGCCATGGAGCATTGTGAATACAAAGGCTATGGAGCATTGAGATGACAGGGTTCATGGAGCATTGTGATGAAAGTGATCATGGACCATTGTGATGACAAGTGTCCTGAAACCTTGTGATGACACGGTTCATGGAGCATTGTTATGACAAGGACCATGGCGAATTGTGATGACATCTGAAATGGGGCATTGTGATCACAGTGGTCATGTAGAATTGTGATGAAAGGTATCAAGGAGCACTGTGATGACAGGGGCCATGGAGCATTGTGATGACAAAGGCCATGGAGCATTGTGATGACAAGTGTCATGGGACATTTTGATGACATTGGCATGGAACATTATGATGACAAGAGTTCTGGAGAATTTTGATGACAAGGGCATGGAGCATTGTGATGACAGGGCCCATGGAGCATTGTGACGAAGAGGGCAGGGAACCTTGTGATGACTGGGTTCATGGAGCCTTGTGATGAAAGGGGCCATGGAGCACTGAGATGACAGGCGTCTTGAGGTATGGTGATGACAGTGGTCATGGAGCATTGTGATGAAAGAGATCATGGAGCAATATGATAAGAGGGGACATGGAGCATTGTGATGACAGGTGTATTGGAGCATTGTGATGAAAATATTAATGGATCATTGTGATGACATGTGTCCTGGAACACTGTGATGACACGGTTCATCGAGTAGTGTGATGACAAGGGTCATAGCGAATTGTGATAACAGGTGTCATGGGGCATTGTGATGACATTGATCATCTAGGAATTGTGATGAAAGGTATCATGGAGCACTGTGATGACTGGGGGCATGAAGCATTGTTATGAAAATTGTCCTGGATTATTGTGATGACAGCAGTCATGGAGAATTGGGATGACAGGGATTATGCAGCATTGTGTTGACATGGGTATGGACTATTGTGATGACAATGGTCATGGAGCAATGTGATGAAAGTTTTCATGGAATATCGTGATGAAAAGTGCCTGGGAGCACTGTGACGATAAAGGCCATGGAGCATTGTGATGACAAGTGTCATGGAGCATTGTAATGAAAGCTTTCATTGTGCACTGTGATGACAAGGGGGATGGAGTATTGTGATGAAACTGGTCCTGGAGCATTGTGATAACAAAAGCCATGGAGCATTGTGATGACAGGCATCATGGAGAATTGTGAAGAAAGGGGCCATGGGGAATTGTAATGACAATAGAGAAATGTGATGAAAATGGTCAGCGAGCATAGTGATTAAAGTGGTCATTGAGAATTGTGATGAAAAGTGACATAGAGCATTGTGATGACAAAGGTCATGGAGAACTGTGACGACCAGGGTCATGTAGCATTGTGATGACACGTTCATGGAACATTGTGATGACAAGAATTCTGGAGCATTGTGATGACAAGGGCCATGGAGCATTGGGATGCCACGGTCATGGAACATTGTGATGACAAAATTCTGGAGCTTTGTGAGGAAAAAGGCATGGAGCATTGTGATTATAGGGGACATGGAGCATTTTGATGACATGGGCAGGGAACACTGTGATGACAGGTGTTATGTAGCAATGGGATGACAAGTGTCATGGAGCACTGTGATGAGAGGGGCCTTGGAGAATTGTGATGACAGGCGTCATGAGGCATTGAGATGGCAGTGGTCATGGAGCATTATGATGAAAGGTGTTATGGAGCACTGTGATTACAGGGGCCATGGAGCATTGTGAATACAAAGGCCATGGAGCATTGAGATGACAGTGGTCATGGAGCATTGTGATGAAAGTGGTAATGGATCATTGTGATGACAAGTGTCCTGGGACCCTGTGATGACATGGTTCATGGAGCATTGTGATGACAATGGTCATGGCGAATTGTGATGACAATGTCATGGGGCATTGTGATGGCAGTGGTCATCTAGAAATGTGATTAAAGTTATTATGGAGCACAGTAATGAGAGGGGCCATGGAGCATTGTGATGACAAGTCTCATGGAGCATTGTGATGACAGGTGTCATGGAGCATCGTGATGACAAATGCCATTGAGAACTGTGATCAGAGGTGACATTGGGCATTGTGGTGAAAGGGGTCATGGAGTACTGGGAGTACAGGGGCCATGGATCCTTGTGATAACAAGTGACATGGAGAATAGTGATGACAGGCATCATAGAGCATTGTGATGACAAGTGCCATTTAGCATTTTGATGACAGGGGTCATCATGCATTGTGTTGACGGGGGTCACGGAGCATTGTGATGACAAAGGCCATAGAGCATTGTGATGAGAGGGGTCATGGAGCATTGTGATGACATGGGCCATGGAGCATTTTGAAGACAAGATTCATGGAGCATTGTGATGACACGGGCATGAAGCATGGTGATGACAACAGACCTGGAGCATTGTGATGACAAGGGCATGGAGCATTGTGATTAAAGGAGACTTGGGTCATTGTGATGAAATTGGCAGGGATCATTGTGATTAGAGGGATCATGGAGCATTGTGATGACAAGTGTCATGCAATATTGTGCTGACACAGATCATGGAGCATTTTGATGAGAGTGGCCTTGGAGCACAGTGATGAGAGACGTCATGGGGCATTATGGTGACAGTGGTCAAGGAGCATTGTGATGAAAGTGTTCATGGAGCAACGCGATTATCGGGACAATGGAGCATTGTGAATACAAAGGCCATGGAACATTGAGATAAGAGAGTTCATGGAGGATTGTGATGACAAGTGTCTTGGGAGCTACTGATGACACGTTTCATACAGCATTGAGATGACAACGGCCAAGGCGAATTGTGATGACACGTGTCATGGGGCATTGTGATGACATTGGTCATCTTGCATTGTGATGAGATTGGTCATGTAGAATTTTGATTAAAGGTATCATGGAGCACTGTGATGACAAAGGCCAAGGAACATTGTGATGACAAGTGTCATTCAGCAATGTGATGACACGGGAATGGAGCATTATGATGACAAGTGTTCTGGAGCATTGTGATGACAAGGGTATGGAGCATTGTGATTACAGGGACCATGGAGCATTGTGATGACAACGGCATGGAGCACTGTGATGACATTGGTCATTGAGCATTGTGATTACAAAGACCATGAGGCATTGTGATGACAGGGGCCTTGGAGCATTGTGATGACAATGGTCATCAAGCATTGTGATGACAGGGGTCATAGAGCATTGTGATGAGAAAGACCATGGAGCATGGTGATGACAGAGGCCATGGAACATTGTGATGACCAGGCCATGTACCATTGTGATGACAAGGGCAGGGAACCTTGTGGTGACCGGGGTCATGGAGCATTTTGATGACAACTTTCATGGAACGTTGTGATGACAGGGGTCATGGAGCATTGTGATGAAAGTTGTCCTGGAGCATTGTGATGACAGCGGTCACAGAGAATTGGGATGAAAGGTATCATGCAGCATTGTGATGACAACGGTCATGGATCATTTTGATGACAGGGGTCATGGAACATTCTGATAACAAGGTTCATAAAGCATTTTGATGACAGGGGTCATGGAGCATTGTGTTGACACGAGCATGGAGCATTGTAATGATAGGATATCTGGAGCATTGTGATGAAAAGGGGATGGAGCATTTTGATGACAGGGTCCAAGGAGAATTGTGCTGACAATGGCATGGAGCATTGTGATGAAAAGGGTACTGGAGCACTGTGAGGAAAGGAATCATGGATCATTGTGATGACAGGGGTCATGGAGCTTTTTGGTAAGAGAGGTCTTGGAGATTTGTGAAGGCAGGCGTCATGGGGCATTGTGATGACAGCGGTCTTGGAGCATTGGGATGAAAGGGGTCATGGAGCTCTGTGATTACAGGGGCCATGGAGCATTGTGAATACAAAGGCCATGGAGCATTGAGATGACAGGGTTCATGGAGCATTGTGATGAAAGTGATCATGGATCATTGTGATGACAAGTGTCCTGGAACCTTGTGATGACACAGTTCATGGAGCATTGTGATGACAAGGACCATGGCGAATTGTGGTATCATCTGTCATGGGGCATTGTGATGACAGTGGTCATGTAGAATTGTATTGAAAGGTAACATGGAGCACTCTGATGACAGGGGCCATGGAACATTGTGATGACAAAGGCCATGGAGCATTGTGATGACAAGTGTCATGGGGCATTTTGATGACATTGGCATGGAGCATTATGATGACAAGAGTTCTGGAGCATTTTGATGACCAGGGCATGGAGCATTGTGATGAAAGTTGTCCTGGAGCATTGTGATGACAGCGGTCACAGAGGATTGGGATGAAAGGTATCATGCAGCATTGCGATGACAACGGTCAGGGATCATTTTGATGACAGGGGTCATGGAACATTCTGATAACAAGTTTCATCAAGCATTTTGATGACAGGGGTCATGGAGCATTGTGTTGACACGGGCATGGAGCATTGTAATGATAGGATATCTGGAGCATTGTGATGAAAAGGGGATGGAGCATTTTGATGAGAGTGTCCAAGTAGCATTGTGCTGACAATGGCATGGAGCATTGTGATGAAAAGGGTACTGGAGCACTCTGAGGAAAGGAATCATGGAACATTGTGATGCCAGGGGTCATGGAGCTTTGTGATGACACGGGTCATGGAGCATTGTGATGACACGGTCAAGGAACATTGTGATGACAAGAAATCTGGAGCATTGTGATGAAAGGGCATGGAGCATTGTGATGAAAGGTGACAAGTAGCATTGTGATGATATGGGCAGAGAACGTTGTGATGACAGGGGTCATGGAGCATTGTGATGAAAAGTGTCATGGAACATTGTACTGACAGGGATCATGGAGCTTTTTGGTAAGGGAGCCCTTGGAGATTGGTGGTGGCAGGCGTCATGGGGCATTGTGATGACAGCGGTCTTGGAGCATTGTGATGAAAGGGGTCATGGAGCACTGTGATTACAGGGGCCATGGAGCATTGTGAATACAAAGGCTATGGAGCATTGAGATGACAGGGTTCATGGAGCATTGTGATGAAAGTGATCATGGATCATTGTGATGACAAGTGTCCTGAAACCTTGTGATGACACGGTTCATGGAGCATTGTTATGACAAGGACCATGGTGAATTGTGATGACATCTGAAATGGGGAATTGTGATGACAGTGGTCATGTAGAATTGTGATGAAAGGTATCAAGGAGCACTGTGATGACAGGGGCCATGGAACATTGTGATGACAAAGGCCATGGAGCATTGTGATGACAAGTGTCATGGAGCATTGTAATGAAAGCTTTCATTGTGCACTGTGATGACAAGGGGGATGGAGTATTGTGATGAAACTGGTCCTGGAACATTGTGATAAGAAAAGCCATGGAGCATTGTGATGACAGGCATCATGGAGAATTGTGAAGAAAGGGGCCATGGGGAATTGTAATGACAATAGAGAAATGTGATGAAAATGGTCAGCGAGCATAGTGATTAAAATGTTCATTGAGAATTGTGATGAAAAGTGACATAGAGCATTCTGATGACAAAGGTCATGGAGAACTGTGATGACCAGGGTCATGTAGCATTGTGATGACACGTTCATGGAACATTGTGATGACAAGAATTCTGGAGCATTGTGATGACAAGGGCCATGGAGCATTGGGATGCCACGGTCATGGAACATTGTGATGACAAAATTCTGGAGCTTTGTGAGGAAAAAGGCATGGAGCATTGTGATTATAGGGGACATGGAACATTTTGATGACATGGGCAGGGAACAATGTGATGACAGGTGTTATGGAGCAATGGGATGACAAGTGTCATGGAGCACTGTGATGAGAGGGGCCTTGGAGAATTGTTATGACAGGCGTCATGAGGCATTGAGATGGCAGTGGTCATGGAGCATTATGATGAAAGGTGTTATGGAGCACTGTGATTACAGGGGCCATGGAGCATTGTGAATACAAAGGCCATGGAGCATTGAGATGACAGTGGTCATGTAGAATTGTGATGAAAGGTATCAAGGAGCACTGTGATGACAGGGGCCATGGAACATTGTGATGACAAAGGCCATGGAGCATTGTGATGACAAGTGTCATGGGACATTTTGATGACATTGGCATGGAACATTATGATGACAAGAGTTCTGGAGAATTTTGATGACAAGGGCATGGAGCATTGTGATGACAGGGCCCATGGAGCATTGTGACGAAGAGGGCAGGGAACATTGTGATGACTGGGTTCATGGAGCCTTGTGATGAAAGGGGCCATGGAGCACTGAGATGACAGGCGTCTTGAGGTATGGTGATGACAGTGGTCATGGAGCATTGTGATGAAAGAGATCATGGAGCAATATGATAAGAGGGGACATGGAGCATTGTGATGACAGGTGTATTGGAGCATTGTGATGAAAATATTAATGGATCATTGTGATGACATGTGTCCTGGAACACTGTGATGACACGGTTCATCGAGTATTGTGATGACAAGGGTCATAGCGAATTGTGATAACAGGTGTCATGGGGCATTGTGATGACATTGATCATCTAGGAATTGTGATGAAAGGTATCATGGAGCACTGTGATGACTGGGGGCATGAAGCATTGTTATGAAAATTGTCCTGGATTATTGTGATGACAGCAGTCATGGAGAATTGGGATGACAGGGATTATGCAGCATTGTGTTGACATGGGTATGGACTATTGTGATGACAATGATCATGGAGCAATGTGATGAAAGTTTTCATGGAATATCGTGATGAAAAGTGCCTGGGAGCATTGTGACGATAAAGGCCATGGAGCATTGTGATGACAAGTGTCATGGAGCATTGTAATGAAAGCTTTCATTGTGCACTGTGATGACAAGGGGGATGGAGTATTGTGATGAAACTGGTCCTGGAACATTGTGATAACAAAAGCCATGGAGCATTGTGATGACAGGCATCATGGAGAATTGTGAAGAAAGGGGCCATGGGGAATTGTAATGACAATAGAGAAATGTGATGAAAATGGTCAGCGAGCATAGTGATTAAAGTGGTCATTGAGAATTGTGATGAAAAGTGACATAGAGCATTGTGATGGCAAAGGTCATGGAGAACTGTGATGACCAGGGTCATGTAGTATTGTGATGACACGTTCATGGAACATTGTGATGACAAGAATTCTGAAGCATTGTGATGACAAGGGCCATGGAGCATTGTGATGCCACGGTCATGGAACATTGTGATGACAAAATTCTGGAGCTTTGTGAGGAAAAAGGCATGGAGCATTGTGATTATAGGGGACATGGAGCATTTTGATGACATGGGCAGGGAACACTGTGATGACAGGTGTTATGGAGCAATGGGATGACAAGTGTCATGGAGCACTGTGATGAGAGGGGCCTTGGAGAATTGTGATGACAGGCGTCATGAGGCATTGAGATGGCAGTGGTCATGGAGCATTATGATGAAAGGTGTTATGGAGCACTGTGATTACAGGGGCCATGGAGCATTGTGAATACAAAGGCCATGGAGCATTGAGATGACAGTGGTCATGGAGCATTGTGATGAAAGTGGTAATGGATCATTGTGATGACAAGTGTCCTGGGACCCTGTGATGACATGGTTCATGGAGCATTGTGATGACAATGGTCATGGCGAATTGTGATGACAATGTCATGGGGCATTGTGATGGCAGTGGTCATCTAGAAATGTGATTAAAGTTATTATGGAGCACAGGAATGAGAGGGGCCATGGAGCATTGTGATGACAAGTCTCATGGAGCATTGTGATGACAGGTGTCATGGAGCATCGTGATGACAAATGCCATTGAGAATTGTGATCAGAGGTGACATTGGGCATTGTGATGAAAGGGGTCATGGAGTACTGGGAGTACAGGGGCCATGGAGCCTTGTGATAACAAGTGACATGGAGAATAGTGATGACAGGCATCATAGAGCATTGTGATGACAAGTGCCATTTAGCATTTTGATGACAGGGGTCATCAGGCATTGTGTTGACGGGGGTCACGGAGCATTGTGATGACAAAGGCCATAGAGCATTGTGATGAGAGGGGTCATGGAGCATTGTGATGACATGGGCCATAGAGCATTGTGAAGACAAGATTCATGGAGCATTGTGATGACACAGGCATGAAGCATGGTGATGACAACAGACCTGGAGCATTGTGATGACAAGGGCATGGAGCATTGTGATTACAGGAGACTTGGGTCATTGTGATGAAATTGGCAGGGATCATTGTGATTAGTGGGATCATGGAGCATTGTGATGACAAGTGTCATGCAATATTGTGCTGACACAGATCATGGGGCATTTTGATGAGAGTGGCCTTGGAGCACAGTGATGAGAGACGTCATGGGGCATTATGGTGACAGTGGTCAAGGAGCATTGTGATGAAAGTGTTCATGGAGCAACGCGATTATCGGGACAATGGAGCATTGTGAATACAAAGGCCATGGAACATTGAGATAACAGAGTTCATGGAGCATTGTGATGACAAGGGTCTTGGGAGCTACTGATGACACGTTTCATACAGCATTGAGATGACAAGGGTCAAGGCGAATTGTGATGAAACGTGTCATGGGGCATTGTGATGACATTGGTCATCTTGCATTGTGATGAGAGTGGTCATGTAGAATTTTGATAAAAGGTATCATGGACCACTGTGATGACAAAGGCCAAGGAACATTGTGATGACAAGTGTCATTCAGCAATGTGATGACACGGGAATGGAGCATTATGATGACAAGTGTTCTGGAGCATTGTGATGAAAAGGGTATGGAGCATTGTGATTACAGGGACCATGGAGCATTGTGATGACAACAGCATGGAGCACTGTGATGACATTGGTCATTGAGCATTGTGATTACAAAGACCATGAGGCATTGTGATGACAGGGGCCTTGGAGCATTGTGATGACAATGGTCATCAAGCATTGTGATGACAGGGGTCATAGAGCATTGTGATGACAGGGGTCATAGAGCATTGTGTTGAGAAAGACCATGGAGCATGGTGATGACAGAGGCCATGGAACATTGTGATGACCAGGCCATGTACCATTGTGATGACAAGGGCAGGGAACCTTGTGGTGTCCGGGGTCATGGAGCATTTTGATGACAACTTTCATGGAACGTTGTGATGACAGGGGTCATGGAGCATTGTGATGAAAGTTGTCCTGGAGCATTGTGATGACAGCGGTCACAGAGAATTGGGATGAAAGGTATCATGCAGCATTGTGATGACAACGGTCATGAATCATTTTGATGACAGGGGTCATGCAACATTCTGATAACAAGGTTCATAAAGCATTTTGATGACAGGGGTCATGGAGCACTGTGTTGACACGAGCATGGAGCATTGTAATGATAGGATATCTGGAGCATTGTGATGAAAAGGGGATGGAGCATTTTGATGACAGGGTCCAAGGAGAATTGTGCTGACAATGGCATGGAGCATTGTGATGAAAAGGGTACTGGAGCACTGTGAGGAAAGGAATCATGGATCATTGTGATGACAGGGGTCATGGAGCTTTGTGATGACAAGGGTCATGGAGCATTGTGATGACACGGTCAAGGAACATTGCGATGACAAGAATTCTGGAGCATTGTGATGAAAGGGCATGGTGCATTGTGATGAAAGTTGACAAGGAGCATTGTGACGATATGGGCAGAGAACTTTTTGATGACAGGGGTCATGGAGCATTGTGATAAAAAGTGTCATGGAGCATTGTACTGACAGGGATCATGGAGCTTTTTGGTAAGAGAGGTCTTGGAGATTTGTGAAGGCAGGCGTCATGGGGCATTGTGATGACAGCGGTCTTGGAGCATTGGGATGAAAGGGGTCATGGAGCTCTGTGATTACAGGGGCCATGGAGCATTGTGAATACAAAGGCCATGGAGCATTGAGATGACAGGGTTCACGGAGCATTGTGATGAAAGTGATCATGGATCATTGTGATGACAAGTGTCCTGGAACCTTGTGATGACACAGTTCATGGAGCATTGTGATGACAAGGACCATGGCGAATTGTGGTATCATCTGTCATGGGGCATTGTGATGACAGTGGTCATGTAGAATTGTATTGAAAGGTAACATGGAGCACTCTGATGACAGGGGCCATGGAACATTGTGATGACAAAGGCCATGGAGCATTGTGATGACAAGTGTCATGGGGCATTTTGATGACATTGGCATGGAGCATTATGATGACAAGAATTCTGGAGCATTTTGATGACCAGGGCATGGAGCATTGTGATGAAAGTTGTCCTGGAGCATTGTGATGACAGCGGTCACAGAGGATTGGGATGAAAGGTATCATGCAGCATTGCGATGACAACGGTCAGGGATCATTTTGATGACAGGGGTCATGGAACATTCTGATAACAAGTTTCATCAAGCATTTTGATGACAGGGGTCATGGAGCATTGTGTTGACACGGGCATGGAGCATTGTAATGATAGGATATCTGGAGCATTGTGATGAAAAGGGGATGGAGCATTTTGATGACAGGGTCCAAGGAGCATTGTGCTGACAATGGCATGGAGCATTGTGATGAAAAGGGTACTGGAGCACTCTGAGGAAAGGAATCATGGATCATTGTGATGCCAGGGGTCATGGAGCTTTGTGATGACACGAGTCATGGAGCATTGTGATGACACGGTCAAGGAACATTGTGATGACAAGAAATCTGGAGCATTGTGATGAAAGGGCATGGAGCATTGTGATGAAAGGTGACAAGTAGCATTGTGATGATATGGGCAGAGAACTTTGTGATGACAGGGTTCATGGAGCATTGTGATGAAAAGTGTCATGGAACATTGTACTGACAGGGATCATGGAGGTTTTTGGTAAGGGAGCCCTTGGAGATTGGTGGTGGCAGGCGTCATGGGGCATTGTGATGACAGCGGTCTTGGAGCATTGTGATGAAAGGGGTCATGGAGCACTGTGATTACAGGGGCCATGGAGCATTGTGAATACAAAGGCTATGGAGCATTGAGATGACAGGGTTCATGGAGCATTGTGATGAAAGTGATCATGGACCATTGTGATGACAAGTGTCCTGAAACCTTGTGATGACACGGTTCATGGAGCATTGTTATGACAAGGACCATGGCGAATTGTGATGACATCTGAAATGGGGCATTGTGATCACAGTGGTCATGTAGAATTGTGATGAAAGGTATCAAGGAGCACTGTGATGACAGGGGCCATGGAGCATTGTGATGACAAAGGCCATGGAGCATTGTGATGACAAGTGTCATGGGACATTTTGATGACATTGGCATGGAACATTATGATGACAAGAGTTCTGGAGAATTTTGATGACAAGGGCATGGAGCATTGTGATGACAGGGCCCATGGAGCATTGTGACGAAGAGGGCAGGGAACATTGTGATGACTGGGTTCATGGAGCCTTGTGATGAAAGGGGCCATGGAGCACTGAGATGACAGGCGTCTTGAGGTATGGTGATGACAGTGGTCATGGAGCATTGTGATGAAAGAGATCATGGAGCAATATGATAAGAGGGGACATGGAGCATTGTGATGACAGGTGTATTGGAGCATTGTGATGAAAATATTAATGGATCTTTGTGATGACATGTGTCCTGGAACACTGTGATGACACAGTTCATCGAGTATTGTGATGACAAGGGTCATAGCGAATTGTGATAACAGGTGTTATGGGGCATTGTGATGACATTGATCATCTAGGAATTGTGATGAAAGGTATCATGGAGCACTGTGATGACTGGGGGCATGAAGCATTGTTATGAAAATTGTCCTGGATTATTGTGATGACAGCAGTCATGGAGAATTGGGATGACAGGGATTATGCAGCACTGTGTTGACATGGGTATGGACTATTGTGATGACAATGGTCATGGAGCAATGTGATGAAAGTTTTCATGGAATATCGTGATGAAAAGTGCCTGGGAGCATTGTGACGATAAAGGCCATGGAGCATTGTGATGACAAGTGTCATGGAGCATTGTAATGAAAGCTTTCATTGTGCACTGTGATGACAAGGGGGATGGAGTATTGTGATGAAACTGGTCCTGGAGCATTGTGATAACAAAAGCCATGGAGCATTGTGATGATAGGCATCATGGAGAATTGTGAAGAAAGGGGCCATGGGGAATTGTAATGACAATAGAGAAATGTGATGAAAATGGTCAGCGAGCATAGTGATTAAAGTGGTCATTGAGAATTGTGATGAAAAGTGACATAGAGCATTGTGATGACAAAGGTCATGGAGAACTGTGATGACCAGGGTCATGTAGCATTGTGATGACACGTTCATGGAACATTGTGATGACAAGAATTCTGGAGCATTGTGATGACAAGGGCCATGGAGCATTGGGATGCCACGGTCATGGAACATTGTGATGACAAAATTCTGGAGCTTTGTGAGGAAAAAGGCATGGAGCATTGTGATTATAGGGGACATGGAGCATTTTGATGACATGGGCAGGGAACACTGTGATGACAGGTGTTATGGAGCAATGGGATGACAAGTGTCATGGAGCACTGTGATGAGAGGGGCCTTGGAGAATTGTGATGACAGGCGTCATGAGGCATTGAGATGGCAGTGGTCATGGAGCATTATGATGAAAGGTGTTATGGAGCACTGTGATTGCAGGGGCCATGGAGCATTGTGAATACAAAGGCCATGGAGCATTGAGATGACAGTGGTCATGGAGCATTGTGATGAAAGTGGTAATGGATCATTGTGAGGACAAGTGTCCTGGGACCCTGTGATGACATGGTTCATGGAGCATTGTGATGACAATGGTCATGGCGAATTGTGATGACAATGTCATGGGGCATTGTGATGGCAGTGGTCATCTAGAAATGTGATTAAAGTTATTATGGAGCACAGGAATGAGAGGGGCCATGGAGCATTGTGATGACAAGTCTCATGGAGCATTGTGATGACAGGTGTCATGGAGCATCGTGATGACAAATGCCATTGAGAATTGTGATCAGAGGTGACATTGGGCATTGTGATGAAAGGGGTCATGGAGTACTGGGAGTACAGGGGCCATGGAGCCTTGTGATAACAAGTGACATGGAGAATAGTGATGACAGGCATCATAGAGCATTGTGATGACAAGTGCCATTTAGCATTTTGATGACAGGGGTCATCAGGCACTGTGTTGACGGGGGTCACGGAGCATTGTGATGACAAAGGCCATAGAGCATTGTGATGAGAGGGGCCATGGAGCATTGTGATGACATGGGCCATGGAGCATTGTGAAGACAAGATTCATGGAGCATTGTGATGACACGGGCATGAAGCATGGTGATGGCAACAGACCTGGAGAATTGTGATGACAAGGGCATGGAGCATTGTGATTACAGGAGACTTGGGTCATTGTGATGAAATTGGCAAGGATCATTGTGATTAGAGGGATCATGGAGCATTGTGATGACAAGTGTCATGCAATATTGTGCTGACACAGATCATGGAGCATTTTGATGAGAGTGGCCTTGGAGCACAGTGATGAGAGACGTCATGGGGCATTATGGTGACAGTGGTCAAGGAGCATTGTGATGAAAGTGTTCATGGAGCAACGCGATTATCGGGACAATGGAGCATTGTGAATACAAAGGCCATGGAACATTGAGATAACAGAGTTCATGGAGCATTGTGATGACAAGGGTCTTGGGAGCTACTGATGACACGTTTCATACAGCATTGAGATGACAAGGGCCAAGGCGAATTGTGATGACACGTGTCATGGGGCATTGTGATGACATTGGTCATCTTGCATTGTGATGAGAGTGGTCATGTAGAATTTTGATTAAAGGTATCATGGAGCACTGTGATGACAAAGGCCAAGGAACATTGTGATGACAAGTGTCATTCAGCAATGTGATGACACAGGAATGGAGCATTATGATGACAAGTGTTCTGGAGCATTGTGATGACAAGGGTATGGAGCATTGTGATTACAGGGACCATGGAGCATTGTGATGACAGTGGCATGGAGCACTGTGATGACATTGGTCATTGAGCTTTGTGATTACAAAGACCATGAGGCATTGTGATGACAGGGGCCTTGGAGCATTGTGATGACAATGGTCATCAAGCATTGTGATGACAGGGGTCATAGAGCATTGTGATGAGAAAGACCATGGAGCATGGTGATGACAGAGGCCATGGAACATTGTGATGACCAGGCCATGTACCATTGTGATGACAAGGACAGGGAACCTTGTGGTGACCGGGGTCATGGAGCATTTTGATGACAACTTTCATGGAACGTTGTGATGACAGGGGTCATGGAGCATTGTGATGAAAGTTGTCCTGGAGCATTGTGATGACAGCGGTCACAGAGAATTGGGATGAAAGGTATCATGCAGCATTGTGATGACAACGGTCATGGATCATTTTGATGACAGGGGTCATGGAACATTCTGATAACAAGGTTCATAAAGCATTTTGATGACAGGGGTCATGGAGCACTGTGTTGACACGAGCATGGAGCATTGTAATGATAGGATATCTGGAGCATTGTGATGAAAAGGGGATGGAGCATTTTGATGACAGGGTCCAAGGAGAATTGTGCTGACAATGGCATGGAGCATTGTGATGAAAAGGGTACTGGAGCACTGTGAGGAAAGGAATCATGGATCATTGTGATGACAGGGGTCATGGAGCTTTGTGATGACAAGGGTCATGGAGCATTGTGATGACACGGTCAAGGAACATTGCGATGACAAGAATTCTGGAGCATTGTGATGAAAGGGCATGGTGCATTGTGATGAAAGGTGACAAGGAGCATTGTGACGATATGGGCAGAGAACTTTTTGATGACAGGGGTCATGGAGCATTGTGATAAAAAGTGTCATGGAGCATTGTACTGACAGGGATCATGGAGCTTTTTGGTAAGAGAGGTCTTGGAGATTTGTGAAGGCAGGCGTCATGGGGCATTGTGATGACAGCGGTCTTGGAGCATTGGGATGAAAGGGGTCATGGAGCTCTGTGATTACAGGGGCCATGGAGCATTGTGAATACAAAGGCCATGGAGCATTGAGATGACAGGGTTCACGGAGCATTGTGATGAAAGTGATCATGGATCATTGTGATGACAAGTGTCCTGGAACCTTGTGATGACACAGTTCATGGAGCATTGTGATGACAAGGACCATGGCGAATTGTGGTATCATCTGTCATGGGGCATTGTGATGACAGTGGTCATGTAGAATTGTATTGAAAGGTAACATGGAGCACTCTGATGACAGGGGCCATGGAACATTGTGATGACAAAGGCCATGGAGCATTGTGATGACAAGTGTCATGGGGTATTTTGATGACATTGGCATGGAGCATTATGATGACAAGAGTTCTGGAGCATTTTGATGACCAGGGCATGGAGCATTGTGATGAAAGTTGTCCTGGAGCATTGTGATGACAGCGGTCACAGAGGATTGGGATGAAAGGTATCATGCAGCATTGCGATGACAACGGTCAGGGATCATTTGGATGACAGGGGTCATGGAACATTCTGATAACAAGTTTCATCAAGCATTTTGATGACAGGGGTCATGGAGCATTGTGTTGACACGGGCATGGAGCATTGTAATGATAGGATATCTGGAGCATTGTGATGAAAAGGGGATGGAGCATTTTGATGACAGGGTCCAAGGAGCATTGTGCTGACAATGGCATGGAGCATTGTGATGAAAAGGGTACTGGAGCACTCTGAGGAAAGGAATCATGGATCATTGTGATGCCAGGGGTCATGGAGCTTTGTGATGACACGAGTCATGGAGCATTGTGATGACACGGTCAAGGAACATTGTGATGACAAGAAATCTGGAGCATTGTGATGAAAGGGCATGGAGCATTGTGATGAAAGGTGACAAGTAGCATTGTGATGATATGGGCAGAGAACTTTGTGATGACAGGGTTCATGGAGCATTGTGATGAAAAGTGTCATGGAACATTGTACTGACAGGGATCATGGAGGTTTTTGGTAAGGGAGCCCTTGGAGATTGGTGGTGGCAGGCGTCATGGGGCATTGTGATGACAGCGGTCTTGGAGCATTGTGATGAAAGGGGTCATGGAGCACTGTGATTACAGGGGCCATGGAGCATTGTGAATACAAAGGCTATGGAGCATTGAGATGACAGGGTTCATGGAGCATTGTGATGAAAGTGATCATGGATCATTGTGATGACAAGTGTCCTGAAACCTTGTGATGACACGGTTCATGGAGCATTGTTATGACAAGGACCATGGCGAATTGTGATGACATCTGAAATGGGGCATTGTGATGACAGTGGTCATGTAGAATTGTGATGAACGGTATCAAGGAGCACTGTGATGACAGGGGCCATGGAACATTGTGATGACAAAGGCCATGGAGCATTGTGATGACAAGTGTCATGGGACATTTTGATGACATTGGCATGGAACATTATGATGACAAGAGTTCTGGAGAATTTTGATGACAAGGGCATGGAGCATTGTGATGACAGGGCCCATGGAGCATTGTGACGAAGAGGGCAGGGAACATTGTGATGACTGGGTTCATGGAGCCTTGTGATGAAAGGGGCCATGGAGCACTGAGATGACAGGCGTCTTGAGGTATGGTGATGACAGTGGTCATGGAGCATTGTGATGAAAGAGATCATGGAGCAATATGATAAGAGGGGACATGGAGCATTGTGATGACAGGTGTATTGGAGCATTGTGATGAAAATATTAATGGATCTTTGTGATGACATGTGTCCTGGAACACTGTGATGACACAGTTCATCGAGTATTGTGATGACAAGGGTCATAGCGAATTGTGATAACAGGTGTTATGGGGCATTGTGATGACATTGATCATCTAGGAATTGTGATGAAAGGTATCATGGAGCACTGTGATGACTGGGGGCATGAAGCATTGTTATGAAAATTGTCCTGGATTATTGTGATGACAGCAGTCATGGAGAATTGGGATGACAGGGATTATGCAGCACTGTGTTGACATGGGTATGGACTATTGTGATGACAATGGTCATGGAGCAATGTGATGAAAGTTTTCATGGAATATCGTGATGAAAAGTGCCTGGGAGCATTGTGACGATAAAGGCCATGGAGCATTGTGATGACAAGTGTCATGGAGCATTGTAATGAAAGCTTTCATTGTGCACTGTGATGACAAGGGGGATGGAGTATTGTGATGAAACTGGTCCTGGAGCATTGTGATAACAAAAGCCATGGAGCATTGTGATGACAGGCATCATGGAGAATTGTGAAGAAAGGGGCCATGGGGAATTGTAATGACAATAGAGAAATGTGATGAAAATGGTCAGCGAGCATAGTGATTAAAGTGGTCATTGAGAATTGTGATGAAAAGTGACATAGAGCATTGTGATGACAAAGGTCATGGAGAACTGTGATGACCAGGGTCATGTAGCATTGTGATGACACGTTCATGGAACATTGTGATGACAAGAATTCTGGAGCATTGTGATGACAAGGGCCATGGAGCATTGGGATGCCACGGTCATGGAACATTGTGATGACAAAATTCTGGAGCTTTGTGAGGAAAAAGGCATGGAGCATTGTGATTATAGGGGACATGGAGCATTTTGATGACATGGGCAGGGAACACTGTGATGACAGGTGTTATGGAGCAATGGGATGACAAGTGTCATGGAGCACTGTGATGAGAGGGGCCTTGGAGAATTGTGATGACAGGCGTCATGAGGCATTGAGATGGCAGTGGTCATGGAGCATTATGATGAAAGGTGTTATGGAGCACTGTGATTGCAGGGGCCATGGAGCATTGTGAATACAAAGGCCATGGAGCATTGAGATGACAGTGGTCATGGAGCATTGTGATGAAAGTGGTAATGGATCATTGTGAGGACAAGTGTCCTGGGACCCTGTGATGACATGGTTCATGGAGCATTGTGATGACAATGGTCATGGCGAATTGTGATGACAATGTCATGGGGCATTGTGATGGCAGTGGTCATCTAGAAATGTGATTAAAGTTATTATGGAGCACAGTAATGAGAGGGGCCATGGAGCATTGTGATGACAAGTCTCATGGAGCATTGTGATGACAGGTGTCATGGAGCATCGTGATGACAAATGCCATTGAGAATTGTGATCAGAGGTGACATTGGGCATTGTGATGAAAGGGGTCATGGAGTACTGGGAGTACAGGGGCCATGGAGCCTTGTGATAACAAGTGACATGGAGAATAGTGATGACAGGCATCATAGAGCATTGTGATGACAAGTGCCATTTAGCATTTTGATGACAGGGGTCATCAGGCACTGTGTTGACGGGGGTCACGGAGCATTGTGATGACAAAGGCCATAGAGCATTGTGATGAGAGGGGCCATGGAGCATTGTGATGACATGGGCCATGGAGCATTGTGAAGACAAGATTCATGGAGCATTGTGATGACACGGGCATGAAGCATGGTGATGGCAACAGACCTGGAGAATTGTGATGACAAGGGCATGGAGCATTGTGATTACAGGAGACTTGGGTCATTGTGATGAAATTGGCAGGGATCATTGTGATTAGAGGGATCATGGAGCATTGTGATGACAAGTGTCATGCAATATTGTGCTGACACAGATCATGGAGCATTTTGATGAGAGTGGCCTTGGAGCACAGTGATGAGAGACGTCATGGGGCATTATGGTGACAGTGGTCAAGGAGCATTGTGATGAAAGTGTTCATGGAGCAACGCGATTATCGGGACAATGGAGCATTGTGAATACAAAGGCCATGGAACATTGAGATAACAGAGTTCATGGAGCATTGTGATGACAAGGGTCTTGGGAGCTACTGATGACACGTTTCATACAGCATTGAGATGACAAGGGCCAAGGCGAATTGTGATGACACGTGTCATGGGGCATTGTGATGACATTGGTCATCTTGCATTGTGATGAGAGTGGTCATGTAGAATTTTGATTAAAGGTATCATGGAGCACTGTGATGACAAAGGCCAAGGAACATTGTGATGACAAGTGTCATTCAGCAATGTGATGACACAGGAATGGAGCATTATGATGACAAGTGTTCTGGAGCATTGTGATGACAAGGGTATGGAGCATTGTGATTACAGGGACCATGGAGCATTGTGATGACAGTGGCATGGAGCACTGTGATGACATTGGTCATTGAGCTTTGTGATTACAAAGACCATGAGGCATTGTGATGACAGGGGCCTTGGAGCATTGTGATGACAATGGTCATCAAGCATTGTGATGACAGGGGTCATAGAGCATTGTGATGAGAAAGACCATGGAGCATGGTGATGACAGAGGCCATGGAACATTGTGATGACCAGGCCATGTACCATTGTGATGACAAGGACAGGGAACCTTGTGGTGACCGGGGTCATGGAGCATTTTGATGACAACTTTCATGGAACGTTGTGATGACAGGGGTCATGGAGCATTGTGATGAAAGTTGTCCTGGAGCATTGTGATGACAGCGGTCACAGAGAATTGGGATGAAAGGTATCATGCAGCATTGTGATGACAACGGTCATGGATCATTTTGATGACAGGGGTCATGGAACATTCTGATAACAAGGTTCATAAAGCATTTTGATGACAGGGGTCATGGAGCACTGTGTTGACACGAGCATGGAGCATTGTAATGATAGGATATCTGGAGCATTGTGATGAAAAGGGGATGGAGCATTTTGATGACAGGGTCCAAGGAGAATTGTGCTGACAATGGCATGGAGCATTGTGATGAAAAGGGTACTGGAGCACTGTGAGGAAAGGAATCATGGATCATTGTGATGACAGGGGTCATGGAGCTTTGTGATGACAAGGGTCATGGAGCATTGTGATGACACGGTCAAGGAACATTGCGATGACAAGAATTCTGGAGCATTGTGATGAAAGGGCATGGTGCATTGTGATGAAAGGTGACAAGGAGCATTGTGACGATATGGGCAGAGAACTTTTTGATGACAGGGGTCATGGAGCATTGTGATAAAAAGTGTCATGGAGCATTGTACTGACAGGGATCATGGAGCTTTTTGGTAAGAGAGGTCTTGGAGATTTGTGAAGGCAGGCGTCATGGGGCATTGTGATGACAGCGGTCTTGGAGCATTGGGATGAAAGGGGTCATGGAGCTCTGTGATTACAGGGGCCATGGAGCATTGTGAATACAAAGGCCATGGAGCATTGAGATGACAGGGTTCACGGAGCATTGTGATGAAAGTGATCATGGATCATTGTGATGACAAGTGTCCTGGAACCTTGTGATGACACAGTTCATGGAGCATTGTGATGACAAGGACCATGGCGAATTGTGGTATCATCTGTCATGGGGCATTGTGATGACAGTGGTCATGTAGAATTGTATTGAAAGGTAACATGGAGCACTCTGATGACAGGGGCCATGGAACATTGTGATGACAAAGGCCATGGAGCATTGTGATGACAAGTGTCATGGGGCATTTTGATGACATTGGCATGGAGCATTATGATGACAAGAGTTCTGGAGCATTTTGATGACCAGGGCATGGAGCATTGTGATGAAAGTTGTCCTGGAGCATTGTGATGACAGCGGTCACAGAGGATTGGGATGAAAGGTATCATGCAGCATTGCGATGACAACGGTCAGGGATCATTTTGATGACAGGGGTCATGGAACATTCTGATAACAAGTTTCATCAAGCATTTTGATGACAGGGGTCATGGAGCATTGTGTTGACACGGGCATGGAGCATTGTAATGATAGGATATCTGGAGCATTGTGATGAAAAGGGGATGGAGCATTTTGATGACAGGGTCCAAGGAGCATTGTGCTGACAATGGCATGGAGCATTGTGATGAAAAGGGTACTGGAGCACTCTGAGGAAAGGAATCATGGATCATTGTGATGCCAGGGGTCATGGAGCTTTGTGATGACACGAGTCATGGAGCATTGTGATGACACGGTCAAGGAACATTGTGATGACAAGAAATCTGGAGCATTGTGATGAAAGGGCATGGAGCATTGTGATGAAAGGTGACAAGTAGCATTGTGATGATATGGGCAGAGAACTTTGTGATGACAGGGTTCATGGAGCATTGTGATGAAAAGTGTCATGGAACATTGTACTGACAGGGATCATGGAGGTTTTTGGTAAGGGAGCCCTTGGAGATTGGTGGTGGCAGGCGTCATGGGGCATTGTGATGACAGCGGTCTTGGAGCATTGTGATGAAAGGGGTCATGGAGCACTGTGATTACAGGGGCCATGGAGCATTGTGAATACAAAGGCTATGGAGCATTGAGATGACAGGGTTCATGGAGCATTGTGATGAAAGTGATCATGGATCATTGTGATGACAAGTGTCCTGAAACCTTGTGATGACACGGTTCATGGAGCATTGTTATGACAAGGACCATGGCGAATTGTGATGACATCTGAAATGGGGCATTGTGATGACAGTGGTCATGTAGAATTGTGATGAACGGTATCAAGGAGCACTGTGATGACAGGGGCCATGGAACATTGTGATGACAAAGGCCATGGAGCATTGTGATGACAAGTGTCATGGGACATTTTGATGACATTGGCATGGAACATTATGATGACAAGAGTTCTGGAGAATTTTGATGACAAGGGCATGGAGCATTGTGATGACAGGGCCCATGGAGCATTGTGAGGAAGAGGGCAGGGAACATTGTGATGACTGGGTTCATGGAGCCTTGTGATGAAAGGGGCCATGGAGCACTGAGATGACAGGCGTCTTGAGGTATGGTGATGACAGTGGTCATGGAGCATTGTGATGAAAGAGATCATGGAGCAATATGATAAGAGGGGACATGGAGCATTGTGATGACAGGTGTATTGGAGCATTGTGATGAAAATATTAATGGATCATTGTGATGACATGTGTCCTGGAACACTGTGATGACACGGTTCATCGAGTAGTGTGATGACAAGGGTCATAGCGAATTGTGATAACAGGTGTCATGGGGCATTGTGATGACATTGATCATCTAGGAATTGTGATGAAAGGTATCATGGAGCACTGTGATGACTGGGGGCATGAAGCATTGTTATGAAAATTGTCCTGGATTATTGTGATGACAGCAGTCATGGAGAATTGGGATGACAGGGATTATGCAGCATTGTGTTGACATGGGTATGGACTATTGTGATGACAATGGTCATGGAGCAATGTGATGAAAGTTTTCATGGAATATCGTGATGAAAAGTGCCTGGGAGCACTGTGACGATAAAGGCCATGGAGCATTGTGATGACAAGTGTCATGGAGCATTGTAATGAAAGCTTTCATTGTGCACTGTGATGACAAGGGGGATGGAGTATTGTGATGAAACTGGTCCTGGAGCATTGTGATAACAAAAGCCATGGAGCATTGTGATGACAGGCATCATGGAGAATTGTGAAGAAAGGGGCCATGGGGAATTGTAATGACAATAGAGAAATGTGATGAAAATGGTCAGCGAGCATAGTGATTAAAGTGGTCATTGAGAATTGTGATGAAAAGTGACATAGAGCATTGTGATGACAAAGGTCATGGAGAACTGTGACGACCAGGGTCATGTAGCATTGTGATGACACGTTCATGGAACATTGTGATGACAAGAATTCTGGAGCATTGTGATGACAAGGGCCATGGAGCATTGGGATGCCACGGTCATGGAACATTGTGATGACAAAATTCTGGAGCTTTGTGAGGAAAAAGGCATGGAGCATTGTGATTATAGGGGACATGGAGCATTTTGATGACATGGGCAGGGAACACTGTGATGACAGGTGTTATGTAGCAATGGGATGACAAGTGTCATGGAGCACTGTGATGAGAGGGGCCTTGGAGAATTGTGATGACAGGCGTCATGAGGCATTGAGATGGCAGTGGTCATGGAGCATTATGATGAAAGGTGTTATGGAGCACTGTGATTACAGGGGCCATGGAGCATTGTGAATACAAAGGCCATGGAGCATTGAGATGACAGTGGTCATGGAGCATTGTGATGAAAGTGGTAATGGATCATTGTGATGACAAGTGTCCTGGGACCCTGTGATGACATGGTTCATGGAGCATTGTGATGACAATGGTCATGGCGAATTGTGATGACAATGTCATGGGGCATTGTGATGGCAGTGGTCATCTAGAAATGTGATTAAAGTTATTATGGAGCACAGTAATGAGAGGGGCCATGGAGCATTGTGATGACAAGTCTCATGGAGCATTGTGATGACAGGTGTCATGGAGCATCGTGATGACAAATGCCATTGAGAACTGTGATCAGAGGTGACATTGGGCATTGTGGTGAAAGGGGTCATGGAGTACTGGGAGTACAGGGGACATGGATCCTTGGGATAACAAGTGACATGGAGAATAGTGATGACAGGCATCATAGAGCATTGTGATGACAAGTGCCATTTAGCATTTTGATGACAGGGGTCATCATGCATTGTGTTGACGGGGGTCACGGAGCATTGTGATGACAAAGGCCATAGAGCATTGTGATGAGAGGGGTCATGGAGCATTGTGATGACATGGGCCATGGAGCATTTTGAAGACAAGATTCATGGAGCATTGTGATGACACGGGCATGAAGCATGGTGATGACAACAGACCTGGAGCATTGTGATGACAAGGGCATGGAGCATTGTGATTAAAGGAGACTTGGGTCATTGTGATGAAATTGGCAGGGATCATTGTGATTAGAGGGATCATGGAGCATTGTGATGACAAGTGTCATGCAATATTGTGCTGACACAGATCATGGAGCATTTTGATGAGAGTGGCCTTGGAGCACAGTGATGAGAGACGTCATGGGGCATTATGGTGACAGTGGTCAAGGAGCATTGTGATGAAAGTGTTCATGGAGCAACGCGATTATCGAGACAATGGAGCATTGTGAATACAAAGGCCATGGAACATTGAGATAAGAGAGTTCATGGAGGATTGTGATGACAAGGGTCTTGGGAGCTACTGATGACACGTTTCATACAGCATTGAGATGACAACGGCCAAGGCGAATTGTGATGACACGTGTCATGGGGCATTGTGATGACATTGGTCATCTTGCATTGTGATGAGATTGGTCATGTAGAATTTTGATTAAAGGTATCATGGAGCACTGTGATGACAAAGGCCAAGGAACATTGTGATGACAAGTGTCATTCAGCAATGTGATGACACGGGAATGGAGCATTATGATGACAAGTGTTCTGGAGCATTGTGATGACAAGGGTATGGAGCATTGTGATTACAGGGACCATGGAGCATTGTGATGACAACGGCATGGAGCACTGTGATGACATTGGTCATTGAGCATTGTGATTACAAAGACCATGAGGCATTGTGATGACAGGGGCCTTGGAGCATTGTGATGACAATGGTCATCAAGCATTGTGATGACAGGGGTCATAGAGCATTGTGATGAGAAAGACCATGGAGCATGGTGATGACAGAGGCCATGGAACATTGTGATGACCAGGCCATGTACCATTGTGATGACAAGGGCAGGGAACCTTGTGGTGACCGGGGTCATGGAGCATTTTGATGACAACTTTAATGGAACGTTGTGATGACAGGGGTCATGGAGCATTGTGATGAAAGTTGTCCTGGAGCATTGTGATGACAGCGGTCACAGAGAATTGGGATGAAAGGTATCATGCAGCATTGTGATGACAACGGTCATGGATCATTTTGATGACAGGGGTCATGGAACATTCTGATAACAAGGTTCATAAAGCATTTTGATGACAGGGGTCATGGAGCATTGTGTTGACACGAGCATGGAGCATTGTAATGATAGGATATCTGGAGCATTGTGATGAAAAGGGGATGGAGCATTTTGATGACAGGGTCCAAGGAGAATTGTGCTGACAATGGCATGGAGCATTGTGATGAAAAGGGTACTGGAGCACTGTGAGGAAAGGAATCATGGATCATTGTGATGACAGGGGTCATGGAGCTTTTTGGTAAGAGAGGTCTTGGAGATTTGTGAAGGCAGGCGTCATGGGGCATTGTGATGACAGCGGTCTTGGAGCATTGGGATGAAAGGGGTCATGGAGCTCTGTGATTACAGGGGCCATGGAGCATTGTGAATACAAAGGCCATGGAGCATTGAGATGACAGGGTTCATGGAGCATTGTGATGAAAGTGATCATGGATCATTGTGATGACAAGTGTCCTGGAACCTTGTGATGACACAGTTCATGGAGCATTGTGATGACAAGGACCATGGCGAATTGTGGTATCATCTGTCATGGGGCATTGTGATGACAGTGGTCATGTAGAATTGTATTGAAAGGTAACATGGAGCACTCTGATGACAGGGGCCATGGAACATTGTGATGACAAAGGCCATGGAGCATTGTGATGACAAGTGTCATGGGGCATTTTGATGACATTGGCATGGAGCATTATGATGACAAGAGTTCTGGAGCATTTTGATGACCAGGGCATGGAGCATTGTGATGAAAGTTGTCCTGGAGCATTGTGATGACAGCGGTCACAGAGGATTGGGATGAAAGGTATCATGCAGCATTGCGATGACAACGGTCAGGGATCATTTTGATGACAGGGGTCATGGAACATTCTGATAACAAGTTTCATCAAGCATTTTGATGACAGGGGTCATGGAGCATTGTGTTGACACGGGCATGGAGCATTGTAATGATAGGATATCTGGAGCATTGTGATGAAAAGGGGATGGAGCATTTTGATGAGAGTGTCCAAGTAGCATTGTGCTGACAATGGCATGGAGCATTGTGATGAAAAGGGTACTGGAGCACTCTGAGGAAAGGAATCATGGAACATTGTGATGCCAGGGGTCATGGAGCTTTGTGATGACACGGGTCATGGAGCATTGTGATGACACGGTCAAGGAACATTGTGATGACAAGAAATCTGGAGCATTGTGATGAAAGGGCATGGAGCATTGTGATGAAAGGTGACAAGTAGCATTGTGATGATATGGGCAGAGAACGTTGTGATGACAGGGGTCATGGAGCATTGTGATGAAAAGTGTCATGGAACATTGTACTGACAGGGATCATGGAGCTTTTTGGTAAGGGAGCCCTTGGAGATTGGTGGTGGCAGGCGTCATGGGGCATTGTGATGACAGCGGTCTTGGAGCATTGTGATGAAAGGGGTCATGGAGCACTGTGATTACAGGGGCCATGGAGCATTGTGAATACAAAGGCTATGGAGCATTGAGATGACAGGGTTCATGGAGCATTGTGATGAAAGTGACCATGGATCATTGTGATGACAAGTGTCCTGAAACCTTGTGATGACACGGTTCATGGAGCATTGTTATGACAAGGACCATGGCGAATTGTGATGACATCTGAAATGGGGCATTGTGATGACAGTGGTCATGTAGAATTGTGATGAAAGGTATCAAGGAGCACTGTGATGACAGGGGCCATGGAACATTGTGATGACAAAGGCCATGGAGCATTGTGATGACAAGTGTCATGGAGCATTGTAATGAAAGCTTTCATTGTGCACTGTGATGACAAGGGGGATGGAGTATTGTGATGAAACTGGTCCTGGAACATTGTGATAACAAAAGCCATGGAGCATTGTGATGACAGGCATCATGGAGAATTGTGAAGAAAGGGGCCATGGGGAATTGTAATGACAATAGAGAAATGTGATGAAAATGGTCAGCGAGCATAGTGATTAAAATGTTCATTGAGAATTGTGATGAAAAGTGACATAGAGCATTCTGATGACAAAGGTCATGGAGAACTGTGATGACCAAGGTCATGTAGCATTGTGATGACACGTTCATGGAACATTGTGATGACAAGAATTCTGGAGCATTGTGATGACAGGGCCCATGGAGCATTGTGACGAAGAGGGCAGGGAACATTTTGATGACTGGGTTCATGGAGCCTTGTGATGAAAGGGGCCATGGAGCACTGAGATGACAGGCGTCTTGAGGTATGGTGATGACAGTGGTCATGGAGCATTGTGATGAAAGAGATCATGGAGCAATATGATAAGAGGGGACATGGAGCATTGTGATGACAGGTGTATTGGAGCATTGTGATGAAAATATTAATGGATCATTGTGATGACATGTGTCCTGGAACACTGTGATGACACGGTTCATCGAGTATTGTGATGACAAGGGTCATAGCGAATTGTGATAACAGGTGTCATGGGGCATTGTGATGACATTGATCATCTAGGAATTGTGATGAAAGGTATCATGGAGCACTGTGATGACTGGGGGCATGAAGCATTGTTATGAAAATTGTCCTGGATTATTGTGATGACAGCAGTCATGGAGAATTGGGATGACAGGGATTATGCAGCATTGTGTTGACATGGGTATGGACTATTGTGATGAAAATGGTCATGGAGCAATGTGATGAAAGTTTTCATGGAATATCGTGATGAAAAGTGCCTGGGAGCATTGTGACGATAAAGGCCATGGAGCATTGTGATGACAAGTGTCATGGAGCATTGTAATGAAAGCTTTCATTGTGCACTGTGATGACAAGGGGGATAGAGTATTGTGATGAAACTGGTCCTGGAGCATTGTGATAACAAAAGCCATGGAGCATTGTGATGACAGGCATCATGGAGAATTGTGAAGAAAGGGGCCATGGGGAATTGTAATGACAATAGAGAAATGTGATGAAAATGGTCAGCGAGCATAGTGATTAAAGTGGTCATTGAGAATTGTGATGAAAAGTGACATAGAGCATTGTGATGACAAAGGTCATGGAGAACTGTGATGACCAGGGTCATGTAGCATTGTGATGACACGTTCATGGAACATTGTGATGACAAGAATTCTGGAGCATTGTGATGACAAGGGCCATGGAGCATTGTGATGCCACGGTCATGGAACATTGTGATGACAAAATTCTGGAGCTTTGTGAGGAAAAAGGCATGGAGCATTGTGATTATAGGGGACATGGAGCATTTTGATGACATGGGCAGGGAACACTGTGATGACAGGTGTTATGGAGCAATGGGATGACAAGTGTCATGGAGCACTGTGATGAGAGGGGCCTTGGAGAATTGTGATGACAGGCGTCATGAGGCATTGAGATGGCAGTGGTCATGGAGCATTATGATGAAAGGTGTTATGGAGCACTGTGATTGCAGGGGCCATGGAGCATTGTGAATACAAAGGCCATGGAGCATTGAGATGACAGTGGTCATGGAGCATTGTGATGAAAGTGGTAATGGATCATTGTGAGGACAAGTGTCCTGGGACCCTGTGATGACATGGTTCATGGAGCATTGTGATGACAATGGTCATGGCGAATTGTGATGACAATGTCATGGGGCATTGTGATGGCAGTGGTCATCTAGAAATGTGATTAAAGTTATTATGGAGCACAGGAATGAGAGGGGCCATGGAGCATTGTGATGACAAGTCTCATGGAGCATTGTGATGACAGGTGTCATGGAGCATCGTGATGACAAATGCCATTGAGAATTGTGATCAGAGGTGACATTGGCATTGTGATGAAAGGGGTCATGGAGTACTGGGAGTACAGGGGCCATGGAGCCTTGTGATAACAAGTGACATGGAGAATAGTGATGACAGGCATCATAGAGCATTGTGATGACAAGTGCCATTTAGCATTTTGATGACAGGGGTCATCAGGCACTGTGTTGACGGGGGTCACGGAGCATTGTGATGACAAAGGCCATAGAGCATTGTGATGAGAGGGGCCATGGAGCATTGTGATGACATGGGCCATGGAGCATTGTGAAGACAAGATTCATGGAGCATTGTGATGACACGGGCATGAAGCATGGTGATGGCAACAGACCTGGAGCATTGTGATGACAAGGGCATGGAGCATTGTGATTACAGGAGACTTGGGTCATTGTGATGAAATTGGCAGGGATCATTGTGATTAGAGGGATCATGGAGCATTGTGATGACAAGTGTCATGCAATATTGTGCTGACACAGATCATGGAGCATTTTGATGAGAGTGGCCTTGGAGCACAGTGATGAGAGACGTCATGGGGCATTATGGTGACAGTGGTCAAGGAGCATTGTGATGAAAGTGTTCATGGAGCAACGCGATTATCGGGACAATGGAGCATTGTGAATACAAAGGCCATGGAACATTGAGATAACAGAGTTCATGGAGCATTGTGATGACAAGGGTCTTGGGAGCTACTGATGACACGTTTCATACAGCATTGAGATGACAAGGGCCAAGGCGAATTGTGATGACACGTGTCATGGGGCATTGTAATGACATTGGTCATCTTGCATTGTGATGAGAGTGGTCATGTAGAATTTTGATTAAAGGTATCATGGAGCACTGTGATGACAAAGGCCAAGGAACATTGTGATGACAAGAGTATGGAGCATTGTGATTACAGGGACCATGGAGCATTGTGATGACAATGGTCATCAAGCATTGTGATGACAGGGGTCATAGAGCATTGTGATGAGAAAGACCATGGAGCATGGTGATGACAGAGGCCATGGAACATTGTGATGACCAGGCCATGTACCATTGTGATGACAAGGGCAGGGAACCTTTTGGTGACCGGGGTCATGGAGCATTTTGATGACAACTTTCATGGAACGTTGTGATGACAGGGGTCATGGAGCATTGTGATGAAAGTTGTCCTGGAGCATTGTGATGACAGCGGTCACAGAGAATTGGGATGAAAGGTATCATGCAGCATTGTGATGACAACGGTCATGGATCATTTTGATGACAGGGGTCATGGAACATTCTGATAACAAGGTTCATAAAGCATTTTGATGACAGGGGTCATGGAGCACTGTGTTGACACGAGCATGGAGCATTGTAATGATAGGATATCTGGAGCATTGTGATGAAAAGGGGATGGAGCATTTTGATGACAGGGTCCAAGGAGAATTGTGCTGACAATGGCATGGAGCATTGTGATGAAAAGGGTACTGGAGCACTGTGAGGAAAGGAATCATGGATCATTGTGATGACAGGGGTCATGGAGCTTTGTGATGACAAGGGTCATGGAGCATTGTGATGACACGGTCAAGGAACATTGCGATGACAAGAATTCTGGAGCATTGTGATGAAAGGGCATGGTGCATTGTGATGAAAGGTGACAAGGAGCATTGTGACGATATGGGCAGAGAACTTTTTGATGACAGGGGTCATGGAGCATTGTGATAAAAAGTGTCATGGAGCATTGTACTGACAGGGATCATGGAGCTTTTTGGTAAGAGAGGTCTTGGAGATTTGTGAAGGCAGGCGTCATGGGGCATTGTGATGACAGCGGTCTTGGAGCATTGGGATGAAAGGGGTCATGGAGCTCTGTGATTACAGGGGCCATGGAGCATTGTGAATACAAAGGCCATGGAGCATTGAGATGACAGGGTTCATGGAGCATTGTGATGAAAGTGATCATGGATCATTGTGATGACAAGTGTCCTGGAACCTTGTGATGACACAGTTCATGGAGCATTGTGATGACAAGGACCATGGCGAATTGTGGTATCATCTGTCATGGGGCATTGTGATGACAGTGGTCATGTAGAATTGTATTGAAAGGTAACATGGAGCACTCTGATGACAGGGGCCATGGAACATTGTGATGACAAAGGCCATGGAGCATTGTGATGACAAGTGTCATGGGGCATTTTGATGACATTGGCATGGAGCATTATGATGACAAGAGTTCTGGAGCATTTTGATGACCAGGGCATGGAGCATTGTGATGAAAGTTGTCCTGGAGCATTGTGATGACAGCGGTCACAGAGGATTGGGATGAAAGGTATCATGCAGCATTGCGATGACAACGGTCAGGGATCATTTTGATGACAGGGGTCATGGAACATTCTGATAACAAGTTTCATCAAGCATTTTGATGACAGGGGTCATGGAGCATTGTGTTGACACGGGCATGGAGCATTGTAATGATAGGATATCTGGAGCATTGTGATGAAAAGGGGATGGAGCATTTTGATGACAGGGTCCAAGGAGCATTGTGCTGACAGTGGCATGGAGCATTGTGATGAAAAGGGTACTGGAGCACTCTGAGGAAAGGAATCATGGATCATTGTGATGCCAGGGGTCATGGAGCTTTGTGATGACACGAGTCATGGAGCATTGTGATGACACGGTCAAGGAACATTGTGATGACAAGAAATCTGGAGCATTGTGATGAAAGGTGACAAGTAGCATTGTGATGATATGGGCAGAGAACTTTGTGATGACAGGGTTCATGGAGCATTGTGATGAAAAGTGTCATGGAACATTGTACTGACAGGGATCATGGATCTTTTTGGTAAGGGAGCCCTTGGGGATTGGTGGTGGCAGGCGTCATGGGGCATTGTGATGACAGCGGTCTTGGAGCATTGTGATGAAAGGGGTCATGGAGCACTCTGATTACAGGGGCCATGGAGCATTGTGAATACAAAGGCTATGGAGCATTGAGATGACAGGGTTCATGGAGCATTGTGATGAAAGTGATCATGGACCATTGTGATGACAAGTGTCCTGAAACCTTGTGATGACACGGTTCATGGAGCATTGTTATGACAAGGACCATGGCGAATTGTGATGACATCTGAAATGGGGCATTGTGATGACAGTGGTCATGTAGAATTGTGATGAAAGGTATCAAGGAGAACTGTGATGACAGGGGCCGTGGAACATTGTGATGACAATGGTCATCAAGCATTGTGATGACAGGGGTCATAGAGCATTGTGATGAGAAAGACCATGGAGCATGGTGATGACAGAGGCCATGGAACATTGTGATGACCAGGCCATGTACCATTGTGATGACAAGGGCAGGGAACATTGTGGTGTCCGGGGTCATGGAGCATTTTGATGACAACTTTCATGGAACGTTGTGATGACAGGGGTCATGGAGCATTGTGATGAAAGTTGTCCTGGAGCATTGTGATGACAGCGGTCACAGAGAATTGGGATGAAAGGTATCATGCAGCATTGTGATGACAACGGTCATGAATCATTTTGATGACAGGGGTCATGCAACATTCTGATAACAAGGTTCATAAAGCATTTTGATGACAGGGGTCATGGAGCATTGTGTTGACACGAGCATGGAGCATTGTAATGATAGGATATCTGGAGCATTGTGATGAAAAGGGGATGGAGCATTTTGATGACAGGGTCCAAGGAGAATTGTGCTGACAATGGCATGGAGCATTGTGATGAAAAGGGTACTGGAGCACTGTGAGGAAAGGAATCATGGATCATTGTGATGACAGGGGTCATGGAGCTTTGTGATGACAAGGGTCATGGAGCATTGTGATGACACGGTCAAGGAACATTGTGATGACAAGAATTCTGGAGCATTGTGATGAAAGGGCATGGTGCATTGTGATGAAAGGTGACAAGGAGCATTGTGACGATATGGGCAGAGAACTTTTTGATGACAGGGGTCATGGAGCATTGTGATAAAAAGTGTCATGGAGCATTGTACTGACAGGGATCATGGAGCTTTTTGGTAAGAGAGGTCTTGGAGATTTGTGAAGGCAGGCGTCATGGGGCATTGTGATGACAGCGGTCTTGGAGCATTGGGATGAAAGGGGTCATGGAGCTCTGTGATTACAGGGGCCATGGAGCATTGTGAATACAAAGGCCATGGAGCATTGAGATGACAGGGTTCATGGAGCATTGTGATGAAAGTGATCATGGATCATTGTGATGACAAGTGTCCTGGAACCTTGTGATGACACAGTTCATGGAGCATTGTGATGACAAGGACCATGGCGAATTGTGGTATCATCTGTCATGGGGCATTGTGATGACAGTGGTCATGTAGAATTGTATTGAAAGGTAACATGGAGCACTCTGATGACAGGGGCCATGGAACATTGTGATGACAAAGGCCATGGAGCATTGTGATGACAAGTGTCATGGGGCATTTTGATGACATTGGCATGGAGCATTATGATGACAAGAGTTCTGGAGCATTTTGATGACCAGGGCATGGAGCATTGTGATGAAAGTTGTCCTGGAGCATTGTGATGACAGCGGTCACAGAGGATTGGGATGAAAGGTATCATGCAGCATTGCGATGACAACGGTCAGGGATCATTTTGATGACAGGGGTCATGGAACATTCTGATAACAAGTTTCATCAAGCATTTTGATGACAGGGGTCATGGAGCATTGTGTTGACACGGGCATGGAGCATTGTAATGATAGGATATCTGGAGCATTGTGATGAAAAGGGGATGGAGCATTTTGATGACAGGGTCCAAGGAGCATTGTGCTGACAATGGCATGGAGCATTGTGATGAAAAGGGTACTGGAGCACTCTGAGGAAAGGAATCATGGATCATTGTGATGCCAGGGGTCATGGAGCTTTGTGATGACACGAGTCATGGAGCATTGTGATGACACGGTCAAGGAACATTGTGATGACAAGAAATCTGGAGCATTGTGATGAAAGGGCATGGAGCATTGTGATGAAAGGTGACAAGTAGCATTGTGATGATATGGGCAGAGAACTTTGTGATGACAGGGTTCATGGAGCATTGTGATGAAAAGTGTCATGGAACATTGTACTGACAGGGATCATGGAGCTTTTTGGTAAGGGAGCCCTTGGAGATTGGTGGTGGCAGGCGTCATGGGGCATTGTGATGACAGCGGTCTTGGAGCATTGTGATGAAAGGGGTCATGGAGCACTGTGATTACAGGGGCCATGGAGCATTGTGAATACAAAGGCTATGGAGCATTGAGATGACAGGGTTCATGGAGCATTGTGATGAAAGTGATCATGGATCATTGTGATGACAAGTGTCCTGAAACCTTGTGATGACACGGTTCATGGAGCATTGTTATGACAAGGACCATGGCGAATTGTGATGACATCTGAAATGGGGCATTGTGATGACAGTGGTCATGTAGAATTGTGATGAAAGGTATCAAGGAGCACTGTGATGACAGGGGCCATGGAACATTGTGATGACAAAGGCCATGGAGCATTGTGATGACAAGTGTCATGGGACATTTTGAAGACATTGGCATGGAACATTATGATGACAAGAGTTCTGGAGAATTTTGATGACAAGGGCATGGAGCATTGTGATGACAGGGCCCATGGAGCATTGTGACGAAGAGGGCAGGGAACATTGTGATGACTGGGTTCATGGAGCCTTGTGATGAAAGGGGCCATGGAGCACTGAGATGACAGGCGTCTTGAGGTATGGTGATGACAGTGGTCATGGAGCATTGTGATGAAAGAGATCATGGAGCAATATGATAAGAGGGGACATGGAGCATTGTGATGACAGGTGTATTGGAGCATTGTGATGAAAATATTAATGGATCATTGTGATGACATGTGTCCTGGAACACTGTGATGACACGGTTCATCGAGTATTGTGATGACAAGGGTCATAGCGAATTGTGATAACAGGTGTCATGGGGCATTGTGATGACATTGATCATCTAGGAATTGTGATGAAAGGTATCATGGAGCACTGTGATGACTGGGGGCATGAAGCATTGTTATGAAAATTGTCCTGGATTATTGTGATGACAGCAGTCATGGAGAATTGGGATGACAGGGATTATGCAGCATTGTGTTGACATGGGTATGGACTATTGTGATGACAATGGTCATGGAGCAATGTGATGAAAGTTTTCATGGAATATCGTGATGAAAAGTGCCTGGGAGCATTGTGACGATAAAGGCCATGGAGCATTGTGATGACAAGTGTCATGGAGCATTGTAATGAAAGCTTTCATTGTGCACTGTGATGACAAGGGGGATGGAGTATTGTGATGAAACTGGTCCTGGAACATTGTGATAACAAAAGCCATGGAGCATTGTGATGACAGGCATCATGGAGAATTGTGAAGAAAGGGGCCATGGGGAATTGTAATGACAATAGAGAAATGTGATGAAAATGGTCAGCGAGCATAGTGATTAAAGTGGTCATTGAGAATTGTGATGAAAAGTGACATAGAGCATTGTGATGACAAAGGTCATGGAGAACTGTGATGACCAGGGTCATGTAGCATTGTGATGACACGTTCATGGAACATTGTGATGACAAGAATTCTGGAGCATTGTGATGACAAGGGCCATGGAGCATTGTGATGCCACGGTCATGGAACATTGTGATGACAAAATTCTGGAGCTTTGTGAGGAAAAAGGCATGGAGCATTGTGATTATAGGGGACATGGAGCATTTTGATGACATGGGCAGGGAACACTGTGATGACAGGTGTTATGGAGCAATGGGATGACAAGTGTCATGGAGCACTGTGATGAGAGGGGCCTTGGAGAATTGTGATGACAGGCGTCATGAGGCATTGAGATGGCAGTGGTCATGGAGCATTATGATGAAAGGTGTTATGGAGCACTGTGATTGCAGGGGCCATGGAGCATTGTGAATACAAAGGCCATGGAGCATTGAGATGACAGTGGTCATGGAGCATTGTGATGAAAGTGGTAATGGATCATTGTGAGGACAAGTGTCCTGGGACCCTGTGATGACATGGTTCATGGAGCATTGTGATGACAATGGTCATGGCGAATTGTGATGACAATGTCATGGGGCATTGTGATGGCAGTGGTCATCTAGAAATGTGATTAAAGTTATTATGGAGCACAGGAATGAGAGGGGCCATGGAGCATTGTGATGACAAGTCTCATGGAGCATTGTGATGACAGGTGTCATGGAGCATCGTGATGACAAATGCCATTGAGAATTGTGATCAGAGGTGACATTGGCATTGTGATGAAAGGGGTCATGGAGTACTGGGAGTACAGGGGCCATGGAGCCTTGTGATAACAAGTGACATGGAGAATAGTGATGACAGGCATCATAGAGCATTGTGATGACAAGTGCCATTTAGCATTTTGATGACAGGGGTCATCAGGCACTGTGTTGACGGGGGTCACGGAGCATTGTGATGACAAAGGCCATAGAGCATTGTGATGAGAGGGGCCATGGAGCATTGTGATGACATGGGCCATGGAGCATTGTGAAGACAAGATTCATGGAGCATTGTGATGACACGGGCATGAAGCATGGTGATGGCAACAGACCTGGAGCATTGTGATGACAAGGGCATGGAGCATTGTGATTACAGGAGACTTGGGTCATTGTGATGAAATTGGCAGGGATCATTGTGATTAGAGGGATCATGGAGCATTGTGATGACAAGTGTCATGCAATATTGTGCTGACACAGATCATGGAGCATTTTGATGAGAGTGGCCTTGGAGCACAGTGATGAGAGACGTCATGGGGCATTATGGTGACAGTGGTCAAGGAGCATTGTGATGAAAGTGTTCATGGAGCAACGCGATTATCGGGACAATGGAGCATTGTGAATACAAAGGCCATGGAACATTGAGATAACAGAGTTCATGGAGCATTGTGATGACAAGGGTCTTGGGAGCTACTGATGACACGTTTCATACAGCATTGAGATGACAAGGGCCAAGGCGAATTGTGATGACACGTGTCATGGGGCATTGTAATGACATTGGTCATCTTGCATTGTGATGAGAGTGGTCATGTAGAATTTTGATTAAAGGTATCATGGAGCACTGTGATGACAAAGGCCAAGGAACATTGTGATGACAAGAGTATGGAGCATTGTGATTACAGGGACCATGGAGCATTGTGATGACAATGGTCATCAAGCATTGTGATGACAGGGGTCATAGAGCATTGTGATGAGAAAGACCATGGAGCATGGTGATGACAGAGGCCATGGAACATTGTGATGACCAGGCCATGTACCATTGTGATGACAAGGGCAGGGAACCTTTTGGTGACCGGGGTCATGGAGCATTTTGATGACAACTTTCATGGAACGTTGTGATGACAGGGGTCATGGAGCATTGTGATGAAAGTTGTCCTGGAGCATTGTGATGACAGCGGTCACAGAGAATTGGGATGAAAGGTATCATGCAGCATTGTGATGACAACGGTCATGGATCATTTTGATGACAGGGGTCATGGAACATTCTGATAACAAGGTTCATAAAGCATTTTGATGACAGGGGTCATGGAGCACTGTGTTGACACGAGCATGGAGCATTGTAATGATAGGATATCTGGAGCATTGTGATGAAAAGGGGATGGAGCATTTTGATGACAGGGTCCAAGGAGAATTGTGCTGACAATGGCATGGAGCATTGTGATGAAAAGGGTACTGGAGCACTGTGAGGAAAGGAATCATGGATCATTGTGATGACAGGGGTCATGGAGCTTTGTGATGACAAGGGTCATGGAGCATTGTGATGACACGGTCAAGGAACATTGCGATGACAAGAATTCTGGAGCATTGTGATGAAAGGGCATGGTGCATTGTGATGAAAGGTGACAAGGAGCATTGTGACGATATGGGCAGAGAACTTTTTGATGACAGGGGTCATGGAGCATTGTGATAAAAAGTGTCATGGAGCATTGTACTGACAGGGATCATGGAGCTTTTTGGTAAGAGAGGTCTTGGAGATTTGTGAAGGCAGGCGTCATGGGGCATTGTGATGACAGCGGTCTTGGAGCATTGGGATGAAAGGGGTCATGGAGCTCTGTGATTACAGGGGCCATGGAGCATTGTGAATACAAAGGCCATGGAGCATTGAGATGACAGGGTTCATGGAGCATTGTGATGAAAGTGATCATGGATCATTGTGATGACAAGTGTCCTGGAACCTTGTGATGACACAGTTCATGGAGCATTGTGATGACAAGGACCATGGCGAATTGTGGTATCATCTGTCATGGGGCATTGTGATGACAGTGGTCATGTAGAATTGTATTGAAAGGTAACATGGAGCACTCTGATGACAGGGGCCATGGAACATTGTGATGACAAAGGCCATGGAGCATTGTGATGACAAGTGTCATGGGGCATTTTGATGACATTGGCATGGAGCATTATGATGACAAGAGTTCTGGAGCATTTTGATGACCAGGGCATGGAGCATTGTGATGAAAGTTGTCCTGGAGCATTGTGATGACAGCGGTCACAGAGGATTGGGATGAAAGGTATCATGCAGCATTGCGATGACAACGGTCAGGGATCATTTTGATGACAGGGGTCATGGAACATTCTGATAACAAGTTTCATCAAGCATTTTGATGACAGGGGTCATGGAGCATTGTGTTGACACGGGCATGGAGCATTGTAATGATAGGATATCTGGAGCATTGTGATGAAAAGGGGATGGAGCATTTTGATGACAGGGTCCAAGGAGCATTGTGCTGACAGTGGCATGGAGCATTGTGATGAAAAGGGTACTGGAGCACTCTGAGGAAAGGAATCATGGATCATTGTGATGCCAGGGGTCATGGAGCTTTGTGATGACACGAGTCATGGAGCATTGTGATGACACGGTCAAGGAACATTGTGATGACAAGAAATCTGGAGCATTGTGATGAAAGGTGACAAGTAGCATTGTGATGATATGGGCAGAGAACTTTGTGATGACAGGGTTCATGGAGCATTGTGATGAAAAGTGTCATGGAACATTGTACTGACAGGGATCATGGATCTTTTTGGTAAGGGAGCCCTTGGGGATTGGTGGTGGCAGGCGTCATGGGGCATTGTGATGACAGCGGTCTTGGAGCATTGTGATGAAAGGGGTCATGGAGCACTCTGATTACAGGGGCCATGGAGCATTGTGAATACAAAGGCTATGGAGCATTGAGATGACAGGGTTCATGGAGCATTGTGATGAAAGTGATCATGGACCATTGTGATGACAAGTGTCCTGAAACCTTGTGATGACACGGTTCATGGAGCATTGTTATGACAAGGACCATGGCGAATTGTGATGACATCTGAAATGGGGCATTGTGATGACAGTGGTCATGTAGAATTGTGATGAAAGGTATCAAGGAGAACTGTGATGACAGGGGCCGTGGAACATTGTGATGACAATGGTCATCAAGCATTGTGATGACAGGGGTCATAGAGCATTGTGATGAGAAAGACCATGGAGCATGGTGATGACAGAGGCCATGGAACATTGTGATGACCAGGCCATGTACCATTGTGATGACAAGGGCAGGGAACATTGTGGTGTCCGGGGTCATGGAGCATTTTGATGACAACTTTCATGGAACGTTGTGATGACAGGGGTCATGGAGCATTGTGATGAAAGTTGTCCTGGAGCATTGTGATGACAGCGGTCACAGAGAATTGGGATGAAAGGTATCATGCAGCATTGTGATGACAACGGTCATGAATCATTTTGATGACAGGGGTCATGCAACATTCTGATAACAAGGTTCATAAAGCATTTTGATGACAGGGGTCATGGAGCATTGTGTTGACACGAGCATGGAGCATTGTAATGATAGGATATCTGGAGCATTGTGATGAAAAGGGGATGGAGCATTTTGATGACAGGGTCCAAGGAGAATTGTGCTGACAATGGCATGGAGCATTGTGATGAAAAGGGTACTGGAGCACTGTGAGGAAAGGAATCATGGATCATTGTGATGACAGGGGTCATGGAGCTTTGTGATGACAAGGGTCATGGAGCATTGTGATGACACGGTCAAGGAACATTGTGATGACAAGAATTCTGGAGCATTGTGATGAAAGGGCATGGTGCATTGTGATGAAAGGTGACAAGGAGCATTGTGACGATATGGGCAGAGAACTTTTTGATGACAGGGGTCATGGAGCATTGTGATAAAAAGTGTCATGGAGCATTGTACTGACAGGGATCATGGAGCTTTTTGGTAAGAGAGGTCTTGGAGATTTGTGAAGGCAGGCGTCATGGGGCATTGTGATGACAGCGGTCTTGGAGCATTGGGATGAAAGGGGTCATGGAGCTCTGTGATTACAGGGGCCATGGAGCATTGTGAATACAAAGGCCATGGAGCATTGAGATGACAGGGTTCATGGAGCATTGTGATGAAAGTGATCATGGATCATTGTGATGACAAGTGTCCTGGAACCTTGTGATGACACAGTTCATGGAGCATTGTGATGACAAGGACCATGGCGAATTGTGGTATCATCTGTCATGGGGCATTGTGATGACAGTGGTCATGTAGAATTGTATTGAAAGGTAACATGGAGCACTCTGATGACAGGGGCCATGGAACATTGTGATGACAAAGGCCATGGAGCATTGTGATGACAAGTGTCATGGGGCATTTTGATGACATTGGCATGGAGCATTATGATGACAAGAGTTCTGGAGCATTTTGATGACCAGGGCATGGAGCATTGTGATGAAAGTTGTCCTGGAGCATTGTGATGACAGCGGTCACAGAGGATTGGGATGAAAGGTATCATGCAGCATTGCGATGACAACGGTCAGGGATCATTTTGATGACAGGGGTCATGGAACATTCTGATAACAAGTTTCATCAAGCATTTTGATGACAGGGGTCATGGAGCATTGTGTTGACACGGGCATGGAGCATTGTAATGATAGGATATCTGGAGCATTGTGATGAAAAGGGGATGGAGCATTTTGATGACAGGGTCCAAGGAGCATTGTGCTGACAATGGCATGGAGCATTGTGATGAAAAGGGTACTGGAGCACTCTGAGGAAAGGAATCATGGATCATTGTGATGCCAGGGGTCATGGAGCTTTGTGATGACACGAGTCATGGAGCATTGTGATGACACGGTCAAGGAACATTGTGATGACAAGAAATCTGGAGCATTGTGATGAAAGGGCATGGAGCATTGTGATGAAAGGTGACAAGTAGCATTGTGATGATATGGGCAGAGAACTTTGTGATGACAGGGTTCATGGAGCATTGTGATGAAAAGTGTCATGGAACATTGTACTGACAGGGATCATGGAGCTTTTTGGTAAGGGAGCCCTTGGAGATTGGTGGTGGCAGGCGTCATGGGGCATTGTGATGACAGCGGTCTTGGAGCATTGTGATGAAAGGGGTCATGGAGCACTGTGATTACAGGGGCCATGGAGCATTGTGAATACAAAGGCTATGGAGCATTGAGATGACACGGTTTATGGAGCATTGTGATGAAAGTGATCATGGATCATTGTGATGACAAGTGTCCTGAAACCTTGTGATGACACGGTTCATGGAGCATTGTTATGACAAGGACCATGGCAAATTGTGATGACATCTGAAATGGGGCATTGTGATGACAGTGGTCATGTAGAATTGTGATGAACGGTATCAAGGAGAACTGTGATGACAGGGGCCATGGAACATTGTGATGACAAAGGCCATGGAGCATTGTGATGACAAGTGTCATGGGACATTTTGATGACATTGGCATGGAACATTATGATGACAAGAGTTCTGGAGAATTTTGATGACAAGGGCATGGAGCATTGTGATGACAGGGCCCATGGAGCATTGTGACGAAGAGGGCAGGGAACATTGTGATGACTGGGTTCATGGAGCCTTGTGATGAAAGGGGCCATGGAGCACTGAGATGACAGGCGTCTTGAGGTATGGTGATGACAGTGGTCATGGAGCATTGTGATGAAAGAGATCATGGAGCAATATGATAAGAGGGGACATGGAGCATTGTGATGACAGGTGTATTGGAGCATTGTGATGAAAATATTAATGGATCATTGTGATGACATGTGTCCTGGAACACTGTGATGACACGGTTCATCGAGGAGTGTGATGACAAGGGTCATAGCGAATTGTGATAACAGGTGTCATGGGGCATTGTGATGACATTGATCATCTAGGAATTGTGATGAAAGGTATCATGGAGCACTGTGATGACTGGGGGCATGAAGCATTGTTATGAAAATTGTCCTGAATTATTGTGATGACAGCAGTCATGGAGAATTGGGATGACAGGGATTATGCAGCATTGTGTTGACATGGGTATGGACTATTGTGATGACAATGGTCATGGAGCAATGTGATGAAAGTTTTCATGGAATATCGTGATGAAAAGTGCCTGGGAGCACTGTGACGATAAAGGCCATGGAGCATTGTGATGACAAGTGTCATGGAGCATTGTAATGAAAGCTTTCATTGTGCACTGTGATGACAAGGGGGATGGAGTATTGTGATGAAACTGGTCCTGGAGCATTGTGATAACAAAAGCCATGGAGCATTGTGATGACAGGCATCATGGAGAATTGTGAAGAAAGGGGCCATGGGGAATTGTAATGACAATAGAGAAATGTGATGAAAATGGTCAGCGAGCATAGTGATTAAAGTGGTCATTGAGAATTGTGATGAAAAGTGACATAAAGCATTGTGATGACAAAGGTCATGGAGAACTGTGACGACCAGGGTCATGTAGCATTGTGATGACACGTTCATGGAACATTGTGATGACAAGAATTCTGGAGCATTGTGATGACAAGGGCCATGGAGCATTGGGATGCCACGGTCATGGAACATTGTGATGACAAAATTCTGGAGCTTTGTGAGGAAAAAGGCATGGAGCATTGTGATTATAGGGGACATGGAGCATTTTGATGACATGGGCAGGGAACACTGTGATGACAGGTGTTATGGAGCAATGGGATGACAAGTGTCATGGAGCACTGTGATGAGAGGGGCCTTGGAGAATTGTGATGACAGGCGTCATGAGGCATTGAGATGGCAGTGGTCATGGAGCATTATGATGAAAGGTGTTATGGAGCACTGTGATTACAGGGGCCATGGAGCATTGTGAATACAAAGGCCATGGAGCATTGAGATGACAGTGGTCATGGAGCATTGTGATGAAAGTGGTAATGGATCATTGTGAGGACAAGTGTCCTGGGACCCTGTGATGACATGGTTCATGGAGCATTGTGATGACAATGGTCATGGCGAATTGTGATGACAATGTCATGGGGCATTGTGATGGCAGTGGTCATCTAGAAATGTGATTAAAGTTATTATGGAGCACAGTAATGAGAGGGGCCATGGAGCATTGTGATGACAAGTCTCATGGAGCATTGTGATGACAGGTGTCATGGAGCATCGTGATGACAAATGCCATTGAGAACTGTGATCAGAGGTGACATTGGGCATTGTGGTGAAAGGGGTCATGGAGTACTGGGAGTACAGGGGCCATGGAGCCTTGTGATAACAAGTGACATGGAGAATAGTGATGACAGGCATCATAGAGCATTGTGATGACAAGTGCCATTTAGCATTTTGATGACAGGGGTCATCAGGCATTGTGTTGACGGGGGTCACGGAGCATTGTGATGACAAAGGCCATAGAGCATTGTGATGAGAGGGGTCATGGAGCATTGTGATGACATGGGCCATGGAGCATTTTGAAGACAAGATTCATGGAGCATTGTGATGACACGGGCATGAAGCATGGTGATGACAACAGACCTGGAGCATTGTGATGACAAGGGCATGGAGCATTGTGATTACAGGAGACTTGGGTCATTGTGATGAAATTGGCAGGGATCATTGTGATTAGAGGGATCGTGGAGCATTGTGATGACAAGTGTCATGCAATATTGTGCTGACACAGATCATGGAGCATTTTGATGAGAGTGGCCTTGGAGCACAGTGATGAGAGACGTCATGGGGCATTATGGTGACAGTGGTCAAGGAGCATTGTGATGAAAGTGTTCATGGAGCAACGCGATTATCGGGACAATGGAGCATTGTGAATACAAAGGCCATGGAACATTGAGATAACAGAGTTCATGGAGCATTGTGATGACAAGGGTCTTGGGAGCTACTGATGACACGTTTCATACAGCATTGAGATGACAAGGGCCAAGGCGAATTGTGATGACACGTGTCATGGGGCATTGTGATGACATTGGTCATCTTGCATTGTGATGAGAGTGGTCATGTAGAATTTTGATTAAAGGTATCATGGAGCACTGTGATGACAAAGGCCAAGGAACATTGTGATGACAAGTGTCATTCAGCAATGTGATGACACGGGAATGGAGCATTATGATGACAAGTGTTCTGGAGCATTGTGATGACAAGGGTATGGAGCATTGTGATTACAGGGACCATGGAGCATTGTGATGACAACGGCATGGAGCACTGTGATGACATTGGTCATTGAGCATTGTGATTACAAAGACCATGAGGCATTGTGATGACAGGGGCCTTGGAGCATTGTGATGACAATGGTCATCAAGCATTGTGATGACAGGGGTCATAGAGCATTGTGATGAGAAAGACCATGGAGCATGGTGATGACAGAGGCCATGGAACATTGTGATGACCAGGCCATGTACCATTGTGATGACAAGGGCAGGGAACCTTGTGGTGACCGGGGTCATGGAGCAATTTGATGACAACTTTCATGGAACGTTGTGATGACAGGGGTCATGGAGCATTGTGATGAAAGTTGTCCTGGAGCATTGTGATGACAGCGGTCACAGAGAATTGGGATGAAAGGTATCATGCAGCATTGTGATGACAACGGTCATGGATCATTTTGATGACAGGGGTCATGGAACATTCTGATAACAAGGTTCATAAAGCATTTTGATGACAGGGGTCATGGAGCATTGTGTTGACACGAGCATGGAGCATTGTAATGATAGGATATCTGGAGCATTGTGATGAAAAGGGGATGGAGCATTTTGATGACAGGGTCCAAGGAGAATTGTGCTGACAATGGCATGGAGCATTGTGATGAAAAGGGTACTGGAGCACTGTGAGGAAAGGAATCATGGATCATTGTGATGACAGGGGTCATGGAGCTTTTTGGTAAGAGAGGTCTTGGAGATTTGTGAAGGCAGGCGTCATGGGGCATTGTGATGACAGCGGTCTTGGAGCATTGGGATGAAAGGGGTCATGGAGCTCTGTGATTACAGGGGCCATGGAGCATTGTGAATACAAAGGCCATGGAGCATTGAGATGACAGGGTTCATGGAGCATTGTGATGAAAGTGATCATGGATCATTGTGATGACAAGTGTCCTGGAACCTTGTGATGACACAGTTCATGGAGCATTGTGATGACAAGGACCATGGCGAATTGTGGTATCATCTGTCATGGGGCATTGTGATGACAGTGGTCATGTAGAATTGTATTGAAAGGTAACATGGAGCACTCTGATGACAGGGGCCATGGAACATTGTGATGACAAAGGCCATGGAGCATTGTGATGACAAGTGTCATGGGGCATTTTGATGACATTGGCATGGAGCATTATGATGACAAGAGATCTGGAGCATTTTGATGATCAGGGCATGGAGCATTGTGATGAAAGTTGTCCTGGAGCATTGTGATGACAGCAGTCACAGGGGATTGGTATGAAAGGTATCATGCAGCATTGCGATGACAACGGTCAGGGATCATTTTGATGACAGGGGTCATGGAACATTCTGATAACAAGTTTCATCAAGCATTTTGATGACAGGGGTCATGGAGCATTGTGTTGACACGGGCATGGAGCATTGTAATGATAGGATATCTGGAGCATTGTGATGAAAAGGGGATGGAGCATTTTGATGACAGTGTCCAAGTAGCATTGTGCTGACAATGGCATGGAGCATTGTGATGAAAAGGGTACTGGAGCACTGTGAGGAAAGGAATCATGGAACATTGTGATGCCAGGGGTCATGGAGCTTTGTGATGACACGGGTCATGGAGCATTGTGATGACACGGTCAAGGAACATTGTGATGACAAGAAATCTGGAGCATTGTGATGAAAGGGCATGGAGCATTGTGATGAAAGGTGACAAGTAGCATTGTGATGATATGGGCAGAGAACTTTGTGATGACAGGGGTCATGGAGCATTGTGATGAAAAGTGTCATGGAACATTGTACTGACAGGGATCATGGAGCTTTTTGGTAAGGGAGCCCTTAGAGATTGGTGGTGGCAGGCGTCATGGGGCATTGTGATGACAGCGGTCTTGGAGCATTGTGATGAAAGGGGTCATGGAGCACTGTGATTACAGGGGCCATGGAGCATTGTGAATACAAAGGCTATGGAGCATTGAGATGACAGGGTTCATGGAGCATTGTGATGAAAGTGATCATGGATCATTGTGATGACAAGTGTCCTGAAACCTTGTGATGACACGGTTCATGGAGCATTGTTATGACAAGGACCATGGCGAATTGTGATGACATCTGAAATGGGGCATTGTGATGACAGTGGTCATGTAGAATTGTGATGAAAGGTATCAAGGAGCACTGTGATGACAGGGGCCATGGAACATTGTGATGACAAAGGCCATGGAGCATTGTGATGACAAGTGTCATGGAGCATTGTAATGAAAGCTTTCATTGTGCACTGTGATGACAAGGGGGATGGAGTATTGTGATGAAACTGGTCCTGGAGCATTGTGATAACAAAAGCCATGGAGCATTGTGATGACAGGCATCATGGAGAATTGTGAAGAAAGGGGCCATGGGGAATTGTAATGACAATAGAGAAATGTGATGAAAATGGTCAGCGAGCATAGTGATTAAAGTGGTCATTGAGAATTGTGATGAAAAGTGACATAAAGCATTGTGATGACAAAGGTCATGGAGAACTGTGACGACCAGGGTCATGTAGCATTGTGATGACACGTTCATGGAACATTGTGATGACAAGAATTCTGGAGCATTGTGATGACAAGGGCCATGGAGCATTGGGATGCCACGGTCATGGAACATTGTGATGACAAAATTCTGGAGCTTTGTGAGGAAAAAGGCATGGAGCATTGTGATTATAGGGGACATGGAGCATTTTGATGACATGGGCAGGGAACACTGTGATGACAGGTGTTATGGAGCAATGGGATGACAAGTGTCATGGAGCACTGTGATGAGAGGGGCCTTGGAGAATTGTGATGACAGGCGTCATGAGGCATTGAGATGGCAGTGGTCATGGAGCATTATGATGAAAGGTGTTATGGAGCACTGTGATTACAGGGGCCATGGAGCATTGTGAATACAAAGGCCATGGAGCATTGAGATGACAGTGGTCATGGAGCATTGTGATGAAAGTGGTAATGGATCATTGTGAGGACAAGTGTCCTGGGACCCTGTGATGACATGGTTCATGGAGCATTGTGATGACAATGGTCATGGCGAATTGTGATGACAATGTCATGGGGCATTGTGATGGCAGTGGTCATCTAGAAATGTGATTAAAGTTATTATGGAGCACAGTAATGAGAGGGGCCATGGAGCATTGTGATGACAAGTCTCATGGAGCATTGTGATGACAGGTGTCATGGAGCATCGTGATGACAAATGCCATTGAGAACTGTGATCAGAGGTGACATTGGGCATTGTGGTGAAAGGGGTCATGGAGTACTGGGAGTACAGGGGCCATGGAGCCTTGTGATAACAAGTGACATGGAGAATAGTGATGACAGGCATCATAGAGCATTGTGATGACAAGTGCCATTTAGCATTTTGATGACAGGGGTCATCAGGCATTGTGTTGACGGGGGTCACGGAGCATTGTGATGACAAAGGCCATAGAGCATTGTGATGAGAGGGGTCATGGAGCATTGTGATGACATGGGCCATGGAGCATTTTGAAGACAAGATTCATGGAGCATTGTGATGACACGGGCATGAAGCATGGTGATGACAACAGACCTGGAGCATTGTGATGACAAGGGCATGGAGCATTGTGATTACAGGAGACTTGGGTCATTGTGATGAAATTGGCAGGGATCATTGTGATTAGAGGGATCGTGGAGCATTGTGATGACAAGTGTCATGCAATATTGTGCTGACACAGATCATGGAGCATTTTGATGAGAGTGGCCTTGGAGCACAGTGATGAGAGACGTCATGGGGCATTATGGTGACAGTGGTCAAGGAGCATTGTGATGAAAGTGTTCATGGAGCAACGCGATTATCGGGACAATGGAGCATTGTGAATACAAAGGCCATGGAACATTGAGATAACAGAGTTCATGGAGCATTGTGATGACAAGGGTCTTGGGAGCTACTGATGACACGTTTCATACAGCATTGAGATGACAAGGGCCAAGGCGAATTGTGATGACACGTGTCATGGGGCATTGTGATGACATTGGTCATCTTGCATTGTGATGAGAGTGGTCATGTAGAATTTTGATTAAAGGTATCATGGAGCACTGTGATGACAAAGGCCAAGGAACATTGTGATGACAAGTGTCATTCAGCAATGTGATGACACGGGAATGGAGCATTATGATGACAAGTGTTCTGGAGCATTGTGATGACAAGGGTATGGAGCATTGTGATTACAGGGACCATGGAGCATTGTGATGACAACGGCATGGAGCACTGTGATGACATTGGTCATTGAGCATTGTGATTACAAAGACCATGAGGCATTGTGATGACAGGGGCCTTGGAGCATTGTGATGACAATGGTCATCAAGCATTGTGATGACAGGGGTCATAGAGCATTGTGATGAGAAAGACCATGGAGCATGGTGATGACAGAGGCCATGGAACATTGTGATGACCAGGCCATGTACCATTGTGATGACAAGGGCAGGGAACCTTGTGGTGACCGGGGTCATGGAGCAATTTGATGACAACTTTCATGGAACGTTGTGATGACAGGGGTCATGGAGCATTGTGATGAAAGTTGTCCTGGAGCATTGTGATGACAGTGGTCACAGAGAATTGGGATGAAATGTATCATGCAGCATTGTGATGACAACGGTCATGGATCATTTTGATGACAGGGGTCATGGAACATTCTGATAACAAGGTTCATAAAGCATTTTGATGACAGGGGTCATGGAGCATTGTGTTGACACGAGCATGGAGCATTGTAATGATAGGATATCTGGAGCATTGTGATGAAAAGGGGATGGAGCATTTTGATGACAGGGTCCAAGGAGAATTGTGCTGACAATGGCATGGAGCATTGTGATGAAAAGGGTACTGGAGCACTGTGAGGAAAGGAATCATGGATCATTGTGATGACAGGGGTCATGGAGCTTTTTGGTAAGAGAGGTCTTGGAGATTTGTGAAGGCAGGCGTCATGGGGCATTGTGATGACAGCGGTCTTGGAGCATTGGGATGAAAGGGGTCATGGAGCTCTGTGATTACAGGGGCCATGGAGCATTGTGAATACAAAGGCCATGGAGCATTGAGATGACAGGGTTCATGGAGCATTGTGATGAAAGTGATCATGGATCATTGTGATGACAAGTGTCCTGGAACCTTGTGATGACACAGTTCATGGAGCATTGTGATGACAAGGACCATGGCGAATTGTGGTATCATCTGTCATGGGGCATTGTGATGACAGTGGTCATGTAGAATTGTATTGAAAGGTAACATGGAGCACTCTGATGACAGGGGCCATGGAACATTGTGATGACAAAGGCCATGGAGCATTGTGATGACAAGTGTCATGGGGCATTTTGATGACATTGGCATGGAGCATTATGATGACAAGAGATCTGGAGCATTTTGATGATCAGGGCATGGAGCATTGTGATGAAAGTTGTCCTGGAGCATTGTGATGACAGCAGTCACAGGGGATTGGTATGAAAGGTATCATGCAGCATTGCGATGACAACGGTCAGGGATCATTTTGATGACAGGGGTCATGGAACATTCTGATAACAAGTTTCATCAAGCATTTTGATGACAGGGGTCATGGAGCATTGTGTTGACACGGGCATGGAGCATTGTAATGATAGGATATCTGGAGCATTGTGATGAAAAGGGGATGGAGCATTTTGATGACAGTGTCCAAGTAGCATTGTGCTGACAATGGCATGGAGCATTGTGATGAAAAGGGTACTGGAGCACTGTGAGGAAAGGAATCATGGAACATTGTGATGCCAGGGGTCATGGAGCTTTGTGATGACACGGGTCATGGAGCATTGTGATGACACGGTCAAGGAACATTGTGATGACAAGAAATCTGGAGCATTGTGATGAAAGGGCATGGAGCATTGTGATGAAAGGTGACAAGTAGCATTGTGATGATATGGGCAGAGAACTTTGTGATGACAGGGGTCATGGAGCATTGTGATGAAAAGTGTCATGGAACATTGTACTGACAGGGATCATGGAGCTTTTTGGTAAGGGAGCTCTTAGAGATTGGTGGTGGCAGGCGTCATGGGGCATTGTGATGACAGCGGTCTTGGAGCATTGTGATGAAAGGGGTCATGGAGCACTGTGATTACAGGGGCCATGGAGCATTGTGAATACAAAGGCTATGGAGCATTGAGATGACAGGGTTCATGGAGCATTGTGATGAAAGTGATCATGGATCATTGTGATGACAAGTGTCCTGAAACCTTGTGATGACACGGTTCATGGAGCATTGTTATGACAAGGACCATGGCGAATTGTGATGACATCTGAAATGGGGCATTGTGATGACAGTGGTCATGTAGAATTGTGATGAAAGGTATCAAGGAGCACTGTGATGACAGGGGCCATGGAACATTGTGATGACAAAGGCCATGGAGCATTGTGATGACAAGTGTCATGGAGCATTGTAATGAAAGCTTTCATTGTGCACTGTGATGACAAGGGGGATGGAGTATTGTGATGAAACTGGTCCTGGAGCATTGTGATAACAAAAGCCATGGAGCATTGTGATGACAGGCATCATGGAGAATTGTGAAGAAAGGGGCCATGGGGAATTGTAATGACAATAGAGAAATGTGATGAAAATGGTCAGCGAGCATAGTGATTAAAGTGGTCATTGAGAATTGTGATGAAAAGTGACATAAAGCATTGTGATGACAAAGGTCATGGAGAACTGTGACGACCAGGGTCATGTAGCATTGTGATGACACGTTCATGGAACATTGTGATGACAAGAATTCTGGAGCATTGTGATGACAAGGGCCATGGAGCATTGGGATGCCACGGTCATGGAACATTGTGATGACAAAATTCTGGAGCTTTGTGAGGAAAAAGGCATGGAGCATTGTGATTATAGGGGACATGGAGCATTTTGATGACATGGGCAGGGAACACTGTGATGACAGGTGTTATGGAGCAATGGGATGACAAGTGTCATGGAGCACTGTGATGAGAGGGGCCTTGGAGAATTGTGATGACAGGCGTCATGAGGCATTGAGATGGCAGTGGTCATGGAGCATTATGATGAAAGGTGTTATGGAGCACTGTGATTACAGGGGCCATGGAGCATTGTGAATACAAAGGCCATGGAGCATTGAGATGACAGTGGTCATGGAGCATTGTGATGAAAGTGGTAATGGATCATTGTGAGGACAAGTGTCCTGGGACCCTGTGATGACATGGTTCATGGAGCATTGTGATGACAATGGTCATGGCGAATTGTGATGACAATGTCATGGGGCATTGTGATGGCAGTGGTCATCTAGAAATGTGATTAAAGTTATTATGGAGCACAGTAATGAGAGGGGCCATGGAGCATTGTGATGACAAGTCTCATGGAGCATTGTGATGACAGGTGTCATGGAGCATCGTGATGACAAATGCCATTGAGAACTGTGATCAGAGGTGACATTGGGCATTGTGGTGAAAGGGGTCATGGAGTACTGGGAGTACAGGGGCCATGGAGCCTTGTGATAACAAGTGACATGGAGAATAGTGATGACAGGCATCATAGAGCATTGTGATGACAAGTGCCATTTAGCATTTTGATGACAGGGGTCATCAGGCATTGTGTTGACGGGGGTCACGGAGCATTGTGATGACAAAGGCCATAGAGCATTGTGATGAGAGGGGTCATGGAGCATTGTGATGACATGGGCCATGGAGCATTTTGAAGACAAGATTCATGGAGCATTGTGATGACACGGGCATGAAGCATGGTGATGACAACAGACCTGGAGCATTGTGATGACAAGGGCATGGAGCATTGTGATTACAGGAGACTTGGGTCATTGTGATGAAATTGGCAGGGATCATTGTGATTAGAGGGATCGTGGAGCATTGTGATGACAAGTGTCATGCAATATTGTGCTGACACAGATCATGGAGCATTTTGATGAGAGTGGCCTTGGAGCACAGTGATGAGAGACGTCATGGGGCATTATGGTGACAGTGGTCAAGGAGCATTGTGATGAAAGTGTTCATGGAGCAACGCGATTATCGGGACAATGGAGCATTGTGAATACAAAGGCCATGGAACATTGAGATAACAGAGTTCATGGAGCATTGTGATGACAAGGGTCTTGGGAGCTACTGATGACACGTTTCATACAGCATTGAGATGACAAGGGCCAAGGCGAATTGTGATGACACGTGTCATGGGGCATTGTGATGACATTGGTCATCTTGCATTGTGATGAGAGTGGTCATGTAGAATTTTGATTAAAGGTATCATGGAGCACTGTGATGACAAAGGCCAAGGAACATTGTGATGACAAGTGTCATTCAGCAATGTGATGACACGGGAATGGAGCATTATGATGACAAGTGTTCTGGAGCATTGTGATGACAAGGGTATGGAGCATTGTGATTACAGGGACCATGGAGCATTGTGATGACAACGGCATGGAGCACTGTGATGACATTGGTCATTGAGCATTGTGATTACAAAGACCATGAGGCATTGTGATGACAGGGGCCTTGGAGCATTGTGATGACAATGGTCATCAAGCATTGTGATGACAGGGGTCATAGAGCATTGTGATGAGAAAGACCATGGAGCATGGTGATGACAGAGGCCATGGAACATTGTGATGACCAGGCCATGTACCATTGTGATGACAAGGGCAGGGAACCTTGTGGTGACCGGGGTCATGGAGCAATTTGATGACAACTTTCATGGAACGTTGTGATGACAGGGGTCATGGAGCATTGTGATGAAAGTTGTCCTGGAGCATTGTGATGACAGTGGTCACAGAGAATTGGGATGAAATGTATCATGCAGCATTGTGATGACAACGGTCATGGATCATTTTGATGACAGGGGTCATGGAACATTCTGATAACAAGGTTCATAAAGCATTTTGATGACAGGGGTCATGGAGCATTGTGTTGACACGAGCATGGAGCATTGTAATGATAGGATATCTGGAGCATTGTGATGAAAAGGGGATGGAGCATTTTGATGACAGGGTCCAAGGAGAATTGTGCTGACAATGGCATGGAGCATTGTGATGAAAAGGGTACTGGAGCACTGTGAGGAAAGGAATCATGGATCATTGTGATGACAGGGGTCATGGAGCTTTTTGGTAAGAGAGGTCTTGGAGATTTGTGAAGGCAGGCGTCATGGGGCATTGTGATGACAGCGGTCTTGGAGCATTGGGATGAAAGGGGTCATGGAGCTCTGTGATTACAGGGGCCATGGAGCATTGTGAATACAAAGGCCATGGAGCATTGAGATGACAGGGTTCATGGAGCATTGTGATGAAAGTGATCATGGATCATTGTGATGACAAGTGTCCTGGAACCTTGTGATGACACAGTTCATGGAGCATTGTGATGACAAGGACCATGGCGAATTGTGGTATCATCTGTCATGGGGCATTGTGATGACAGTGGTCATGTAGAATTGTATTGAAAGGTAACATGGAGCACTCTGATGACAGGGGCCATGGAACATTGTGATGACAAAGGCCATGGAGCATTGTGATGACAAGTGTCATGGGGCATTTTGATGACATTGGCATGGAGCATTATGATGACAAGAGATCTGGAGCATTTTGATGATCAGGGCATGGAGCATTGTGATGAAAGTTGTCCTGGAGCATTGTGATGACAGCAGTCACAGGGGATTGGTATGAAAGGTATCATGCAGCATTGCGATGACAACGGTCAGGGATCATTTTGATGACAGGGGTCATGGAACATTCTGATAACAAGTTTCATCAAGCATTTTGATGACAGGGGTCATGGAGCATTGTGTTGACACGGGCATGGAGCATTGTAATGATAGGATATCTGGAGCATTGTGATGAAAAGGGGATGGAGCATTTTGATGACAGTGTCCAAGTAGCATTGTGCTGACAATGGCATGGAGCATTGTGATGAAAAGGGTACTGGAGCACTGTGAGGAAAGGAATCATGGAACATTGTGATGCCAGGGGTCATGGAGCTTTGTGATGACACGGGTCATGGAGCATTGTGATGACACGGTCAAGGAACATTGTGATGACAAGAAATCTGGAGCATTGTGATGAAAGGGCATGGAGCATTGTGATGAAAGGTGACAAGTAGCATTGTGATGATATGGGCAGAGAACTTTGTGATGACAGGGGTCATGGAGCATTGTGATGAAAAGTGTCATGGAACATTGTACTGACAGGGATCATGGAGCTTTTTGGTAAGGGAGCCCTTAGAGATTGGTGGTGGCAGGCGTCATGGGGCATTGTGATGACAGCGGTCTTGGAGCATTGTGATGAAAGGGGTCATGGAGCACTGTGATTACAGGGGCCATGGAGCATTGTGAATACAAAGGCTATGGAGCATTGAGATGACAGGGTTCATGGAGCATTGTGATGAAAGTGATCATGGATCATTGTGATGACAAGTGTCCTGAAACCTTGTGATGACACGGTTCATGGAGCATTGTTATGACAAGGACCATGGCGAATTGTGATGACATCTGAAATGGGGCATTGTGATGACAGTGGTCATGTAGAATTGTGATGAAAGGTATCAAGGAGCACTGTGATGACAGGGGCCATGGAACATTGTGATGACAAAGGCCATGGAGCATTGTGATGACAAGTGTCATGGAGCATTGTAATGAAAGCTTTCATTGTGCACTGTGATGACAAGGGGGATGGAGTATTGTGATGAAACTGGTCCTGGAGCATTGTGATAACAAAAGCCATGGAGCATTGTGATGACAGGCATCATGGAGAATTGTGAAGAAAGGGGCCATGGGGAATTGTAATGACAATAGAGAAATGTGATGAAAATGGTCAGCGAGCATAGTGATTAAAGTGGTCATTGAGAATTGTGATGAAAAGTGACATAAAGCATTGTGATGACAAAGGTCATGGAGAACTGTGACGACCAGGGTCATGTAGCATTGTGATGACACGTTCATGGAACATTGTGATGACAAGAATTCTGGAGCATTGTGATGACAAGGGCCATGGAGCATTGGGATGCCACGGTCATGGAACATTGTGATGACAAAATTCTGGAGCTTTGTGAGGAAAAAGGCATGGAGCATTGTGATTATAGGGGACATGGAGCATTTTGATGACATGGGCAGGGAACACTGTGATGACAGGTGTTATGGAGCAATGGGATGACAAGTGTCATGGAGCACTGTGATGAGAGGGGCCTTGGAGAATTGTGATGACAGGCGTCATGAGGCATTGAGATGGCAGTGGTCATGGAGCATTATGATGAAAGGTGTTATGGAGCACTGTGATTACAGGGGCCATGGAGCATTGTGAATACAAAGGCCATGGAGCATTGAGATGACAGTGGTCATGGAGCATTGTGATGAAAGTGGTAATGGATCATTGTGAGGACAAGTGTCCTGGGACCCTGTGATGACATGGTTCATGGAGCATTGTGATGACAATGGTCATGGCGAATTGTGATGACAATGTCATGGGGCATTGTGATGGCAGTGGTCATCTAGAAATGTGATTAAAGTTATTATGGAGCACAGTAATGAGAGGGGCCATGGAGCATTGTGATGACAAGTCTCATGGAGCATTGTGATGACAGGTGTCATGGAGCATCGTGATGACAAATGCCATTGAGAACTGTGATCAGAGGTGACATTGGGCATTGTGGTGAAAGGGGTCATGGAGTACTGGGAGTACAGGGGCCATGGAGCCTTGTGATAACAAGTGACATGGAGAATAGTGATGACAGGCATCATAGAGCATTGTGATGACAAGTGCCATTTAGCATTTTGATGACAGGGGTCATCAGGCATTGTGTTGACGGGGGTCACGGAGCATTGTGATGACAAAGGCCATAGAGCATTGTGATGAGAGGGGTCATGGAGCATTGTGATGACATGGGCCATGGAGCATTTTGAAGACAAGATTCATGGAGCATTGTGATGACACGGGCATGAAGCATGGTGATGACAACAGACCTGGAGCATTGTGATGACAAGGGCATGGAGCATTGTGATTACAGGAGACTTGGGTCATTGTGATGAAATTGGCAGGGATCATTGTGATTAGAGGGATCGTGGAGCATTGTGATGACAAGTGTCATGCAATATTGTGCTGACACAGATCATGGAGCATTTTGATGAGAGTGGCCTTGGAGCACAGTGATGAGAGACGTCATGGGGCATTATGGTGACAGTGGTCAAGGAGCATTGTGATGAAAGTGTTCATGGAGCAACGCGATTATCGGGACAATGGAGCATTGTGAATACAAAGGCCATGGAACATTGAGATAACAGAGTTCATGGAGCATTGTGATGACAAGGGTCTTGGGAGCTACTGATGACACGTTTCATACAGCATTGAGATGACAAGGGCCAAGGCGAATTGTGATGACACGTGTCATGGGGCATTGTGATGACATTGGTCATCTTGCATTGTGATGAGAGTGGTCATGTAGAATTTTGATTAAAGGTATCATGGAGCACTGTGATGACAAAGGCCAAGGAACATTGTGATGACAAGTGTCATTCAGCAATGTGATGACACGGGAATGGAGCATTATGATGACAAGTGTTCTGGAGCATTGTGATGACAAGGGTATGGAGCATTGTGATTACAGGGACCATGGAGCATTGTGATGACAACGGCATGGAGCACTGTGATGACATTGGTCATTGAGCATTGTGATTACAAAGACCATGAGGCATTGTGATGACAGGGGCCTTGGAGCATTGTGATGACAATGGTCATCAAGCATTGTGATGACAGGGGTCATAGAGCATTGTGATGAGAAAGACCATGGAGCATGGTGATGACAGAGGCCATGGAACATTGTGATGACCAGGCCATGTACCATTGTGATGACAAGGGCAGGGAACCTTGTGGTGACCGGGGTCATGGAGCAATTTGATGACAACTTTCATGGAACGTTGTGATGACAGGGGTCATGGAGCATTGTGATGAAAGTTGTCCTGGAGCATTGTGATGACAGTGGTCACAGAGAATTGGGATGAAATGTATCATGCAGCATTGTGATGACAACGGTCATGGATCATTTTGATGACAGGGGTCATGGAACATTCTGATAACAAGGTTCATAAAGCATTTTGATGACAGGGGTCATGGAGCATTGTGTTGACACGAGCATGGAGCATTGTAATGATAGGATATCTGGAGCATTGTGATGAAAAGGGGATGGAGCATTTTGATGACAGGGTCCAAGGAGAATTGTGCTGACAATGGCATGGAGCATTGTGATGAAAAGGGTACTGGAGCACTGTGAGGAAAGGAATCATGGATCATTGTGATGACAGGGGTCATGGAGCTTTTTGGTAAGAGAGGTCTTGGAGATTTGTGAAGGCAGGCGTCATGGGGCATTGTGATGACAGCGGTCTTGGAGCATTGGGATGAAAGGGGTCATGGAGCTCTGTGATTACAGGGGCCATGGAGCATTGTGAATACAAAGGCCATGGAGCATTGAGATGACAGGGTTCATGGAGCATTGTGATGAAAGTGATCATGGATCATTGTGATGACAAGTGTCCTGGAACCTTGTGATGACACAGTTCATGGAGCATTGTGATGACAAGGACCATGGCGAATTGTGGTATCATCTGTCATGGGGCATTGTGATGACAGTGGTCATGTAGAATTGTATTGAAAGGTAACATGGAGCACTCTGATGACAGGGGCCATGGAACATTGTGATGACAAAGGCCATGGAGCATTGTGATGACAAGTGTCATGGGGCATTTTGATGACATTGGCATGGAGCATTATGATGACAAGAGATCTGGAGCATTTTGATGATCAGGGCATGGAGCATTGTGATGAAAGTTGTCCTGGAGCATTGTGATGACAGCAGTCACAGGGGATTGGTATGAAAGGTATCATGCAGCATTGCGATGACAACGGTCAGGGATCATTTTGATGACAGGGGTCATGGAACATTCTGATAACAAGTTTCATCAAGCATTTTGATGACAGGGGTCATGGAGCATTGTGTTGACACGGGCATGGAGCATTGTAATGATAGGATATCTGGAGCATTGTGATGAAAAGGGGATGGAGCATTTTGATGACAGTGTCCAAGTAGCATTGTGCTGACAATGGCATGGAGCATTGTGATGAAAAGGGTACTGGAGCACTGTGAGGAAAGGAATCATGGAACATTGTGATGCCAGGGGTCATGGAGCTTTGTGATGACACGGGTCATGGAGCATTGTGATGACACGGTCAAGGAACATTGTGATGACAAGAAATCTGGAGCATTGTGATGAAAGGGCATGGAGCATTGTGATGAAAGGTGACAAGTAGCATTGTGATGATATGGGCAGAGAACTTTGTGATGACAGGGGTCATGGAGCATTGTGATGAAAAGTGTCATGGAACATTGTACTGACAGGGATCATGGAGCTTTTTGGTAAGGGAGCCCTTAGAGATTGGTGGTGGCAGGCGTCATGGGGCATTGTGATGACAGCGGTCTTGGAGCATTGTGATGAAAGGGGTCATGGAGCACTGTGATTACAGGGGCCATGGAGCATTGTGAATACAAAGGCTATGGAGCATTGAGATGACAGGGTTCATGGAGCATTGTGATGAAAGTGATCATGGATCATTGTGATGACAAGTGTCCTGAAACCTTGTGATGACACGGTTCATGGAGCATTGTTATGACAAGGACCATGGCGAATTGTGATGACATCTGAAATGGGGCATTGTGATGACAGTGGTCATGTAGAATTGTGATGAAAGGTATCAAGGAGCACTGTGATGACAGGGGCCATGGAACATTGTGATGACAAAGGCCATGGAGCATTGTGATGACAAGTGTCATGGAGCATTGTAATGAAAGCTTTCATTGTGCACTGTGATGACAAGGGGGATGGAGTATTGTGATGAAACTGGTCCTGGAACATTGTGATAACAAAAGCCATGGAGCATTGTGATGACAGGCATCATGGAGAATTGTGAAGAAAGGGGCCATGGGGAATTGTAATGACAATAGAGAAATGTGATGAAAATGGTCAGCGAGCATAGTGATTAAAGTGGTCATTGAGAATTGTGATGAAAAGTGACATAGAGCATTGTGATGACAAAGGTCATGGAGAACTGTGATGACCAGGGTCATGTAGCATTGTGATGACACGTTCATGGAACATTGTGATGACAAGAATTCTGGAGCATTGTGATGACAAGGGCCATGGAGCATTGGGATGCCACGGTCATGGAACATTGTGATGACAAAATTCTGGAGCTTTGTGAGGAAAAAGGCATGGAGCATTGTGATTATAGAGGACATGGAACATTTTGATGACATGGGCAGGGAACAATGTGATGACAGGTGTTATGGAGCAATGGGATGACAAGTGTCATGGAGCACTGTGATGAGAGGGGCCTTGGAGAATTGTGATGACAGGCGTCATGAGGCATTGAGATGGCAGTGGTCATGGAGCATTATGATGAAAGGTGTTATGGAGCACTGTGATTACAGGGGCCATGGAGCATTGTGAATACAAAGGCCATGGAGCATTGAGATGACAGTGGTCATGGAGCATTGTGATGAAAGTGGTAATGGATCATTGTGAGGACAAGTGTCCTGGGACCCTGTGATGACATGGTTCATGGAGCATTGTGATGACAATGGTCATGGCGAATTGTGATGACAATGTCATAGGGCATTGTGATGGCAGTGGTCATCTAGAAATGTGATTAAAGTTATTATGGAGCACAGGAATGAGAGGGGCCATGGAGCATTGTGATGACAAGTCTCATGGAGCATTGTGATGACAGGTGTCATGGAGCATCGTGATGACAAATGCCATTGAGAATTGTGATCAGAGGTGACATTGGGCATTGTGATGAAAGGGGTCATGGAGTACTGGGAGTACAGGGGCCATGGAGCCTTGTGATAACAAGTGACATGGAGAATAGTGATGACAGGCATCATAGAGCATTGTGATGACAAGTGCCATTTAGCATTTTGATGACAGGGGTCATCAGGCACTGTGTTGACAGGGGTCACGGAGCATTGTGATGACAAAGGCCATAGAGCATTGTGATGAGAGAGTCCATGGAGCATTGTGATGACATGGGCCATGGAGCATTGTGAAGACAAGATTCATGGAGCATTGTGATGACACGGGCATGAAGCATGGTGATGGCAACAGACCTGGAGCATTGTGATGACAAGGGCATGGAGCATTGTGATTACAGGAGACTTGGGTCATTGTGATGAAATTGGCAAGGATCATTGTGATTAGAGGGATCGTGGAGCATTGTGATGACAAGTGTCATGCAATATTGTGCTGACACAGATCATGGAGCATTTTGATGAGAGTGGCCTTGGAGCACAGTGATGAGAGACGTCATGGGGCATTATGGTGACAGTGGTCAAGGAGCATTGTGATGAAAGTGTTCATGGAGCAACGCGATTATCGGGACAATGGAGCATTGTGAATACAAAGGCCATGGAACATTGAGATAACAGAGTTCATGGAGCATTGTGATGACAAGGGTCTTGGGAGCTACTGATGACACGTTTCATACAGCATTGAGATGACAAGGGCCAAGGCGAATTGTGATGACACGTGTCATGGGGCATTGTGATGACATTGGTCATCTTGCATTGTGATGAGAGTGGTCATGTAGAATTTTGATTAAAGGTATCATGGAGCACTGTGATGACAAAGGCCAAGGAACATTGTGATGACAAGAGTATGGAGCATTGTGATTACAGGGACCATGGAGCATTGTGATGACAACGGCATGGAGCACTGTGATGACATTGGTCATTGAGCTTTGTGATTACAAAGACCATGAGGCATTGTGATGACAGGGGCCTTGGAGCATTGTGATGACAATGGTCATCAAGCATTGTGATGACAGGGGTCATAGAGCATTGTGATGAGAAAGACCATGGAGCATGGTGATGACAGAGGCCATGGAACATTGTGATGACCAGGCCATGTACCATTGTGATGACAAGGGCAGGGAACCTTGTGGTGACCGGGGTCATGGAGCATTTTGATGACAACTTTCATGGAACGTTGTGATGACAGGGGTCATGGAGCATTGTGATGAAAGTTGTCCTGGAGCATTGTGATGACAGCGGTCACAGAGAATTGGGATGAAAGGTATCATGCAGCATTGTGATGACAACGGTCATGGATCATTTTGATGACAGGGGTCATGGAACATTCTGATAACAAGGTTCATAAAGCATTTTGATGACAGGGGTCATGGAGCATTGTGTTGACACGAGCATGGAGCATTGTAATGATAGGATATCTGGAGCATTGTGATGAAAAGGGGATGGAGCATTTTGATGACAGGGTCCAAGGAGAATTGTGCTGACAATGGCATGGAGCATTGTGATGAAAAGGGTACTGGAGCACTGTGAGGAAAGGAATCATGGATCATTGTGATGACAGGGGTCATGGAGCTTTGTGATGACAAGGGTCATGGAGCATTGTGATGACACGGTCAAGGAACATTGCGATGACAAGAATTCTGGAGCATTGTGATGAAAGGGCATGGTGCATTGTGATGAAAGGTGACAAGGAGCATTGTGACGATATGGGCAGAGAACTTTTTGATGACAGGGGTCATGGAGCATTGTGATAAAAAGTGTCATGGAACATTGTACTGACAGGGATCATGGAGCTTTTTGGTAAGAGAGGTCTTGGAGATTTGTGAAGGCAGGCGTCATGGGGCATTGTGATGACAGCGGTCTTGGAGCATTGGGATGAAAGGGGTCATGGAGCTCTGTGATTACAGGGGCCATGGAGCATTGTGAATACAAAGGCCATGGAGCATTGAGATGACAGCGTTCATGGAGCATTGTGATGAAAGTGATCATGGATCATTGTGATGACAAGTGTCCTGGAACCTTGTGATGACACAGTTCATGGAGCATTGTGATGACAAGGACCATGGCGAATTGTGGTATCATCTGTCATGGGGCATTGTGATGACAGTGGTCATGTAGAATTGTATTGAAAGGTAACATGGAGCACTCTGATGACAGGGGCCATGGAACATTGTGATGACAAAGGCCATGGAGCATTGTGATGACAAGTGTCATGGGGCATTTTGATGACATTGGCATGGAGCATTATGATGACAAGAGTTCTGGAGCATTTTGATGACCAGGGCATGGAGCATTGTGATGAAAGTTGTCCTGGAGCATTGTGATGACAGCGGTCACAGAGGATTGGGATGAAAGGTATCATGCAGCATTGCGATGACAACGGTCAGGGATCATTTGGATGACAGGGGTCATGGAACATTCCGATAACAAGTTTCATCAAGCATTTTGATGACAGGGGTCATGGAGCATTGTGTTGACACGGGCATGGAGCATTGTAATGATAGGATATCTGGAGCATTGTGATGAAAAGGGGATGGAGCATTTTGATGACAGGGTCCAAGGAGCATTGTGCTGACAATGGCATGGAGCATTGTGATGAAAAGGGTACTGGAGCACTCTGAGGAAAGGAATCATGGATCATTGTGATGCCAGGGGTCATGGAGCTTTGTGATGACACGAGTCATGGAGCATTGTGATGACACGGTCAAGGAACATTGTGATGACAAGAAATCTGGAGCATTGTGATGAAAGGGCATGGAGCATTGTGATGAAAGGTGACAAGTAGCATTGTGATGATATGGGCAATGAACTTTGTGATGACAGGGTTCATGGAGCATTGTGATGAAAAGTGTCATGGAACATTGTACTGACAGGGATCATGGAGCTTTTTGGTAAGGAGCCCTTGGAGATTGGTGGTGGCAGGCGTCATGGGGCATTGTGATGACAGCGGTCTTGGAGCATTGTGATGAAAGGGGTCATGGAGCACTGTGATTACAGGGGCCATGGAGCATTGTGAATACAAAGGCTATGGAGCATTGAGATGACACGGTTTATGGAGCATTGTGATGAAAGTGATCATGGATCATTGTGATGACAAGTGTCCTGAAACCTTGTGATGACACGGTTCATGGAGCATTGTTATGACAAGGACCATGGCAAATTGTGATGACATCTGAAATGGGGCATTGTGATGACAGTGGTCATGTAGAATTGTGATGAACGGTATCAAGGAGAACTGTGATGACAGGGGCCATGGAACATTGTGATGACAAAGGCCATGGAGCATTGTGATGACAAGTGTCATGGGACATTTTGATGACATTGGCATGGAACATTATGATGACAAGAGTTCTGGAGAATTTTGATGACAAGGGCATGGAGCATTGTGATGACAGGGCCCATGGAGCATTGTGACGAAGAGGGCAGGGAACATTGTGATGACTGGGTTCATGGAGCCTTGTGATGAAAGGGGCCATGGAGCACTGAGATGACAGGCGTCTTGAGGTATGGTGATGACAGTGGTCATGGAGCATTGTGATGAAAGAGATCATGGAGCAATATGATAAGAGGGGACATGGAGCATTGTGATGACAGGTGTATTGGAGCATTGTGATGAAAATATTAATGGATCATTGTGATGACATGTGTCCTGGAACACTGTGATGACACGGTTCATCGAGGAGTGTGATGACAAGGGTCATAGCGAATTGTGATAACAGGTGTCATGGGGCATTGTGATGACATTGATCATCTAGGAATTGTGATGAAAGGTATCATGGAGCACTGTGATGACTGGGGGCATGAAGCATTGTTATGATAATTGTCCTGAATTATTGTGATGACAGCAGTCATGGAGAATTGGGATGACAGGGATTATGCAGCATTGTGTTGACATGGGTATGGACTATTGTGATGACAATGGTCATGGAGCAATGTGATGAAAGTTTTCATGGAATATCGTGATGAAAAGTGCCTGGGAGCACTGTGACGATAAAGGCCATGGAGCATTGTGATGACAAGTGTCATGGAGAATTGTAATGAAAGCTTTCATTGTGCACTGTGATGACAAGGGGGATGGAGTATTGTGATGAAACTGGTCCTGGAGCATTGTGATAACAAAAGCCATGGAGCATTGTGATGACAGGCATCATGGAGAATTGTGAAGAAAGGGGCCATGGGGAATTGTAATGACAATAGAGAAATGTGATGAAAATGGTCAGCGAGCATAGTGATTAAAGTGGTCATTGAGAATTGTGATGAAAAGTGACATAGAGCATTGTGATGACAAAGGTCATGGAGAACTGTGACGACCAGGGTCATGTAGCATTGTGATGACACGTTCATGGAACATTGTGATGACAAGAATTCTGGAGCATTGTGATGACAAGGGCCATGGAGCATTGGGATGCCACGGTCATGGAACATTGTGATGACAAAATTCTGGAGCTTTGTGAGGAAAAAGGCATGGAGCATTGTGATTATAGGGGACATGGAGCATTTTGATGACATGGGCAGGGAACACTGTGATGACAGGTGTTATGTAGCAATGGGATGACAAGTGTCATGGAGCACTGTGATGAGAGGGGCCTTGGAGAATTGTGATGACAGGCGTCATGAGGCATTGAGATGGCAGTGGTCATGGAGCATTATGATGAAAGGTGTTATGGAGCACTGTGATTACAGGGGCCATGGAGCATTGTGAATACAAAGGCCATGGAGCATTGAGATGACAGTGGTCATGGAGCATTGTGATGAAAGTGGTAATGGATCATTGTGATGACAAGTGTCCTGGGACCCTGTGATGACATGGTTCATGGAGCATTGTGATGACAATGGTCATGGCGAATTGTGATGACAATGTCATGGGGCATTGTGATGGCAGTGGTCATCTAGAAATGTGATTAAAGTTATTATGGAGCACAGTAATGAGAGGGGCCATGGAGCATTGTGATGACAAGTCTCATGGAGCATTGTGATGACAGGTGTCATGGAGCATCGTGATGACAAATGCCATTGAGAACTGTGATCAGAGGTGACATTGGGCATTGTGGTGAAAGGGGTCATGGAGTACTGGGAGTACAGGGGCCATGGAGCCTTGTGATAACAAGTGACATGGAGAATAGTGATGACAGGCATCATAGAGCATTGTGATGACAAGTGCCATTTAGCATTTTGATGACAGGGGTCATCAGGCATTGTGTTGACGGGGGTCACGGAGCATTGTGATGACAAAGGCCATAGAGCATTGTGATGAGAGGGGTCATGGAGCATTGTGATGACATGGGCCATGGAGCATTTTGAAGACAAGATTCATGGAGCATTGTGATGACACGGGCATGAAGCATGGTGATGACAACAGACCTGGAGCATTGTGATGACAAGGGCATGGAGCATTGTGATTACAGGAGACTTGGGTCATTGTGATGAAATTGGCAGGGATCATTGTGATTAGAGGGATCATGGAGCATTGTGATGACAAGTGTCATGCAATATTGTGCTGACACAGATCATGGAGCATTTTGATGAGAGTGGCCTTGGAGCACAGTGATGAGAGACGTCATGGGGCATTATGGTGACAGTGGTCAAGGAGCATTGTGATGAAAGTGTTCATGGAGCAACGCGATTATCGGGACAATGGAGCATTGTGAATACAAAGGCCATGGAACATTGAGATAACAGAGTTCATGGAGCATTGTGATGACAAGGGTCTTGGGAGCTACTGATGACACGTTTCATACAGCATTGAGATGACAAGGGTCAAGGCGAATTGTGATGACACGTGTCATGGGACATTGTGATGACATTGGTCATCTTGCATTGTGATGAGAGTGGTCATGTAGAATTTTGATTAAAGGTATCATGGAGCACTGTGATGACAAAGGCCAAGGAACATTGTGATGACAAGTGTCATTCAGCAATGTGATGACACGGGAATGGAGCATTATGATGACAAGTGTTCTGGAGCATTGTGATGACAAGGGTATGGAGCATTGTGATTACAGGGACCATGGAGCATTGTGATGACAACGGCATGGAGCACTGTGATGACATTGGTCATTGAGCATTGTGATTACAAAGACCATGAGGCATTGTGATGACAGGGGCCTTGGAGCATTGTGATGACAATGGTCATCAAGCATTGTGATGACAGGGGTCATAGAGCATTGTGATGAGAAAGACCATGGAGCATGGTGATGACAGAGGCCATGGAACATTGTGATGACCAGGCCATGTACCATTGTGATGACAAGGGCAGGGAACCTTGTGGTGACCGGGGTCATGGAGCAATTTGATGACAACTTTCATGGAACGTTGTGATGACAGGGGTCATGGAGCATTGTGATGAAAGTTGTCCTGGAGCATTGTGATGACAGTGGTCACAGAGAATTGGGATGAAATGTATCATGCAGCATTGTGATGACAACGGTCATGGATCATTTTGATGACAGGGGTCATGGAACATTCTGATAACAAGGTTCATAAAGCATTTTGATGACAGGGGTCATGGAGCATTGTGTTGACACGAGCATGGAGCATTGTAATGATAGGATATCTGGAGTATTGTGATGAAAAGGGGATGGAGCATTTTGATGACAGGGTCCAAGGAGAATTGTGCTGACAATGGCATGGAGCATTGTGATGAAAAGGGTACTGGAGCACTGTGAGGAAAGGAATCATGGATCATTGTGATGACAGGGGTCATGGAGCTTTTTGGTAAGAGAGGTCTTGGAGATTTGTGAAGGCAGGCGTCATGGGGCATTGTGATGACAGCGGTCTTGGAGCATTGGGATGAAAGGGGTCATGAAGCTCTGTGATTACAGGGGCCATGGAGCATTGTGAATACAAAGGCCATGGAGCATTGAGATGACAGCGTTCATGGAGCATTGTGATGAAAGTGATCATGGATCATTGTGATGACAAGTGTCCTGGAACCTTGTGATGACACAGTTCATGGAGCATTGTGATGACAAGGACCATGGCGAATTGTGGTATCATCTGTCATGGGGCATTGTGATGACAAGTGTCATGGGGCATTTTGATGACATTGGCATGGAGCATTATGATGACAAGAGTTCTGGAGCATTTTGATGACCAGGGCATGGAGCATTGTGATGAAAGTTGTCCTGGAGCATTGTGATGACAGCGGTCACAGAGGATTGGGATGAAAGGTATCATGCAGCATTGCGATGACAACGGTCAGGGATCATTTGGATGACAGGGGTCATGGAACATTCTGATAACAAGTTTCATCAAGCATTTTGATGACAGGGGTCATGGAGCATTGTGTTGACACGGGCATGGAGCATTGTAATGATAGGATATCTGGAGCATTGTGATGAAAAGGGGATGGAGCATTTTGATGACAGGGTCCAAGGAGCATTGTGCTGACAATGGCATGGAGCATTGTGATGAAAAGGGTACTGGAGCACTCTGAGGAAAGGAATCATGGATCATTGTGATGCCAGGGGTCTTGGAGCTTTGTGATGACACGAGTCATGGAGCATTGTGATGACACGGTCAAGGAACATTGTGATGACAAGAAATCTGGAGCATTGTGATGAAAGGGCATGGAGCATTGTGATGAAAGGTGACAAGTAGCATTGTGATGATATGGGCAGAGAACTTTGTGATGACACGGTTCATGGAGCATTGTGATGAAAAGTGTCAATGGAACATTGTACTGACAGGGATCATGGAGCTTTTTGGTAAGGGAGCCCTTGGAGATTGGTGGTGGCAGGTGTCATGGGGCATTGTGATGACAGCGGTCTTGGAGCATTGTGATGAAAGGGGTCATGGAGCACTGTGATTACAGGGGCCATGGAGCATTGTGAATACAAAGGCTATGGAGCATTGAGATGACAGGGTTCATGGAGCATTGTGATGAAAGTGATCATGGATCATTGTGATGACAAGTGTCCTGAAACCTTGTGATGACACGGTTCATGGAGCATCGTTATGACAAGGACCATGGCGAATTGTGATGACATCTGAAATGGGGCATTGTGATGACAGTGGTCATGTAGAATTGTGATGAAAGGTATCAAGGAGAACTGTGATGACAGGGGCCATGGAACATTGTGATGACAAAGGCCATGGAGCATTGTGATGACAAGTGTCATGGGACATTTTGATGACATTGGCATGGAACATTATGATGACAAGAGTTCTGGAGAATTTTGATGACAAGGGCATGGAGCATTGTGATGACAGGGCCCATGGAGCATTGTGACGAAGAGGGCAGGGAACATTGTGATGACTGGGTTCATGGAGCCTTGTGATGAAAGGGGCCATGGAGCACTGAGATGACAGGCGTCTTGAGGTATGGTGATGACAGTGGTCATGGAGCATTGTGATGAAAGAGATCATGGAGCAATATGATAAGAGGGGACATGGAGCATTGTGATGACAGGTGTATTGGAGCATTGTGATGAAAATATTAATGGATCATTGTGATGACATGTGTCCTGGAACACTGTGATGACACGGTTCATCGAGTATTGTGATGACAAGGGTCATAGCGAATTGTGATAACAGGTGTCATGGGGCATTGTGATGACATTGATCATCTAGGAATTGTGATGAAAGGTATCATGGAGCACTGTGATGACTGGGGGCATGAAGCATTGTTATGAAAATTGTCCTGGATTATTGTGATGACAGCAGTCATGGAGAATTGGGATGACAGGGATTATGCAGCATTGTGTTGACATGGGTATGGACTATTGTGATGACAATGGTCATGGAGCAATGTGATGAAAGTTTTCATGGAATATCGTGATGAAAAGTGCCTGGGAGCATTGTGACGATAAAGGCCATGGAGCATTGTGATGACAAGTGTCATGGAGCATTGTAATGAAAGCTTTCGTTGTGCACTGTGATGACAAGGGGGATGGAGTATTGTGATGAAACTGGTCCTGGAACATTGTGATAACAAAAGCCATGGAGCATTGTGATGACAGGCATCATGGAGAATTGTGAAGAAAGGGGCCATGGGGAATTGTAATGACAATAGAGAAATGTGATGAAAATGGTCAGCGAGCATAGTGATTAAAGTGGTCATTGAGAATTGTGATGAAAAGTGACATAGAGCATTGTGATGACAAAGGTCATGGAGAACTGTGACGACCAGGGTCATGTAGCATTGTGATGACACGTTCATGGAACATTGTGATGACAAGAATTCTGGAGCATTGTGATGACAAGGGCCATGGAGCATTGGGATGCCACGGTCATGGAACATTGTGATGACAAAATTCTGGAGCTTTGTGAGGAAAAAGGCATGGAGCATTGTGATTATAGGGGACATGGAGCATTTTGATGACATGGGCAGGGAACACTGTGATGACAGGTGTTATGTAGCAATGGGATGACAAGTGTCATGGAGCACTGTGATGAGAGGGGCCTTGGAGAATTGTGATGACAGGCGTCATGAGGCATTGAGATGGCAGTGGTCATGGAGCATTATGATGAAAGCTGTTATGGAGCACTGTGATTACAGGGGCCATGGAGCATTGTGAATACAAAGGCCATGGAGCATTGAGATGACAGTGGTCATGGAGCATTGTGATGAAAGTGGTAATGGATCATTGTGATGACAAGTGTCCTGGGACCCTGTGATGACATGGTTCATGGAGCATTGTGATGACAATGGTCATGGCGAATTGTGATGACAATGTCATGGGGCATTGTGATGGCAGTGGTCATCTAGAAATGTGATTAAAGTTATTATGGAGCACAGTAATGAGAGGGGCCATGGAGCATTGTGATGACAAGTCTCATGGAGCATTGTGATGACAGGTGTCATGGAGCATCGTGATGACAAATGCCATTGAGAACTGTGATCAGAGGTGACATTGGGCATTGTGGTGAAAGGGGTCATGGAGTACTGGGAGTACAGGGGCCATGGAGCCTTGTGATAACAAGTGACATGGAGAATAGTGATGACAGGCATCATAGAGCATTGTGATGACAAGTGCCATTTAGCATTTTGATGACAGGGGTCATCAGGCATTGTGTTGACGGGGGTCACGGAGCATTGTGATGACAAAGGCCATAGAGCATTGTGATGAGAGGGGTCATGGAGCATTGTGATGACATGGGCCATGGAGCATTTTGAAGACAAGATTCATGGAGCATTGTGATGACACGGGCATGAAGCATGGTGATGACAACAGACCTGGAGCATTGTGATGACAAGGGCATGGAGCATTGTGATTACAGGAGACTTGGGTCATTGTGATGAAATTGGCAGGGATCATTGTGATTAGAGGGATCATGGAGCATTGTGATGACAAGTGTCATGCAATATTGTGCTGACACAGATCATGGAGCATTTTGATGAGAGTGGCCTTGGAGCACAGTGATGAGAGACGTCATGGGGCATTATGGTGACAGTGGTCAAGGAGCATTGTGATGAAAGTGTTCATGGAGCAACGCGATTATCGGGACAATGGAGCATTGTGAATACAAAGGCCATGGAACATTGAGATAACAGAGTTCATGGAGCATTGTGATGACAAGGGTCTTGGGAGCTACTGATGACACGTTTCATACAGCATTGAGATGACAAGGGTCAAGGCGAATTGTGATGACACGTGTCATGGGGCATTGTGATGACATTGGTCATCTTGCATTGTGATGAGAGTGGTCATGTAGAATTTTGATTAAAGGTATCATGGAGCACTGTGATGACAAAGGCCAAGGAACATTGTGATGACAAGTGTCATTCAGCAATGTGATGACACGGGAATGGAGCATTATGATGACAAGTGTTCTGGAGCATTGTGATGACAAGGGTATGGAGCATTGTGATTACAGGGACCATGGAGCATTGTGATGACAACGGCATGGAGCACTGTGATGACATTGGTCATTGAGCATTGTGATTACAAAGACCATGAGGCATTGTGATGACAGGGGCCTTGGAGCATTGTGATGACAATGGTCATCAAGCATTGTGATGACAGGGGTCATAGAGCATTGTGATGAGAAAGACCATGGAGCATGGTGATGACAGAGGCCATGGAACATTGTGATGACCAGGCCATGTACCATTGTGATGACAAGGGCAGGGAACCTTGTGGTGACCGGGGTCATGGAGCAATTTGATGACAACTTTCATGGAACGTTGTGATGACAGGGGTCATGGAGCATTGTGATGAAAGTTGTCCTGGAGCATTGTGATGACAGTGGTCACAGAGAATTGGGATGAAATGTATCATGCAGCATTGTGATGACAACGGTCATGGATCATTTTGATGACAGGGGTCATGGAACATTCTGATAACAAGGTTCATAAAGCATTTTGATGACAGGGGTCATGGAGCATTGTGTTGACACGAGCATGGAGCATTGTAATGATAGGATATCTGGAGCATTGTGATGAAAAGGGGATGGAGCATTTTGATGACAGGGTCCAAGGAGAATTGTGCTGACAATGGCATGGAGCATTGTGATGAAAAGGGTACTGGAGCACTGTGAGGAAAGGAATCATGGATCATTGTGATGACAGGGGTCATGGAGCTTTTTGGTAAGAGAGGTCTTGGAGATTTGTGAAGGCAGGCGTCATGGGGCATTGTGATGACAGCGGTCTTGGAGCATTGGGATGAAAGGGGTCATGGAGCTCTGTGATTACAGGGGCCATGGAGCATTGTGAATACAAAGGCCATGGAGCATTGAGATGACAGCGTTCATGGAGCATTGTGATGAAAGTGATCATGGATCATTGTGATGACAAGTGTCCTGGAACCTTGTGATGACACAGTTCATGGAGCATTGTGATGACAAGGACCATGGCGAATTGTGGTATCATCTGTCATGGGGCATTGTGATGACAGTGGTCATGTAGAATTGTATTGAAAGGTAACATGGAGCACTCTGATGACAGGGGCCATGGAACATTGTGATGACAAAGGCCATGGAGCATTGTGATGACAAGTGTCATGGGGCATTTTGATGACATTGGCATGGAGCATTATGATGACAAGAGTTCTGGAGCATTTTGATGACCAGGGCATGGAGCATTGTGATGAAAGTTGTCCTGGAGCATTGTGATGACAGCGGTCACAGAGGATTGGGATGAAAGGTATCATGCAGCATTGCGATGACAACGGTCAGGGATCATTTGGATGACAGGGGTCATGGAACATTCTGATAACAAGTTTCATCAAGCATTTTGATGACAGGGGTCATGGAGCATTGTGTTGACACGGGCATGGAGCATTGTAATGATAGGATATCTGGAGCATTGTGATGAAAAGGGGATGGAGCATTTTGATGACAGGGTCCAAGGAGCATTGTGCTGACAATGGCATGGAGCATTGTGATGAAAAGGGTACTGGAGCACTCTGAGGAAAGGAATCATGGATCATTGTGATGCCAGGGGTCTTGGAGCTTTGTGATGACACGAGTCATGGAGCATTGTGATGACACGGTCAAGGAACATTGTGATGACAAGAAATCTGGAGCATTGTGATGAAAGAGCATGGAGCATTGTGATGAAAGGTGACAAGTAGCATTGTGATGATATGGGCAGAGAAATTTGTGATGACACGGTTCATGGAGCATTGTGATGAAAAGTGTCAATGGAACATTGTACTGACAGGGATCATGGAGCTTTTTGGTAAGGGAGCCCTTGGAGATTGTTGGTGGCAGGTGTCATGGGGCATTGTGATGACAGCGGTCTTGGAGCATTGTGATGAAAGGGGTCATGGAGCACTGTGATTACAGGGGCCATGGAGCATTGTGAATACAAAGGCTATGGAGCATTGAGATGACAGGGTTCATGGAGCATTGTGATGAAAGTGATCATGGATCATTGTGATGACAAGTGTCCTGAAACCTTGTGATGACACGGTTCATGGAGCATTGTTATGACAAGGACCATGGCGAATTGTGATGACATCTGAAATGGGGCATTGTGATGACAGTGGTCATGTAGAATTGTGATGAAAGGTATCAAGGAGAACTGTGATGACAGGGGCCATGGAACATTGTGATGACAAAGGCCATGGAGCATTGTGATGACAAGTGTCATGGGACATTTTGATGACATTGGCATGGAACATTATGATGACAAGAGTTCTGGAGAATTTTGATGACAAGGGCATGGAGCATTGTGATGACAGGGCCCATGGAGCATTGTGACGAAGAGGGCAGGGAACATTGTGATGACTGGGTTCATGGAGCCTTGTGATGAAAGGGGCCATGGAGCACTGAGATGACAGGCGTCTTGAGGTATGGTGATGACAGTGGTCATGGAGCATTGTGATGAAAGAGATCATGGAGCAATATGATAAGAGGGGACATGGAGCATTGTGATGACAGGTGTATTGGAGCATTGTGATGAAAATATTAATGGATCATTGTGATGACATGTGTCCTGGAACACTGTGATGACACGGTTCATCGAGTATTGTGATGACAAGGGTCATAGCGAATTGTGATAACAGGTGTCATGGGGCATTGTGATGACATTGATCATCTAGGAATTGTGATGAAAGGTATCATGGAGCACTGTGATGACTGGGGGCATGAAGCATTGTTATGAAAATTGTCCTGGATTATTGTGATGACAGCAGTCATGGAGAATTGGGATGACAGGGATTATGCAGCATTGTGTTGACATGGGTATGGACTATTGTGATGACAATGGTCATGGAGCAATGTGATGAAAGTTTTCATGGAATATCGTGATGAAAAGTGCCTGGGAGCATTGTGACGATAAAGGCCATGGAGCATTGTGATGACAAGTGTCATGGAGCATTGTAATGAAAGCTTTCGTTGTGCACTGTGATGACAAGGGGGATGGAGTATTGTGATGAAACTGGTCCTGGAACATTGTGATAACAAAAGCCATGGAGCATTGTGATGACAGGCATCATGGAGAATTGTGAAGAAAGGGGCCATGGGAAATTGTAATGACAATAGAGAAATGTGATGAAAATGGTCAGCGAGCATAGTGATTAAAGTGGTCATTGAGAATTGTGATGAAAAGTGACATAGAGCATTGTGATGACAAAGGTCATGGAGAACTGTGACGACCAGGGTCATGTAGCATTGTGATGACACGTTCATGGAACATTGTGATGACAAGAATTCTGGAGCATTGTGATGACAAGGGCCATGGAGCATTGGGATGCCACGGTCATGGAACATTGTGATGACAAAATTCTGGAGCTTTGTGAGGAAAAAGGCATGGAGCATTGTGATTATAGGGGACATGGAGCATTTTGATGACATGGGCAGGGAACACTGTGATGACAGGTGTTATGTAGCAATGGGATGACAAGTGTCATGGAGCACTGTGATGAGAGGGGCCTTGGAGAATTGTGATGACAGGCGTCATGAGGCATTGAGATGGCAGTGGTCATGGAGCATTATGATGAAAGGTGTTATGGAGCACTGTGATTACAGGGGCCATGGAGCATTGTGAATACAAAGGCCATGGAGCATTGAGATGACAGTGGTCATGGAGCATTGTGATGAAAGTGGTAATGGATCATTGTGATGACAAGTGTCCTGGGACCCTGTGATGACATGGTTCATGGAGCATTGTGATGACAATGGTCATGGCGAATTGTGATGACAATGTCATGGGGCATTGTGATGGCAGTGGTCATCTAGAAATGTGATTAAAGTTATTATGGAGCACAGTAATGAGAGGGGCCATGGAGCATTGTGATGACAAGTCTCATGGAGCATTGTGATGACAGGTGTCATGGAGCATCGTGATGACAAATGCCATTGAGAACTGTGATCAGAGGTGACATTGGGCATTGTGGTGAAAGGGGTCATGGAGTACTGGGAGTACAGGGGCCATGGAGCCTTGTGATAACAAGTGACATGGAGAATAGTGATGACAGGCATCATAGAGCATTGTGATGACAAGTGCCATTTAGCATTTTGATGACAGGGGTCATCAGGCATTGTGTTGACGGGGGTCACGGAGCATTGTGATGACAAAGGCCATAGAGCATTGTGATGAGAGGGGTCATGGAGCATTGTGATGACATGGGCCATGGAGCATTTTGAAGACAAGATTCATGGAGCATTGTGATGACACGGGCATGAAGCATGGTGATGACAACAGACCTGGAGCATTGTGATGACAAGGGCATGGAGCATTGTGATTACAGGAGACTTGGGTCATTGTGATGAAATTGGCAGGGATCATTGTGATTAGAGGGATCATGGAGCATTGTGATGACAAGTGTCATGCAATATTGTGCTGACACAGATCATGGAGCATTTTGATGAGAGTGGCCTTGGAGCACAGTGATGAGAGACGTCATGGGGCATTATGGTGACAGTGGTCAAGGAGCATTGTGATGAAAGTGTTCATGGAGCAACGCGATTATCGGGACAATGGAGCATTGTGAATACAAAGGCCATGGAACATTGAGATAACAGAGTTCATGGAGCATTGTGATGACAAGGGTCTTGGGAGCTACTGATGACACGTTTCATACAGCATTGAGATGACAAGGGTCAAGGCGAATTGTGATGACACGTGTCATGGGGCATTGTGATGACATTGGTCATCTTGCATTGTGATGAGAGTGGTCATGTAGAATTTTGATTAAAGGTATCATGGAGCACTGTGATGACAAAGGCCAAGGAACATTGTGATGACAAGTGTCATTCAGCAATGTGATGACACGGGAATGGAGCATTATGATGACAAGTGTTCTGGAGCATTGTGATGACAAGGGTATGGAGCATTGTGATTACAGGGACCATGGAGCATTGTGATGACAACGGCATGGAGCACTGTGATGACATTGGTCATTGAGCATTGTGATTACAAAGACCATGAGGCATTGTGATGACAGGGGCCTTGGAGCATTGTGATGACAATGGTCATCAAGCATTGTGATGACAGGGGTCATAGAGCATTGTGATGAGAAAGACCATGGAGCATGGTGATGACAGAGGCCATGGAACATTGTGATGACCAGGCCATGTACCATTGTGATGACAAGGGCAGGGAACCTTGTGGTGACCGGGGTCATGGAGCAATTTGATGACAACTTTCATGGAACGTTGTGATGACAGGGGTCATGGAGCATTGTGATGAAAGTTGTCCTGGAGCATTGTGATGACAGTGGTCACAGAGAATTGGGATGAAATGTATCATGCAGCATTGTGATGACAACGGTCATGGATCATTTTGATGACAGGGGTCATGGAACATTCTGATAACAAGGTTCATAAAGCATTTTGATGACAGGGGTCATGGAGCATTGTGTTGACACGAGCATGGAGCATTGTAATGATAGGATATCTGGAGCATTGTGATGAAAAGGGGATGGAGCATTTTGATGACAGGGTCCAAGGAGAATTGTGCTGACAATGGCATGGAGCATTGTGATGAAAAGGGTACTGGAGCACTGTGAGGAAAGGAATCATGGATCATTGTGATGACAGGGGTCATGGAGCTTTTTGGTAAGAGAGGTCTTGGAGATTTGTGAAGGCAGGCGTCATGGGGCATTGTGATGACAGCGGTCTTGGAGCATTGGGATGAAAGGGGTCATGGAGCTCTGTGATTACAGGGGCCATGGAGCATTGTGAATACAAAGGCCATGGAGCATTGAGATGACAGGGTTCATGGAGCATTGTGATGAAAGTGATCATGGATCATTGTGATGACAAGTGTCCTGGAACCTTGTGATGACACAGTTCATGGAGCATTGTGATGACAAGGACCATGGCGAATTGTGGTATCATCTGTCATGGGGCATTGTGATGACAGTGGTCATGTAGAATTGTATTGAAAGGTAACATGGAGCACTCTGATGACAGGGGCCATGGAACATTGTGATGACAAAGGCCATGGAGCATTGTGATGACAAGTGTCATGGGGCATTTTGATGACATTGGCATGGAGCATTATGATGACAAGAGATCTGGAGCATTTTGATGATCAGGGCATGGAGCATTGTGATGAAAGTTGTCCTGGAGCATTGTGATGACAGCAGTCACAGGGGATTGGTATGAAAGGTATCATGCAGCATTGCGATGACAACGGTCAGGGATCATTTTGATGACAGGGGTCATGGAACATTCTGATAACAAGTTTCATCAAGCATTTTGATGACAGGGGTCATGGAGCATTGTGTTGACACGGGCATGGAGCATTGTAATGATAGGATATCTGGAGCATTGTGATGAAAAGGGGATGGAGCATTTTGATGACAGGGTCCAAGTAGCATTGTGCTGACAATGGCATGGAGCATTGTGATGAAAAGGGTACTGGAGCACTGTGAGGAAAGGAATCATGGAACATTGTGATGCCAGGGGTCATGGAGCTTTGTGATGACACGGGTCATGGAGCATTGTGATGACACGGTCAAGGAACATTGTGATGACAAGAAATCTGGAGCATTGTGATGAAAGGGCATGGAGCATTGTGATGAAAGGTGACAAGTAGCATTGTGATGATATGGGCAGAGAACTTTGTGATGACAGGGGTCATGGAGCATTGTGATGAAAAGTGTCATGGAACATTGTACTGACAGGGATCATGGAGCTTTTTGGTAAGGGAGCCCTTAGAGATTGGTGGTGGCAGGCGTCATGGGGCATTGTGATGACAGCGGTCTTGGAGCATTGTGATGAAAGGGGTCATGGAGCACTGTGATTACAGGGGCCATGGAGCATTGTGAATACAAAGGCTATGGAGCATTGAGATGACAGGGTTCATGGAGCATTGTGATGAAAGTGATCATGGATCATTGTGATGACAAGTGTCCTGAAACCTTGTGATGACACGGTTCATGGAGCATTGTTATGACAAGGACCATGGCGAATTGTGATGACATCTGAAATGGGGCATTGTGATGACAGTGGTCATGTAGAATTGTGATGAAAGGTATCAAGGAGCACTGTGATGACAGGGGCCATGGAACATTGTGATGACAAAGGCCATGGAGCATTGTGATGACAAGTGTCATGGAGCATTGTAATGAAAGCTTTCATTGTGCACTGTGATGACAAGGGGGATGGAGTATTGTGATGAAACTGGTCCTGGAACATTGTGATAACAAAAGCCATGGAGCATTGTGATGACAGGCATCATGGAGAATTGTGAAGAAAGGGGCCATGGGGAATTGTAATGACAATAGAGAAATGTGATGAAAATGGTCAGCGAGCATAGTGATTAAAGTGGTCATTGAGAATTGTGATGAAAAGTGACATAGAGCATTGTGATGACAAAGGTCATGGAGAACTGTGATGACCAGGGTCATGTAGCATTGTGATGACACGTTCATGGAACATTGTGATGACAAGAATTCTGGAGCATTGTGATGACAAGGGCCATGGAGCATTGGGATGCCACGGTCATGGAACATTGTGATGACAAAATTCTGGAGCTTTGTGAGGAAAAAGGCATGGAGCATTGTGATTATAGAGGACATGGAACATTTTGATGACATGGGCAGGGAACAATGTGATGACAGGTGTTATGGAGCAATGGGATGACAAGTGTCATGGAGCACTGTGATGAGAGGGGCCTTGGAGAATTGTGATGACAGGCGTCATGAGGCATTGAGATGGCAGTGGTCATGGAGCATTATGATGAAAGGTGTTATGGAGCACTGTGATTACAGGGGCCATGGAGCATTGTGAATACAAAGGCCATGGAGCATTGAGATGACAGTGGTCATGGAGCATTGTGATGAAAGTGGTAATGGATCATTGTGAGGACAAGTGTCCTGGGACCCTGTGATGACATGGTTCATGGAGCATTGTGATGACAATGGTCATGGCGAATTGTGATGACAATGTCATAGGGCATTGTGATGGCAGTGGTCATCTAGAAATGTGATTAAAGTTATTATGGAGCACAGTAATGAGAGGGGCCATGGAGCATTGTGATGACAAGTCTCATGGAGCATTGTGATGACAGGTGTCATGGAGCATCGTGATGACAAATGCCATTGAGAATTGTGATCAGAGGTGACATTGGGCATTGTGATGAAAGGGGTCATGGAGTACTGGGAGTACAGGGGCCATGGAGCCTTGTGATAACAAGTGACATGGAGAATAGTGATGACAGGCATCATAGAGCATTGTGATGACAAGTGCCATTTAGCATTTTGATGACAGGGGTCATCAGGCACTGTGTTGACAGGGGTCACGGAGCATTGTGATGACAAAGGCCATAGAGCATTGTGATGAGAGAGTCCATGGAGCATTGTGATGACATGGGCCATGGAGCATTGTGAAGACAAGATTCATGGAGCATTGTGATGACACGGGCATGAAGCATGGTGATGGCAACAGACCTGGAGCATTGTGATGACAAGGGCATGGAGCATTGTGATTACAGGAGACTTGGGTCATTGTGATGAAATTGGCAAGGATCATTGTGATTAGAGGGATCGTGGAGCATTGTGATGACAAGTGTCATGCAATATTGTGCTGACACAGATCATGGAGCATTTTGATGAGAGTGGCCTTGGAGCACAGTGATGAGAGACGTCATGGGGCATTATGGTGACAGTGGTCAAGGAGCATTGTGATGAAAGTGTTCATGGAGCAACGCGATTATCGGGACAATGGAGCATTGTGAATACAAAGGCCATGGAACATTGAGATAACAGAGTTCATGGAGCATTGTGATGACAAGGGTCTTGGGAGCTACTGATGACACGTTTCATACAGCATTGAGATGACAAGGGCCAAGGCGAATTGTGATGACACGTGTCATGGGGCATTGTGATGACATTGGTCATCTTGCATTGTGATGAGAGTGGTCATGTAGAATTTTGATTAAAGGTATCATGGAGCACTGTGATGACAAAGGCCAAGGAACATTGTGATGACAAGAGTATGGAGCATTGTGATTACAGGGACCATGGAGCATTGTGATGACAACGGCATGGAGCACTGTGATGACATTGGTCATTGAGCTTTGTGATTACAAAGACCATGAGGCATTGTGATGACAGGGGCCTTGGAGCATTGTGATGACAATGGTCATCAAGCATTGTGATGACAGGGGTCATAGAGCATTGTGATGAGAAAGACCATGGAGCATGGTGATGACAGAGGCCATGGAATATTGTGATGACCAGGCCATGTACCATTGTGATGACAAGGGCAGGGAACCTTGTGGTGACCGGGGTCATGGAGCATTTTGATGACAACTTTCATGGAACGTTGTGATGACAGGGGTCATGGAGCATTGTGATGAAAGTTGTCCTGGAGCATTGTGATGACAGCGGTCACAGAGAATTGGGATGAAAGGTATCATGCAGCATTGTGATGACAACGGTCATGGATCATTTTGATGACAGGGGTCATGGAACATTCTGATAACAAGGTTCATAAAGCATTTTGATGACAGGGGTCATGGAGCATTGTGTTGACACGAGCATGGAGCATTGTAATGATAGGATATCTGGAGCATTGTGATGAAAAGGGGATGGAGCATTTTGATGTCAGGGTCCAAGGAGAATTGTGCTGACAATGGCATGGAGCATTGTGATGAAAAGGGTACTGGAGCACTGTGAGGAAAGGAATCATGGATCATTGTGATGACAGGGGTCATGGAGCTTTGTGATGACAAGGGTCATGGAGCATTGTGATGACACGGTCAAGGAACATTGCGATGACAAGAATTCTGGAGCATTGTGATGAAAGGGCATGGTGCATTGTGATGAAAGGTGACAAGGAGCATTGTGACGATATGGGCAGAGAACTTTTTGATGACAGGGGTCATGGAGCATTGTGATAAAAAGTGTCATGGAGCATTGTACTGACAGGGATCATGGAGCTTTTTGGTAAGAGAGGTCTTGGAGATTTGTGAAGGCAGGCGTCATGGGGCATTGTGATGACAGCGGTCTTGGAGCATTGGGATGAAAGGGGTCATGGAGCTCTGTGATTACAGGGGCCATGGAGCATTGTGAATACAAAGGCCATGGAGCATTGAGATGACAGCGTTCATGGAGCATTGTGATGAAAGTGATCATGGATCATTGTGATGACAAGTGTCCTGGAACCTTGTGATGACACAGTTCATGGAGCATTGTGATGACAAGGACCATGGCGAATTGTGGTATCATCTGTCATGGGGCATTGTGATGACAGTGGTCATGTAGAATTGTATTGAAAGGTAACATGGAGCACTCTGATGACAGGGGCCATGGAACATTGTGATGACAAAGGCCATGGAGCATTGTGATGACAAGTGTCATGGGGCATTTTGATGACATTGGCATGGAGCATTATGATGACAAGAGTTCTGGAGCATTTTGATGACCAGGGCATGGAGCATTGTGATGAAAGTTGTCCTGGAGCATTGTGATGACAGCGGTCACAGAGGATTGGGATGAAAGGTATCATGCAGCATTGCGATGACAACGGTCAGGGATCATTTGGATGACAGGGGTCATGGAACATTCTGATAACAAGTTTCATCAAGCATTTTGATGACAGGGGTCATGGAGCATTGTGTTGACACGGGCATGGAGCATTGTAATGATAGGATATCTGGAGCATTGTGATGAAAAGGGGATGGAGCATTTTGATGACAGGGTCCAAGGAGCATTGTGCTGACAATGGCATGGAGCATTGTGATGAAAAGGGTACTGGAGCACTCTGAGGAAAGGAATCATGGATCATTGTGATGCCAGGGGTCTTGGAGCTTTGTGATGACACGAGTCATGGAGCATTGTGATGACACGGTCAAGGAACATTGTGATGACAAGAAATCTGGAGCATTGTGATGAAAGGGCATGGAGCATTGTGATGAAAGGTGACAAGTAGCATTGTGATGATATGGGCAGAGAACTTTGTGATGACAGGGTTCATGGAGCATTGTGATGAAAATTGTCAATGGAACATTGTACTGACAGGGATCATGGAGCTTTTTGGTAAGGGAGCCCTTGGAGATTGGTGGTGGCAGGTGTCATGGGGCATTGTGATGACAGCGGTCTTGGAGCATTGTGATGAAAGGGGTCATGGAGCACTGTGATTACAGGGGCCATGGAGCATTGTGAATACAAAGGCTATGGAGCATTGAGATGACAGGGTTCATGGAGCATTGTGATGAAAGTGATCATGGATCATTGTGATGACAAGTGTCCTGAAACCTTGTGATGACACGGTTCATGGAGCATTGTTATGACAAGGACCATGGCGAATTGTGATGACATCTGAAATGGGGCATTGTGATGACAGTGGTCATGTAGAATTGTGATGAAAGGTATCAAGGAGAACTGTGATGACAGGGGCCATGGAACATTGTGATGACAAAGGCCATGGAGCATTGTGATGACAAGTGTCATGGGACATTTTGATGACATTGGCATGGAACATTATGATGACAAGAGTTCTGGAGAATTTTGATGACAAGGGCATGGAGCATTGTGATGACAGGGCCCATGGAGCATTGTGACGAAGAGGGCAGGGAACATTGTGATGACTGGGTTCATGGAGCCTTGTGATGAAAGGGGCCATGGAGCACTGAGATGACAGGCGTCTTGAGGTATGGTGATGACAGTGGTCATGGAGCATTGTGATGAAAGAGATCATGGAGCAATATGATAAGAGGGGACATGGAGCATTGTGATGACAGGTGTATTGGAGCATTGTGATGAAAATATTAATGGATCATTGTGATGACATGTGTCCTGGAACACTGTGATGACACGGTTCATCGAGTATTGTGATGACAAGGGTCATAGCGAATTGTGATAACAGGTGTCATGGGGCATTGTGATGACATTGATCATCTAGGAATTGTGATGAAAGGTATCATGGAGCACTGTGATGACTGGGGGCATGAAGCATTGTTATGAAAATTGTCCTGGATTATTGTGATGACAGCAGTCATGGAGAATTGGGATGACAGGGATTATGCAGCATTGTGTTGACATGGGTATGGACTATTGTGATGACAATGGTCATGGAGCAATGTGATGAAAGTTTTCATGGAATATCGTGATGAAAAGTGCCTGGGAGCATTGTGACGATAAAGGCCATGGAGCATTGTGATGACAAGTGTCATGGAGCATTGTAATGAAAGCTTTCGTTGTGCACTGTGATGACAAGGGGGATGGAGTATTGTGATGAAACTGGTCCTGGAACATTGTGATAACAAAAGCCATGGAGCATTGTGATGACAGGCATCATGGAGAATTGTGAAGAAAGGGGCCATGGGGAATTGTAATGACAATAGAGAAATGTGATGAAAATGGTCAGCGAGCATAGTGATTAAAGTGGTCATTGAGAATTGTGATGAAAAGTGACATAGAGCATTGTGATGACAAAGGTCATGGAGAACTGTGATGACCAGGGTCATGTAGCATTGTGATGACACGTTCATGGAACATTGTGATGACAAGAATTCTGGAGCATTGTGATGACAAGGGCCATGGAGCATTGGGATGCCACGGTCATGGAACATTGTGATGACAAAATTCTGGAGCTTTGTGAGGAAAAAGGCATGGAGCATTGTGATTATAGGGGACATGGAGCATTTTGATGACATGGGCAGGGAACACTGTGATGACAGGTGTTATGGAGCAATGGGATGACAAGTGTCATGGAGCACTGTGATGAGAGGGGCCTTGGAGAATTGTGATGACAGGCGTCATGAGGCATTGAGATGGCAGTGGTCATGGAGCATTATGATGAAAGGTGTTATGGAGCACTGTGATTACAGGGGCCATGGAGCATTGTGAATACAAAGGCCATGGAGCATTGAGATGACAGTGGTCATGGAGCATTGTGATGAAAGTGGTAATGGATCATTGTGATGACAAGTGTCCTGGGACCCTGTGATGACATGGTTCATGGAGCATTGTGATGACAATGGTCATGGCGAATTGTGATGACAATGTCATGGGGCATTGTGATGGCAGTGGTCATCTAGAAATGTGATTAAAGTTATTATGGAGCACAGTAATGAGAGGGGCCATGGAGCATTGTGATGACAAGTCTCATGGAGCATTGTGATGACAGGTGTCATGGAGCATCGTGATGACAAATGCCATTGAGAACTGTGATCAGAGGTGACATTGGGCATTGTGATGAAAGGGGTCATGGAGTACTGGGAGTACAGGGGCCATGGAGCCTTGTGATAACAAGTGACATGGAGAATAGTGATGACAGGCATCATAGAGCATTGTGATGACAAGTGCCATTTAGCATTTTGATGACAGGGGTCATCAGGCATTGTGTTGACGGGGGTCACGGAGCATTGTGATGACAAAGGCCATAGAGCATTGTGATGAGAGGGGTCATGGAGCATTGTGATGACATGGGCCATGGAGCATTGTGAAGACAAGATTCATGGAGCATTGTGATGACACGGGCATGAAGCATGGTGATGACAACAGACCTGGAGCATTGTGATGACAAGGGCATGGAGCATTGTGATTACAGGAGACTTGGGTCATTGTGATGAAATTGGCAGGGATCATTGTGATTAGAGGGATCATGGAGCATTGTGATGACAAGTGTCATGCAATATTGTGCTGACACAGATCATGGAGCATTTTGATGAGAGTGGCCTTGGAGCACAGTGATGAGAGACGTCATGGGGCATTATGGTGACAGTGGTCAAGGAGCATTGTGATGAAAGTGTTCATGGAGCAACGCGATTATCGGGACAATGGAGCATTGTGAATACAAAGGCCATGGAACATTGAGATAACAGAGTTCATGGAGCATTGTGATGACTAGGGTCTTGGAACCTAATGATGACACGTTTCATACAGCATTGAGATGACAAAGGCCAAGGCGAATTGTGATGACACGTGTCATGGGGCATTGTGATGACATTGGTCATCTTGCATTGTGATGAGATTGGTCATGTAGAATTTTGATTAAAGGTATCATGGAGCACTGTGATGACAAAGGCCAAGGAACATTGTGATGACAAGTGTCATTCAGCAATGTGATGACACAGGAATGGAGCATTATGATGACAAGTGTTCTGGAGCATTGTGATGACAAGGGTATGGAGCATTGTGATTACAGGGACCATGGAGCATTGTGATGACAACGGCATGGAGCACTGTGATGACATTGGTCATTGAGCATTGTGATTACAAAGACCATGAGGCATTGTGATGACAGGGGCCTTGGAGCATTGTGATGACAATGGTCATCAAGCATTGTGATGACAGGGGTCATAGAGCATTGTGATGAGAAAGACCATGGAGCATCGTGATGACAGAGGCCATGGAACATTGTGATGACCAGGCCATGTACCATTGTGATGACAAGGGCAGGGAACCTTGTGGTGACCGGGGTCATGGAGCAATTTGATGACAACTTTCATGGAACGTTGTGATGACAGGGGTCATGGAGCATTGTGATGAAAGTTGTCCTGGAGCATTGTGATGACAGCGGTCACAGAGAATTGGGATGAAAGGTATCATGCAGCATTGTGATGACAACGGTCATGGATCATTTTGATGACAGGGGTCATGGAACATTCTGATAACAAGGTTCATAAAGCATTTTGATGACAGGGGTCATGGAGCATTGTGTTGACACGAGCATGGAGCATTGTAATGATAGGATATCTGGAGCATTGTGATGAAAAGGGGATGGAGCATTTTGATGACAGGGTCCAAGGAGAATTGTGCTGACAATGGCATGGAGCATTGTGATGAAAAGGGTACTGGAGCACTGTGAGGAAAGGAATCATGGATCATTGTGATGACAGGGGTCATGGAGCTTTGTGATGACACGGGTCATGGAGCATTGTGATGACATGGTCAAGGAACATTGCGATGACAAGAAATCTGGAGCATTGTGATGAAAGGGCATGGAGCATTGTGATGAAAGGTGACAAGTAGCATTGTGATGATATGGGCAGAGAACTTTGTGATGACAGGGGTCATGGAGCATTGTGATGTAAAGTGTCATGGAACATTGTACTGACAGGGATCATGGAGCTTTTTGGTAAGGGAGCCCTTGGAGATTGGTGGTGGCAGGCGTCATGGGGCATTGTGATGACAGCGGTCTTGGAGCATTGTGATGAAAGGGGTCATGGAGCACTGTGATTACAGGGGCAATGGAGCATTGTGAATACAAAGGCTATGGAGCATTGAGATGACAGGGTTCATGGAGCATTGTGATGAAAGTGATCATGTATCATTGTGATGACAAGTGTCCTGAAACCTTGTGATGACACGGTTCATGGAGCATTGTTATGACAAGGACCATGGCGAATTGTGATGACATCTGAAATGGGGCATTGTGATGACAGTGGTCATGTAGAATTGTGATGAAAGGTATCAAGGAGCACTGTGATGACAGGGGCCATGGAACATTGTGATGACAAAGGCCATGGAGCATTGTGATGACAAGTGTCATGGAGCATTGTAATGAAAGCTTTCATTGTGCACTGTGATGACAAGGGGGATGGAGTATTGTGATGAAACTGGTCCTGGAACATTGTGATAACAAAAGCCATGGAGCATTGTGATGACAGGCATCATGGAGAATTGTGAAGAAAGGGGCCATGGGGAATTGTAATGACAATAGAGAAATGTGATGAAAATGGTCAGCGAGCATAGTGATTAAAGTGGTCATTGAGAATTGTGATGAAAAGTGACATAGAGCATTGTGATGACAAAGGTCATGGAGAACTGTGATGACCAGGGTCATGTAGCATTGTGATGACACGTTCATGGAACATTGTGATGACAAGAATTCTGGAGCATTGTGATGACAAGGGCCATGGAGCATTGGGATGCCACGGTCATGGAACATTGTGATGACAAAATTCTGGAGCTTTGTGAGGAAAAAGGCATGGAGCATTGTGATTATAGGGGACATGGAACATTTTGATGACATGGGCAGGGAACAATGTGATGACAGGTGTTATGGAGCAATGGGATGACAAGTGTCATGGAGCACTGTGATGGGAGGGGCCTTGGAGAATTGTGATGACAGGCGTCATGAGGCATTGAGATGGCAGTGGTCATGGAGCATTATGATGAAAGGTGTTATGGAGCACTGTGATTACAGGGGCCATGGAGCATTGTGAATACAAAGGCCATGGAGCATTGAGATGACAGTGGTCATGGAGCATTGTGATGAAAGTGGTAATGGATCATTGTGAGGACAAGTGTCCTGGGACCCTGTGATGACATGGTTCATGGAGCATTGTGATGACAATGGTCATGGCGAATTGTGATGACAATGTCATAGGGCATTGTGATGGCAGTGGTCATCTAGAAATGTGATTAAAGTTATTATGGAGCACAGTAATGAGAGGGGCCATGGAGCATTGTGATGACAAGTCTCATGGAGCATTGTGATGACAGGTGTCATGGAGCATCGTGATGACAAATGCCATTGAGAATTGTGATCAGAGGTGACATTGGGCATTGTGATGAAAGGGGTCATGGAGTACTGGGAGTACAGGGGCCATGGAGCCTTGTGATAACAAGTGACATGGAGAATAGTGATGACAGGCATCATAGAGCATTGTGATGACAAGTGCCATTTAGCATTTTGATGACAGGGGTCATCAGGCACTGTGTTGACAGGGGTCACGGAGCATTGTGATGACAAAGGCCATAGAGCATTGTGATGAGAGAGTCCATGGAGCATTGTGATGACATGGGCCATGGAGCATTGTGAAGACAAGATTCATGGAGCATTGTGATGACACGGGCATGAAGCATGGTGATGGCAACAGACCTGGAGCATTGTGATGACAAGGGCATGGAGCATTGTGATTACAGGAGACTTGGGTCATTGTGATGAAATTGGCAAGGATCATTGTGATTAGAGGGATCGTGGAGCATTGTGATGACAAGTGTCATGCAATATTGTGCTGACACAGATCATGGAGCATTTTGATGAGAGTGGCCTTGGAGCACAGTGATGAGAGACGTCATGGGGCATTATGGTGACAGTGGTCAAGGAGCATTGTGATGAAAGTGTTCATGGAGCAACGCGATTATCGGGACAATGGAGCATTGTGAATACAAAGGCCATGGAACATTGAGATAACAGAGTTCATGGAGCATTGTGATGACAAGGGTCTTGGGAGCTACTGATGACACGTTTCATACAGCATTGAGATGACAAGGGCCAAGGCGAATTGTGATGACACGTGTCATGGGGCATTGTGATGACATTGGTCATCTTGCATTGTGATGAGAGTGGTCATGTAGAATTTTGATTAAAGGTATCATGGAGCACTGTGATGACAAAGGCCAAGGAACATTGTGATGACAAGAGTATGGAGCATTGTGATTACAGGGACCATGGAGCATTGTGATGACAACGGCATGGAGCACTGTGATGACATTGGTCATTGAGCTTTGTGATTACAAAGACCATGAGGCATTGTGATGACAGGGGCCTTGGAGCATTGTGATGACAATGGTCATCAAGCATTGTGATGAGAAAGACCATGGAGCATGGTGATGACAGAGGCCATGGAACATTGTGATGACCAGGCCATGTACCATTGTGATGACAAGGGCAGGGAACCTTCTGGTCACCGAGGTCATGGAGCATTTTGATGACAACTTTCATGGAACGTTGTGATGACAGGGGTCATGGAGCATTGTGATGAAAGTTGTCCTGGAGCATTGTGATGACAGCGGTCACAGAGAATTGGGATGAAAGGTATCATGCAGCATTGTGATGACAACGGTCATGGATCATTTTGATGACAGGGGTCATGGAACATTCTGATAACAAGGTTCATAAAGCATTTTGATGACAGGGGTCATGGAGCATTGTGTTGACACGAGCATGGAGCATTGTAATGATAGGATATCTGGAGCATTGTGATGAAAAGGGGATGGAGCATTTTGATGACAGGGTCCAAGGAGAATTGTGCTGACAATGGCATGGAGCATTGTGATGAAAAGGGTACTGGAGCACTGTGAGGAAAGGAATCATGGATCATTGTGATGCCAGGGGTCATGGAGCTTTGTGATGACACGAGTCATGGAGCATTGTGATGACACGGTCAAGGAACATTGCGATGACAAGAATTCTGGAGCATTGTGATGAAAGGGCATGGTGCATTGTGATGAAAGGTGACAAGGAGCATTGTGACGATATGGGCAGAGAACTTTTTGATGACAGGGGTCATGGAGCATTGTGATAAAAAGTGTCATGGAGCATTGTACTGACAGGGATCATGGAGCTTTTTGGTAAGAGAGGTCTTGGAGATTTGTGAAGGCAGGCGTCATGGGGCATTGTGATGACAGCGGTCTTGGAGCATTGTGATGAAAGGGGTCATGGAGCTCTGTGATTACAGGGGCCATGGAGCATTGTGAATACAAAGGCCATGGAGCATTGAGATGACAGCGTTCATGGAGCATTGTGATGAAAGTGATCATGGAACATTGTGATGACAAGTGTCCTGGAACCTTGTGATGACACAGTTCATGGAGCATTGTGATGACAAGGACCATGGCGAATTGTGGTATCATCTGTCATGGGGCATTGTGATGACAGTGGTCATGTAGAATTGTATTGAAAGGTAACATGGAGCACTCTGATGACAGGGGCCATGGAACATTGTGATGACAAAGGCCATGGGGCATTGTGATGACAAGTGTCATGGGGCATTTTGATGACATTGGCATGGAGCATTATGATGACAAGAGTTCTGGAGCATTTTGATGACCAGGGCATGGAGCATTGTGATGAAAGTTGTCCTGGAGCATTGTGATGACAGCGGTCACAGAGGATTGGGATGAAAGGTATCATGCAGCATTGCGATGACAACGGTCAGGGGTCATTTTGATGACAGGGGTCATGGAACATTCTGATAACAAGTTTCATCAAGCATTTTGATGACAGGGGTCATGGAGCATTGTGTTGACACGGGAATGGAGCATTGTAATGATAGGATATCTGGAGCATTGTGATGAAAAGGGGATGGAGCATTTTGATGACAGGGTCCAAGGAGCATTGTGCTGACAATGGCATGGAGCATTGTGATGAAAAGGGTACTGGAGCACTCTGAGGAAAGGAATCATGGATCATTGTGATGCCAGGGGTCATGGAGCTTTGTGATGACACGAGTCATGGAGCATTGTGATGACACGGTCAAGGAACATTGTGATGACAAGAAATCTGGAGCATTGTGATGAAAGGGCATGGAGCATTGTGATGAAAGGTGACAAGTAGCATTGTGATGATATGGGCAGAGAACTTTGTGATGACAGGGGTCATGGAGCATTGTGATGAAAAGTGTCATGGAACATTGTACTGACAGGGATCATGGAGCTTTTTGGTAAGGGAGCCCTTGGAGATTGGTGGTGGCAGGCGTCATGGGGCATTGTGATGACAGCGGTCTTGGAGCATTGTGATGAAAGGGGTCATGGAGCACTGTGATTACAGGGGCCATGGAGCATTGTGAATACAAAGGCTATGGAGCATTGAGATGACAGGGTTCATGGAGCATTGTGATGAAAGTGATCATGGATCATTGTGATGACAAGTGTCCTGAAACCTTGTGATGACACGGTTCATGGAGCATTGTTATGACAAGGACCATGGCGAATTGTGATGACATCTGAAATGGGGCATTGTGATAACAGTGGTCATGTAGAATTGTGATGAAAGGTATCAAGGAGAACTGTGATGACAGGGGCCATGGAACATTGTGATGACAAAGGCCATGGAGCATTGTGATGACAAGTGTCATGGGACATTTTGATGACATTGGCATGGAACATTATGATGACAAGAGTTCTGGAGAATTTTGATGACAAGGGCATGGAGCATTGTGATGACAGGGCCCATGGAGCATTGTGACGAAGAGGGCAGGGAACATTGTGATGACTGGGTTCATGGAGCCTTGTGATGAAAGGGGCCATGGAGCACTGAGATGACAGGCGTCTTGAGGTATGGTGATGACAGTGGTCATGGAGCATTGTGATGAAAGAGATCATGGAGCAATATGATAAGAGGGGACATGGAGCATTGTGATGACAGGTGTATTGGAGCATTGTGATGAAAATATTAATGGATCATTGTGATGACATGTGTCCTGGAACACTGTGATGACACGGTTCATCGAGTATTGTGATGACAAGGGTCATAGCGAATTGTGATAACAGGTGTCATGGGGCATTGTGATGACATTGATCATCTAGGAATTGTGATGAAAGGTATCATGGAGCACTGTGATGACTGGGGGCATGAAGCATTGTTATGAAAATTGTCCTGGATTATTGTGATGACAGCAGTCATGGAGAATTGGGATGACAGGGATTATGCAGCATTGTGTTGACATGGGTATGGACTATTGTGATGACAATGGTCATGGAGCAATGTGATGAAAGTTTTCATGGAATATCGTGATGAAAAGTGCCTGGGAGCATTGTGACGATAAAGGCCATGGAGCATTGTGATGACAAGTGTCATGGAGCATTGTAATGAAAGCTTTCATTGTGCACTGTGATGACAAGGGGGATGGAGTATTGTGATGAAACTGGTCCTGGAACATTGTGATAACAAAAGCCATGGAGCATTGTGATGACAGGCATCATGGAGAATTGTGAAGAAAGGGGCCATGGGGAATTGTAATGACAATAGAGAAATGTGATGAAAATGGTCAGCGAGCATAGTGATTAAAGTGGTCATTGAGAATTGTGATGAAAAGTGACATAGAGCATTGTGATGACAAAGGTCATGGAGAACTGTGATGACCAGGGTCATGTAGCATTGTGATGACACGTTCATGGAACATTGTGATGACAAGAATTCTGGAGCATTGTGATGACAAGGGCCATGGAGCATTGGGATGCCACGGTCATGGAACATTGTGATGACAAAATTCTGGAGCTTTGTGAGGAAAAAGGCATGGAGCATTGTGATTATAGGGGACATGGAGCATTTTGATGACATGGGCAGGGAACACTGTGATGACAGGTGTTATGGAGCAATGGGATGACAAGTGTCATGGAGCACTGTGATGAGAGGGGCCTTGGAGAATTGTGATGACAGGCGTCATGAGGCATTGAGATGGCAGTGGTCATGGAGCATTATGATGAAAGGTGTTATGGAGCACTGTGATTACAGGGGCCATGGAGCATTGTGAATACAAAGGCCATGGAGCATTGAGATGACAGTGGTCATGGAGCATTGTGATGAAAGTGGTAATGGATCATTGTGATGACAAGTGTCCTGGGACCCTGTGATGACATGGTTCATGGAGCATTGTGATGACAATGGTCATGGCGAATTGTGATGACAATGTCATGGGGCATTGTGATGGCAGTGGTCATCTAGAAATGTGATTAAAGTTATTATGGAGCACAGTAATGAGAGGGGCCATGGAGCATTGTGATGACAAGTCTCATGGAGCATTGTGATGACAGGTGTCATGGAGCATCGTGATGACAAATGCCATTGAGAACTGTGATCAGAGGTGACATTGGGCATTGTGATGAAAGGGGTCATGGAGTACTGGGAGTACAGGGGCCATGGAGCCTTGTGATAACAAGTGACATGGAGAATAGTGATGACAGGCATCATAGAGCATTGTGATGACAAGTGCCATTTAGCATTTTGATGACAGGGGTCATCAGGCATTGTGTTGACGGGGGTCACGGAGCATTGTGATGACAAAGGCCATAGAGCATTGTGATGAGAGGGGTCATGGAGCATTGTGATGACATGGGCCATGGAGCATTGTGAAGACAAGATTCATGGAGCATTGTGATGACACGGGCATGAAGCATGGTGATGACAACAGACCTGGAGCATTGTGATGACAAGGGCATGGAGCATTGTGATTACAGGAGACTTGGGTCATTGTGATGAAATTGGCAGGGATCATTGTGATTAGAGGGATCATGGAGCATTGTGATGACAAGTGTCATGCAATATTGTGCTGACACAGATCATGGAGCATTTTGATGAGAGTGGCCTTGGAGCACAGTGATGAGAGACGTCATGGGGCATTATGGTGAGAGTGGTCAAGGAGCATTGTGATGAAAGTGTTCATGGAGCAACACGATTATCGGGACAATGGAGCATTGTGAATACAAAGGCCATGGAACATTGAGATAACAGAGTTCATGGAGCATTGTGATGACAAGGGTCTTGGGAGCTACTGATGACACGTTTCATACAGCATTGAGATGACAAGGGCCAAGGCGAATTGTGATGACACGTGTCATGGGGCATTGTGATGACATTGGTCATCTTGCATTGTGATGAGAGTGGTCATGTAGAATTTTGATTAAAGGTATCATGGAGCACTGTGATGACAAAGGCCAAGGAACATTGTGATGACAAGTGTCATTCAGCAATGTGATGACACGGGAATGGAGCATTATGATGACAAGTGTTCTGGAGCATTGTGATGACAAGGGTATGGAGCATTGTGATTACAGGGACCATGGAGCATTTTGATGACAACGGCATGGAGCACTGTGATGACATTGGTCATTGAGCATTGTGATTACAAAGACCATGAGGCATTGTGATGACAGGGGCCTTGGAGCATTGTGATGACAATGGTCATCAAGCATTGTGATGACAGGGGTCATAGAGCATTGTGATGAGAAAGACCATGGAGCATGGTGATGACAGAGGCCATGGAACATTGTGATGACCAGGCCATGTACCATTGTGATGACAAGGGCAGGGAACCTTGTGGTGACCGGGGTCATGGAGCAATTTGATGACAACTTTCATGGAACGTTGTGATGACAGGGGTCATGGAGCATTGTGATGAAAGTTGTCCTGGAGCATTGTGATGACAGCGGTCACAGAGAATTGGGATGAAAGGTATCATGCAGCATTGTGATGACAACGGTCATGGATCATTTGGATGACAGGGGTCATGGAACATTCTGATAACAAGGTTCATAAAGCATTTTGATGACAGGGGTCATGGAGCATTGTGTTGACACGAGCATGGAGCATTGTAATGATAGGATATCTGGAGCATTGTGATGAAAAGGGGATGGAGCATTTTGATGACAGGGTCCAAGGAGAATTGTGCTGACAATGGCATGGAGCATTGTGATGAAAAGGGTACTGGAGCACTGTGAGGAAAGGAATCATGGATCATTGTGATGACAGGGGTCATGGAGCTTTTTGGTAAGAGAGGTCTTGGAGATTTGTGAAGGCAGGCGTCATGGGGCATTGTGATGACAGCGGTCTTGGAGCATTGGGATGAAAGGGGTCATGGAGCTCTGTGATTATAGGGGCCATGGAGCATTGTGAATACAAAGGCCATGGAGCATTGAGATGACAGGGTTCATGGAGCATTGTGATGAAAGTGATCATGGATCATTGTGATGACAAGTGTCCTGGAACCTTGTGATGACACAGTTCATGGAGCATTGTGATGACAAGGACCATGGCGAATTGTGGTATCATCTGTCATGGGGCATTGTGATGACAGTGGTCATGTAGAATTGTATTGAAAGGTAACATGGAGCACTCTGATGACAGGGGCCATGGAACATTGTGATGACAAAGGCCATGGAGCATTGTGATGACAAGTGTCATGGGGCATTTTGATGACATTGGCATGGAGCATTATGATGACAAGAGATCTGGAGCATTTTGATGATCAGGGCATGGAGCATTGTGATGAAAGTTGTCCTGGAGCATTGTGATGACAGCAGTCACAGGGGATTGGTATGAAAGGTATCATGCAGCATTGCGATGACAACGGTCAGGGATCATTTTGATGACAGGGGTCATGGAACATTCTGATAACAAGTTTCATCAAGCATTTTGATGACAGGGGTCATGGAGCATTGTGTTGACACGGGCATGGAGCATTGTAATGATAGGATATCTGGAGCATTGTGATGAAAAGGGGATGGAGCATTTTGATGACAGTGTCCAAGTAGCATTGTGCTGACAATGGCATAGAGCATTGTGATGAAAAGGGTACTGGAGCACTGTGAGGAAAGGAATCATGGAACATTGTGATGCCAGGGGTCATGGAGCTTTGTGATGACACGGGTCATGGAGCATTGTGATGACACGGTCAAGGAACATTGTGATGACAAGAAATCTGGAGCATTGTGATGAAAGGGCATGGAGCATTGTGATGAAAGGTGACAAGTAGCATTGTGATGATATGGGCAGAGAACTTTGTGATGACAGGGGTCATGGAGCATTGTGATGAAAAGTGTCATGGAACATTGTACTGACAGGGATCATGGAGCTTTTTGGTAAGGGAGCCCTTGGAGATTGGTGGTGGCAGGCGTCATGGGGCATTGTGATGACAGCGGTCTTGGAGCATTGTGATGAAAGGGGTCAGGGAGCACTGTGATTACAGGGGCCATGGAGCATTGTGAATACAAAGGCTATGGAGCATTGAGATGACAGGGTTCATGGAGCATTGTGATGAAAGTGATCATGGATCATTGTGATGACAAGTGTCCTGAAACCTTGTGATGACACGGTTCATGGAGCATTGTTATGACAAGGACCATGGCGAATTGTGATGACATCTGAAATGGGGCATTGTGATGACAGTGGTCATGTAGAATTGTGATGAAAGGTATCAAGGAGCACTGTGATGACAGGGGCCATGGAACATTGTGATGACAAAGGCCATGGAGCATTGTGATGACAAGTGTCATGGAGCATTGTAATGAAAGCTTTCATTGTGCACTGTGATGACAAGGGGGATGGAGTATTGTGATGAAACTGGTCCTGGAACATTGTGATAACAAAAGCCATGGAGCATTGTGATGACAGGCATCATGGAGAATTGTGAAGAAAGGGGCCATGGGGAATTGTAATGACAATAGAGAAATGTGATGAAAATGGTCAGCGAGCATAGTGATTAAAGTGGTCATTGAGAATTGTGATGAAAAGTGACATAGAGCATTGTGATGACAAAGGTCATGGAGAACTGTGATGACCAGGGTCATGTAGCATTGTGATGACACGTTCATGGAACATTGTGATGACAAGAATTCTGGAGCATTGTGATGACAAGGGCCATGGAGCATTGGGATGCCACGGTCATGGAACATTGTGATGACAAAATTCTGGAGCTTTGTGAGGAAAAAGGCATGGAGCATTGTGATTATAGGGGACATGGAGCATTTTGATGACATGGGCAGGGAACACTGTGATGACAGGTGTTATGGAGCAATGGGATGACAAGTGTCATGGAGCACTGTGATGAGAGGGGCCTTGGAGAATTGTGATGACAGGCGTCATGAGGCATTGAGATGGCAGTGGTCATGGAGCATTATGATGAAAGGTGTTATGGAGCACTGTGATTACAGGGGCCATGGAGCATTGTGAATACAAAGGCCATGGAGCATTGAGATGACAGTGGTCATGGAGCATTGTGATGAAAGTGGTAATGGATCATTGTGAGGACAAGTGTCCTGGGACCCTGTGATGACATGGTTCATGGAGCATTGTGATGACAATGGTCATGGCGAATTGTGATGACAATGTCATGGGGCATTGTGATGGCAGTGGTCATCTAGAAATGTGATTAAAGTTATTATGGAGCACAGTAATGAGAGGGGCCATGGAGCATTGTGATGACAAGTCTCATGGAGCATTGTGATGACAGGTGTCATGGAGCATCGTGATGACAAATGCCATTGAGAACTGTGATCAGAGGTGACATTGGGCATTGTGATGAAAGGGATCATGGAGTACTGGGAGTACAGGGGCCATGGAGCCTTGTGATAACAAGTGACATGGAGAATAGTGATGACAGGCATCATAGAGCATTGTGATGACAAGTGCCATTTAGCATTTTGATGACAGGGGTCATCAGGCACTGTGTTGACGGGGGTCACGGAGCATTGTGATGACAAAGGCCATAGAGCATTGTGATGAGAGGGGTCATGGAGCATTGTGATGACATGGGCCATGGAGCATTGTGAAGACAAGATTCATGGAGCATTGTGATGACACGGGCATGAAGCATGGTGATGACAACAGACCTGGAGCATTGTGATGACAAGGGCATGGAGCATTGTGATTACAGGAGACTTGGGTCATTGTGATGAAATTGGCAGGGATCATTGTGATTAGAGGGATCATGGAGCATTGTGATGACAAGTGTCATGCAATATTGTGCTGACACAGATCATGGAGCATTTTGATGAGAGTGGCCTTGGAGCACAGTGATGAGAGACGTCATGGGGCATTATGGTGACAGTGGTCAAGGAGCATTGTGATGAAAGTGTTCATGGAGCAACGCGATTATCGGGACAATGGAGCATTGTGAATACAAAGGCCATGGAACATTGAGATAACAGAGTTCATGGAGCATTGTGATGACTAGGGTCTTGGAACCTACTGATGACACGTTTCATACAGCATTGAGATGACAAGGGCCAAGGCGAATTGTGATGACACGTGTCATGGGGCATTGTGATGACATTGGTCATCTTGCATTGTGATGAGATTGGTCATGTAGAATTTTGATTAAAGGTATCATGGAGCACTGTGATGACAAAGGCCAAGGAACATTGTGATGACAAGTGTCATTCAGCAATGTGATGACACGGGAATGGAGCATTATGATGACAAGTGTTCTGGAGCATTGTGATGACAAGGGTATGGAGCATTGTGATTACAGGGACCATGGAGCATTTTGATGACAACGGCATGGAGCACTGTGATGACATTGGTCATTGAGCATTGTGATTACAAAGACCATGAGGCATTGTGATGACAGGGGCCTTGGAGCATTGTGATGACAATGGTCATCAAGCATTGTGATGACAGGGGTCATAGAGCATTGTGATGAGAAAGACCATGGAGCATGGTGATGACAGAGGCCATGGAACATTGTGATGACCAGGCCATGTACCATTGTGATGACAAGGGCAGGGAACCTTGTGGTGACCGGGGACATGGAGCAATTTGATGACAACTTTCATGGAACGTTGTGATGACAGGGGTCATGGAGCATTGTGATGAAAGTTGTCCTGGAGCATTGTGATGACAGCGGTCACAGAGAATTGGGATGAAAGGTATCATGCAGCATTGTGATGACAACGGTCATGGATCATTTTGATGACAGGGGTCATGGAACATTCTGATAACAAGGTTCATAAAGCATTTTGATGACAGGGGTCATGGAGCATTGTGTTGACACGAGCATGGAGCATTGTAATGATAGGATATCTGGAGCATTGTGATGAAAAGGGGATGGAGCATTTTGATGACAGGGTCCAAGAAGAATTGTGCTGACAATGGCATGGAGCATTGTGATGAAAAGGGTACTGGAGCACTGTGAGGAAAGGAATCATGGATCATTGTGATGACAGGGGTCATGGAGCTTTTTGGTAAGAGAGGTCTTGGAGATTTGTGAAGGCAGGCGTCATGGGGCATTGTGATGACAGCGGTCTTGGAGCATTGGGATGAAAGGGGTCATGGAGCTCTGTGATTACAGGGGCCATGGAGCATTGTGAATACAAAGGCCATGGAGCATTGAGATGACAGGGTTCATGGAGCATTGTGATGAAAGTGATCATGGATCATTGTGATGACAAGTGTCCTGGAACCTTGTGATGACACAGTTCATGGAGCATTGTGATGACAAGGACCATGGCGAATTGTGGTATCATCTGTCATGGGGCATTGTGATGACAGTGGTCATGTAGAATTGTATTGAAAGGTAACATGGAGCACTCTGATGACAGGGGCCATGGAACATTGTGATGACAAAGGCCATGGAGCATTGTGATGACAAGTGTCATGGGGCATTTTGATGACATTGGCATGGAGCATTATGATGACAAGAGATCTGGAGCATTTTGATGATCAGGGCATGGAGCATTGTGATGAAAGTTGTCCTGGAGCATTGTGATGACAGCAGTCACAGGGGATTGGTATGAAAGGTATCATGCAGCATTGCGATGACAACGGTCAGGGATCATTTTGATGACAGGGGTCATGGAACATTCTGATAACAAGTTTCATCAAGCATTTTGATGACAGGGGTCATGGAGCATTGTGTTGACACGGGCATGGAGCATTGTAATGATAGGATATCTGGAGCATTGTGATGAAAAGGGGATGGAGCATTTTGATGACAGTGTCCAAGTAGCATTGTGCTGACAATGGCATGGAGCATTGTGATGAAAAGGGTACTGGAGCACTGTGAGGAAAGGAATCATGGAACATTGTGATGCCAGGGGTCATGGAGCTTTGTGATGACACGGGTCATGGAGCATTGTGATGACACGGTCAAGGAACATTGTGATGACAAGAAATCTGGAGCATTGTGATGAAAGGGCATGGAGCATTGTGATGAAAGGTGACAAGTAGCATTGTGATGATATGGGCAGAGAACTTTGTGATGACAGGGGTCATGGAGCATTGTGATGAAAAGTGTCATGGAACATTGTACTGACAGGGATCATGGAGCTTTTTGGTAAGGGAGCCCTTGGAGATTGGTGGTGGCAGGCGTCATGGGGCATTGTGATGACAGCGGTCTTGGAGCATTGTGATGAAAGGGGTCAGGGAGCACTGTGATTACAGGGGCCATGGAGCATTGTGAATACAAAGGCTATGGAGCATTGAGATGACAGGGTTCATGGAGCATTGTGATGAAAGTGATCATGGATCATTGTGATGACAAGTGTCCTGAAACCTTGTGATGACACGGTTCATGGAGCATTGTTATGACAAGGACCATGGCGAATTGTGATGACATCTGAAATGGGGCATTGTGATGACAGTGGTCATGTAGAATTGTGATGAAAGGTATCAAGGAGCACTGTGATGACAGGGGCCATGGAACATTGTGATGACAAAGGCCATGGAGCATTGTGATGACAAGTGTCATGGAGCATTGTAATGAAAGCTTTCATTGTGCACTGTGATGACAAGGGGGATGGAGTATTGTGATGAAACTGGTCCTGGAACATTGTGATAACAAAAGCCATGGAGCATTGTGATGACAGGCATCATGGAGAATTGTGAAGAAAGGGGCCATGGGGAATTGTAATGACAATAGAGAAATGTGATGAAAATGGTCAGCGAGCATAGTGATTAAAGTGGTCATTGAGAATTGTGATGAAAAGTGACATAGAGCATTGTGATGACAAAGGTCATGGAGAACTGTGATGACCAGGGTCATGTAGCATTGTGATGACACGTTCATGGAACATTGTGATGACAAGAATTCTGGAGCATTGTGATGACAAGGGCCATGGAGCATTGGGATGCCACGGTCATGGAACATTGTGATGACAAAATTCTGGAGCTTTGTGAGGAAAAAGGCATGGAGCATTGTGATTATAGGGGACATGGAGCATTTTGATGACATGGGCAGGGAACACTGTGATGACAGGTGTTATGGAGCAATGGGATGACAATTGTCATGGAGCACTGTGATGAGAGGGGCCTTGGAGAATTGTGATGACAGGCGTCATGAGGCATTGAGATGGCAGTGGTCATGGAGCATTATGATGAAAGGTGTTATGGAGCACTGTGATTACAGGGGCCATGGAGCATTGTGAATACAAAGGCCATGGAGCATTGAGATGACAGTGGTCATGGAGCATTGTGATGAAAGTGGTAATGGATCATTGTGAGGACAAGTGTCCTGGGACCCTGTGATGACATGGTTCATGGAGCATTGTGATGACAATGGTCATGGCGAATTGTGATGACAATGTCATGGGGCATTGTGATGGCAGTGGTCATCTAGAAATGTGATTAAAGTTATTATGGAGCACAGTAATGAGAGGGGCCATGGAGCATTGTGATGACAAGTCTCATGGAGCATTGTGATGACAGGTGTCATGGAGCATCGTGATGACAAATGCCATTGAGAACTGTGATCAGAGGTGACATTGGGCATTGTGATGAAAGGGGTCATGGAGTACTGGGAGTACAGGGGCCATGGAGCCTTGTGATAACAAGTGACATGGAGAATAGTGATGACAGGCATCATAGAGCATTGTGATGACAAGTGCCATTTAGCATTTTGATGACAGGGGTCATCAGGCACTGTGTTGACGGGGGTCACGGAGCATTGTGATGACAAAGGCCATAGAGCATTGTGATGAGAGGGGTCATGGAGCATTGTGATGACATGGGCCATGGAGCATTGTGAAGACAAGATTCATGGAGCATTGTGATGACACGGGCATGAAGCATGGTGATGACAACAGACCTGGAGCATTGTGATGACAAGGGCATGGAGCATTGTGATTACAGGAGACTTGGGTCATTGTGATGAAATTGGCAGGGATCATTGTGATTAGAGGGATCATGGAGCATTGTGATGACAAGTGTCATGCAATATTGTGCTGACACAGATCATGGAGCATTTTGATGAGAGTGGCCTTGGAGCACAGTGATGAGAGACGTCATGGGGCATTATGGTGACAGTGGTCAAGGAGCATTGTGATGAAAGTGTTCATGGAGCAACGCGATTATCGGGACAATGGAGCATTGTGAATACAAAGGCCATGGAACATTGAGATAACAGAGTTCATGGAGCATTGTGATGACAAGGGTCTTGGGAGCTACTGATGACACGTTTCATACAGCATTGAGATGACAAGGGCCAAGGCGAATTGTGATGACACGTGTCATGGGGCATTGTGATGACATTGGTCATCTTGCATTGTGATGAGATTGGTCATGTAGAATTTTGATTAAAGGTATCATGGAGCACTGTGATGACAAAGGCCAAGGAACATTGTGATGACAAGTGTCATTCAGCAATGTGATGACACGGGAATGGAGCATTATGATGACAAGTGTTCTGGAGCATTGTGATGACAAGGGTATGGAGCATTGTGATTACAGGGACCATGGAGCATTGTGATGACAACGGCATGGAGCACTGTGATGACATTGGTCATTGAGCATTGTGATTACAAAGACCATGAGGCATTGTGATGACAGGGGCCTTGGAGCATTGTGATGACAATGGTCATCAAGCATTGTGATGACAGGGGTCATAGAGCATTGTGATGAGAAAGACCATGGAGCATGGTGATGACAGAGGCCATGGAACATTGTGATGACCAGGCCATGTACCATTGTGATGACAAGGGCAGGGAACCTTGTGGTGACCGGGGTCATGGAGCAATTTGATGACAACTTTCATGGAACGTTGTGATGACAGGGGTCATGGAGCATTGTGATGAAAGTTGTCCTGGAGCATTGTGATGACAGCGGTCACAGAGAATTGGGATGAAAGGTATCATGCAGCATTGTGATGACAACGGTCATGGATCATTTGGATGACAGGGGTCATGGAACATTCTGATAACAAGGTTCATAAAGCATTTTGATGACAGGGGTCATGGAGCATTGTGTTGACACGAGCATGGAGCATTGTAATGATAGGATATCTGGAGCATTGTGATGAAAAGGGGATGGAGCATTTTGATGACAGGGTCCAAGGAGAATTGTGCTGACAATGGCATGGAGCATTGTGATGAAAAGGGTACTGGAGCACTGTGAGGAAAGGAATCATGGATCATTGTGATGACAGGGGTCATGGAGCTTTTTGGTAAGAGAGGTCTTGGAGATTTGTGAAGGCAGGCGTCATGGGGCATTGTGATGACAGCGGTCTTGGAGCATTGGGATGAAAGGGGTCATGGAGCTCTGTGATTACAGGGGCCATGGAGCATTGTGAATACAAAGGCCATGGAGCATTGAGATGACAGGGTTCATGGAGCATTGTGATGAAAGTGATCATGGATCATTGTGATGACAAGTGTCCTGGAACCTTGTGATGACACAGTTCATGGAGCATTGTGATGACAAGGACCATGGCGAATTGTGGTATCATCTGTCATGGGGCATTGTGATGACAGTGGTCATGTAGAATTGTATTGAAAGGTAACATGGAGCACTCTGATGACAGGGGCCATGGAACATTGTGATGACAAAGGCCATGGAGCATTGTGATGACAAGTGTCATGGGGCATTTTGATGACATTGGCATGGAGCATTATGATGACAAGAGATCTGGAGCATTTTGATGATCAGGGCATGGAGCATTGTGATGAAAGTTGTCCTGGAGCATTGTGATGACAGCAGTCACAGGGGATTGGTATGAAAGGTATCATGCAGCATTGCGATGACAACGGTCAGGGATCATTTTGATGACAGGGGTCATGGAACATTCTGATAACAAGTTTCATCAAGCATTTTGATGACAGGGGTCATGGAGCATTGTGTTGACACGGGCATGGAGCATTGTAATGATAGGATATCTGGAGCACTGTGATGAAAAGGGGATGGAGCATTTTGATGACAGTGTCCAAGTAGCATTGTGCTGACAATGGCATGGAGCATTGTGATGAAAAGGGTACTGGAGCACTGTGAGGAAAGGAATCATGGAACATTGTGATGCCAGGGGTCATGGAGCTTTGTGATGACACGGGTCATGGAGCATTGTGATGACACGGTCAAGGAACATTGTGATGACAAGAAATCTGGAGCATTGTGATGAAAGGGCATGGAGCATTGTGATGAAAGGTGACAAGTAGCATTGTGATGATATGGGCAGAGAACTTTGTGATGACAGGGGTCATGGAGCATTGTGATGAAAAGTGTCATGGAACATTGTACTGACAGGGATCATGGAGCTTTTTGGTAAGGGAGCCCTTGGAGATTGGTGGTGGCAGGCGTCATGGGGCATTGTGATGACAGCGGTCTTGGAGCATTGTGATGAAAGGGGTCATGGAGCACTGTGATTACAGGGGCCATGGAGCATTGTGAATACAAAGGCTATGGAGCATTGAGATGACAGGGTTCATGGAGCATTGTGATGAAAGTGATCATGGATCATTGTGATGACAAGTGTCCTGAAACCTTGTGATGACACGGTTCATGGAGCATTGTTATGACAAGGACCATGGCGAATTGTGATGACATCTGAAATGGGGCATTGTGATGACAGTGGTCATGTAGAATTGTGATGAAAGGTATCAAGGAGCACTGTGATGACAGGGGCCATGGAACATTGTGATGACAAAGGCCATGGAGCATTGTGATGACAAGTGTCATGGAGCATTGTAATGAAAGCTTTCATTGTGCACTGTGATGACAAGGGGGATGGAGTATTGTGATGAAACTGGTCCTGGAACATTGTGATAACAAAAGCCATGGAGCATTGTGATGACAGGCATCATGGAGAATTGTGAAGAAAGGGGCCATGGGGAATTGTAATGACAATAGAGAAATGTGATGAAAATGGTCAGCGAGCATAGTGATTAAAGTGGTCATTGAGAATTGTGATGAAAAGTGACATAGAGCATTGTGATGACAAAGGTCATGGAGAACTGTGATGACCAGGGTCATGTAGCATTGTGATGACACGTTCATGGAACATTGTGATGACAAGAGTTCTGGAGCATTGTGATGACAAGGGCCATGGAGCATTGGGATGCCACGGTCATGGAACATTGTGATGACAAAATTCTGGAGCTTTGTGAGGAAAAAGGCATGGAGCATTGTGATTATAGGGGACATGGAGCATTTTGATGACATGGGCAGGGAACACTGTGATGACAGGTGTTATGGAGCAATGGGATGACAAGTGTCATGGAGCACTGTGATGAGAGGGGCCTTGGAGAATTGTGATGACAGGCGTCATGAGGCATTGAGATGGCAGTGGTCATGGAGCATTATGATGAAAGGTGTTATGGAGCACTGTGATTACAGGGGCCATGGAGCATTGTGAATACAAAGGCCATGGAGCATTGAGATGACAGTGGTCATGGAGCATTGTGATGAAAGTGGTAATGGATCATTGTGATGACAAGTGTCCTGGGACCCTGTGATGACATGGTTTATGGAGCATTGTGATGACAATGGTCATGGCGAATTGTGATGACAATATCATGGGGCATTGTGATGGCAGTGGTCATCTAGAAATGTGATTAAAGTTATTATGGAGCACAGTAATGAGAGGGGCCATGGAGCATTGTGATGACAAGTCTCATGGAGCATTGTGATGACAGGTGTCATGGAGCATCGTGATGACAAATGCCATTGAGAACTGTGATCAGAGGTGACATTGGGCATTGTGATGAAAGGAGTCATGGAGTACTGGGAGTACAGGGGCCATGGAGCCTTGTGATAACAAGTGACATGGAGAATAGTGATGACAGGCATCATAGAGCATTGTGATGACAAGTGCCATTTAGCATTTTGATGACAGGGGTCATCAGGCATTGTGTTGACGGGGGTCACGGAGCATTGTGATGACAAAGGCCATAGAGCATTGTGATGAGAGGGGTCATGGAGCATTGTGATGACATGGGCCATGGAGCATTGTGAAGACAAGATTCATGGAGCATTGTGATGACACGGGCATGAAGCATGGTGATGACAACAGACCTGGAGCATTGTGATGACAAGGGCATGGAGCATTGTGATTACAGGAGACTTGGGTCATTGTGATGAAATTGGCAGGGATCATTGTGATTAGAGGGATCATGGAGCATTGTGATGACAAGTGTCATGCAATATTGTGCTGACACAGATCATGGAGCATTTTGATGAGAGTGGCCTTGGAGCACAGTGATGAGAGACGTCATGGGGCATTATGGTGACAGTGGTCAAGGAGCATTGTGATGAAAGTGTTCATGGAGCAACGCGATTATCGGGACAATGGAGCATTGTGAATACAAAGGCCATGGAACATTGAGATAACAGAGTTCATGGAGCATTGTGATGACAAGGGTCTTGGGAGCTACTGATGACACGTTTCATACAGCATTGAGATGACAAGGGCCAAGGCGAATTGTGATGACACGTGTCATGGGGCATTGTGATGACATTGGTCATCTTGCATTGTGATGAGAGTGGTCATGTAGAATTTTGATTAAAGGTATCATGGAGCACTGTGATGACAAAGGCCAAGGAACATTGTGATGACAAGTGTCATTCAGCAATGTGATGACACGGGAATGGAGCATTATGATGACAAGTGTTCTGGAGCATTGTGATGACAAGGGTATGGAGCATTGTGATTACAGGGACCATGGAGCATTGTGATGACAACGGCATGGAGCACTGTGATGACATTGGTCATTGAGCATTGTGATTACAAAGACCATGAGGCATTGTGATGACAGGGGCCTTGGAGTATTGTGATGACAATGGTCATCAAGCATTGTGATGACAGGGGTCATAGAGCATTGTGATGAGAATGACCATGGAGCATGGTGATGACAGAGGCCATGGAACATTGTGATGACCAGGCCATGTACCATTGTGATGACAAGGGCAGGGAACCTTGTGGTGACCGGGGTCATGGAGCATTTTGATGACAACTTTCATGGAACGTTGTGATGACAGGGGTCATGGAGCATTGTGATGAAAGTTGTCCTGGAGCATTGTGATGACAGCGGTCACAGAGAATTGGGATGAAAGGTATCATGCAGCATTGTGATGACAACGGTCATGGATCATTTGGATGACAGGGGTCATGGAACATTCTGATAACAAGGTTCATAAAGCATTTTGATGACAGGGGTCATGGAGCATTGTGTTGACACGAGCATGGAGCATTGTAATGATAGGATATCTGGAGCATTGTGATGAAAAGGGGATGGAGCACTGTGAGGAAAGGAATCATGGATCATTGTGATGCCAGGGGTCATGGAGCTTTGTGATGACAAAGGTCATGGAGCATTGTGATGACACGGTCAAGGAACATTGCGATGACAAAAATTCTGGAGCATTGTGATGAAAGGGCATGGTGCATTGTGATGAAAGGTGACAAGGAGCATTGTGACGATATGGGCAGAGAACTTTTTGATGACAGGGGTCATGGAGCATTGTGATAAAAAGTGTCATGGAGCATTGTACTGACAGGGATCATGGAGCTTTTTGGTAAGAGAGGTCTTGGAGATTTGTGAAGGCAGGCGTCATGGGGCATTGTGATGACAGCGGTCTTGGAGCATTGGGATGAAAGGGGTCATGGAGCTCTGTGATTACAGGGGCCATGGAGCATTGTGAATACAAAGGCCATGGAGCATTGAGATGACAGGGTTCATGGAGCATTGTGATGAAAGTGATCATGGATCATTGTGATGACAAGTGTCCTGGAACCTTGTGATGACACAGTTCATGGAGCATTGTGATGACAAGGACCATGGCGAATTGTGGTATCATCTGTCATGGGGCATTGTGATGACAGTGGTCATGTAGAATTGTATTGAAAGGTAACATGGAGCACTCTGATGACAGGGGCCATGGAACATTGTGATGACAAAGGCCATGGAGCATTGTGATGACAAGTGTCATGGGGCATTTTGATGACATTGGCATGGAGCATTATGATGACAAGAGTTCTGGAGCATTTTGATGACCAGGGCATGGAGCATTGTGATGAAAGTTGTCCTGGAGCATTGTGATGACAGCGGTCACAGAGGATTGGGATGAAAGGTATCATGCAGCATTGCGATGACAACGGTCAGGGATCATTTGGATGACAGGGGTCATGGAACATTCTGATAACAAGTTTCATCAAGCATTTTGATGACAGGGGTCATGGAGCATTGTGTTGACACGGGCATGGAGCATTGTAATGATAGGATATCTGGAGCATTGTGATGAAAATGGGATGGAGCATTTTGATGACAGGGTCCAAGGAGCATTGTGCTGACAATGGCATGGAGCATTGTGATGAAAAGGGTACTGGAGCACTCTGAGGAAAGGAATCATGGATCATTGTGATGCCAGGGGTCATGGAGCTTTGTGATGACACGAGTCATGGAGCATTGTGATGACACGGTCAAGGAACATTGTGATGACAAGAAATCTGGAGCATTGTGATGAAAGGGCATGGAGCATTGTGATGAAAGGTGACAAGTAGCATTGTGATGATATGGGCAGAGAACTTTGTGATGACAGGGTTCATGGAGCATTGTGATGAAAAGTGTCATGGAACATTGTACTGACAGGGATCATGGAGCTTTTTGGTAAGGGAGCCCTTGGAGATTGGTGGTGGCAGGTGTCATGGGGCATTGTGATGACAGCGGTCTTGGAGCAATGTGATGAAAGGGGTCATGGAGCACTGTGATTACAGGGGCCATGGAGCATTGTGAATACAAAGGCTATGGAGCATTGAGATGACAGGGTTCATGGAGCATTGTGATGAAAGTGATCATGGATCATTGTGATGACAAGTGTCCTGAAACCTTGTGATGACACGGTTCATGGAGCATTGTTATGACAAGGACCATGGCGAATTGTGATGACATCTGAAATGGGGCATTGTGATGACAGTGGTCATGCAGAATTGTGATGAAAGGTATCAAGGAGCACTGTGATGACAGGGGCCATGGAACATTGTGATGACAAAGGCCATGGAGCATTGTGATGACAAGTGTCATGGGACATTTTGATGACATTGGCATGGAACATTATGATGACAAGAGTTCTGGAGAATTTTGATGACAAGGGCATGGAGCATTGTGATGACAGGGCCCATGGAGCATTGTGACGAAGAGGGCAGGGAACATTGTGATGACTGGGTTCATGGAGCCTTGTGATGAAAGGGGCCATGGAGCACTGAGATGACAGGCGTCTTGAGGTATGGTGATGACAGTGGTCATGGAGCATTGTGATGAAAGAGATCATGGAGCAATATGATAAGAGGGGACATGGAGCATTGTGATGACAGGTGTATTGGAGCATTGTGATGAAAATATTAATGGATCATTGTGATGACATGTGTCCTGGAACACTGTGATGACACGGTTCATCGAGTTTTGTGATGACAAGGGTCATAGCGAATTGTGATAACAGGTGTCATGGGGCATTGTGATGACATTGATCATCTAGGAATTGTGATGAAAGGTATCATGGAGCACTGTGATGACTGGGGGCATGAAGCATTGTTATGAAAATTGTCCTGGATTATTGTGATGACAGCAGTCATGGAGAATTGGGATGACAGGGATTATGCAGCATTGTGTTGACATGGGTATGGACTATTGTGATGACAATGGTCATGGAGTAATGTGATGAAAGTTTTCATGGAATATCGTGATGAAAAGTGCCTGGGAGCATTGTGACGATAAAGGCCATGGAGCATTGTGATGACAAGTGTCATGGAGCATTGTAATGAAAGCTTTCATTGTGCACTGTGATGACAAGGGGGATGGAGTATTGTGATGAAACTGGTCCTGGAACATTGTGATAACAAAAGCCATGGAGCATTGTGATGACAGGCATCATGGAGAATTGTGAAGAAAGGGGCCATGGGGAATTGTAATGACAATAGAGAAATGTGATGAAAATGGTCAGCGAGCATAGTGATTAAAGTGGTCATTGAGAATTGTGATGAAAAGTGACATAGAGCATTGTGATGACAAAGGTCATGGAGAACTGTGATGACCAGGGTCATGTAGCATTGTGATGACACGTTCATGGAACATTGTGATGACAAGAATTCTGGAGCATTGTGATGACAAGGGCCATGGAGCATTGGGATGCCACGGTCATGGAACATTGTGATGACAAAATTCTGGAGCTTTGTGAGGAAAAAGGCATGGAGCATTGTGATTATAGGGGACATGGAGCATTTTGATGACATGGGCAGGGAACACTGTGATGACAGGTGTTATGTAGCAATGGGATGACAAGTGTCATGGAGCACTGTGATGAGAGGGGCCTTGGAGAATTGTGATGACAGGCGTCATGAGGCATTGAGATGGCAGTGGTCATGGAGCATTATGATGAAAGGTGTTATGGAGCACTGTGATTACAGGGGCCATGGAGCATTGTGAATACAAAGGCCATGGAGCATTGAGATGACAGTGGTCATGGAGCATTGTGATGAAAGTGGTAATGGATCATTGTGATGACAAGTGTCCTGGGACCCTGTGATGACATGGTTCATGGAGCATTGTGATGACAATGGTCATGGCGAATTGTGATGACAATGTCATGGGGCATTGTGATGGCAGTGGTCATCTAGAAATGTGATTAAAGTTATTATGGAGCACAGTAATGAGAGGGGCCATGGAGCACTGTGATGACAAGTCTCATGGAGCATTGTGATGACAGGTGTCATGGAGCATCGTGATGACAAATGCCATTGAGAACTGTGATCAGAGGTGACATTGGGCATTGTGATGAAAGGGGTCATGGAGTACTGGGAGTACAGGGGCCATGGAGCCTTGTGATAACAAGTGACATGGAGAATAGTGATGACAGGCATCATAGAGCATTGTGATGACAAGTGCCATTTAGCATTGTGATGACAAGGGTCTTGGGAGCTACTGATGACACGTTTCATACAGCATTGAGATGACAAGGGCCAAGGCGAATTGTGATGACACGTGTCATGGGGCATTGTGATGACATTGGTCATCTTGCATTGTGATGAGAGTGGTCATGTAGAATTTTGATTAAAGGTATCATGGAGCACTGTGATGACAAAGGCCAAGGAACATTGTGATGACAAGAGTATGGAGCATTGTGATTACAGGGACCATGGAGCATTGTGATGACAACGGCATGGAGCACTGTGATGACATTGGTCATTGAGCTTTGTGATTACAAAGACCATGAGGCATTGTGATGACAGGGGCCTTGGAGCATTGTGATGACAATGGTCATCAAGCATTGTGATGACAGGGGTCATAGAGCATTGTGATGAGAAAGACCATGGAGCATGGTGATGACAGAGGCCATGGAACATTGTGATGACCAGGCCATGTACCATTGTGATGACAAGGGCAGGGAACCTTGTGGTGACCGGGGTCATGGAGCATTTTGATGACAACTTTCATGGAACGTTGTGATGACAGGGGTCATGGAGCATTGTGATGAAAGTTGTCCTGGAGCATTGTGATGACAGCGGTCACAGAGAATTGGGATGAAAGGTATCATGCAGCATTGTGATGACAACGGTCATGGATCATTTTGATGACAGGGGTCATGGAATATTCTGATAACAAGGTTCATAAAGCATTTTGATGACAGGGGTCATGGAGCATTGTGTTGACACGAGCATGGAGCATTGTAATGATAGGATATCTGGAGCATTGTGATGAAAAGGGGATGGAGCATTTTGATGACAGGGTCCAAGGAGAATTGTGCTGACAATGGCATGGAGCATTGTGATGAAAAGGGTACTGGAGCACTGTGAGGAAAGGAATCATGGATCATTGTGATGACAGGGGTCATGGAGCTTTGTGATGACAAGGGTCATGGAGCATTGTGATGACACGGTCAAGGAACATTGCGATGACAAGAATTCTGGAGCATTGTGATGAAAGGGCATGGTGCATTGTGATGAAAGGTGACAAGGAGCATTGTGACGATATGGGCAGAGAACTTTTTGATGACAGGGGTCATGGAGCATTGTGATAAAAAGTGTCATGGAGCATTGTACTGACAGGGATCATGGAGCTTTTTGGTAAGAGAGGTCTTGGAGATTTGTGAAGGCAGGCGTCATGGGGCATTGTGATGACAGCGGTCTTGGAGCATTGGGATGAAAGGGGTCATGGAGCTCTGTGATTACAGGGGCCATGGAGCATTGTGAATACAAAGGCCATGGAGCATTGAGATGACAGGGTTCATGGAGCATTGTGATGAAAGTGATCATGGATCATTGTGATGACAAGTGTCCTGGAACCTTGTGATGACACAGTTCATGGAGCATTGTGATGACAAGGACCATGGCGAATTGTGGTATCATCTGTCATGGGGCATTGTGATGACAGTGGTCATGTAGAATTGTATTGAAAGGTAACATGGAGCACTCTGATGACAGGGGCCATGGAACATTGTGATGACAAAGGCCATGGAGCATTGTGATGACAAGTGTCATGGGGCATTTTGATGACATTGACATGGAGCATTATGATGACAAGAGTTCTGGAGCATTTTGATGACCAGGGCATGGAACATTGTGATGAAAGTTGTCCTGGAGCATTGTGATGACAGCGGTCACAGAGGATTGGGATGAAAGGTATCATGCAGCATTGCGATGACAACGGTCAGGGATCATTTTGATGACAGGGGTCATGGAACATTCTGATAAAAAGTTTCATCAAGCATTTGATGACAGGGGTCATGGAGCATTGTGTTGACACGGGCATGGAGCATTGTAATGATAGGATATCTGGAGCATTGTGATGAAAAGGGGATGGAGCATTTTGATGACAGGGTCCAAGGAGCATTGTGCTGACAATGGCATGGAGCATTGTGATGAAAAGGGTACTGGAGCACTCTGAGGAAAGGAATCATGGATCATTGTGATGCCAGGGGTCATGGAGCTTTGTGATGACACGAGTCATGGAGCATTGTGATGACACGGTCAAGGAACATTGTGATGACAAGAAATCTGGAGCATTGTGATGAAAGGGCATGGAGCATTGTGATGAAAGGTGACAAGTAGCATTGTGATGATATGGGCAGAGAACTTTGTGATGACAGGGTTCATGGAGCATTGTGATGAAAAGTGTCATGGAACATTGTACTGACAGGGATCATGGAGCTTTTTGGTAAGGGAGCCCTTGGATATTGGTGGTGGCAGGCGTCATGGGGCATTGTGATGACAGCGGTCTTGGAGCATTGTGATGAAAGGGGTCATGGAGCACTGTGATTACAGGGGCCATGGAGCATTGTGAATACAAAGGCTATGGAGCATTGAGATGACAGGGTTCATGGAGCATTGTGATGAAAGTGATCATGGATCATTGTGATGTCAAGTGTCCTGAAACCTTGTGATGACACGGTTCATGGAGCATTGTTATGACAAGGACCATGGCGAATTGTGATGACATCTGAAATGGGGCATTGTGATGACAGTGGTCATGTAGAATTGTGATGAAAGGTATCAAGGAGAACTGTGATGACAGGGGCCATGGAACATTGTGATGACAAAGGCCATGGAGCATTGTGATGACAAGTGTCATGGGACAATTTGATGACATTGGCATGGAACATTATGATGACAAGAGTTCTGGAGAATTTTGATGACAAGGGCATGGAGCATTGTGATGACAGGGCCCATGGAGCATTGTGACGAAGAGGGCAGGGAACATTGTGATGACTGGGTTCATGGAGCCTTGTGATGAAAGGGGCCATGGAGCACTGAGATGACAGGCGTCTTGAGGTATGGTGATGACAGTGGTCATGGAGCATTGTGATGAAAGAGATCATGGAGCAATATGATAAGAGGGGACATGGAGCATAGTGATGACAGGTGTATTGGAGCATTGTGATGAAAATATTAATGGATCATTGTGATGACATGTGTCCTGGAACACTGTGATGACACGGTTCATCGAGTATTGTGATGACAAGGGTCATAGCGAATTGTGATAACAGGTGTCATGGGGCATTGTGATGACATTGATCATCTAGGAATTGTGATGAAAGGTATCATGGAGCACTGTGATGACTGGGGGCATGAAGCATTGTTATGAAAATTGTCCTGGATTATTGTGATGACAGCAGTCATGGAGAATTGGGATGACAGGGATTATGCAGCATTGTGTTGACATGGGTATGGACTATTGTGATGACAATGGTCATGGAGCAATGTGATGAAAGTTTTCATGGAATATCGTGATGAAAAGTGCCTGGGAGCATTGTGACGATAAAGGCCATGGAGCATTGTGATGACAAGTGTCATGGAGCATTGTAATGAAAGCTTTCATTGTGCACTGTGATGACAAGGGGGATGGAGTATTGTGATGAAACTGGTCCTGGAGCATTGTGATAACAAAAGCCATGGAGCATTGTGATGACAGGCATCATGGAGAATTGTGAAGAAAGGGGCCATGGGGAATTGTAATGACAATAGAGAAATGTGATGAAAATGGTCAGCGAGCATAGTGATTAAAGTGGTCATTGAGAATTGTGATGAAAAGTGACATAGAGCATTGTGATGACAAAGGTCATGGAGAACTGTGATGACCAGGGTCATGTAGCATTGTGATGACACGTTCATGGAACATTGTGATGACAAGAATTCTGGAGCATTGTGATGACAAGGGCCATGGAGCATTGGGATGCCACGGTCATGGAACATTGTGATGACAAAATTCTGGAGCTTTGTGAGGAAAAAGGCATGGAGCATTGTGATTATAGGGGACATGGAGCATTTTGATGACATGGGCAGGGAACACTGTGATGACAGGTGTTATGGAGCAATGGGATGACAAGTGTCATGGAGCACTGTGATGAGAGGGGCCTTGGAGAATTGTGATGACAGGCGTCATGAGGCATTGAGATGGCAGTGGTCATGGAGCATTATGATGAAAGGTGTTATGGAGCACTGTGATTACAGGGGCCATGGAGCATTGTGAATACAAAGGCCATGGAGCATTGAGATGACAGTGGTCATGGAGCATTGTGATGAAAGTGGTAATGGATCATTGTGATGACAAGTGTCCTGGGACCCTGTGATGACATGGTTCATGGAGCATTGTGATGACAATGGTCATGGCGAATTGTGATGACAATGTCATGGGGCATTGTGATGGCAGTGGTCATCTAGAAATGTGATTAAAGTTATTATGGAGCACAGTAATGAGAGGGGCCATGGAGCATTGTGATGACAAGTCTCATGGAGCATTGTGATGACAGGTGTCATGGAGCATCGTGATGACAAATGCCATTGAGAATTGTGATCAGAGGTGACATTGGGCATTGTGATGAAAGGGGTCATGGAGTACTGGGAGTACAGGGGCCATGGAGCCTTGTGATAACAAGTGACATGGAGAATAGTGATGACAGGCATCATAGAGCATTGTGATGACAAGTGCCATTTAGCATTTTGATGACAGGGGTCATCATGCATTGTGTTGACGGGGGTCACGGAGCATTGTGATGACAAAGGCCATAGAGCATTGTGATGTGAGGGGTCATGGAGCATTGTGATGACATGGGCCATGGAGCATTGTGAAGACAAGATTCATGGAGCATTTTGATGACACGGGCATGAAGCATGGTGATGACAACAGCCCTGGAGCATTGTGATGACAAGGGCATGGAGCATTGTGATTACAGGAGACTTGGGTCATTGTGATGAAATTGGCAGGGATCATTGTGATTAGAGGGATCATGGAGCATTGTGATGACAAGTGTCATGCAATATTGTGCTGACACAGATCATGGAGCATTTTGATGAGAGTGGCCTTGGAGCACAGTGATGAGAGACGTCATGGGGCATTATGGTGACAGTGGTCAAGGAGCATTGTGATGAAAGTGTTCATGGAGCAACGCGATTATCGGGACAATGGAGCATTGTGAATACAAAGGCCATGGAACATTGAGATAACAGAGTTCATGGAGCATTGTGATGACAAGGGTCTTGGGAGCTACTGATGACACGTTTCATACAGCATTGAGATGACAAGGGCCAAGGCGAATTGTGATGACACGTGTCATGGGGCATTGTGATGACATTGGTCATCTTGCATTGTGATGAGAGTGGTCATGTAGAATTTTGATTAAAGGTATCATGGAGCACTGTGATGACAAAGGCCAAGGAACATTGTGATGACAAGTGTCATTCAGCAATGTGATGACACGGGAATGGAGCATTATGATGACAAGTGTTCTGGAGCATTGTGATGACAAGGGTATGGAGCATTGTGATTACAGGGACCATGGAGCATTGTGATGACAACGGCATGGAGCACTGTGATGACATTGGTCATTGAGCATTGTGATTACAAAGACCATGAGGCATTGTGATGACAGGGGCCTTGGAGCATTGTGATGACAATGGTCATCAAGCATTGTGATGACAGGGGTCATAGAGCATTGTGATGAGAAAGACCATGGAGCATGGTGATGACAGAGGCCATGGAACATTGTGATGACCAGGCCATGTACCATTGTGATGACAAGGGCAGGGAACCTTGTGGTGACCGGGGTCATGGAGCATTTTGATGACAACTTTCATGGAACGTTGTGATGACAGGGGTCATGGAGCATTGTGATGAAAGTTGTCCTGGAGCATTGTGATGACAGCGGTCACAGAGAATTGGGATGAAAGGTATCATGCAGCATTGTGATGACAACGGTCATGGATCATTTGGATGACAGGGGTCATGGAACATTCTGATAACAAGGTTCATAAAGCATTTTGATGACAGGGGTCATGGAGCATTGTGTTGACACGAGCATGGAGCATTGTAATGATAGGATATCTGGAGCATTGTGATGAAAAGGGGATGGAGCATTTTGATGACAGGGTCCAAGGAGAATTGTGCTGACAATGGCATGGAGCATTGTGATGAAAAGGGTACTGGAGCACTGTGAGGAAAGGAATCATGGATCATTGTGATGACAGGGGTCATGGAGCTTTTTGGTAAGAGAGGTCTTGGAGATTTGTGAAGGCAGGCGTCATGGGGCATTGTGATGACAGCGGTCTTGGAGCATTGGGATGAAAGGGGTCATGGAGCTCTGTGATTACAGGGGCCATGGAGCATTGTGAATACAAAGGCCATGGAGCATTGAGATGACAGGGTTCATGGAGCATTGTGATGAAAGTGATCATGGATCATTGTGATGACAAGTGTCCTGGAACCATGTGATGAAACAGTTCATGGAGCATTGTGATGACAAGGACCATGGCGAATTGTGGTATCATCTGTCATGGGGCATTGTGATGACAGTGGTCATGTAGAATTGTATTGAAAGGTAACATGGAGCACTCTGATGACAGGGGCCATGGAACATTGTGATGACAAAGGCCATGGAGCATTGTGATGACAAGTGTCATGGGGCATTTTGATGACATTGGCATGGAGCATTATGATGACAAGAGATCTGGAGCATTTTGATGACCAGGGCATGGAGCATTGTGATGAAAGTTGTCCTGGAGCATTGTGATGACAGCGGTCACAGGGGATTGGTATGAAAGGTATCATGCAGCATTGCGATGACAACGGTCAGGGATCATTTTGATGACAGGGGTCATGGAACATTCTGATAACAAGTTTCATCAAGCATTTTGATGACAGGGGTCATGGAGCATTGTGTTGACACGGGCATGGAGCATTGTAATGATAGGATATCTGGAGCATTGTGATGAAAAGGGGATGGAGCATTTTGATGACAGTGTCCAAGTAGCATTGTGCTGACAATGGCATGGAGCATTGTGATGAAAAGGGTACTGGAGCACTGTGAGGAAAGGAATCATGGAACATTGTGATGCCAAGGGTCATGGAGCTTTGTGATGACACGGGTCATGGAGCATTGTGATGACACGGTCAAGGAACATTGTGATGACAAGAAATCTGGAGCATTGTGATGAAAGGGCATGGAACATTGTGATGAAAGGTGACAAGTAGCATTGTGATGATATGGGCAGAGAACTTTGTGATGACAGGGGTCATGGAGCATTGTGATGAAAAGTGTCATGGAACATTGTACTGACAGGGATCATGGAGCTTTTTGGTAAGGGAGCCCTTGGAGATTGGTGGTGGCAGGCGTCATGGGGCATTGTGATGACAGCGGTCTTGGAGCATTGTGATGAAAGGGGTCATGGAGCACTGTGATTACAGGGGCCATGGAGCATTGTGAATACAAAGGCTATGGAGCATTGAGATGACAGGGTTCATGGAGGATTGTGATGAAAGTGATCATGGATCATTGTGATGACAAGTGTCCTGAAACCTTGTGATGACACGGTTCATGGAGCACTGTTATGACAAGGACCATGGCGAATTGTGATGACATCTGAAATGGGGCATTGTGATGACAGTGGTCATGTAGAATTGTGATGAAAGGTATCAAGGAGCACTGTGATGACAGGGGCCATGGAACATTGTGATGACACAGGCCATGGAGCATTGTGATGACAAGTGTCATGGAGCATTGTAATGAAAGCTTTCATTGTGCACTGTGATGACAAGGGGGATGGAGTATTGTGATGAAACTGGTTCTGGAACATTGTGATAACAAAAGCCATGGAGCATTGTGATGACAGGCATCATGGAGAATTGTGAAGAAAGGGGCCATGGGGAATTGTAATGACAATAGAGAAATGTGATGAAAATGGTCAGCGAGCATAGTGATTAAAGTGGTCATTGAGAATTGTGATGAAAAGTGACATAGAGCATTGTGATGACAAAGGTCATGGAGAACTGTGATGACCAGGGTCATGTAGCATTGTGATGACACGTTCATGGAACATTGTGATGACAAGAATTCTGGAGCATTGTGATGACAAGGGCCATGGAGCATTGGGATGCCACGGTCATGGAACATTGTGATGACAAAATTCTGGAGCTTTGTGAGGAAAAAGGCATGGAGCATTGTGATTATAGGGGACATGGAACATTTTGATGACATGGGCAGGGAACAATGTGATGACAGGTGTTATGGAGCAATGGGATGACAAGTGTCATGGAGCACTGTGATGAGAGGGGCCTTGGAGAATTGTGATGACAGGCGTCATGAGGCATTGAGATGGCAGTGGTCATGGAGCATTATGATGAAAGGTGATATGGAGCACTGTGATTACAGGGGCCATGGAGCATTGTGAATACAAAGGCCATGGAGCATTGAGATGACAGTGGTCATGGAGCATTGTGATGAAAGTGGTAATGGATCATTGTGAGGACAAGCGTCCTGGGACCCTGTGATGACATGGTTCATGGAGCATTGTGATGACAATGGTCATGGCGAATTGTGATGACAATGTCATAGGGCATTGTGATGGCAGTGGTCATCTAGAAATGTGATTAAAGTTATTATGGAGCACAGGAATGAGAGGGGCCATGGAGCATTGTGATGACAAGTCTCATGGAGCATTGTGATGACAGGCGTCATGGAGCATCGTGATGACAAATGCCATTGAGAACTGTGATCAGAGGTGACATTGGGCATTGTGATGAAAGGGGTCATGGAGTACTGGGAGTACAGGGGCCATGGAGCCTTGTGATAACAAGTGACATGGAGAATAGTGATGACAGGCATCATAGAGCATTGTGATGACAAGTGCCATTTAGCATTTTGATGACAGGGGTCATCAGGCACTGTGTTGACGGGGGTCACGGAGCATTGTGATGACAAAGGCCATAGAGCATTGTGATGAGAGGGGTCATGGAGCATTGTGATGACATGGGCCATGGAGCATTGTGAAGACAAGATTCATGGAGCATTGTGATGACACGGGCATGAAGCATGGTGATGGCTACAGACCTGGAGCATTGTGATGACAAGGGCATGGAGCATTGTGATTACAGGAGACTTGGGTCATTGTGATGAAATTGGCAAGGATCATTGTGATTAGAGGGATCATGGAGCATTGTGATGACAAGTGTCATGCAATATTGTGCTGACACAGATCATGGAGCATTTTGATGAGAGTGGCCTTGGAGCACAGTGATGAGAGACGTCATGGGGCATTATGGTGACAGTGGTCAAGGAGCATTGTGATGAAAGTGTTCATGGAGCAACGCGATTATCGGGACAATGGAGCATTGTGAATACAAAGGCCATGGAACATTGAGATAACAGAGTTCATGGAGCATTGTGATGACAAGGGTCTTGGGAGCTACTGATGACACGTTTCATACAGCATTGAGATGACAAGGGCCAAGGCGAATTGTGATGACACGTGTCATGGGGCATTGTGATGACATTGGTCATCTTGCATTGTGATGAGAGTGGTCATGTAGAATTTTGATTAAAGGTATCATGGAGCACTGTGATGACAAAGGCCAAGGAACATTGTGATGACAAGAGTATGGAGCATTGTGATTACAGGGACCATGGAGCATTGTGATGACAACGGCATGGAGCACTGTGATGACATTGGTCATTGAGCTTTGTGATTACAAAGACCATGAGGCATTGTGATGACAGGGGCCTTGGAGCATTGTGATGACAATGGTCATCAAGCATTGTGATGACAGGGGTCATAGAGCATTGTGATGAGAAAGACCATGGAGCATGGTGATGACAGAGGCCATGGAACATTGTGATGACCAGGCCATGTACCATTGTGATGACAAGGGCAGGGAACCTTGTGGTGACCGGGGTCATGGAGCATTTTGATGACAACTTTCATGGAACGTTGTGATGACAGGGGTCATGGAGCATTGTGATGAAAGTTGTCCTGGAGCATTGTGATGACAGCGGTCACAGAGAATTGGGATGAAAGGTATCATGCAGCATTGTGATGACAACGGTCATGGATCATTTTGATGACAGGGGTCATGGAACATTCTGATAACAAGGTTCATAAAGCATTTTGATGACAGGGGTCATGGAGCATTGTGTTGACACGAGCATGGAGCATTGTAATGATAGGATATCTGGAGCATTGTGATGAAAAGGGGATGGAGCATTTTGATGACAGGGTTCAAGGAGAATTGTGCTGACAATGGCATGGAGCATTGTGATGAAAAGGGTACTGGAGCACTGTGAGGAAAGGAATCATGGATCATTGTGATGCCAGGGGTCATGGAGCTTTGTGATGACAAGGGTCATGGAGCATTGTGATGACATGGTCAAGGAACATTGCGATGACAAGAATTCTGGAGCATTGTGATGAAAGGGCATGGTGCATTGTGATGAAAGGTGACAAGGAGCATTGTGACGATATGGGCAGAGAACTTTTTGATGACAGGGGTCATGGAGCATTGTGATAAAAAGTGTCATGGAGCATTGTACTGACAGGGATCATGGAGCTTTTTGGTAAGAGAGGTCTTGGAGATTTGTGAAGGCAGGCGTCATGGGGCATTGTGATGACAGCGGTCTTGGAGCATTGGGATGAAAGGGGTCATGGAGCACTGTGATTACAGGGGCCATGGAGCATTGTGAATACAAAGGCCATGGAGCATTGAGATGACAGCGTTCATGGAGCATTGTGATGAAAGTGATCATGGATCATTGTGATGACAAGTGTCCTGGAACCTTGTGATGACACAGTTCATGGAGCATTGTGATGACAAGGACCATGGCGAATTGTGGTATCATCTGTCATGGGGCATTGTGATGACAGTGGTCATGTAGAATTGTATTGAAAGGTAACATGGAGCACTCTGATGACAGGGGCCATGGAACATTGTGATGACAAAGGCCATGGAGCATTGTGATGACAAGTGTCATGGGGCATTTTGATGACATTGGCATGGAACATTATGATGACAAGAGTTCTGGAGAATTTTGATGACAAGGGCATGGAGCATTGTGATGACAGGGCCCATGGAGCATTGTGACGAAGAGGGCAGGGAACATTGTGATGACTGGGTTCATGGAGCCTTGTGATGAAAGGGGCCATGGAGCACTGAGATGACAGGCGTCTTGAGGTATGGTGATGACAGTGGTCATGGAGCATTGTGATGAAAGAGATCATGGAGCAATATGATAAGAGGGGACATGGAGCATTGTGATGACAGGTGTATTGGAGCATTGTGATGAAAATATTAATGGATCATTGTGATGACATGTGTCCTGGAACACTGTGATGACACAGTTCATCGAGTATTGTGATGACAAGGGTCATAGCGAATTGTGATAACAGGTGTCATGGGGCATTGTGATGACATTGATCATCTAGGAATTGTGATGAAAGGTATCATGGAGCACTGTGATGACTGGGGGCATGAAGCATTGTTATGAAAATTGTCCTGGATTATTGTGATGACAGCAGTCATGGAGAATTGGGATGACAGGGATTATGCAGCATTGTGTTGACATGGGTATGGACTATTGTGATGACAATGGTCATGGAGCAATGTGATGAAAGTTTTCATGGAATATCGTGATGAAAAGTGCCTGGGAGCATTGTGACGATAAAGGCCATGGAGCATGGTGATGACAAGTGTCATGGAGCATTGTAATGAAAGCTTTCATTGTGCACTCTGATGACAAGCGGGATGGAGTATTGTGATGAAACTGGTCCTGGAACATTGTGATAACAAAAGCCATGGAGCATTGTGATGACAGGCATCATGGAGAATTGTGAAGAAAGGGGCCATGGGGAATTGTAATGACAATAGAGAAATGTGATGAAAATGGTCAGCGAGCATAGTGATTAAAGTGGTCATTGAGAATTGTGATGAAAAGTGACATAGAGCATTGTGATGACAAAGGTCATGGAGAACTGTGATGACCAGGGTCATGTAGCATTGTGATGACACGTTCATGGAACATTGTGATGACAAGAATTCTGGAGCATTGTGATGACAAGGGCCATGGAGCATTGTGATGCCACGGTCATGGAACATTGTGATGACAAAATTCTGGAGCTTTGTGAGGAAAAAGGCATGGAGCATTGTGATTATAGGGGACATGGAGCATTTTGATGACATGGGCAGGGAACACTGTGATGACAGGTGTTATGGAGCAATGGGATGACAAGTGTCATGGAGCACTGTGATGAGAGGGGCCTTGGAGAATTGTGATGACAGGCGTCATGAGGCATTGAGATGGCAGTGGTCATGGAGCATTATGATGAAAGGTGTTATGGAGCACTGTGATTACAGGGGCCATGGAGCATTGTGAATACAAAGGCCATGGAGCATTGAGATGACAGTGGTCATGGAGCATTGTGATGAAAGTGGTAATGGATCATTGTGAGGACAAGTGTCCTGGGACCCTGTGATGACATGGTTCATGGAGCATTGTGATGACAATGGTCATGGCGAATTGTGATGACAATGTCATGGGGCATTGTGATGGCAGTGGTCATCTAGAAATGTGATTAAAGTTATTATGGAGCACAGTAATGAGAGGGGCCATGGAGCATTGTGATGACAAGTCTCATGGAGCATTGTGATGACAGGTGTCATGGAGCATCGTGATGACAAATGCCATTGAGAATTGTGATCACAGGTGACATTGGCATTGTGATGAAAGGGGTCATGGAGTACTGGGAGTACAGGGGCCATGGAGCCTTGTGATAACAAGTGACATGGAGAATAGTGATGACAGGCATCATAGAGCATTGTGATGACAAGTGCCATTTAGCATTTTGATGACAGGGGTCATCAGGCATTGTGTTGATGGGGGTCACGGAGCATTGTGATGAAAAAGGCCATAGAGCATTGTGATGAGAGGGGTCATGGAGCATTGTGATGACATGGGCCATGGAGCATTGTGAAGACAAGATTCATGGAGCATTGTGATGACACGGGTATGAAGCATGGTGATGACAACAGACCTGGAGCATTGTGATGACAAGGGCATGGAGCATTGTGATTACAGGAGACTTGGGTCATTGTGATGAAATTGGCAGGGATCATTGTGATTAGAGGGATCATGGAGCATTGTGATGACAAGTGTCATGCAATATTGTGCTGACACAGATCATGGAGCATTTTGATGAGAGTGGCCTTGGAGCACAGTGATGAGAGACGTCATGGGGCATTATGGTGACAGTGGTCAAGGAGCATTGTGATGAAAGTGTTCATGGAGCAACGCGATTATCGGGACAATGGAGCTTTGCGAATACAAAGGCCATGGAACATTGAGATAACAGAGTTCATGGAGCATTGTGATGACAAGGGTCTTGGGAGCTACTGATGACACGTTTCATACAGCATTGAGATGACAAGGGCCAAGGCGAATTGTGATGACACGTGTCATGGGGCATTGTGATGACATTGGTCATCTTGCATTGTGATGAGAGAGGTCATGTAGAATTTTGATTAAAGGTATCATGGAGCACTGTGATGACAAAGGCCAAGGAACATTGTGATGACAAGAGTATGGAGCATTGTGATTACAGGGACCATGGAGCATTGTGATGACAACGGCATGGAGCACTGTGATGACATTGGTCATTGAGCTTTGTGATTACAAAGACCATGAGGCATTGTGATGACAGGGGCCTTGGAGCATTGTGATGACAATGGTCATCAAGCATTGTGATGACAGGGGTCATAGAGCATTGTGATGAGAAAGACCATGGAGCATGGTGATGACAGAGGCCATGGAACATTGTGATGACCAGGCCATGTACCATTGTGATGACAAGGGCAGGGAACCTTGTGGTGACCGGGGTCATGGAGCATTTTGATGACAACTTTCATGGAACGTTGTGATGACAGGGGTCATGGAGCATTGTGATGAAAGTTGTCCTGGAGCATTGTGATGACAGCGGTCACAGAGAATTGGGATGAAAGGTATCATGCAGCATTGTGATGACAACGGTCATGGATCATTTGGATGACAGGGGTCATGGAACATTCTGATAACAAGGTTCATAAAGCATTTTGATGACAGGGGTCATGGAGCATTGTGTTGACACGAGCATGGAGCATTGTAATGATAGGATATCTGGAGCATTGTGATGAAAAGGGGATGGAGCATTTTGATGACAGGGTCCAAGGAGAATTGTGCTGACAATGGCATGGAGCATTGTGATGAAAAGGGTACTGGAGCACTGTGAGGAAAGGAATCATGGATCATTGTGATGCCAGGGGTCATGGAGCTTTGTGATGACAAGGGTCATGGAGCATTGTGATGACATGGTCAAGGAACATTGCGATGACAAGAATTCTGGAGCATTGTGATGAAAGGGCATGGTGCATTGTGATGAAAGGTGACAAGGAGCATTGTGACGATATGGGCAGAGAACTTTTTGATGACAGGGGTCATGGAGCATTGTGATAAAAAGTGTCATGGAGCATTGTACTGACAGGGATCATGGAGCTTTTTGGTAAGAGAGGTCTTGGAGATTTGTGAAGGCAGGCGTCATGGGGCATTGTGATGACAGCGGTCTTGGAGCATTGGGATGAAAGGGGTCATGGAGCACTGTGATTACAGGGGCCATGGAGCATTGTGAATACAAAGGCCATGGAGCATTGAGATGACAGCGTTCATGGAGCATTGTGATGAAAGTGATCATGGATCATTGTGATGACAAGTGTCCTGGAACCTTGTGATGACACAGTTCATGGAGCATTGTGATGACAAGGACCATGGCGAATTGTGGTATCATCTGTCATGGGGCATTGTGATGACAGTGGTCATGTAGAATTGTATTGAAAGGTAACATGGAGCACTCTGATGACAGGGGCCATGGAACATTGTGATGACAAAGGCCATGGAGCATTGTGATGACAAGTGTCATGGGGCATTTTGATGACATTGGCATGGAGCATTATGATGACAAGAGTTCTGGAGCATTTTGATGACCAGGGCATGGAGCATTGTGATGAAAGTTTTCCTGGAGCATTGTGATGACAGCGGTCACAGAGGATTGGGATGAAAGGTATCATGCAGCATTGCGATGACAACGGTCAGGGATCATTTTGATGACAGGGGTCATGGAACATTCTGATAACAAGTTTCATCAAGCATTTTGATGACAGGGGTCATGGAGCATTGTGTTGACACGGGCATGGAGCATTGTAATGATAGGATATCTGGAGCATTGTGATGAAAAGGGGATGGAGCATTTTGATGACAGGGTCCAAGGAGCATTGTGCTGACAATGGCATGGAGCATTGTGATGAAAAGGGTACTGGAGCACTCTGAGGAAAGGAATCATGGATCATTGTGATGCCAGGGGTCATGGAGCTTTGTGATGACACGAGTCATGGAGCATTGTGATGACACGGTCAAGGAACATTGTGATGACAAGAAATCTGGAGCATTGTGATGAAAGGGCATGGAGCATTGTGATGAAAGGTGACAAGTAGCATTGTGATGATATGGGCAGAGAACTTTGTGATGACAGGGTTCATGGAGCATTGTGATGAAAAGTGTCATGGAACATTGTACTGACAGGGATCATGGAGCTTTTTGGTAAGGGAGCCCTTGGATATTGGTGGTGGCAGGCGTCATGGGGCATTGTGATGACAGCGGTCTTGGAGCATTGTGATGAAAGGGGTCATGGAGCACTGTGATTACAGGGGCCATGGAGCATTGTGAATACAAAGGCTATGGAGCATTGAGATGACAGGGTTCATGGAGCATTGTGATGAAAGTGATCATGGATCATTGTGATGACAAGTGTCCTGAAACCTTGTGATGACACGGTTCATGGAGCATTGTTATGACAAGGACCATGGCGAATTGTGATGACATCTGAAATGGGGCATTGTGATGACAGTGGTCATGTAGAATTGTGATGAAAGGTATCAAGGAGCACTGTGATGACAGGGGCCATGGAACATTGTGATGACAAAGGCCATGGAGCATTGTGATGACAAGTGTCATGGGACATTTTGATGACATTGGCATGGAACATTATGATGACAAGAGTTCTGGAGAATTTTGATGACAAGGGCATGGAGCATTGTGATGACAGGGCCCATGGAGCATTGTGACGAAGAGGGCAGGGAACATTGTGATGACTGGGTTCATGGAGCCTTGTGATGAAAGGGGCCATGGAGCACTGAGATGACAGGCGTCTTGAGGTATGGTGATGACAGTGGTCATGGAGCATTGTGATGAAAGAGATCATGGAGCAATATGATAAGAGGGGACATGGAGCATTGTGATGACAGGTGTATTGGAGCATTGTGATGAAAATATTAATGGATCATTGTGATGACATGTGTCCTGGAACACTGTGATGACACGGTTCATCGAGTATTGTGATGACAAGGGTCATAGCGAATTGTGATAACAGGTGTCATGGGGCATTGTGATGACATTGATCATCTAGGAATTGTGATGAAAGGTATCATGGAGCACTGTGATGACTGGGGGCATGAAGCATTGTTATGAAAATTGTCCTGGATTATTGTGATGACAGCAGTCATGGAGAATTGGGATGACAGGGATTATGCAGCATTGTGTTGACATGGGTATGGACTATTGTGATGACAATGGTCATGGAGCAATGTGATGAAAGTTTTCATGGAATATCGTGATGAAAAGTGCCTGGGAGCATTGTGACGATAAAGGCCATGGAGCATTGTGATGACAAGTGTCATGGAGCATTGTAATGAAAGCTTTCATTGTGCACTGTGATGACAAGGGGGATGGAGTATTGTGATGAAACTGGTCCTGGAGCATTGTGATAACAAAAGCCATGGAGCATTGTGATGACAGGCATCATGGAGAATTGTGAAGAAAGGGGCCATGGGGAATTGTAATGACAATAGAGAAATGTGATGAAAATGGTCAGCGAGCATAGTGATTAAAGTGGTCATTGAGAATTGTGATGAAAAGTGACATAGAGCATTGTGATGACAAAGGTCATGGAGAACTGTGATGACCAGGGTCATGTAGCATTGTGATGACACGTTCATGGAACATTGTGATGACAAGAATTCTGGAGCATTGTGATGACAAGGGCCATGGAGCATTGGGATGCCACGGTCATGGAACATTGTGATGACAAAATTCTGGAGCTTTGTGAGGAAAAAGGCATGGAGCATTGTGATTATAGGGGACATGGAGCATTTTGATGACATGGGCAGGGAACACTGTGATGACAGGTGTTATGGAGCAATGGGCTGACAAGTGTCATGGAGCACTATGATGAGAGGGGCCTTGGAGAATTGTGATGACAGGCGTCATGAGGCATTGAGATGGCAGTGGTCATGGAGCATTATGATGAAAGGTGTTATGGAGCACTGTGATTACAGGGGCCATGGAGCATTGTGAATACAAAGGCCATGGAGCATTGAGATGACAGTGGTCATGGAGCATTGTGATGAAAGTGGTAATGGATCATTGTGAGGACAAGTGTCCTGGGACCCTGTGATGACATGGTTCATGGAGCATTGTGATGACAATGGTCATGGCGAATTGTGATGACAATGTCATGGGGCATTGTGATGGCAGTGGTCATCTAGAAATGTGATTAAAGTTATTATGGAGCACAGTAATGAGAGGGGCCATGGAGCATTGTGATGACAAGTCTCATGGAGCATTGTGATGACAGGTGTCAAGGAGCATCGTGATGACAAATGCCATTGAGAATTGTGATCAGAGGTGACATTGGGCATTGTGATGAAAGGGGTCATGGAGTACTGGGAGTACAGGGGCCATGGAGCCTTGTGATAACAAGTGACATGGAGAATAGTGATGACAGGCATCATAGAGCATTGTGATGACAAGTGCCATTTAGCATTTTGATGACAGGGGTCATCAGGCATTGTGTTGACGGGGGTCACGGAGCATTGTGATGACAAAGGCCATAGAGCATTGTGATGAGAGGGGTCATGGAGCATTGTGATGACATGGGCCATGGAGCATTGTGAAGACAAGATTCATGGAGCATTGTGATGACACAGGCATGAAGCATGGTGATGACAACAGACCTGGAGCATTGTGATGACAAGGGCATGGAGCATTGTGATTACAGGAGACTTGGGTCATTGTGATGAAATTGGCAGGGATCATTGTGATTAGAGGGATTATGGAGCATTGTGATGACAAGTGTCATGCAATATTGTGCTGACACAGATCATGGAGCATTTTGATGAGAGTGGCCTTGGAGCACAGTGATGAGAGACGTCATGGGGCATTATGGTGACAGTGGTCAAGGAGCATTGTGATGAAAGTGTTCATGGAGCAACGCGATTATCGGGACAATGGAGCATTGTGAATACAAAGGCCATGGAACATTGAGATAACAGAGTTCATGGAGCATTGTGATGACAAGGGTCTTGGGAGCTACTGATGACACGTTTCATACAGCATTGAGATGACAAGGGCCAAGGCGAATTGTGATGACACGTGTCATGGGGCATTGTGATGACATTGGTCATCTTGCATTGTGATGAGAGTGGTCATGTAGAATTTTGATTAAAGGTATCATGGAGCACTGTGATGACAAAGGCCAAGGAACATTGTGATGACAAGTGTCATTCAGCAATGTGATGACACGGGAATGGAGCATTATGATGACAAGTGTTCTGGAGCATTGTGATGACAAGGGTATGGAGCATTGTGATTACAGGGACCATGGAGCATTGTGATGACAACGGCATGGAGCACTGTGATGACATTGGTCATTGAGCTTTGTGATTACAAAGACCATGAGGCATTGTGATGACAGGGGCCTTGGAGCATTGTGATGACAATGGTCATCAAGCATTGTGATGACAGGGGTCATAGAGCATTGTGATGAGAAAGACCATGGAGCATGGTGATGACAGAGGCCATGGAACATTGTGATGACCAGGCCATGTACCATTGTGATGACAAGGGCAGGGAACCTTGTGGTGACCGGGGTCATGGAGCATTTTGATGACAACTTTCATGGAACGTTGTGATGACAGGGGTCATGGAGCATTGTGATGAAAGTTGTCCTGGAGCATTGTGATGACAGCGGTCACAGAGAATTGGGATGAAAGGTATCATGCAGCATTGTGATGACAACGGTCATGGATCATTTTGATGACAGGGGTCATGGAACATTCTGATAACAAGGTTCATAAAGCATTTTGATGACAGGGGTCATGGAGCATTGTGTTGACATGAGCATGGAGCATTGTAATGATAGGATATCTGGAGCATTGTGATGAAAAGGGGATGGAGCATTTTGATGACAGGGTCCAAGGAGAATTGTGCTGACAATGGCATGGAGCATTGTGATGAAAAGGGTACTGGAGCACTGTGAGGAAAGGAATCATGGATCATTGTGATGCCAGGGGTCATGGAGCTTTGTGATGACAAGGGTCATGGAGCATTGTGATGACATGGTCAAGGAACATTGCGATGACAAGAATTCTGGAGCATTGTGATGAAAGGGCATGGTGCATTGTGATGAAAGGTGACAAGGAGCATTGTGACGATATGGGCAGAGAACTTTTTGATGACAGGGGTCATGGAGCATTGTGATAAAAAGTGTCATGGAGCATTGTACTGACAGGGATCATGGAGCTTTTTGGTAAGAGAGGTCTTGGAGATTTGTGAAGGCAGGCGTCATGGGGCATTGTGATGACAGCGGTCTTGGAGCATTGGGATGAAAGGGGTCATGGAGCACTGGGATTACAGGGGCCATGGAGCATTGTGAATACAAAGGCCATGGAGCATTGAGATGACAGCGTTCATGGAGCATTGTGATGAAAGTGATCATGGATCATTGTGATGACAAGTGTCCTGGAACCTTGTGATGACACAGTTCATGGAGCATTGTGATGACAAGGACCATGGCGAATTGTGGTATCATCTGTCATGGGGCATTGTGATGACAGTGGTCATGTAGAATTGTATTGAAAGGTAACATGGAGCACTCTGATGACAGGGGCCATGGAACATTGTGATGACAAAGGCCATGGAGCATTGTGATGACAAGTGTCATGGGGCATTTTGATGACATTGGCATGGAGCATTATGATGACAAGAGTTCTGGAGCATTTTGATGACCAGGGCATGGAGCATTGTGATGAAAGTTGTCCTGGAGCATTGTGATGACAGCGGTCACAGAGGATTGGGATGAAAGGTATCATGCAGCATTGCGATGACAACGGTCAGGGATCATTTTGATGACAGGGGTCATGGAACATTCTGATAACAAGTTTCATCAAGCATTTTGATGACAGGGGTCATGGAGCATTGTGTTGACACGGGCATGGAGCATTGTAATGATAGGATATCTGGAGCATTGTGATGAAAAGGGGATGGAGCATTTTGATGACAGGGTCCAAGGAGCATTGTGCTGACAATGGCATGGAGCATTGTGATGAAAAGGGTACTGGAGCACTCTGAGGAAAGGAATCATGGATCATTGTGATGCCAGGGGTCATGGAGCTTTGTGATGACACGAGTCATGGAGCATTGTGATGACACGGTCAAGGAACATTGTGATGACAAGAAATCTGGAGCATTGTGATGAAAGGGCATGGAGCATTGTGATGAAAGGTGACAAGTAGCATTGTGATGATATGGGCAGAGAACTTTGTGATGACAGGGGTCATGGAGCATTGTGATGAAAAGTGTCATGGAACATTGTACTGACAGGGATCATGGAGCTTTTTGGTAAGGGAGCCCTTGGAGATTGGTGGTGGCAGGCGTCATGGGGCATTGTGATGACAGCGGTCTTGGAGCATTGTGATGAAAGGGGTCATGGAGCACTGTGATTACAGGGGCCATGGAGCATTGTGAATACAAAGGCTATGGAGCATTGAGATGACAGGGTTCATGGAGCATTGTGATGAAAGTGATCATGGATCATTGTGATGACAAGTGTCCTGAAACCTTGTGATGACACGGTTCATGGAGCATTGTTATGACAAGGACCATGGCGAATTGTGATGACATCTGAAATGGGGCATTGTGATGACAGTGGTCATGTAGAATTGTGATGAAAGGTATCAAGGAGCACTGTGATGACAGGGGCCATGGAACATTGTGATGACAAAGGCCATGGAGCATTGTGATGACAAGTGTCATGGGACATTTTGATGACATTGGCATGGAACATTATGATGACAAGAGTTCTGGAGAATTTTGATGACAAGGGCATGGAGCATTGTGATGACAGGGCCCATGGAGCATTGTGACGAAGAGGGCAGGGAACATTGTGATGACTGGGTTCATGGAGCCTTGTGATGAAAGGGGCCATGGAGCACTGAGATGACAGGCGTCTTGAGGTATGGTGATGACAGTGGTCATGGAGCATTGTGATGAAAGAGATCATGGAGCAATATGATAAGAGGGGACATGGAGCATTGTGATGACAGGTGTATTGGAGCATTGTGATGAAAATATTAATGGATCATGGTGATGACATGTGTCCTGGAACACTGTGATGACACGGTTCATAGAGTATTGTGATGACAAGGGTCATAGCGAATTGTGATAACAGGTGTCATGGGGTATTGTGATGACATTGATCATCTAGGAATTGTGATGAAAGGTAACATGGAGCACTGTGATGACTGGGGGCATGAAGCATTGTTATGAAAATTGTCCTGGATTATTGTGATGACAGCAGTCATGGAGAATTGGGATGACAGGGATTATGCAGCATTGTGTTGACATGGGTATGGACTATTGTGATGACAATGGTCATGGAGCAATGTGATGAAAGTTTTCATGGAATATCGTGATGAAAAGTGCCTGGGAGCATTGTGACGATAAAGGCCATGGAGCATTGTGATGACAAGTGTCATGGAGCATTGTAATGAAAGCTTTCATTGTGCACTGTGATGACAAGGGGGATGGAGTATTGTGATGAAACTGGTCCTGGAACATTGTGATAACAAAAGCCATGGAGCATTGTGATGACAGGCATCATGGAGAATTGTGAAGAAAGGGGCCATGGGGAATTGTAATGATAATAGAGAAATGTGATGAAAATGGTCAGCGAGCATAGTGATTAAAGTGGTCATTGAGAATTGTGATGAAAAGTGACATAGAGCATTGTGATGACAAAGGTCATGGAGAACTGTGATGACCAGGGTCATGTAGCATTGTGATGACACGTTCATGGAACATTGTGATGACAAGAATTCTGGAGCATTGTGATGACAAGGGCCATGGAGCATTGGGATGCCACGGTCATGGAACACTGTGATGACAAAATTCTGGAGCTTTGTGAGGAAAAAGGCATGGAGCATTGTGATTACAGGGGACATGGAGCATTTTGATGACATGGGCAGGGAACACTGTGATGACAGGTGTTATGGAGCAATGGGATGACAAGTGTCATGGAGCACTGTGATGAGAGGGGCCTTGGAGAATTGTGATGACAGGCGTCATGAGGCATTGAGATGGCAGTGGTCATGGAGCATTATGATGAAAGGTGTTATGGAGCACTGTGATTACAGGGGCCATGGAGCATTGTGAATACAAAGGCCATGGAGCATTGAGATGACAGTGGTCATGGAGCATTGTGATGAAAGTGGTAATGGATCATTGTGAGGACAAGTGTCCTGGGACCCTGTGATGACATGGTTCATGGAGCATTGTGATGACAATGGTCATGGCGAATTGTGATGACAATGTCATGGGGCATTGTGATGGCAGTGGTCATCTAGAAATGTGATTAAAGTTATTATGGAGCACAGGAATGAGAGGGGCCATGGAGCATTGTGATGACAAGTCTCATGGAGCATTGTGATGACAGGTGTCAAGGAGCATCGTGATGACAAATGCCATTGAGAATTGTGATCAGAGGTGACATTGGGCATTGTGATGAAAGGGGTCATGGAGTACTGGGAGTACAGGGGCCATGGAGCCTTGTGATAACAAGTGACATGGAGAATAGTGATGACAGGCATCATAGAGCATTGTGATGACAAGTGCCATTTAGCATTTTGATGACAGGGGTCATCAGGCATTGTGTTGACGGGGGTCACGGAGCATTGTGATGACAAAGGCCATAGAGCATTGTGATGAGAGGGGTCATGGAGCATTGTGATGACATGGGCCATGGAGCATTGTGAAGACAAGATTCATGGAGCATTGTGATGACACAGGCATGAAGCATGGTGATGACAACAGACCTGGAACATTGTGATGACAAGGGCATGGAGCATTGTGATTACAGGAGACTTGGGTCATTGTGATGAAATTGGCAGGGATCATTGTGATTAGAGGGATCATGGAGCATTGTGATGACAAGTGTCATGCAATATTGTGCTGACACAGATCATGGAGCATTTTGATGAGAGTGGCCTTGGAGCACAGTGATGAGAGACGTCATGGGGCATTATGGTGACAGTGGTCAAGGAGCATTGTGATGAAAGTGTTCATGGAGCAACGCGATTATCGGGACAATGGAGCATTGTGAATACAAAGGCCATGGAACATTGAGATAACAGAGTTCATGGAGCATTGTGATGACAAGGGTCTTGGGAGCTACTGATGACACGTTTCATACAGCATTGAGATGACAAGGGCCAAGGCGAATTGTGATGACACGTGTCATGGGGCATTGTGATGACATTGGTCATCTTGCATTGTGATGAGAGTGGTCATGTAGAATTTTGATTAAAGGTATCATGGAGCACTGTGATGACAAAGGCCAAGGAACATTGTGATGACAAGTGTCATTCAGCAATGTGATGACACGGGAATGGAGCATTATGATGACAAGTGTTCTGGAGCATTGTGATGACAAGGGTATGGAGCATTGTGATTACAGGGACCATGGAGCATTGTGATGACAACGGCATGGAGCACTGTGATGACATTGGTCATTGAGCATTGTGATTACAAAGACCATGAGGCATTGTGATGACAGGGGCCTTGGAGCATTGTGATGAAAATGGTCATCAAGCATTGTGATGACAGGGGTCATAGAGCATTGTGATGAGAAAGACCATGGAGCATGGTGATGACAGAGGCCATGGAACATTGTGATGACCAGGCCATGTACCATTGTGATGACAAGGGCAGGGAACCTTGTGGTGACCGGGGTCATGGAGCATTTTGATGACAACTTTCATGGAACGTTGTGATGACAGGGGTCATGGAGCATTGTGATGAAAGTTGTCCTGGAGCATTGTGATGACAGCGGTCACAGAGAATTGGGATGAAAGGTATCATGCAGCATTGTGATGACAACGGTCATGGATCATTTGGATGACAGGGGTCATGGAACATTCTGATAACAAGGTTCATAAAGCATTTTGATGACAGGGGTCATGGAGCATTGTGTTGACACGAGCATGGAGCATTGTAATGATAGGATATCTGGAGCATTGTGATGAAAAGGGGATGGAGCATTTTGATGACAGGGTCCAAGGAGAATTGTGCTGACAATGGCATGGAGCATTGTGATGAAAAGGGTACTGGAGCACTGTGAGGAAAGGAATCATGGATCATTGTGATGACAGGGGTCATGGAGCTTTGTGATGACAAGGGTCATGGAGCATTGTGATGACATGGTCAAGGAACATTGCGATGACAAGAATTCTGGAGCATTGTGATGAAAGGGCATGGTGCATTGTGATGAAAGGTGACAAGGAGCATTGTGATGATATGGGCAGAGAACTTTTTGATGACAGGGGTCATGGAGCATTGTGATAAAAAGTGTCATGGAGCATTGTACTGACAGGGATCATGGAGCTTTTTGGTAAGAGAGGTCTTGGAGATTTGTGAAGGCAGGCGTCATGGGGCATTGTGATGACAGCGGTCTTGGAGCATTGGGATGAAAGGGGTCATGGAGCACTGTGATTACAGGGGCCATGGAGCATTGTGAATACAAAGGCCATGGAGCATTGAGATGACAGCGTTCATGGAGCATTGTGATGAAAGTGATCATGGATCATTGTGATGACAAGTGTCCTGGAACCTTGTGATGACACAGTTCATGGAGCATTGTGATGACAAGGACCATGGCGAATTGTGGTATCATCTGTCATGGGGCATTGTGATGACAGTGGTCATGTAGAATTGTATTGAAAGGTAACATGGAGCACTCTGATGACAGGGGCCATGGAACATTGTGATGACAAAGGCCATGGAGCATTGTGATGACAAGTGTCATGGGGCATTTTGATGACATTGGCATGGAGCATTATGATGACAAGAGTTCTGGAGCATTTTGATGACCAGGGCATGGAGCATTGTGATGAAAGTTGTCCTGGAGCATTGTGATGACAGCGGTCACAGAGGATTGGGATGAAAGGTATCATGCAGCATTGCGATGACAACGGTCAGGGATCATTTTGATGACAGGGGTCATGGAACATTCTGATAACAAGTTTCATCAAGCATTTTGATGACAGGGGTCATGGAGCATTGTGTTGACACGGGCATGGAGCATTGTAATGATAGGATATCTGGAGCATTGTGATGAAAAGGGGATGGAGCATTTTGATGACAGGGTCCAAGGAGCATTGTGCTGACAATGGCATGGAGCATTGTGATGAAAAGGGTACTGGAGCACTGTGAGGAAAGGAATCATGGATCATTGTGATGCCAGGGGTCATGGAGCTTTGTGATGACACGGGTCATGGAGCATTGTGATGACACGGTCAAGGAACATTGTGATGACAAGAAATCTGGAGCATTGTGATGAAAGGGCATGGAGCATTGTGATGAAAGGTGACAAGTAGCATTGTGATGATATGGGCAGAGAACTTTGTGATGACAGGGTTCATGGAGCATTGTGATGAAAAGTGTCATGGAACATTGTACTGACAGGGATCATGGAGCTTTTTGGTAAGGGAGCCCTTGGAGATTGGTGGTGGCAGGCGTCATGGGGCATTGTGATGACAGCGGTCTTGGAGCATTGTGATGAAAGGGGTCATGGAGCACTGTGATTACAGGGGCCATGGAGCATTGTGAATACAAAGGCTATGGAGCATTGAGATGACAGGGTTCATGGAGCATTGTGATGAAAGTGATCATGGATCATTGTGATGACAAGTGTCCTGAAACCTTGTGATGACACGGTTCATGGAGCATTGTTATGACAAGGACCATGGCGAATTGTGATGACATCTGAAATGGGGCATTGTGATGACAGTGGTCATGTAGAATTGTGATGAAAGGTATCAAGGAGCACTGTGATGACAGGGGCCATGGAACATTGTGATGACAAAGGCCATGGAGCATTGTGATGACAAGTGTCATGGGACATTTTGATGACATTGGCATGGAACATTATGATGACAAGAGTTCTGGAGAATTTTGATGACAAGGGCATGGAGCATTGTGATGACAGGGCCCATGGAGCATTGTGACGAAGAGGGCAGGGAACATTGTGATGACTGGGTTCATGGAGCCTTGTGATGAAAGGGGCCATGGAGCACTGAGATGACAGGCGTCTTGAGGTATGGTGATGACAGTGGTCATGGAGCATTGTGATGAAAGAGATCATGGAGCAATATGATAAGAGGGGACATGGAGCATTGTGATGACAGGTGTATTGGAGCATTGTGATGAAAATATTAATGGATCATGGTGATGACATGTGTCCTGGAACACTGTGATGACACGGTTCATCGAGTATTGTGATGACAAGGGTCATAGCGAATTGTGATAACAGGTGTCATGGGGTATTGTGATGACATTGATCATCTAGGAATTGTGATGAAAGGTATCATGGAGCACTGTGATGACTGGGGGCATGAAGCATTGTTATGAAAATTGTCCTGGATTATTGTGATGACAGCAGTCATGGAGAATTGGGATGACAGGGATTATGCAGCATTGTGTTGACATGGGTATGGACTATTGTGATGACAATGGTCATGGAGCAATGTGATGAAAGTTTTCATGGAATATCGTGATGAAAAGTGCCTGGGAGCATTGTGACGATAAAGGCCATGGAGCATTGTGATGACAAGTGTCATGGAGCATTGTAATGAAAGCTTTCATTGTGCACTGTGATGACAAGGGGGATGGAGTATTGTGATGAAACTGGTCCTGGAACATTGTGATAACAAAAGCCATGGAGCATTGTGATGACAGGCATCATGGAGAATTGTGAAGAAAGGGGCCATGGGGAATTGTAATGACAATAGAGAAATGTGATGAAAATGGTCAGCGAGCATAGTGATTAAAGTGGTCATTGAGAATTGTGATGAAAAGTGACATAGAGCATTGTGATGACAAAGGTCATGGAGAACTGTGATGACCAGGGTCATGTAGCATTGTGATGACACGTTCATGGAACATTGTGATGACAAGAATTCTGGAGCATTGTGATGACAAGGGCCATGGAGCATTGGGATGCCATGGTCATGGAACATTGTGATGACAAAATTCTGGAGCTTTGTGAGGAAAAAGGCATGGAGCATTGTGATTATAGGGGACATGGAGCATTTTGATGACATGGGCAGGGAACACTGTGATGACAGGTGTTATGGAGCAATGGGATGACAAGTGTCATGGAGCACTGTGATGAGAGGGGCCTTGGAGAATTGTGATGACAGGCGTCATGAGGCATTGAGATGGCAGTGGTCATGGAGCATTATGATGAAAGGTGTTATGGAGCACTGTGATTACAGGGGCCATGGAGCATTGTGAATACAAAGGCCATGGAGCATTGAGATGACAGTGGTCATGGAGCATTGTGATGAAAGTGGTAATGGATCATTGTGAGGACAAGTGTCCTGGGACCCTGTGATGACATGGTTCATGGAGCATTGTGATGACAATGGTCATGGCGAATTGTGATGACAATGTCATGGGGCATTGTGATGGCAGTGGTCATCTAGAAATGTGATTAAAGTTATTATGGAGCACAGTAATGAGAGGGGCCATGGAGCATTGTGATGACAAGTCTCATGGAGCATTGTGATGACAGGTGTCAAGGAGCATCGTGATGACAAATGCCATTGAGAATTGTGATCAGAGGTGACATTGGGCATTGTGATGAAAGGGGTCATGGAGTACTGGGAGTGCAGGGGCCATGGAGCCTTGTGATAACAAGTGACATGGAGAATAGTGATGACAGGCATCATAGAGCATTGTGATGACAAGTGCCATTTAGCATTTTGATGACAGGTGTCATCAGGCATTGTGTTGACGGGGGTCACGGAGCATTGTGATGACAAAGGCCATAGAGCATTGTGATGAGAGGGGTCATGGAGCATTGTGATGACATGGGCCATGGAGCATTGTGAAGACAAGATTCATGGAGCATTGTGATGACACAGGCATGAAGCATGGTGATGACAACAGACCTGGAGCATTGTGATGACAATTGCATGGAGCATTGTGATTACAGGAGACTTGGGTCATTGTGATGAAATTGGCAGGGATCATTGTGATTAGAGGGATCATGGAGCATTGTGATGACAAGTGTCATGCAATATTGTGCTGACACAGATCATGGAGCATTTTGATGAGAGTGGCCTTGGAGCACAGTGATGAGAGACGTCATGGGGCATTATGGTGACAGTGGTCAAGGAGCATTGTGATGAAAGTGTTCATGGAGCAACGCGATTATCGGGACAATGGAGCATTGTGAATACAAAGGCCATGGAACATTGAGATAACAGAGTTCATGGAGCATTGTGATGACAAGGGTCTTGGGAGCTACTGATGACACGTTTCATACAGCATTGAGATGACAAGGGCCAAGGCGAATTGTGATGACACGTGTCATGGGGCATTGTGATGACATTGGTCATCTTGCATTGTGATGAGAGTGGTCATGTAGAATTTTGATTAAAGGTATCATGGAGCACTGTGATGACAAAGGCCAAGGAACATTGTGATGACAAGTGTCATTCAGCAATGTGATGACACGGGAATGGAGCATTATGATGACAAGTGTTCTGGAGCATTGTGATGACAAGGGTATGGAGCATTGTGATTACAGGGACCATGGAGCATTGTGATGACAACGGCATGGAGCACTGTGATGACATTGGTCATTGAGCATTGTGATTACAAAGACCATGAGGCATTGTGATGACAGGGGCCTGGGAGCATTGTGATGAAAATGGTCATCAAGCATTGTGATGACAGGGGTCATAGAGCATTGTGATGAGAAAGACCATGGAGCATGGTGATGACAGAGGCCATGGAACATTGTGATGACCAGGCCATGTACCATTGTGATGACAAGGGCAGGGAACCTTGTGGTGACCGGGGTCATGGAGCATTTTGATGACAACTTTCATGGAACGTTGTGATGACAGGGGTCATGGAGCATTGTGATGAAAGTTGTCCTGGAGCATTGTGATGACAGCGGTCACAGAGAATTGGGATGAAAGGTATCATGCAGCATTGTGATGACAACGGTCATGGATCATTTGGATGACAGGGGTCATGGAACATTCTGATAACAAGGTTCATAAAGCATTTTGATGACAGGGGTCATGGAGCATTGTGTTGACACGAGCATGGAGCATTGTAATGATAGGATATCTGGAGCATTGTGATGAAAAGGGGATGGAGCATTTTGATGACAGGGTCCAAGGAGAATTGTGCTGACAATGGCATGGAGCATTGTGATGAAAAGGGTACTGGAGCACTGTGAGGAAAGGAATCATGGATCATTGTGATGCCAGGGGTCATGGAGCTTTGTGATGACAAGGGTCATGGAGCATTGTGATGACATGGTCAAGGAACATTGCGATGACAAGAATTCTGGAGCATTGTGATGAAAGGGCATGGTGCATTGTGATGAAAGGTGACAAGGAGCATTGTGACGATATGGGCAGAGAACTTTTTGATGACAGGGGTCATGGAGCATTGTGATAAAAAGTGTCATGGAGCATTGTACTGACAGGGATCATGGAGCTTTTTGGTAAGAGAGGTCTTGGAGATTTGTGAAGGCAGGCGTCATGGGGCATTGTGATGACAGCGGTCTTGGAGCATTGGGATGAAAGGGGTCATGGAGCACTGTGATTACAGGGGCCATGGAGCATTGTGAATACAAAGGCCATGGAGCATTGAGATGACAGCGTTCATGGAGCATTGTGATGAAAGTGATCATGGATCATTGTGATGACAAGTGTCCTGGAACCTTGTGATGACACAGTTCATGGAGCATTGTGATGACAAGGACCATGGCGAATTGTGGTATCATCTGTCATGGGGCATTGTGATGACAGTGGTCATGTAGAATTGTATTGAAAGGTAACATGGAGCACTCTGATGACAGGGGCCATGGAACATTGTGATGACAAAGGCCATGGAGCATTGTGATGACAAGTGTCATGGGGCATTTTGATGACATTGGCATGGAGCATTATGATGACAAGAGTTCTGGAGCATTTTGATGACCAGGGCATGGAGCATTGTGATGAAAGTTGTCCTGGAGCATTGTGATGACAGCGGTCACAGAGGATTGGGATGAAAGGTATCATGCAGCATTGCGATGACAACGGTCAGGGATCATTTGGATGACAGGGGTCATGGAACATTCTGATAACAAGTTTCATCAAGCATTTTGATGACAGGGGTCATGGAGCATTGTGTTGACACGGGCATGGAGCATTGTAATGATAGGATATCTGGAGCATTGTGATGAAAAGGGGATGGAGCATTTTGATGACAGGGTCCAAGGAGCATTGTGCTGACAATGGCATGGAGCATTGTGATGAAAAGGGTACTGGAGCACTGTGAGGAAAGGAATCATGGATCATTGTGATGCCAGGGGTCATGGAGCTTTGTGATGACACGGGTCATGGAGCATTGTGATGACACGGTCAAGGAACATTGTGATGACAAGAAATCTGGAGCATTGTGATGAAAGGGCATGGAGCATTGTGATGAAAGGTGACAAGTAGCATTGTGATGATATGGGCAGAGAACTTTGTGATGACAGGGTTCATGGAGCATTGTGATGAAAAGTGTCATGGAACATTGTACTGACAGGGATCATGGAGCTTTTTGGTAAGGGAGCCCTTGGAGATTGGTGGTGGCAGGCGTCATGGGGCATTGTGATGACAGCGGTCTTGGAGCATTGTGATGAAAGGGGTCATGGAGCACTGTGATTACAGGGGCCATGGAGCATTGTGAATACAAAGGCTATGGAGCATTGAGATGACAGGTTTCATGGAGCATTGTGATGAAAGTGATCATGGATCATTGTGATGACAAGTGTCCTGAAACCTTGTGATGACACGGTTCATGGAGCATTGTTATGACAAGGACCATGGCGAATTGTGATGACATCTGAAATGGGGCATTGTGATGACAGTGGTCATGTAGAATTGTGATGAAAGGTATCAAGGAGCACTGTGATGACAGGGGCCATGGAACATTGTGATGACAAAGGCCATGGAGCATTGTGATGACAAGTGTCATGGGACATTTTGATGACATTGGCATGGAACATTATGATGACAAGAGTTCTGGAGAATTTTGATGACAAGGGCATGGAGCATTGTGATGACAGGGCCCATGGAGCATTGTGACGAAGAGGGCAGGGAACATTGTGATGACTGGGTTCATGGAGCCTTGTGATGAAAGGGGCCATGGAGCACTGAGATGACAGGCGTCTTGAGGTATGGTGATGACAGTGGTCATGGAGCATTGTGATGAAAGAGATCATGGAGCAATATGATAAGAGGGGACATGGAGCATTGTGATGACAGGTGTATTGGAGCATTGTGATGAAAATATTAATGGATCATGGTGATGACATGTGTCCTGGAACACTGTGATGACACGGTTCATCGAGTATTGTGATGACAAGGGTCATAGCGAATTGTGATAACAGGTGTCATGGGGTATTGTGATGACATTGATCATCTAGGAATTGTGATGAAAGGTATCATGGAGCACTGTGATGACTGGGGGCATGAAGCATTGTTATGAAAATTGTCCTGGATTATTGTGATGACAGCAGTCATGGAGAATTGGGATGACAGGGATTATGCAGCATTGTGTTGACATGGGTATGGACTATTGTGATGACAATGGTCATGGAGCAATGTGATGAAAGTTTTCATGGAATATCGTGATGAAAAGTGCCTGGGAGCATTGTGACGATAAAGGCCATGGAGCATTGTGATGACAAGTGTCATGGAGCATTGTAATGAAAGCTTTCATTGTGCACTGTGATGACAAGGGGGATGGAGTATTGTGATGAAACTGGTCCTGGAGCATTGTGATAACAAAAGCCATGGAGCATTGTGATGACAGGCATCATGGAGAATTGTGAAGAAAGGGGCCATGGGGAATTGTAATGACAATAGAGAAATGTGATGAAAATGGTCAGCGAGCATAGTGATTAAAGTGGTCATTGAGAATTGTGATGAAAAGTGACATAGAGCATTGTGATGACAAAGGTCATGGAGAACTGTGATGACCAGGGTCATGTAGCATTGTGATGACACGTTCATGGAACATTGTGATGACAAGAATTCTGGAGCATTGTGATGACAAGGGCCATGGAGCATTGGGATGCCACGGTCATGGAACATTGTGATGACAAAATTCTGGAGCTTTGTGAGGAAAAAGGCATGGAGCATTGTGATTATAGGGGACATGGAGCATTTTGATGACATGGGCAGGGAACACTGTGATGACAGGTGTTATGGAGCAATGGGATGACAAGTGTCATGGAGCACTGTGATGAGAGGGGCCTTGGAGAATTGTGATGACAGGCGTCATGAGGCATTGAGATGGCAGTGGTCATGGAGCATTATGATGAAAGGTGTTATGGAGCACTGTGATTACAGGGGCCATGGAGCATTGTGAATACAAAGGCCATGGAGCATTGAGATGACAGTGGTCATGGAGCATTGTGATGAAAGTGGTAATGGATCATTGTGAGGACAAGTGTCCTGGGACCCTGTGATGACATGGTTCATGGAGCATTGTGATGACAATGGTCATGGCGAATTGTGATGACAATGTCATGGGGCATTGTGATGGCAGTGGTCATCTAGAAATGTGATTAAAGTTATTATGGAGCACAGTAATGAGAGGGGCCATGGAGCATTGTGATGACAAGTCTCATGGAGCATTGTGATGACAGGTGTCAAGGAGCATCGTGATGACAAATGCCATTGAGAATTGTGATCAGAGGTGACATTGGGCATTGTGATGAAAGGGGTCATGGAGTACTGGGAGTACAGGGACCATGGAGCCTTGTGATAACAAGTGACATGGAGAATAGTGATGACAGGCATCATAGAGCATTGTGATGACAAGTGCCATTTAGCATTTTGATGACAGGGGTCATCAGGCATTGTGTTGACGGGGGTCACGGAGCATTGTGATGACAAAGGCCATAGAGCATTGTGATGAGAGGGGTCATGGAGCATTGTGATGACATGGGCCATGGAGCATTGTGAAGACAAGATTCATGGAGCATTGTGATGACACAGGCATGAAGCATGGTGATGACAACAGACCTGGAGCATTGTGATGACAAGGGCATGGAGCATTGTGATTACAGGAGACTTGGGTCATTGTGATGAAATTGGCAGGGATCATTGTGATTAGAGGGATCATGGAGCATTGTGATGACAAGTGTCATGCAATATTGTGCTGACACAGATCATGGAGCATTTTGATGAGAGTGGCCTTGGAGCACAGTGATGAGAGACGTCATGGGGCATTATGGTGACAGTGGTCAAGGAGCATTGTGATGAAAGTGTTCATGGAGCAACGCGATTATCGGGACAATGGAGCATTGTGAATACAAAGGCCATGGAACATTGAGATAACAGAGTTCATGGAGCATTGTGATGACAAGGGTCTTGGGAGCTACTGATGACACGTTTCATACAGCATTGAGATGACAAGGGCCAAGGCGAATTGTGATGACACGTGTCATGGGGCATTGTGATGACATTGGTCATCTTGCATTGTGATGAGAGTGGTCATGTAGAATTTTGATTAAAGGTATCATGGAGCACTGTGATGACAAAGGCCAAGGAACATTGTGATGACAAGTGTCATTCAGCAATGTGATGACACGGGAATGGAGCATTATGATGACAAGTGTTCTGGAGCATTGTGATGACAAGGGTATGGAGCATTGTGATTACAGGGACCATGGAGCATTGTGATGACAACGGCATGGAGCACTGTGATGACATTGGTCATTGAGCATTGTGATTACAAAGACCATGAGGCATTGTGATGACAGGGGCCTGGGAGCATTGTGATGAAAATGGTCATCAAGCATTGTGATGACAGGGGTCATAGAGCATTGTGATGAGAAAGACCATGGAGCATGGTGATGACAGAGGCCATGGAACATTGTGATGACCAGGCCATGTACCATTGTGATGACAAGGGCAGGGAACCTTGTGGTGACCGGGGTCATGGAGCATTTTGATGACAACTTTCATGGAACGTTGTGATGACAGGGGTCATGGAGCATTGTGATGAAAGTTGTCCTGGAGCATTGTGATGACAGCGGTCACAGAGAATTGGGATGAAAGGTATCATGCAGCATTGTGATGACAACGGTCATGGATCATTTGGATGACAGGGGTCATGGAACATTCTGATAACAAGGTTCATAAAGCATTTTGATGACAGGGGTCATGGAGCATTGTGTTGACACGAGCATGGAGCATTGTAATGATAGGATATCTGGAGCATTGTGATGAAAAGGGGATGGAGCATTTTGATGACAGGGTCCAAGGAGAATTGTGCTGACAATGGCATGGAGCATTGTGATGAAAAGGGTACTGGAGCACTGTGAGGAAAGGAATCATGGATCATTGTGATGACAGGGGTCATGGAGCTTTGTGATGACAAGGGTCATGGAGCATTGTGATGACATGGTCAAGGAACATTGCGATGACAAGAATTCTGGAGCATTGTGATGAAAGGGCATGGTGCATTGTGATGAAAGGTGACAAGGAGCATTGTGATGATATGGGCAGAGAACTTTTTGATGACAGGGGTCATGGAGCATTGTGATAAAAAGTGTCACGGAGCATTGTACTGACAGGGATCATGGAGCTTTTTGGTAAGAGAGGTCTTGGAGATTTGTGAAGGCAGGCGTCATGGGGCATTGTGATGACAGCGGTCTTGGAGCATTGGGATGAAAGGGGTCATGGAGCACTGTGATTACAGGGGCCATGGAGCATTGTGAATACAAAGGCCATGGAGCATTGAGATGACAGCGTTCATGGAGCATTGTGATGAAAGTGATCATGGATCATTGTGATGACAAGTGTCCTGGAACCTTGTGATGACACAGTTCATGGAGCATTGTGATGACAAGGACCATGGCGAATTGTGGTATCATCTGTCATGGGGCATTGTGATGACAGTGGTCATGTAGAATTGTATTGAAAGGTAACATGGAGCACTCTGATGACAGGGGCCATGGAACATTGTGATGACAAAGGCCATGGAGCATTGTGATGACAAGTGTCATGGGGCATTTTGATGACATTGGCATGGAGCATTATGATGACAAGAGTTCTGGAGCATTTTGATGACCAGGGCATGGAGCATTGTGATGAAAGTTGTCCTGGAGCATTGTGATGACAGCGGTCACAGAGGATTGGGATGAAAGGTATCATGCAGCATTGCGATGACAACGGTCAGGGATCATTTTGATGACAGGGGTCATGGAACATTCTGATAACAAGTTTCATCAAGCATTTTGATGACAGGGGTCATGGAGCATTGTGTTGACACGGGCATGGAGCATTGTAATGATAGGATATCTGGAGCATTGTGATGAAAAGGGGATGGAGCATTTTGATGACAGGGTCCAAGGAGCATTGTGCTGACAATGGCATGGAGCATTGTGATGAAAAGGGTACTGGAGCACTCTGAGGAAAGGAATCATGGATCATTGTGATGCCAGGGGTCATGGACCTTTGTGATGACACGAGTCATGGAGCATTGTGATGACACGGTCAAGGAACATTGTGATGACAAGAAATCTGGAGCATTGTGATGAAAGGGCATGGAGCATTGTGATGAAAGGTGACAAGTAGCATTGTGATGATATGGGCAGAGAACTTTGTGATGACAGGGTTCATGGAGCATTGTGATGAAAAGTGTCATGGAACATTGTACTGACAGGGATCATGGAGCTTTTTGGTAAGGGAGCCCTTGGAGATTGGTGGTGGCAGGCGTCATGGGGCATTGTGATGACAGCGGTCTTGGAGCATTGTGATGAAAGGGGTCATGGAGCACTGTGATTACAGGGGCCATGGAGCATTGTGAATACAAAGGCTATGGAGCATTGAGATGACAGGGTTCATGGAGCATTGTGATGAAAGTGATCATGGATCATTGTGATGACAAGTGTCCTGAAACCTTGTGATGACACGGTTCATGGAGCATTGTTATGACAAGGACCATGGCGAATTGTGATGACATCTGAAATGGGGCATTGTGATGACAGTGGTCATGTAGAATTGTGATGAAAGGTATCAAGGAGCACTGTGATGACAGGGGCCATGGAACATTGTGATGACAAAGGCCATGGAGCATTGTGATGACAAGTGTCATGGGACATTTTGATGACATTGGCATGGAACATTATGATGACAAGAGTTCTGGAGAATTTTGATGACAAGGGCATGGAGCATTGTGATGACAGGGCCCATGGAGCATTGTGACGAAGAGGGCAGGGAACATTGTGATGACTGGGTTCATGGAGCCTTGTGATGAAAGGGGCCATGGAGCACTGAGATGACAGGCGTCTTGAGGTATGGTGATGACAGTGGTCATGGAGCATTGTGATGAAAGAGATCATGGAGCAATATGATAAGAGGGGACATGGAGCATTGTGATGACAGGTGTATTGGAGCATTGTGATGAAAATATTAATGGATCATTGTGATGACATGTGTCCTGGAACACTGTGATGACACGGTTCATCGAGTAGTGTGATGACAAGGGTCATAGCGAATTGTGATACCAGGTGTCATGGGGCATTGTGATGACATTGATCATCTAGGAATTGTGATGAAAGGTATCATGGAGCACTGTGATGACTGGGGGCATGAAGCATTGTTATGAAAATTGTCCTGGATTATTGTGATGACAGCAGTCATGGAGAATTGGGATGACAGGGATTATGCAGCATTGTGTTGACATGGGTATGGACTATTGTGATGACAATGGTCATGGAGCAATGTGATGAAAGTTTTCATGGAATATCGTGATGAAAAGTGCCTGGGAGCATTGTGACGATAAAGGCCATGGAGCATTGTGATGACAAGTGTCATGGAGCATTGTAATGAAAGCTTTCATTGTGCACTGTGATGACAAGGGGGATGGAGTATTGTGATGAAACTGGTCCTGGAGCATTGTGATAACAAAAGCCATGGAGCATTGTGATGACAGGCATCATGGAGAATTGTGAAGAAAGGGGCCATGGGGAATTGTAATGACAATAGAGAAATGTGATGAAAATGGTCAGCGAGCATAGTGATTAAAGTGGTCATTGAGAATTGTGATGAAAAGTGACATAGAGCATTGTGATGACAAAGGTCATGGAGAACTGTGATGACCAGGGTCATGTAGCATTGTGATGACACGTTCATGGAACATTGTGATGACAAGAATTCTGGAGCATTGTGATGACAAGGGCCATGGAGCATTGGGATGCCACGGTCATGGAACATTGTGATGACAAAATTCTGGAGCTTTGTGAGGAAAAAGGCATGGAGCATTGTGATTATAGGGGACATGGAGCATTTTGATGACATGGGCAGGGAACACTGTGATGACAGGTGTTATGGAGCAATGGGATGACAAGTGTCATGGAGCACTGTGATGAGAGGGGCCTTGGAGAATTGTGATGACAGGCGTCATGAGGCATTGAGATGGCAGTGGTCATGGAGCATTATGATGAAAGGTGTTATGGAGCACTGTGATTACAGGGGCCATGGAGCATTGTGAATACAAAGGCCATGGAGCATTGAGATGACAGTGGTCATGGAGCATTGTGATGAAAGTGGTAATGGATCATTGTGAGGACAAGTGTCCTGGGACCCTGTGATGACATGGTTCATGGAGCATTGTGATGACAATGGTCATGGCGAGTTGTGATGACAATGTCATGGGGCATTGTGATGGCAGTGGTCATCTAGAAATGTGATTAAAGTTATTATGGAGCACAGTAATGAGAGGGGCCATGGAGCATTGTGATGACAAGTCTCATGGAGCATTGTGATGACAGGTGTCAAGGAGCATCGTGATGACAAATGCCATTGAGAATTGTGATCAGAGGTGACATTGGGCATTGTGATGAAAGGGGTCATGGAGTACTGGGAGTACAGGGACCATGGAGCCTTGTGATAACAAGTGACATGGAGAATAGTGATGACAGGCATCATAGAGCATTGTGATGACAAGTGCCATTTAGCATTTTGATGACAGGGGTCATCAGGCATTGTGTTGACGGGGGTCACGGAGCATTGTGATGACAAAGGCCATAGAGCATTGTGATGAGAGGGGTCATGGAGCATTGTGATGACATGGGCCATGGAGCATTGTGAAGACAAGATTCATGGAGCATTGTGATGACACAGGCATGAAGCATGGTGATGACAACAGACCTGGAGCATTGTGATGACAAGGGCATGGAGCATTGTGATTACAGGAGACTTGGGTCATTGTGATGAAATTGGCAGGGATCATTGTGATTAGAGGGATCATGGAGCATTGTGATGACAAGTGTCATGCAATATTGTGCTGACACAGATCATGGAGCATTTTGATGAGAGTGGCCTTGGAGCACAGTGATGAGAGACGTCATGGGGCATTATGGTGACAGTGGTCAAGGAGCATTGTGATGAAAGTGTTCATGGAGCAACGCGATTATCGGGACAATGGAGCATTGTGAATACAAAGGCCATGGAACATTGAGATAACAGAGTTCATGGAGCATTGTGATGACAAGGGTCTTGGGAGCTACTGATGACACGTTTCATACAGCATTGAGATGACAAGGGCCAAGGCGAATTGTGATGACACGTGTCATGGGGCATTGTGATGACATTGGTCATCTTGCATTGTGATGAGAGTGGTCATGTAGAATTTTGATTAAAGGTATCATGGAGCACTGTGATGACAAAGGCCAAGGAACATTGTGATGACAAGTGTCATTCAGCAATGTGATGACACGGGAATGGAGCATTATGATGACAAGTGTTCTGGAGCATTGTGATGACAAGGGTATGGAGCATTGTGATTACAGGGACCATGGAGCATTGTGATGACAACGGCATGGAGCACTGTGATGACATTGGTCATTGAGCATTGTGATTACAAAGACCATGAGGCATTGTGATGACAGGGGCCTGGGAGCATTGTGATGAAAATGGTCATCAAGCATTGTGATGACAGGGGTCATAGAGCATTGTGATGAGAAAGACCATGGAGCATGGTGATGACAGAGGCCATGGAACATTGTGATGACCAGGCCATGTACCATTGTGATGACAAGGGCAGGGAACCTTGTGGTGACCGGGGTCATGGAGCATTTTGATGACAACTTTCATGGAACGTTGTGATGACAGGGGTCATGGAGCATTGTGATGAAAGTTGTCCTGGAGCATTGTGATGACAGCGGTCACAGAGAATTGGGATGAAAGGTATCATGCAGCATTGTGATGACAACGGTCATGGATCATTTGGATGACAGGGGTCATGGAACATTCTGATAACAAGGTTCATAAAGCATTTTGATGACAGGGGTCATGGAGCATTGTGTTGACACGAGCATGGAGCATTGTAATGATAGGATATCTGGAGCATTGTGATGAAAAGGGGATGGAGCATTTTGATGACAGGGTCCAAGGAGAATTGTGCTGACAATGGCATGGAGCATTGTGATGAAAAGGGTACTGGAGCACTGTGAGGAAAGGAATCATGGATCATTGTGATGACAGGGGTCATGGAGCTTTGTGATGACAAGGGTCATGGAGCATTGTGATGACATGGTCAAGGAACATTGCGATGACAAGAATTCTGGAGCATTGTGATGAAAGGGCATGGTGCATTGTGATGAAAGGTGACAAGGAGCATTGTGATGATATGGGCAGAGAACTTTTTGATGACAGGGGTCATGGAGCATTGTGATAAAAAGTGTCATGGAGCATTGTACTGACAGGGATCATGGAGCTTTTTGGTAAGAGAGGTCTTGGAGATTTGTGAAGGCAGGCGTCATGGGGCATTGTGATGACAGCGGTCTTGGAGCATTGGGATGAAAGGGGTCATGGAGCACTGTGATTACAGGGGCCATGGAGCATTGTGAATACAAAGGCCATGGAGCATTGAGATGACAGCGTTCATGGAGCATTGTGATGAAAGTGATCATGGATCATTGTGATGACAAGTGTCCTGGAACCTTGTGATGACACAGTTCATGGAGCATTGTGATGACAAGGACCATGGCGAATTGTGGTATCATCTGTCATGGGGCATTGTGATGACAGTGGTCATGTAGAATTGTATTGAAAGGTAACATGGAGCACTCTGATGACAGGGGCCATGGAACATTGTGATGACAAAGGCCATGGAGCATTGTGATGACAAGTGTCATGGGGCATTTTGATGACATTGGCATGGAGCATTATGATGACAAGAGTTCTGGAGCATTTTGATGACCAGGGCATGGAGCATTGTGATGAAAGTTGTCCTGGAGCATTGTGATGACAGCGGTCACAGAGGATTGGGATGAAAGGTATCATGCAGCATTGCGATGACAACGGTCAGGGATCATTTTGATGACAGGGGTCATGGAACATTCTGATAACAAGTTTCATCAAGCATTTTGATGACAGGGGTCATGGAGCATTGTGTTGACACGGGCATGGAGCATTGTAATGATAGGATATCTGGAGCATTGTGATGAAAAGGGGATGGAGCATTTTGATGACAGGGTCCAAGGAGCATTGTGCTGACAATGGCATGGAGCATTGTGATGAAAAGGGTACTGGAGCACTGTGAGGAAAGGAATCATGGATCATTGTGATGCCAGGGGTCATGGAGCTTTGTGATGACACGGGTCATGGAGCATTGTGATGACACGGTCAAGGAACATTGTGATGACAAGAAATCTGGAGCATTGTGATGAAAGGGCATGGAGCATTGTGATGAAAGGTGACAAGTAGCATTGTGATGATATGGGCAGAGAACTTTGTGATGACAGGGTTCATGGAGCATTGTGATGAAAAGTGTCATGGAACATTGTACTGACAGGGATCATGGAGCTTTTTGGTAAGGGAGCCCTTGGAGATTGGTGGTGGCAGGCGTCATGGGGCATTGTGATGACAGCGGTCTTGGAGCATTGTGATGAAAGGGGTCATGGAGCACTGTGATTACAGGGGCCATGGAGCATTGTGAATACAAAGGCTATGGAGCATTGAGATGACAGGGTTCATGGAGCATTGTGATGAAAGTGATCATGGATCATTGTGATGACAAGTGTCCTGAAACCTTGTGATGACACGGTTCATGGAGCATTGTTATGACAAGGACCATGGCGAATTGTGATGACATCTGAAATGGGGCATTGTGATGACAGTGGTCATGTAGAATTGTGATGAAAGGTATCAAGGAGCACTGTGATGACAGGGGCCATGGAACATTGTGATGACAAAGGCCATGGAGCATTGTGATGACAAGTGTCATGGGACATTTTGATGACATTGGCATGGAACATTATGATGACAAGAGTTCTGGAGAATTTTGATGACAAGGGCATGGAGCATTGTGATGACAGGGCCCATGGAGCATTGTGACGAAGAGGGCAGGGAACATTGTGATGACTGGGTTCATGGAGCCTTGTGATGAAAGGGGCCATGGAGCACTGAGATGACAGGCGTCTTGAGGTATGGTGATGACAGTGGTCATGGAGCATTGTGATGAAAGAGATCATGGAGCAATATGATAAGAGGGGACATGGAGCATTGTGATGACAGGTGTATTGGAGCATTGTGATGAAAATATTAATGGATCATGGTGATGACATGTGTCCTGGAACACTGTGATGACACGGTTCATCGAGTATTGTGATGACAAGGGTCATAGCGAATTGTGATAACAGGTGTCATGGGGTATTGTGATGACATTGATCATCTAGGAATTGTGATGAAAGGTATCATGGAGCACTGTGATGACTGGGGGCATGAAGCATTGTTATGAAAATTGTCCTGGATTATTGTGATGACAGCAGTCATGGAGAATTGGGATGACAGGGATTATGCAGCATTGTGTTGACATGGGTATGGACTATTGTGATGACAATGGTCATGGAGCAATGTGATGAAAGTTTTCATGGAATATCGTGATGAAAAGTGCCTGGGAGCATTGTGACGATAAAGGCCATGGAGCATTGTGATGACAAGTGTCATGGAGCATTGTAATGAAAGCTTTCATTGTGCACTGTGATGACAAGGGGGATGGAGTATTGTGATGAAACTGGTCCTGGAACATTGTGATAACAAAAGCCATGGAGCATTGTGATGACAGGCATCATGGAGAATTGTGAAGAAAGGGGCCATGGGGAATTGTAATGACAATAGAGAAATGTGATGAAAATGGTCAGCGAGCATAGTGATTAAAGTGGTCATTGAGAATTGTGATGAAAAGTGACATAGAGCATTGTGATGACAAAGGTCATGGAGAACTGTGATGACCAGGGTCATGTAGCATTGTGATGACACGTTCATGGAACATTGTGATGACAAGAATTCTGGAGCATTGTGATGACAAGGGCCATGGAGCATTGGGATGCCACGGTCATGGAACATTGTGATGACAAAATTCTGGAGCTTTGTGAGGAAAAAGGCATGGAGCATTGTGATTATAGGGGACATGGAGCATTTTGATGACATGGGCAGGGAACACTGTGATGACAGGTGTTATGGAGCAATGGGATGACAAGTGTCATGGAGCACTGTGATGAGAGGGGCCTTGGAGAATTGTGATGACAGGCGTCATGAGGCATTGAGATGGCAGTGGTCATGGAGCATTATGATGAAAGGTGTTATGGAGCACTGTGATTACAGGGGCCATGGAGCATTGTGAATACAAAGGCCATGGAGCATTGAGATGACAGTGGTCATGGAGCATTGTGATGAAAGTGGTAATGGATCATTGTGAGGACAAGTGTCCTGGGACCCTGTGATGACATGGTTCATGGAGCATTGTGATGACAATGGTCATGGCGAATTGTGATGACAATGTCATGGGGCATTGTGATGGCAGTGGTCATCTAGAAATGTGATTAAAGTTATTATGGAGCACAGTAATGAGAGGGGCCATGGAGCATTGTGATGACAAGTCTCATGGAGCATTGTGATGACAGGTGTCAAGGAGCATCGTGATGACAAATGCCATTGAGAATTGTGATCAGAGGTGACATTGGGCATTGTGATGAAAGGGGTCATGGAGTACTGGGAGTACAGGGACCATGGAGCCTTGTGATAACAAGTGACATGGAGAATAGTGATGACAGGCATCATAGAGCATTGTGATGACAAGTGCCATTTAGCATTTTGATGACAGGGGTCATCAGGCATTGTGTTGACGGGGGTCACGGAGCATTGTGATGACAAAGGCCATAGAGCATTGTGATGAGAGGGGTCATGGAGCATTGTGATGACATGGGCCATGGAGCATTGTGAAGACAAGATTCATGGAGCATTGTGATGACACAGGCATGAAGCATGGTGATGACAACAGACCTGGAGCATTGTGATGACAAGGGCATGGAGCATTGTGATTACAGGAGACTTGGGTCATTGTGATGAAATTGGCAGGGATCATTGTGATTAGAGGGATCATGGAGCATTGTGATGACAAGTGTCATGCAATATTGTGCTGACACAGATCATGGAGCATTTTGATGAGAGTGGCCTTGGAGCACAGTGATGAGAGACGTCATGGGGCATTATGGTGACAGTGGTCAAGGAGCATTGTGATGAAAGTGTTCATGGAGCAACGCGATTATCGGGACAATGGAGCATTGTGAATACAAAGGCCATGGAACATTGAGATAACAGAGTTCATGGAGCATTGTGATGACAAGGGTCTTGGGAGCTACTGATGACACGTTTCATACAGCATTGAGATGACAAGGGCCAAGGCGAATTGTGATGACACGTGTCATGGGGCATTGTGATGACATTGGTCATCTTGCATTGTGATGAGAGTGGTCATGTAGAATTTTGATTAAAGGTATCATGGAGCACTGTGATGACAAAGGCCAAGGAACATTGTGATGACAAGTGTCATTCAGCAATGTGATGACACGGGAATGGAGCATTATGATGACAAGTGTTCTGGAGCATTGTGATGACAAGGGTATGGAGCATTGTGATTACAGGGACCATGGAGCATTGTGATGACAACGGCATGGAGCACTGTGATGACATTGGTCATTGAGCATTGTGATTACAAAGACCATGAGGCATTGTGATGACAGGGGCCTGGGAGCATTGTGATGAAAATGGTCATCAAGCATTGTGATGACAGGGGTCATAGAGCATTGTGATGAGAAAGACCATGGAGCATGGTGATGACAGAGGCCATGGAACATTGTGATGACCAGGCCATGTACCATTGTGATGACAAGGGCAGGGAACCTTGTGGTGACCGGGGTCATGGAGCATTTTGATGACAACTTTCATGGAACGTTGTGATGACAGGGGTCATGGAGCATTGTGATGAAAGTTGTCCTGGAGCATTGTGATGACAGCGGTCACAGAGAATTGGGATGAAAGGTATCATGCAGCATTGTGATGACAACGGTCATGGATCATTTGGATGACAGGGGTCATGGAACATTCTGATAACAAGGTTCATAAAGCATTTTGATGACAGGGGTCATGGAGCATTGTGTTGACACGAGCATGGAGCATTGTAATGATAGGATATCTGGAGCATTGTGATGAAAAGGGGATGGAGCATTTTGATGACAGGGTCCAAGGAGAATTGTGCTGACAATGGCATGGAGCATTGTGATGAAAAGGGTACTGGAGCACTGTGAGGAAAGGAATCATGGATCATTGTGATGACAGGGGTCATGGAGCTTTGTGATGACAAGGGTCATGGAGCATTGTGATGACATGGTCAAGGAACATTGCGATGACAAGAATTCTGGAGCATTGTGATGAAAGGGCATGGTGCATTGTGATGAAAGGTGACAAGGAGCATTGTGATGATATGGGCAGAGAACTTTTTGATGACAGGGGTCATGGAGCATTGTGATAAAAAGTGTCATGGAGCATTGTACTGACAGGGATCATGGAGCTTTTTGGTAAGAGAGGTCTTGGAGATTTGTGAAGGCAGGCGTCATGGGGCATTGTGATGACAGCGGTCTTGGAGCATTGGGATGAAAGGGGTCATGGAGCACTGTGATTACAGGGGCCATGGAGCATTGTGAATACAAAGGCCATGGAGCATTGAGATGACAGCGTTCATGGAGCATTGTGATGAAAGTGATCATGGATCATTGTGATGACAAGTGTCCTGGAACCTTGTGATGACACAGTTCATGGAGCATTGTGATGACAAGGACCATGGCGAATTGTGGTATCATCTGTCATGGGGCATTGTGATGACAGTGGTCATGTAGAATTGTATTGAAAGGTAACATGGAGCACTCTGATGACAGGGGCCATGGAACATTGTGATGACAAAGGCCATGGAGCATTGTGATGACAAGTGTCATGGGGCATTTTGATGACATTGGCATGGAGCATTATGATGACAAGAGTTCTGGAGCATTTTGATGACCAGGGCATGGAGCATTGTGATGAAAGTTGTCCTGGAGCATTGTGATGACAGCGGTCACAGAGGATTGGGATGAAAGGTATCATGCAGCATTGCGATGACAACGGTCAGGGATCATTTTGATGACAGGGGTCATGGAACATTCTGATAACAAGTTTCATCAAGCATTTTGATGACAGGGGTCATGGAGCATTGTGTTGACACGGGCATGGAGCATTGTAATGATAGGATATCTGGAGCATTGTGATGAAAAGGGGATGGAGCATTTTGATGACAGGGTCCAAGGAGCATTGTGCTGACAATGGCATGGAGCATTGTGATGAAAAGGGTACTGGAGCACTCTGAGGAAAGGAATCATGGATCATTGTGATGCCAGGGGTCATGGAGCTTTGTGATGACACGGGTCATGGAGCATTGTGATGACACGGTCAAGGAACATTGTGATGACAAGAAATCTGGAGCATTGTGATGAAAGGGCATGGAGCATTGTGATGAAAGGTGACAAGTAGCATTGTGATGATATGGGCAGAGAACTTTGTGATGACAGGGTTCATGGAGCATTGTGATGAAAAGTGTCATGGAACATTGTACTGACAGGGATCATGGAGCTTTTTGGTAAGGGAGCCCTTGGAGATTGGTGGTGGCAGGCGTCATGGGGCATTGTGATGACAGCGGTCTTGGAGCATTGTGATGAAAGGGGTCATGGAGCACTGTGATTACAGGGGCCATGGAGCATTGTGAATACAAAGGCTATGGAGCATTGAGATGACAGGGTTCATGGAGCATTGTGATGAAAGTGATCATGGATCATTGTGATGACAAGTGTCCTGAAACCTTGTGATGACACGGTTCATGGAGCATTGTTATGACAAGGACCATGGCGAATTGTGATGACATCTGAAATGGGGCATTGTGATGACAGTGGTCATGTAGAATTGTGATGAAAGGTATCAAGGAGCACTGTGATGACAGGGGCCATGGAACATTGTGATGACAAAGGCCATGGAGCATTGTGATGACAAGTGTCATGGGACATTTTGATGACATTGGCATGGAACATTATGATGACAAGAGTTCTGGAGAATTTTGATGACAAGGGCATGGAGCATTGTGATGACAGGGCCCATGGAGCATTGTGACGAAGAGGGCAGGGAACATTGTGATGACTGGGTTCATGGAGCCTTGTGATGAAAGGGGCCATGGAGCACTGAGATGACAGGCGTCTTGAGGTATGGTGATGACAGTGGTCATGGAGCATTGTGATGAAAGAGATCATGGAGCAATATGATAAGAGGGGACATGGAGCATTGTGATGACAGGTGTATTGGAGCATTGTGATGAAAATATTAATGGATCATGGTGATGACATGTGTCCTGGAACACTGTGATGACACGGTTCATCGAGTATTGTGATGACAAGGGTCATAGCGAATTGTGATAACAGGTGTCATGGGGTATTGTGATGACATTGATCATCTAGGAATTGTGATGAAAGGTATCATGGAGCACTGTGATGACTGGGGGCATGAAGCATTGTTATGAAAATTGTCCTGGATTATTGTGATGACAGCAGTCATGGAGAATTGGGATGACAGGGATTATGCAGCATTGTGTTGACATGGGTATGGACTATTGTGATGACAATGGTCATGGAGCAATGTGATGAAAGTTTTCATGGAATATCGTGATGAAAAGTGCCTGGGAGCATTGTGACGATAAAGGCCATGGAGCATTGTGATGACAAGTGTCATGGAGCATTGTAATGAAAGCTTTCATTGTGCACTGTGATGACAAGGGGGATGGAGTATTGTGATGAAACTGGTCCTGGAACATTGTGATAACAAAAGCCATGGAGCATTGTGATGACAGGCATCATGGAGAATTGTGAAGAAAGGGGCCATGGGGAATTGTAATGACAATAGAGAAATGTGATGAAAATGGTCAGCGAGCATAGTGATTAAAGTGGTCATTGAGAATTGTGATGAAAAGTGACATAGAGCATTGTGATGACAAAGGTCATGGAGAACTGTGATGACCAGGGTCATGTAGCATTGTGATGACACGTTCATGGAACATTGTGATGACAAGAATTCTGGAGCATTGTGATGACAAGGGCCATGGAGCATTGGGATGCCACGGTCATGGAACATTGTGATGACAAAATTCTGGAGCTTTGTGAGGAAAAAGGCATGGAGCATTGTGATTATAGGGGACATGGAGCATTTTGATGACATGGGCAGGGAACACTGTGATGACAGGTGTTATGGAGCAATGGGATGACAAGTGTCATGGAGCACTGTGATGAGAGGGGCCTTGGAGAATTGTGATGACAGGCGTCATGAGGCATTGAGATGGCAGTGGTCATGGAGCATTATGATGAAAGGTGTTATGGAGCACTGTGATTACAGGGGCCATGGAGCATTGTGAATACAAAGGCCATGGAGCATTGAGATGACAGTGGTCATGGAGCATTGTGATGAAAGTGGTAATGGATCATTGTGAGGACAAGTGTCCTGGGACCCTGTGATGACATGGTTCATGGAGCATTGTGATGACAATGGTCATGGCGAATTGTGATGACAATGTCATGGGGCATTGTGATGGCAGTGGTCATCTAGAAATGTGATTAAAGTTATTATGGAGCACAGTAATGAGAGGGGCCATGGAGCATTGTGATGACAAGTCTCATGGAGCATTGTGATGACAGGTGTCAAGGAGCATCGTGATGACAAATGCCATTGAGAATTGTGATCAGAGGTGACATTGGGCATTGTGATGAAAGGGGTCATGGAGTACTGGGAGTGCAGGGGCCATGGAGCCTTGTGATAACAAGTGACATGGAGAATAGTGATGACAGGCATCATAGAGCATTGTGATGACAAGTGCCATTTAGCATTTTGATGACAGGTGTCATCAGGCATTGTGTTGACGGGGGTCACGGAGCATTGTGATGACAAAGGCCATAGAGCATTGTGATGAGAGGGGTCATGGAGCATTGTGATGACATGGGCCATGGAGCATTGTGAAGACAAGATTCATGGAGCATTGTGATGACACAGGCATGAAGCATGGTGATGACAACAGACCTGGAGCATTGTGATGACAATTGCATGGAGCATTGTGATTACAGGAGACTTGGGTCATTGTGATGAAATTGGCAGGGATCATTGTGATTAGAGGGATCATGGAGCATTGTGATGACAAGTGTCATGCAATATTGTGCTGACACAGATCATGGAGCATTTTGATGAGAGTGGCCTTGGAGCACAGTGATGAGAGACGTCATGGGGCATTATGGTGACAGTGGTCAAGGAGCATTGTGATGAAAGTGTTCATGGAGCAACGCGATTATCGGGACAATGGAGCATTGTGAATACAAAGGCCATGGAACATTGAGATAACAGAGTTCATGGAGCATTGTGATGACAAGGGTCTTGGGAGCTACTGATGACACGTTTCATACAGCATTGAGATGACAAGGGCCAAGGCGAATTGTGATGACACGTGTCATGGGGCATTGTGATGACATTGGTCATCTTGCATTGTGATGAGAGTGGTCATGTAGAATTTTGATTAAAGGTATCATGGAGCACTGTGATGACAAAGGCCAAGGAACATTGTGATGACAAGTGTCATTCAGCAATGTGATGACACGGGAATGGAGCATTATGATGACAAGTGTTCTGGAGCATTGTGATGACAAGGGTATGGAGCATTGTGATTACAGGGACCATGGAGCATTGTGATGACAACGGCATGGAGCACTGTGATGACATTGGTCATTGAGCATTGTGATTACAAAGACCATGAGGCATTGTGATGACAGGGGCCTGGGAGCATTGTGATGAAAATGGTCATCAAGCATTGTGATGACAGGGGTCATAGAGCATTGTGATGAGAAAGACCATGGAGCATGGTGATGACAGAGGCCATGGAACATTGTGATGACCAGGCCATGTACCATTGTGATGACAAGGGCAGGGAACCTTGTGGTGACCGGGGTCATGGAGCATTTTGATGACAACTTTCATGGAACGTTGTGATGACAGGGGTCATGGAGCATTGTGATGAAAGTTGTCCTGGAGCATTGTGATGACAGCGGTCACAGAGAATTGGGATGAAAGGTATCATGCAGCATTGTGATGACAACGGTCATGGATCATTTGGATGACAGGGGTCATGGAACATTCTGATAACAAGGTTCATAAAGCATTTTGATGACAGGGGTCATGGAGCATTGTGTTGACACGAGCATGGAGCATTGTAATGATAGGATATCTGGAGCATTGTGATGAAAAGGGGATGGAGCATTTTGATGACAGGGTCCAAGGAGAATTGTGCTGACAATGGCATGGAGCATTGTGATGAAAAGGGTACTGGAGCACTGTGAGGAAAGGAATCATGGATCATTGTGATGACAGGGGTCATGGAGCTTTGTGATGACAAGGGTCATGGAGCATTGTGATGACATGGTCAAGGAACATTGCGATGACAAGAATTCTGGAGCATTGTGATGAAAGGGCATGGTGCATTGTGATGAAAGGTGACAAGGAGCATTGTGATGATATGGGCAGAGAACTTTTTGATGACAGGGGTCATGGAGCATTGTGATAAAAAGTGTCATGGAGCATTGTACTGACAGGGATCATGGAGCTTTTTGGTAAGAGAGGTCTTGGAGATTTGTGAAGGCAGGCGTCATGGGGCATTGTGATGACAGCGGTCTTGGAGCATTGGGATGAAAGGGGTCATGGAGCACTGTGATTACAGGGGCCATGGAGCATTGTGAATACAAAGGCCATGGAGCATTGAGATGACAGCGTTCATGGAGCATTGTGATGAAAGTGATCATGGATCATTGTGATGACAAGTGTCCTGGAACCTTGTGATGACACAGTTCATGGAGCATTGTGATGACAAGGACCATGGCGAATTGTGGTATCATCTGTCATGGGGCATTGTGATGACAGTGGTCATGTAGAATTGTATTGAAAGGTAACATGGAGCACTCTGATGACAGGGGCCATGGAACATTGTGATGACAAAGGCCATGGAGCATTGTGATGACAAGTGTCATGGGGCATTTTGATGACATTGGCATGGAGCATTATGATGACAAGAGTTCTGGAGCATTTTGATGACCAGGGCATGGAGCATTGTGATGAAAGTTGTCCTGGAGCATTGTGATGACAGCGGTCACAGAGGATTGGGATGAAAGGTATCATGCAGCATTGCGATGACAACGGTCAGGGATCATTTTGATGACAGGGGTCATGGAACATTCTGATAACAAGTTTCATCAAGCATTTTGATGACAGGGGTCATGGAGCATTGTGTTGACACGGGCATGGAGCATTGTAATGATAGGATATCTGGAGCATTGTGATGAAAAGGGGATGGAGCATTTTGATGACAGGGTCCAAGGAGCATTGTGCTGACAATGGCATGGAGCATTGTGATGAAAAGGGTACTGGAGCACTCTGAGGAAAGGAATCATGGATCATTGTGATGCCAGGGGTCATGGAGCTTTGTGATGACACGGGTCATGGAGCATTGTGATGACACGGTCAAGGAACATTGTGATGACAAGAAATCTGGAGCATTGTGATGAAAGGGCATGGAGCATTGTGATGAAAGGTGACAAGTAGCATTGTGATGATATGGGCAGAGAACTTTGTGATGACAGGGTTCATGGAGCATTGTGATGAAAAGTGTCATGGAACATTGTACTGACAGGGATCATGGAGCTTTTTGGTAAGGGAGCCCTTGGAGATTGGTGGTGGCAGGCGTCATGGGGCATTGTGATGACAGCGGTCTTGGAGCATTGTGATGAAAGGGGTCATGGAGCACTGTGATTACAGGGGCCATGGAGCATTGTGAATACAAAGGCTATGGAGCATTGAGATGACAGGGTTCATGGAGCATTGTGATGAAAGTGATCATGGATCATTGTGATGACAAGTGTCCTGAAACCTTGTGATGACACGGTTCATGGAGCATTGTTATGACAAGGACCATGGCGAATTGTGATGACATCTGAAATGGGGCATTGTGATGACAGTGGTCATGTAGAATTGTGATGAAAGGTATCAAGGAGCACTGTGATGACAGGGGCCATGGAACATTGTGATGACAAAGGCCATGGAGCATTGTGATGACAAGTGTCATGGGACATTTTGATGACATTGGCATGGAACATTATGATGACAAGAGTTCTGGAGAATTTTGATGACAAGGGCATGGAGCATTGTGATGACAGGGCCCATGGAGCATTGTGACGAAGAGGGCAGGGAACATTGTGATGACTGGGTTCATGGAGCCTTGTGATGAAAGGGGCCATGGAGCACTGAGATGACAGGCGTCTTGAGGTATGGTGATGACAGTGGTCATGGAGCATTGTGATGAAAGAGATCATGGAGCAATATGATAAGAGGGGACATGGAGCATTGTGATGACAGGTGTATTGGAGCATTGTGATGAAAATATTAATGGATCATGGTGATGACATGTGTCCTGGAACACTGTGATGACACGGTTCATCGAGTATTGTGATGACAAGGGTCATAGCGAATTGTGATAACAGGTGTCATGGGGCATTGTGATGACATTGATCATCTAGGAAGTGTGATGAAAGGTATCATGGAGCACTGTGATGACTGGGGGCATGAAGCATTGTTATGAAAATTGTCCTGGATTATTGTGATGACAGCAGTCATGGAGAATTGGGATGACAGGGATTATGCAGCATTGTGTTGACATGGGTATGGACTATTGTGATGACAATGGTCATGGAGCAATGTGATGAAAGTTTTCATGGAATATCGTGATGAAAAGTGCCTGGGAGCATTGTGACGATAAAGGCCATGGAGCATGGTGATGACAAGTGTCATGGAGCATTGTAATGAAAGCTTTCATTGTGCACTGTGATGACAAGGGGGATGGAGTATTGTGATGAAACTGGTCCTGGAACATTGTGATAACAAAAGCCATGGAGCATTGTGATGACAGGCATCATGGAGAATTGTGAAGAAAGGGGCCATGGGGAATTGTAATGACAATAGAGAAATGTGATGAAAATGGTCAGCGAGCATAGTGATTAAAGTGGTCATTGAGAATTGTGATGAAAAGTGACATAGAGCATTGTGATGACAAAGGTCATGGAGAACTGTGATGACCAGGGTCATGTAGCATTGTGATGACACGTTCATGGAACATTGTGATGACAAGAATTCTGGAGCATTGTGATGACAAGGGCCATGGAGCATTGTGATGCCACGGTCATGGAACATTGTGATGACAAAATTCTGGAGCTTTGTGAGGAAAAAGGCATGGAGCATTGTGATTATAGGGGACATGGAGCATTTTGATGACATGGGCAGGGAACACTGTGATGACAGGTGTTATGGAGCAATGGGATGACAAGTGTCATGGAGCACTGTGATGAGAGGGGCCTTGGAGAATTGTGATGACAGGCGTCATGAGGCATTGAGATGGCAGTGGTCATGGAGCATTATGATGAAAGGTGTTATGGAGCACTGTGATTACAGGGGCCATGGAGCATTGTGAATACAAAGGCCATGGAGCATTGAGATGACAGTGGTCATGGAGCATTGTGTTGAAAGTGGTAATGGATCATTGTGATGACAAGTGTCCTGGGACCCTGTGATGACATGGTTCATGGAGCATTGTGATGACAATGGTCATGGCGAATTGTGATGACAATGTCATGGGGCATTGTGATGGCAGTGGTCATCTAGAAATGTGATTAAAGTTATTATGGAGCACAGTAATGAGAGGGGCCATGGAGCATTGTGATGACAAGTCTCATGGAGCATTGTGATGACAGGTGTCATGGAGCAACGTGATGACAAATGCCATTGAGAATTGTGATCACAGGTGACATTGGCATTGTGATGAAAGGGGTCATGGAGTACTGGGAGTACAGGGGCCATGGAGCCTTGTGATAACAAGTGACATGGAGAATAGTGATGACAGGCATCATAGAGCATTGTGATGACAAGTGCCATTTAGCATTTTGATGACAGGGGTCATCAGGCACTGTGTTGACGGGGGTCACGGAGCATTGTGATGACAAAGGCCATAGAGCATTGTGATGAGAGGGGTCATGGAGCATTGTGATGACATGGGCCATGGAGCATTGTGAAGACAAGATTCATGGAGCATTGTGATGACACGGGTATGAAGCATGGTGATGACAACAGACCTGGAGCATTGTGATGACAAGGGCATGGAGCATTGTGATTACAGGAGACTTGGGTCATTGTGATGAAATTGGCAGGGATCATTGTGATTAGAGGGATCATGGAGCATTGTGATGACAAGTGTCATGCAATATTGTGCTGACACAGATCATGGAGCATTTTGATGAGAGTGGCCTTGGAGCACAGTGATGAGAGACGTCATGGGGCATTATGGTGACAGTGGTCAAGGAGCATTGTGATGAAAGTGTTCATGGAGCAACGCGATTATCGGGACAATGGAGCTTTGTGAATACAAAGGCCATGGAACATTGAGATAACAGAGTTCATGGAGCATTGTGATGACAAGGGTCTTGGGAGCTACTGATGACACGTTTCATACAGCATTGAGATGACAAGGGCCAAGGCGAATTGTGATGACACGTGTCATGGGGCATTGTGATGACATTGGTCATCTTGCATTGTGATGAGATAGGTCATGTAGAATTTTGATTAAAGGTATCATGGAGCACTGTGATGACAAAGGCCAAGGAACATTGTGATGACAAGAGTATGGAGCATTGTGATTACAGGGACCATGGAGCATTGTGATGACAACAGCATGGAGCACTGTGATGACATTGGTCATTGAGCTTTGTGATTACAAAGACCATGAGGCATTGTGATGACAGGGGCCTTGGAGCATTGTGATGACAATGGTCATCAAGCATTGTGATGACAGGGGTCATAGAGCATTGTGATGAGAAAGACCATGGAGCATGGTGATGACAGAGGCCATGGAACATTGTGATGACCAGGCCATGTACCATTGTGATGACAAGGGCAGGGAACCTTGTGGTGACCGGGGTCATGGAGCATTTTGATGACAACTTTCATGGAACGTTGTGATGACAGGGGTCATGGAGCATTGTGATGAAAGTTGTCCTGGAGCATTGTGATGACAGCGGTCACAGAGAATTGGGATGAAAGGTATCATGCAGCATTGTGATGACAACGGTCATGGATCATTTGGATGACAGGGGTCATGGAACATTCTGATAACAAGGTTCATAAAGCATTTTGATGACAGGGGTCATGGAGCATTGTGTTGACACGAGCATGGAGCATTGTAATGATAGGATATCTGGAGCATTGTGATGAAAAGGGGATGGAGCATTTTGATGACAGGGTCCAAGGAGAATTGTGCTGACAATGGCATGGAGCATTGTGATGAAAAGGGTACTGGAGCACTGTGAGGAAAGGAATCATGGATCATTGTGATGACAGGGGTCATGGAGCTTTGTGATGACAAGGGTCATGGAGCATTGTGATGACATGGTCAAGGAACATTGCGATGACAAGAATTCTGGAGCATTGTGATGAAAGGGCATGGTGCATTGTGATGAAAGGTGACAAGGAGCATTGTGATGATATGGGCAGAGAACTTTTTGATGACAGGGGTCATGGAGCATTGTGATAAAAAGTGTCATGGAGCATTGTACTGACAGGGATCATGGAGCTTTTTGGTAAGAGAGGTCTTGGAGATTTGTGAAGGCAGGCGTCATGGGGCATTGTGATGACAGCGGTCTTGGAGCATTGGGATGAAAGGGGTCATGGAGCACTGTGATTACAGGGGCCATGGAGCATTGTGAATACAAAGGCCATGGAGCATTGAGATGACAGCGTTCATGGAGCATTGTGATGAAAGTGATCATGGATCATTGTGATGAGAAGTGTCCTGGAACCTTGTGATGACACAGTTCATGGAGCATTGTGATGACAAGGACCATGGCGAATTGTGGTATCATCTGTCATGGGGCATTGTGATGACAGTGGTCATGTAGAATTGTATTGAAAGGTAACATGGAGCACTCTGATGACAGGGGCCATGGAACATTGTGATGACAAAGGCCATGGAGCATTGTGATGACAAGTGTCATGGGGCATTTTGATGACATTGGCATGGAGCATTATGATGACAAGAGTTCTGGAGCATTTTGATGACCAGGGCATGGAGCATTGTGATGAAAGTTGTCCTGGAGCATTGTGATGACAGCGGTCACAGAGGATTGGGATGAAAGGTATCATGCAGCATTGCGATGACAACGGTCAGGGATCATTTTGATGACAGGGGTCATGGAACATTCTGATAACAAGTTTCATCAAGCATTTTGATGACAGGGGTCATGGAGCATTGTGTTGACACGGGCATGGAGCATTGTAATGATAGGATATCTGGAGCATTGTGATGAAAAGGGGATGGAGCATTTTGATGACAGGGTCCAAGGAGCATTGTGCTGACAATGGCATGGAGCATTGTGATGAAAAGGGTACTGGAGCACTCTGAGGAAAGGAATCATGGATCATTGTGATGCCAGGGGTCATGGAGCTTTGTGATGACACGAGTCATGGAGCATTGTGATGACACGGTCAAGGAACATTGTGATGACAAGAAATCTGGAGCATTGTGATGAAAGGGCATGGAGCATTGTGATGAAAGGTGACAAGTAGCATTGTGATGATATGGGCAGTGAACGTTGTGATGACAGGGTTCATGGAGCATTGTGATGAAAAGTGTCATGGAACATTGTACTGACAGGGATCATGGAGCTTTTTGGTAAGGGAGCCCTTGGAGATTGGTGGTGGCAGGCGTCATGGGGCATTGTGATGACAGCGGTCTTGGAGCATTGTGATGAAAGGGGTCATGGAGCACTGTGATTACAGGGGCCATGGAGCATTGTGAATACAAAGGCTATGGAGCATTGAGATGACAGGGTTCATGGAGCATTGTGATGAAAGTGATCATGGATCATTGTGATGACAAGTGTCCTGAAACCTTGTGATGACACGGTTCATGGAGCATTGTTATGACAAGGACCATGGCGAATTGTGATGACATCTGAAATGGGGCATTGTGATGACAGTGGTCATGTAGAATTGTGATGAAAGGTATCAAGGAGCACTGTGATGACAGGGGCCATGGAACATTGTGATGACAAAGGCCATGGAGCATTGTGATGACAAGTGTCATGGCACATTTTGATGACATTGGCATGGAACATTATGATGACAAGAGTTCTGGAGAATTTTGATGACAAGGGCATGGAGCATTGTGATGACAGGGCCCATGGAGCATTGTGACGAAGAGGGCAGGGAACATTGTGATGACTGGGTTCATGGAGCCTTGTGATGAAAGGGGCCATGGAGCACTGAGATGACAGGCGTCTTGAGGTATGGTGATGACAGTGGTCATGGAGCATTGTGATGAAAGAGATCATGGAGCAATATGATAAGAGGGGACATGGAGCATTGTGATGACAGGTGTATTGGAGCATTGTGATGAAAATATTAATGGATCATGGTGATGACATGTGTCCTGGAACACTGTGATGACACGGTTCATCGAGTATTGTGATGACAAGGGTCATAGCGAATTGTGATAACAGGTGTCATGGGGTATTGTGATGACATTGATCATCTAGGAATTGTGATGAAAGGTAACATGGAGCACTGTGATGACTGGGGGCATGAAGCATTGTTATGAAAATTGTCCTGGATTATTGTGATGACAGCAGTCATGGAGAATTGGGATGACAGGGATTATGCAGCATTGTGTTGACATGGGTATGGACTATTGTGATGACAATGGTCATGGAGCAATGTGATGAAAGTTTTCATGGAATATCGTGATGAAAAGTGCCTGGGAGCATTGTGACGATAAAGGCCATGGAGCATTGTGATGACAAGTGTCATGGAGCATTGTAATGAAAGCTTTCATTGTGCACTGTGATGACAAGGGGGATGGAGTATTGTGATGAAACTGGTCCTGGAGCATTGTGATAACAAAAGCCATGGAGCATTGTGATGACAGGCATCATGGAGAATTGTGAAGAAAGGGGCCATGGGGAATTGTAATGACAATAGAGAAATGTGATGAAAATGGTCAGCGAGCATAGTGATTAAAGTGGTCATTGAGAATTGTGATGAAAAGTGACATAGAGCATTGTGATGACAAAGGTCATGGAGAACTGTGATGACCAGGGTCATGTAGCATTGTGATGACACGTTCATGGAACATTGTGATGACAAGAATTCTGGAGCATTGTGATGACAAGGGCCATGGAGCATTGTGATGCCACGGTCATGGAACATTGTGATGACAAAATTCTGGAGCTTTGTGAGGAAAAAGGCATGGAGCATTGTGATTATAGGGGACATGGAGCATTTTGATGACATGGGCAGGGAACACTGTGATGACAGGTGTTATGGAGCAATGGGATGACAAGTGTCATGGAGCACTGTGATGAGAGGGGCCTTGGAGAATTGTGATGACAGGCGTCATGAGGCATTGAGATGGCAGTGGTCATGGAGCATTATGATGAAAGGTGTTATGGAGCACTGTGATTACAGGGGCCATGGAGCATTGTGAATACAAAGGCCATGGAGCATTGAGATGACAGTGGTCATGGAGCATTGTGATGAAAGTGGTAATGGATCATTGTGAGGACAAGTGTCCTGGGACCCTGTGATGACATGGTTCATGGAGCATTGTGATGACAATGGTCATGGCGAATTGTGATGACAATGTCATGGGGCATTGTGATGGCAGTGGTCATCTAGAAATGTGATTAAAGTTATTATGGAGCACAGTAATGAGAGGGGCCATGGAGCATTGTGATGACAAGTCTCATGGAGCATTGTGATGACAGGTGTCAAGGAGCATCGTGATGACAAATGCCATTGAGAATTGTGATCAGAGGTGACATTGGGCATTGTGATGAAAGGGGTCATGGAGTACTGGGAGTACAGAGACCATGGAGCCTTGTGATAACAAGTGACATGGAGAATAGTGATGACAGGCATCATAGAGCATTGTGATGACAAGTGCCATTTAGCATTTTGATGACAGGGGTCATCAGGCATTGTGTTGACGGGGGTCACGGAGCATTGTGATGACAAAGGCCATAGAGCATTGTGATGAGAGGGGTCATGGAGCATTGTGATGACATGGGCCATGGAGCATTGTGAAGACAAGATTCATGGAGCATTGTGATGACACAGGCATGAAGCATGGTGATGACAACAGACCTGGAGCATTGTGATGACAAGGGCATGGAGCATTGTGATTACAGGAGACTTGGGTCATTGTGATGAAATTGGCAGGGATCATTGTGATGAGAGGGATCATGGAGCATTGTGATGACAAGTGTCATGCAATATTGTGCTGACACAGATCATGGAGCATTTTGATGAGAGTGGCCTTGGAGCACAGTGATGAGAGACGTCATGGGGCATTATGGTGACAGTGGTCAAGGAGCATTGTGATGAAAGTGTTCATGGAGCAACGCGATTATCGGGACAATGGAGCATTGTGAATACAAAGGCCATGGAACATTGAGATAACAGAGTTCATGGAGCATTGTGATGACAAGGGTCTTGGGAGCTACTGATGACACGTTTCATACAGCATTGAGATGACAAGGGCCAAGGCGAATTGTGATGACACGTGTCATGGGGCATTGTGATGACATTGGTCATCTTGCATTGTGATGAGAGTGGTCATGTAGAATTTTGATTAAAGGTATCATGGAGCACTGTGATGACAAAGGCCAAGGAACATTGTGATGACAAGTGTCATTCAGCAATGTGATGACACGGGAATGGAGCATTATGATGACAAGTGTTCTGGAGCATTGTGATGACAAGGGTATGGAGCATTGTGATTACAGGGACCATGGAGCATTGTGATGACAACGGCATGGAGCACTGTGATGACATTGGTCATTGAGCATTGTGATTACAAAGACCATGAGGCATTGTGATGACAGAGGCCTGGGAGCATTGTGATGAAAATGGTCATCAAGCATTGTGATGACAGGGGTCATAGAGCATTGTGATGAGAAAGACCATGGAGCATGGTGATGACAGAGGCCATGGAACATTGTGATGACCAGGCCATGTACCATTGTGATGACAAGGGCAGGGAACCTTGTGGTGACCGGGGTCATGGAGCATTTTGATGACAACTTTCATGGAACGTTGTGATGACAGGGGTCATGGAGCATTGTGATGAAAGTTGTCCTGGAGCATTGTGATGACAGCGGTCACAGAGAATTGGGATGAAAGGTATCATGCAGCATTGTGATGACAACGGTCATGGATCATTTGGATGACAGGGGTCATGGAACATTCTGATAACAAGGTTCATAAAGCATTTTGATGACAGGGGTCATGGAGCATTGTGTTGACACGAGCATGGAGCATTGTAATGATAGGATATCTGGAGCATTGTGATGAAAAGGGGATGGAGCATTTTGATGACAGGGTCCAAGGAGAATTGTGCTGACAATGGCATGGAGCATTGTGATGAAAAGGGTACTGGAGCACTGTGAGGAAAGGAATCATGGATCATTGTGATGACAGGGGTCATGGAGCTTTGTGATGACAAGGGTCATGGAGCATTGTGATGACATGGTCAAGGAACATTGCGATGACAAGAATTCTGGAGCATTGTGATGAAAGGGCATGGTGCATTGTGATGAAAGGTGACAAGGAGCATTGTGATGATATGGGCAGAGAACTTTTTGATGACAGGGGTCATGGAGCATTGTGATAAAAAGTGTCATGGAGCATTGTACTGACAGGGATCATGGAGCTTTTTGGTAAGAGAGGTCTTGGAGATTTGTGAAGGCAGGCGTCATGGGGCATTGTGATGACAGCGGTCTTGGAGCATTGGGATGAAAGGGGTCATGGAGCACTGTGATTACAGGGGCCATGGAGCATTGTGAATACAAAGGCCATGGAGCATTGAGATGACAGCGTTCATGGAGCATTGTGATGAAAGTGATCATGGATCATTGTGATGACAAGTGTCCTGGAACCTTGTGATGACACAGTTCATGGAGCATTGTGATGACAAGGACCATGGCGAATTGTGGTATCATCTGTCATGGGGCATTGTGATGACAGTGGTCATGTAGAATTGTATTGAAAGGTAACATGGAGCACTCTGATGACAGGGGCCATGGAACATTGTGATGACAAAGGCCATGGAGCATTGTGATGACAAGTGTCATGGGGCATTTTGATGACATTGGCATGGAGCATTATGATGACAAGAGTTCTGGAGCATTTTGATGACCAGGGCATGGAGCATTGTGATGAAAGTTGTCCTGGAGCATTGTGATGACAGCGGTCACAGAGGATTGGGATGAAAGGTATCATGCAGCATTGCGATGACAACGGTCAGGGATCATTTTGATGACAGGGGTCATGGAACATTCTGATAACAAGTTTCATCAAGCATTTTGATGACAGGGGTCATGGAGCATTGTGTTGACACGGGCATGGAGCATTGTAATGATAGGATATCTGGAGCATTGTGATGAAAAGGGGATGGAGCATTTTGATGACAGGGTCCAAGGGGCATTGTGCTGACAATGGCATGGAGCATTGTGATGAAAAGGGTACTGGAGCACTCTGAGGAAAGGAATCATGGATCATTGTGATGCCAGGGGTCATGGAGCTTTGTGATGACACGAGTCATGGAGCATTGTGATGACACGGTCAAAGAACATTGTGATGACAAGAAATCTGGAGCATTGTGATGAAAGGGCATGGAGCATTGTGATGAAAGGTGACAAGTAGCATTGTGATGATATGGGCAGAGAACGTTGTGATGACAGGGGTCATGGAGCATTGTGATGAAAAGTGTCATGGAACATTGTACTGACAGGGATCATGGAGCTTTTTGGTAAGGGAGCCCTTGGAGATTGGTGGTGGCAGGCGTCATGGGGCATTGTGATGACAGCGGTCTTGGAGCATTGTGATGAAAGGGGTCATGGAGCACTGTGATTACAGGGGCCATGGAGCATTGTGAATACAAAGGCTATGGAGCATTGAGATGACAGGGTTCATGGAGCATTGTGATGAAAGTGATCATGGATCATTGTGATGACAAGTGTCCTGAAACCTTGTGATGACACGGTTCATGGAGCATTGTTATGACAAGGACCATGGCGAATTGTGATGACATCTGAAATGGGGCATTGTGATGACAGTGGTCATGTAGAATTGTGATGAAAGGTATCAAGGAGCACTGTGATGACAGGGGCCATGGAACATTGTGATGACAAAGGCCATGGAGCATTGTGATGACAAGTGTCATGGGACATTTTGATGACATTGGCATGGAACATTATGATGACAAGAGTTCTGGAGAATTTTGATGACAAGGGCATGGAGCATTGTGATGACAGGGCCCATGGAGCATTGTGACGAAGAGGGCAGGGAACATTGTGATGACTGGGTTCATGGAGCCTTGTGATGAAAGGGGCCATGGAGCACTGAGATGACAGGCGTCTTGAGGTATGGTGATGACAGTGGTCATGGAGCATTGTGATGAAAGAGATCATGGAGCAATATGATAAGAGGGGACATGGAGCATTGTGATGACAGGTGTATTGGAGCATTGTGATGAAAATATTAATGGATCATTGTGATGACATGTGTCCTGGAACACTGTGATGACACGGTTCATCGAGTAGTGTGATGACAAGGGTCATAGCGAATTGTGATACCAGGTGTCATGGGGCATTGTGATGACATTGATCATCTAGGAATTGTGATGAAAGGTATCATGGAGCACTGTGATGACTGGGGGCATGAAGCATTGTTATGAAAATTGTCCTGGATTATTGTGATGACAGCAGTCATGGAGAATTGGGATGACAGGGATTATGCAGCATTGTGTTGACATGGGTATGGACTATTGTGATGACAATGGTCATGGAGCAATGTGATGAAAGTTTTCATGGAATATCGTGATGAAAAGTGCCTGGGAGCATTGTGACGATAAAGGCCATGGAGCATTGTGATGACAAGTGTCATGGAGCATTGTAATGAAAGCTTTCATTGTGCACTGTGATGACAAGGGGGATGGAGTATTGTGATGAAACTGGTCCTGGAGCATTGTGATAACAAAAGCCATGGAGCATTGTGATGACAGGCATCATGGAGAATTGTGAAGAAAGGGGCCATGGGGAATTGTAATGACAATAGAGAAATGTGATGAAAATGGTCAGCGAGCATAGTGATTAAAGTGGTCATTGAGAATTGTGATGAAAAGTGACATAGAGCATTGTGATGACAAAGGTCATGGAGAACTGTGATGACCAGGGTCATGTAGCATTGTGATGACACGTTCATGGAACATTGTGATGACAAGAATTCTGGAGCATTGTGATGACAAGGGCCATGGAGCATTGGGATGCCACGGTCATGGAACATTGTGATGACAAAATTCTGGAGCTTTGTGAGGAAAAAGGCATGGAGCATTGTGATTATAGGGGACATGGAGCATTTTGATGACATGGGCAGGGAACACTGTGATGACAGGTGTTATGGAGCAATGGGATGACAAGTGTCATGGAGCACTGTGATGAGAGGGGCCTTGGAGAATTGTGATGACAGGCGTCATGAGGCATTGAGATGGCAGTGGTCATGGAGCATTATGATGAAAGGTGTTATGGAGCACTGTGATTACAGGGGCCATGGAGCATTGTGAATACAAAGGCCATGGAGCATTGAGATGACAGTGGTCATGGAGCATTGTGATGAAAGTGGTAATGGATCATTGTGAGGACAAGTGTCCTGGGACCCTGTGATGACATGGTTCATGGAGCATTGTGATGACAATGGTCATGGCGAATTGTGATGACAATGTCATGGGGCATTGTGATGGCAGTGGTCATCTAGAAATGTGATTAAAGTTATTATGGAGCACAGTAATGAGAGGGGCCATGGAGCATTGTGATGACAAGTCTCATGGAGCATTGTGATGACAGGTGTCAAGGAGCATCGTGATGACAAATGCCATTGAGAATTGTGATCAGAGGTGACATTGGGCATTGTGATGAAAGGGGTCATGGAGTACTGGGAGTACAGGGACCATGGAGCCTTGTGATAACAAGTGACATGGAGAATAGTGATGACAGGCATCATAGAGCATTGTGATGACAAGTGCCATTTAGCATTTTGATGACAGGGGTCATCAGGCATTGTGTTGACGGGGGTCACGGAGCATTGTGATGACAAAGGCCATAGAGCATTGTGATGAGAGGGGTCATGGAGCATTGTGATGACATGGGCCATGGAGCATTGTGAAGACAAGATTCATGGAGCATTGTGATGACACAGGCATGAAGCATGGTGATGACAACAGACCTGGAGCATTGTGATGACAAGGGCATGGAGCATTGTGATTACAGGAGACTTGGGTCATTGTGATGAAATTGGCAGGGATCATTGTGATTAGAGGGATCATGGAGCATTGTGATGACAAGTGTCATGCAATATTGTGCTGACACAGATCATGGAGCATTTTGATGAGAGTGGCCTTGGAGCACAGTGATGAGAGACGTCATGGGGCATTATGGTGACAGTGGTCAAGGAGCATTGTGATGAAAGTGTTCATGGAGCAACGCGATTATCGGGACAATGGAGCATTGTGAATACAAAGGCCATGGAACATTGAGATAACAGAGTTCATGGAGCATTGTGATGACAAGGGTCTTGGGAGCTACTGATGACACGTTTCATACAGCATTGAGATGACAAGGGCCAAGGCGAATTGTGATGACACGTGTCATGGGGCATTGTGATGACATTGGTCATCTTGCATTGTGATGAGAGTGGTCATGTAGAATTTTGATTAAAGGTATCATGGAGCACTGTGATGACAAAGGCCAAGGAACATTGTGATGACAAGTGTCATTCAGCAATGTGATGACACGGGAATGGAGCATTATGATGACAAGTGTTCTGGAGCATTGTGATGACAAGGGTATGGAGCATTGTGATTACAGGGACCATGGAGCATTGTGATGACAACGGCATGGAGCACTGTGATGACATTGGTCATTGAGCATTGTGATTACAAAGACCATGAGGCATTGTGATGACAGGGGCCTGGGAGCATTGTGATGAAAATGGTCATCAAGCATTGTGATGACAGGGGTCATAGAGCATTGTGATGAGAAAGACCATGGAGCATGGTGATGACAGAGGCCATGGAACATTGTGATGACCAGGCCATGTACCATTGTGATGACAAGGGCAGGGAACCTTGTGGTGACCGGGGTCATGGAGCATTTTGATGACAACTTTCATGGAACGTTGTGATGACAGGGGTCATGGAGCATTGTGATGAAAGTTGTCCTGGAGCATTGTGATGACAGCGGTCACAGAGAATTGGGATGAAAGGTATCATGCAGCATTGTGATGACAACGGTCATGGATCATTTGGATGACAGGGGTCATGGAACATTCTGATAACAAGGTTCATAAAGCATTTTGATGACAGGGGTCATGGAGCATTGTGTTGACACGAGCATGGAGCATTGTAATGATAGGATATCTGGAGCATTGTGATGAAAAGGGGATGGAGCATTTTGATGACAGGGTCCAAGGAGAATTGTGCTGACAATGGCATGGAGCATTGTGATGAAAAGGGTACTGGAGCACTGTGAGGAAAGGAATCATGGATCATTGTGATGACAGGGGTCATGGAGCTTTGTGATGACAAGGGTCATGGAGCATTGTGATGACATGGTCAAGGAACATTGCGATGACAAGAATTCTGGAGCATTGTGATGAAAGGGCATGGTGCATTGTGATGAAAGGTGACAAGGAGCATTGTGATGATATGGGCAGAGAACTTTTTGATGACAGGGGTCATGGAGCATTGTGATAAAAAGTGTCATGGAGCATTGTACTGACAGGGATCATGGAGCTTTTTGGTAAGAGAGGTCTTGGAGATTTGTGAAGGCAGGCGTCATGGGGCATTGTGATGACAGCGGTCTTGGAGCATTGGGATGAAAGGGGTCATGGAGCACTGTGATTACAGGGGCCATGGAGCATTGTGAATACAAAGGCCATGGAGCATTGAGATGACAGCGTTCATGGAGCATTGTGATGAAAGTGATCATGGATCATTGTGATGACAAGTGTCCTGGAACCTTGTGATGACACAGTTCATGGAGCATTGTGATGACAAGGACCATGGCGAATTGTGGTATCATCTGTCATGGGGCATTGTGATGACAGTGGTCATGTAGAATTGTATTGAAAGGTAACATGGAGCACTCTGATGACAGGGGCCATGGAACATTGTGATGACAAAGGCCATGGAGCATTGTGATGACAAGTGTCATGGGGCATTTTGATGACATTGGCATGGAGCATTATGATGACAAGAGTTCTGGAGCATTTTGATGACCAGGGCATGGAGCATTGTGATGAAAGTTGTCCTGGAGCATTGTGATGACAGCGGTCACAGAGGATTGGGATGAAAGGTATCATGCAGCATTGCGATGACAACGGTCAGGGATCATTTTGATGACAGGGGTCATGGAACATTCTGATAACAAGTTTCATCAAGCATTTTGATGACAGGGGTCATGGAGCATTGTGTTGACACGGGCATGGAGCATTGTAATGATAGGATATCTGGAGCATTGTGATGAAAAGGGGATGGAGCATTTTGATGACAGGGTCCAAGGAGCATTGTGCTGACAATGGCATGGAGCATTGTGATGAAAAGGGTACTGGAGCACTCTGAGGAAAGGAATCATGGATCATTGTGATGCCAGGGGTCATGGAGCTTTGTGATGACACGAGTCATGGAGCATTGTGATGACACGGTCAAGGAACATTGTGATGACAAGAAATCTGGAGCATTGTGATGAAAGGGCATGGAGCATTGTGATGAAAGGTGACAAGTAGCATTGTGATGATATGGGCAGAGAACTTTGTGATGACAGGGTTCATGGAGCATTGTGATGAAAAGTGTCATGGAACATTGTACTGACAGGGATCATGGAGCTTTTTGGTAAGGGAGCCCTTGGAGATTGGTGGTGGCAGGCGTCATGGGGCATTGTGATGACAGCGGTCTTGGAGCATTGTGATGAAAGGGGTCATGGAGCACTGTGATTACAGGGGCCATGGAGCATTGTGAATACAAAGGCTATGGAGCATTGAGATGACAGGGTTCATGGAGCATTGTGATGAAAGTGATCATGGATCATTGTGATGACAAGTGTCCTGAAACCTTGTGATGACACGGTTCATGGAGCATTGTTATGACAAGGACCATGGCGAATTGTGATGACATCTGAAATGGGGCATTGTGATGACAGTGGTCATGTAGAATTGTGATGAAAGGTATCAAGGAGCACTGTGATGACAGGGGCCATGGAACATTGTGATGACAAAGGCCATGGAGCATTGTGATGACAAGTGTCATGGGACATTTTGATGACATTGGCATGGAACATTATGATGACAAGAGTTCTGGAGAATTTTGATGACAAGGGCATGGAGCATTGTGATGACAGGGCCCATGGAGCATTGTGACGAAGAGGGCAGGGAACATTGTGATGACTGGGTTCATGGAGCCTTGTGATGAAAGGGGCCATGGAGCACTGAGATGACAGGCGTCTTGAGGTATGGTGATGACAGTGGTCATGGAGCATTGTGATGAAAGAGATCATGGAGCAATATGATAAGAGGGGACATGGAGCATTGTGATGACAGGTGTATTGGAGCATTGTGATGAAAATATTAATGGATCATTGTGATGACATGTGTCCTGGAACACTGTGATGACACGGTTCATCGAGTAGTGTGATGACAAGGGTCATAGCGAATTGTGATACCAGGTGTCATGGGGCATTGTGATGACATTGATCATCTAGGAATTGTGATGAAAGGTATCATGGAGCACTGTGATGACTGGGGGCATGAAGCATTGTTATGAAAATTGTCCTGGATTATTGTGATGACAGCAGTCATGGAGAATTGGGATGACAGGGATTATGCAGCATTGTGTTGACATGGGTATGGACTATTGTGATGACAATGGTCATGGAGCAATGTGATGAAAGTTTTCATGGAATATCGTGATGAAAAGTGCCTGGGAGCATTGTGACGATAAAGGCCATGGAGCATTGTGATGACAAGTGTCATGGAGCATTGTAATGAAAGCTTTCATTGTGCACTGTGATGACAAGGGGGATGGAGTATTGTGATGAAACTGGTCCTGGAGCATTGTGATAACAAAAGCCATGGAGCATTGTGATGACAGGCATCATGGAGAATTGTGAAGAAAGGGGCCATGGGGAATTGTAATGACAATAGAGAAATGTGATGAAAATGGTCAGCGAGCATAGTGATTAAAGTGGTCATTGAGAATTGTGATGAAAAGTGACATAGAGCATTGTGATGACAAAGGTCATGGAGAACTGTGATGACCAGGGTCATGTAGCATTGTGATGACACGTTCATGGAACATTGTGATGACAAGAATTCTGGAGCATTGTGATGACAAGGGCCATGGAGCATTGGGATGCCACGGTCATGGAACATTGTGATGACAAAATTCTGGAGCTTTGTGAGGAAAAAGGCATGGAGCATTGTGATTATAGGGGACATGGAGCATTTTGATGACATGGGCAGGGAACACTGTGATGACAGGTGTTATGGAGCAATGGGATGACAAGTGTCATGGAGCACTGTGATGAGAGGGGCCTTGGAGAATTGTGATGACAGGCGTCATGAGGCATTGAGATGGCAGTGGTCATGGAGCATTATGATGAAAGGTGTTATGGAGCACTGTGATTACAGGGGCCATGGAGCATTGTGAATACAAAGGCCATGGAGCATTGAGATGACAGTGGTCATGGAGCATTGTGATGAAAGTGGTAATGGATCATTGTGAGGACAAGTGTCCTGGGACCCTGTGATGACATGGTTCATGGAGCATTGTGATGACAATGGTCATGGCGAATTGTGATGACAATGTCATGGGGCATTGTGATGGCAGTGGTCATCTAGAAATGTGATTAAAGTTATTATGGAGCACAGTAATGAGAGGGGCCATGGAGCATTGTGATGACAAGTCTCATGGAGCATTGTGATGACAGGTGTCAAGGAGCATCGTGATGACAAATGCCATTGAGAATTGTGATCAGAGGTGACATTGGGCATTGTGATGAAAGGGGTCATGGAGTACTGGGAGTACAGGGACCATGGAGCCTTGTGATAACAAGTGACATGGAGAATAGTGATGACAGGCATCATAGAGCATTGTGATGACAAGTGCCATTTAGCATTTTGATGACAGGGGTCATCAGGCATTGTGTTGACGGGGGTCACGGAGCATTGTGATGACAAAGGCCATAGAGCATTGTGATGAGAGGGGTCATGGAGCATTGTGATGACATGGGCCATGGAGCATTGTGAAGACAAGATTCATGGAGCATTGTGATGACACAGGCATGAAGCATGGTGATGACAACAGACCTGGAGCATTGTGATGACAAGGGCATGGAGCATTGTGATTACAGGAGACTTGGGTCATTGTGATGAAATTGGCAGGGATCATTGTGATTAGAGGGATCATGGAGCATTGTGATGACAAGTGTCATGCAATATTGTGCTGACACAGATCATGGAGCATTTTGATGAGAGTGGCCTTGGAGCACAGTGATGAGAGACGTCATGGGGCATTATGGTGACAGTGGTCAAGGAGCATTGTGATGAAAGTGTTCATGGAGCAACGCGATTATCGGGACAATGGAGCATTGTGAATACAAAGGCCATGGAACATTGAGATAACAGAGTTCATGGAGCATTGTGATGACAAGGGTCTTGGGAGCTACTGATGACACGTTTCATACAGCATTGAGATGACAAGGGCCAAGGCGAATTGTGATGACACGTGTCATGGGGCATTGTGATGACATTGGTCATCTTGCATTGTGATGAGAGTGGTCATGTAGAATTTTGATTAAAGGTATCATGGAGCACTGTGATGACAAAGGCCAAGGAACATTGTGATGACAAGTGTCATTCAGCAATGTGATGACACGGGAATGGAGCATTATGATGACAAGTGTTCTGGAGCATTGTGATGACAAGGGTATGGAGCATTGTGATTACAGGGACCATGGAGCATTGTGATGACAACGGCATGGAGCACTGTGATGACATTGGTCATTGAGCATTGTGATTACAAAGACCATGAGGCATTGTGATGACAGGGGCCTGGGAGCATTGTGATGAAAATGGTCATCAAGCATTGTGATGACAGGGGTCATAGAGCATTGTGATGAGAAAGACCATGGAGCATGGTGATGACAGAGGCCATGGAACATTGTGATGACCAGGCCATGTACCATTGTGATGACAAGGGCAGGGAACCTTGTGGTGACCGGGGTCATGGAGCATTTTGATGACAACTTTCATGGAACGTTGTGATGACAGGGGTCATGGAGCATTGTGATGAAAGTTGTCCTGGAGCATTGTGATGACAGCGGTCACAGAGAATTGGGATGAAAGGTATCATGCAGCATTGTGATGACAACGGTCATGGATCATTTGGATGACAGGGGTCATGGAACATTCTGATAACAAGGTTCATAAAGCATTTTGATGACAGGGGTCATGGAGCATTGTGTTGACACGAGCATGGAGCATTGTAATGATAGGATATCTGGAGCATTGTGATGAAAAGGGGATGGAGCATTTTGATGACAGGGTCCAAGGAGAATTGTGCTGACAATGGCATGGAGCATTGTGATGAAAAGGGTACTGGAGCACTGTGAGGAAAGGAATCATGGATCATTGTGATGACAGGGGTCATGGAGCTTTGTGATGACAAGGGTCATGGAGCATTGTGATGACATGGTCAAGGAACATTGCGATGACAAGAATTCTGGAGCATTGTGATGAAAGGGCATGGTGCATTGTGATGAAAGGTGACAAGGAGCATTGTGATGATATGGGCAGAGAACTTTTTGATGACAGGGGTCATGGAGCATTGTGATAAAAAGTGTCATGGAGCATTGTACTGACAGGGATCATGGAGCTTTTTGGTAAGAGAGGTCTTGGAGATTTGTGAAGGCAGGCGTCATGGGGCATTGTGATGACAGCGGTCTTGGAGCATTGGGATGAAAGGGGTCATGGAGCACTGTGATTACAGGGGCCATGGAGCATTGTGAATACAAAGGCCATGGAGCATTGAGATGACAGCGTTCATGGAGCATTGTGATGAAAGTGATCATGGATCATTGTGATGACAAGTGTCCTGGAACCTTGTGATGACACAGTTCATGGAGCATTGTGATGACAAGGACCATGGCGAATTGTGGTATCATCTGTCATGGGGCATTGTGATGACAGTGGTCATGTAGAATTGTATTGAAAGGTAACATGGAGCACTCTGATGACAGGGGCCATGGAACATTGTGATGACAAAGGCCATGGAGCATTGTGATGACAAGTGTCATGGGGCATTTTGATGACATTGGCATGGAGCATTATGATGACAAGAGTTCTGGAGCATTTTGATGACCAGGGCATGGAGCATTGTGATGAAAGTTGTCCTGGAGCATTGTGATGACAGCGGTCACAGAGGATTGGGATGAAAGGTATCATGCAGCATTGCGATGACAACGGTCAGAGATCATTTTGATGACAGGGGTCATGGAACATTCTGATAACAAGTTTCATCAAGCATTTTGATGACAGGGGTCATGGAGCATTGTGTTGACACGGGCATGGAGCATTGTAATGATAGGATATCTGGAGCATTGTGATGAAAAGGGGATGGAGCATTTTGATGACAGGGTCCAAGGAGCATTGTGCTGACAATGGCATGGAGCATTGTGATGAAAAGGGTACTGGAGCACTCTGAGGAAAGGAATCATGGATCATTGTGATGCCAGGGGTCATGGAGCTTTGTGATGACACGAGTCATGGAGCATTGTGATGACACGGTCAAGGAACATTGTGATGACAAGAAATCTGGAGCATTGTGATGAAAGGGCATGGAGCATTGTGATGAAAGGTGACAAGTAGCATTGTGATGATATGGGCAGAGAACTTTGTGATGACAGGGTTCATGGAGCATTGTGATGAAAAGTGTCATGGAACATTGTACTGACAGGGATCATGGAGCTTTTTGGTAAGGGAGCCCTTGGAGATTGGTGGTGGCAGGCGTCATGGGGCATTGTGATGACAGCGGTCTTGGAGCATTGTGATGAAAGGGGTCATGGAGCACTGTGATTACAGGGGCCATGGAGCATTGTGAATACAAAGGCTATGGAGCATTGAGATGACAGGGTTCATGGAGCATTGTGATGAAAGTGATCATGGATCATTGTGATGACAAGTGTCCTGAAACCTTGTGATGACACGGTTCATGGAGCATTGTTATGACAAGGACCATGGCGAATTGTGATGACATCTGAAATGGGGCATTGTGATGACAGTGGTCATGTAGAATTGTGATGAAAGGTATCAAGGAGCACTGTGATGACAGGGGCCATGGAACATTGTGATGACAAAGGCCATGGAGCATTGTGATGACAAGTGTCATGGGACATTTTGATGACATTGGCATGGAACATTATGATGACAAGAGTTCTGGAGAATTTTGATGACAAGGGCATGGAGCATTGTGATGACAGGGCCCATGGAGCATTGTGACGAAGAGGGCAGGGAACATTGTGATGACTGGGTTCATGGAGCCTTGTGATGAAAGGGGCCATGGAGCACTGAGATGACAGGCGTCTTGAGGTATGGTGATGACAGTGGTCATGGAGCATTGTGATGAAAGAGATCATGGAGCAATATGATAAGAGGGGACATGGAGCATTGTGATGACAGGTGTATTGGAGCATTGTGATGAAAATATTAATGGATCATTGTGATGACATGTGTCCTGGAACACTGTGATGACACGGTTCATCGAGTAGTGTGATGACAAGGGTCATAGCGAATTGTGATACCAGGTGTCATGGGGCATTGTGATGACATTGATCATCTAGGAATTGTGATGAAAGGTATCATGGAGCACTGTGATGACTGGGGGCATGAAGCATTGTTATGAAAATTGTCCTGGATTATTGTGATGACAGCAGTCATGGAGAATTGGGATGACAGGGATTATGCAGCATTGTGTTGACATGGGTATGGACTATTGTGATGACAATGGTCATGGAGCAATGTGATGAAAGTTTTCATGGAATATCGTGATGAAAAGTGCCTGGGAGCATTGTGACGATAAAGGCCATGGAGCATTGTGATGACAAGTGTCATGGAGCATTGTAATGAAAGCTTTCATTGTGCACTGTGATGACAAGGGGGATGGAGTATTGTGATGAAACTGGTCCTGGAGCATTGTGATAACAAAAGCCATGGAGCATTGTGATGACAGGCATCATGGAGAATTGTGAAGAAAGGGGCCATGGGGAATTGTAATGACAATAGAGAAATGTGATGAAAATGGTCAGCGAGCATAGTGATTAAAGTGGTCATTGAGAATTGTGATGAAAAGTGACATAGAGCATTGTGATGACAAAGGTCATGGAGAACTGTGATGACCAGGGTCATGTAGCATTGTGATGACACGTTCATGGAACATTGTGATGACAAGAATTCTGGAGCATTGTGATGACAAGGGCCATGGAGCATTGGGATGCCACGGTCATGGAACATTGTGATGACAAAATTCTGGAGCTTTGTGAGGAAAAAGGCATGGAGCATTGTGATTATAGGGGACATGGAGCATTTTGATGACATGGGCAGGGAACACTGTGATGACAGGTGTTATGGAGCAATGGGATGACAAGTGTCATGGAGCACTGTGATGAGAGGGGCCTTGGAGAATTGTGATGACAGGCGTCATGAGGCATTGAGATGGCAGTGGTCATGGAGCATTATGATGAAAGGTGTTATGGAGCACTGTGATTACAGGGGCCATGGAGCATTGTGAATACAAAGGCCATGGAGCATTGAGATGACAGTGGTCATGGAGCATTGTGATGAAAGTGGTAATGGATCATTGTGAGGACAAGTGTCCTGGGACCCTGTGATGACATGGTTCATGGAGCATTGTGATGACAATGGTCATGGCGAATTGTGATGACAATGTCATGGGGCATTGTGATGGCAGTGGTCATCTAGAAATGTGATTAAAGTTATTATGGAGCACAGTAATGAGAGGGGCCATGGAGCATTGTGATGACAAGTCTCATGGAGCATTGTGATGACAGGTGTCAAGGAGCATCGTGATGACAAATGCCATTGAGAATTGTGATCAGAGGTGACATTGGGCATTGTGATGAAAGGGGTCATGGAGTACTGGGAGTACAGGGACCATGGAGCCTTGTGATAACAAGTGACATGGAGAATAGTGATGACAGGCATCATAGAGCATTGTGATGACAAGTGCCATTTAGCATTTTGATGACAGGGGTCATCAGGCATTGTGTTGACGGGGGTCACGGAGCATTGTGATGACAAAGGCCATAGAGCATTGTGATGAGAGGGGTCATGGAGCATTGTGATGACATGGGCCATGGAGCATTGTGAAGACAAGATTCATGGAGCATTGTGATGACACAGGCATGAAGCATGGTGATGACAACAGACCTGGAGCATTGTGATGACAAGGGCATGGAGCATTGTGATTACAGGAGACTTGGGTCATTGTGATGAAATTGGCAGGGATCATTGTGATTAGAGGGATCATGGAGCATTGTGATGACAAGTGTCATGCAATATTGTGCTGACACAGATCATGGAGCATTTTGATGAGAGTGGCCTTGGAGCACAGTGATGAGAGACGTCATGGGGCATTATGGTGACAGTGGTCAAGGAGCATTGTGATGAAAGTGTTCATGGAGCAACGCGATTATCGGGACAATGGAGCATTGTGAATACAAAGGCCATGGAACATTGAGATAACAGAGTTCATGGAGCATTGTGATGACAAGGGTCTTGGGAGCTACTGATGACACGTTTCATACAGCATTGAGATGACAAGGGCCAAGGCGAATTGTGATGACACGTGTCATGGGGCATTGTGATGACATTGGTCATCTTGCATTGTGATGAGAGTGGTCATGTAGAATTTTGATTAAAGGTATCATGGAGCACTGTGATGACAAAGGCCAAGGAACATTGTGATGACAAGTGTCATTCAGCAATGTGATGACACGGGAATGGAGCATTATGATGACAAGTGTTCTGGAGCATTGTGATGACAAGGGTATGGAGCATTGTGATTACAGGGACCATGGAGCATTGTGATGACAACGGCATGGAGCACTGTGATGACATTGGTCATTGAGCATTGTGATTACAAAGACCATGAGGCATTGTGATGACAGGGGCCTGGGAGCATTGTGATGAAAATGGTCATCAAGCATTGTGATGACAGGGGTCATAGAGCATTGTGATGAGAAAGACCATGGAGCATGGTGATGACAGAGGCCATGGAACATTGTGATGACCAGGCCATGTACCATTGTGATGACAAGGGCAGGGAACCTTGTGGTGACCGGGGTCATGGAGCATTTTGATGACAACTTTCATGGAACGTTGTGATGACAGGGGTCATGGAGCATTGTGATGAAAGTTGTCCTGGAGCATTGTGATGACAGCGGTCACAGAGAATTGGGATGAAAGGTATCATGCAGCATTGTGATGACAACGGTCATGGATCATTTGGATGACAGGGGTCATGGAACATTCTGATAACAAGGTTCATAAAGCATTTTGATGACAGGGGTCATGGAGCATTGTGTTGACACGAGCATGGAGCATTGTAATGATAGGATATCTGGAGCATTGTGATGAAAAGGGGATGGAGCATTTTGATGACAGGGTCCAAGGAGAATTGTGCTGACAATGGCATGGAGCATTGTGATGAAAAGGGTACTGGAGCACTGTGAGGAAAGGAATCATGGATCATTGTGATGACAGGGGTCATGGAGCTTTGTGATGACAAGGGTCATGGAGCATTGTGATGACATGGTCAAGGAACATTGCGATGACAAGAATTCTGGAGCATTGTGATGAAAGGGCATGGTGCATTGTGATGAAAGGTGACAAGGAGCATTGTGATGATATGGGCAGAGAACTTTTTGATGACAGGGGTCATGGAGCATTGTGATAAAAAGTGTCATGGAGCATTGTACTGACAGGGATCATGGAGCTTTTTGGTAAGAGAGGTCTTGGAGATTTGTGAAGGCAGGCGTCATGGGGCATTGTGATGACAGCGGTCTTGGAGCATTGGGATGAAAGGGGTCATGGAGCACTGTGATTACAGGGGCCATGGAGCATTGTGAATACAAAGGCCATGGAGCATTGAGATGACAGCGTTCATGGAGCATTGTGATGAAAGTGATCATGGATCATTGTGATGACAAGTGTCCTGGAACCTTGTGATGACACAGTTCATGGAGCATTGTGATGACAAGGACCATGGCGAATTGTGGTATCATCTGTCATGGGGCATTGTGATGACAGTGGTCATGTAGAATTGTATTGAAAGGTAACATGGAGCACTCTGATGACAGGGGCCATGGAACATTGTGATGGCAAAGGCCATGGAGCATTGTGATGACAAGTGTCATGGGGCATTTTGATGACATTGGCATGGAGCATTATGATGACAAGAGTTCTGGAGCATTTTGATGACCAGGGCATGGAGCATTGTGATGAAAGTTGTCCTGGAGCATTGTGATGACAGCGGTCACAGAGGATTGGGATGAAAGGTATCATGCAGCATTGCGATGACAACGGTCAGGGATCATTTTGATGACAGGGGTCATGGAACATTCTGATAACAAGTTTCATCAAGCATTTTGATGACAGGGGTCATGGAGCATTGTGTTGACACGGGCATGGAGCATTGTAATGATAGGATATCTGGAGCATTGTGATGAAAAGGGGATGGAGCATTTTGATGACAGGGTCCAAGGAGCATTGTGCTGACAATGGCATGGAGCATTGTGATGAAAAGGGTACTGGAGCACTCTGAGGAAAGGAATCATGGATCATTGTGATGCCAGGGGTCATGGAGCTTTGTGATGACACGAGTCATGGAGCATTGTGATGACACGGTCAAGGAACATTGTGATGACAAGAAATCTGGAGCATTGTGATGAAAGGGCATGGAGCATTGTGATGAAAGGTGACAAGTAGCATTGTGATGATATGGGCAGAGAACTTTGTGATGACAGGGTTCATGGAGCATTGTGATGAAAAGTGTCATGGAACATTGTACTGACAGGGATCATGGAGCTTTTTGGTAAGGGAGCCCTTGGAGATTGGTGGTGGCAGGCGTCATGGGGCATTGTGATGACAGCGGTCTTGGAGCATTGTGATGAAAGGGGTCATGGAGCACTGTGATTACAGGGGCCATGGAGCATTGTGAATACAAAGGCTATGGAGCATTGAGATGACAGGGTTCATGGAGCATTGTGATGAAAGTGATCATGGATCATTGTGATGACAAGTGTCCTGAAACCTTGTGATGACACGGTTCATGGAGCATTGTTATGACAAGGACCATGGCGAATTGTGATGACATCTGAAATGGGGCATTGTGATGACAGTGGTCATGTAGAATTGTGATGAAAGGTATCAAGGAGCACTGTGATGACAGGGGCCATGGAACATTGTGATGACAAAGGCCATGGAGCATTGTGATGACAAGTGTCATGGGACATTTTGATGACATTGGCATGGAACATTATGATGACAAGAGTTCTGGAGAATTTTGATGACAAGGGCATGGAGCATTGTGATGACAGGGCCCATGGAGCATTGTGACGAAGAGGGCAGGGAACATTGTGATGACTGGGTTCATGGAGCCTTGTGATGAAAGGGGCCATGGAGCACTGAGATGACAGGCGTCTTGAGGTATGGTGATGACAGTGGTCATGGAGCATTGTGATGAAAGAGATCATGGAGCAATATGATAAGAGGGGACATGGAGCATTGTGATGACAGGTGTATTGGAGCATTGTGATGAAAATATTAATGGATCATTGTGATGACATGTGTCCTGGAACACTGTGATGACACAGTTCATCGAGTATTGTGATGACAAGGGTCATAGCGAATTGTGATAACAGGTGTCATGGGGCATTGTGATGACATTGATCATCTAGGAAGTGTGATGAAAGGTATCATGGAGCACTGTGATGACTGGGGGCATGAAGCATTGTTATGAAAATTGTCCTGGATTATTGTGATGACAGCAGTCATGGAGAATTGGGATGACAGGGATTATGCAGCATTGTGTTGACATGGGTATGGACTATTGTGATGACAATGGTCATGGAGCAATGTGATGAAAGTTTTCATGGAATATCGTGATGAAAAGTGCCTGGGAGCATTGTGACGATAAAGGCCATGGAGCATGGTGATGACAAGTGTCATGGAGCATTGTAATGAAAGCTTTCATTGTGCACTGTGATGACAAGGGGGATGGAGTATTGTGATGAAACTGGTCCTGGAACATTGTGATAACAAAAGCCATGGAGCATTGTGATGACAGGCATCATGGAGAATTGTGAAGAAAGGGGCCATGGGGAATTGTAATGACAATAGAGAAATGTGATGAAAATGGTCAGCGAGCATAGTGATTAAAGTGGTCATTGAGAATTGTGATGAAAAGTGACATAGAGCATTGTGATGACAAAGGTCATGGAGAACTGTGATGACCAGGGTCATGTAGCATTGTGATGACACGTTCATGGAACATTGTGATGACAAGAATTCTGGAGCATTGTGATGACAAGGGCCATGGAGCATTGTGATGCCACGGTCATGGAACATTGTGATGACAAAATTCTGGAGCTTTGTGAGGAAAAAGGCATGGAGCATTGTGATTATAGGGGACATGGAGCATTTTGATGACATGGGCAGGGAACACTGTGATGACAGGTGTTATGGAGCAATGGGATGACAAGTGTCATGGAGCACTGTGATGAGAGGGGCCTTGGAGAATTGTGATGACAGGCGTCATGAGGCATTGAGATGGCAGTGGTCATGGAGCATTATGATGAAAGGTGTTATGGAGCACTGTGATTACAGGGGCCATGGAGCATTGTGAATACAAAGGCCATGGAGCATTGAGATGACAGTGGTCATGGAGCATTGTGTTGAAAGTGGTAATGGATCATTGTGATGACAAGTGTCCTGGGACCCTGTGATGACATGGTTCATGGAGCATTGTGATGACAATGGTCATGGCGAATTGTGATGACAATGTCATGGGGCATTGTGATGGCAGTGGTCATCTAGAAATGTGATTAAAGTTATTATGGAGCACAGTAATGAGAGGGGCCATGGAGCATTGTGATGACAAGTCTCATGGAGCATTGTGATGACAGGTGTCATGGAGCAACGTGATGACAAATGCCATTGAGAATTGTGATCACAGGTGACATTGGCATTGTGATGAAAGGGGTCATGGAGTACTGGGAGTACAGGGGCCATGGAGCCTTGTGATAACAAGTGACATGGAGAATAGTGATGACAGGCATCATAGAGCATTGTGATGACAAGTGCCATTTAGCATTTTGATGACAGGGGTCATCAGGCACTGTGTTGACGGGGGTCACGGAGCATTGTGATGACAAAGGCCATAGAGCATTGTGATGAGAGGGGTCATGGAGCATTGTGATGACATGGGCCATGGAGCATTGTGAAGACAAGATTCATGGAGCATTGTGATGACACGGGTATGAAGCATGGTGATGACAACAGACCTGGAGCATTGTGATGACAAGGGCATGGAGCATTGTGATTACAGGAGACTTGGGTCATTGTGATGAAATTGGCAGGGATCATTGTGATTAGAGGGATCATGGAGCATTGTGATGACAAGTGTCATGCAATATTGTGCTGACACAGATCATGGAGCATTTTGATGAGAGTGGCCTTGGAGCACAGTGATGAGAGACGTCATGGGGCATTATGGTGACAGTGGTCAAGGAGCATTGTGATGAAAGTGTTCATGGAGCAACGCGATTATCGGGACAATGGAGCTTTGTGAATACAAAGGCCATGGAACATTGAGATAACAGAGTTCATGGAGCATTGTGATGACAAGGGTCTTGGGAGCTACTGATGACACGTTTCATACAGCATTGAGATGACAAGGGCCAAGGCGAATTGTGATGACACGTGTCATGGGGCATTGTGATGACATTGGTCATCTTGCATTGTGATGAGATAGGTCATGTAGAATTTTGATTAAAGGTATCATGGAGCACTGTGATGACAAAGGCCAAGGAACATTGTGATGACAAGAGTATGGAGCATTGTGATTACAGGGACCATGGAGCATTGTGATGACAACAGCATGGAGCACTGTGATGACATTGGTCATTGAGCTTTGTGATTACAAAGACCATGAGGCATTGTGATGACAGGGGCCTTGGAGCATTGTGATGACAATGGTCATCAAGCATTGTGATGACAGGGGTCATAGAGCATTGTGATGAGAAAGACCATGGAGCATGGTGATGACAGAGGCCATGGAACATTGTGATGACCAGGCCATGTACCATTGTGATGACAAGGGCAGGGAACCTTGTGGTGACCGGGGTCATGGAGCATTTTGATGACAACTTTCATGGAACGTTGTGATGACAGGGGTCATGGAGCATTGTGATGAAAGTTGTCCTGGAGCATTGTGATGACAGCGGTCACAGAGAATTGGGATGAAAGGTATCATGCAGCATTGTGATGACAACGGTCATGGATCATTTGGATGACAGGGGTCATGGAACATTCTGATAACAAGGTTCATAAAGCATTTTGATGACAGGGGTCATGGAGCATTGTGTTGACACGAGCATGGAGCATTGTAATGATAGGATATCTGGAGCATTGTGATGAAAAGGGGATGGAGCATTTTGATGACAGGGTCCAAGGAGAATTGTGCTGACAATGGCATGGAGCATTGTGATGAAAAGGGTACTGGAGCACTGTGAGGAAAGGAATCATGGATCATTGTGATGACAGGGGTCATGGAGCTTTGTGATGACAAGGGTCATGGAGCATTGTGATGACATGGTCAAGGAACATTGCGATGACAAGAATTCTGGAGCATTGTGATGAAAGGGCATGGTGCATTGTGATGAAAGGTGACAAGGAGCATTGTGATGATATGGGCAGAGAACTTTTTGATGACAGGGGTCATGGAGCATTGTGATAAAAAGTGTCATGGAGCATTGTACTGACAGGGATCATGGAGCTTTTTGGTAAGAGAGGTCTTGGAGATTTGTGAAGGCAGGCGTCATGGGGCATTGTGATGACAGCGGTCTTGGAGCATTGGGATGAAAGGGGTCATGGAGCACTGTGATTACAGGGGCCATGGAGCATTGTGAATACAAAGGCCATGGAGCATTGAGATGACAGCGTTCATGGAGCATTGTGATGAAAGTGATCATGGATCATTGTGATGAGAAGTGTCCTGGAACCTTGTGATGACACAGTTCATGGAGCATTGTGATGACAAGGACCATGGCGAATTGTGGTATCATCTGTCATGGGGCATTGTGATGACAGTGGTCATGTAGAATTGTATTGAAAGGTAACATGGAGCACTCTGATGACAGGGGCCATGGAACATTGTGATGACAAAGGCCATGGAGCATTGTGATGACAAGTGTCATGGGGCATTTTGATGACATTGGCATGGAGCATTATGATGACAAGAGTTCTGGAGCATTTTGATGACCAGGGCATGGAGCATTGTGATGAAAGTTGTCCTGGAGCATTGTGATGACAGCGGTCACAGAGGATTGGGATGAAAGGTATCATGCAGCATTGCGATGACAACGGTCAGGGATCATTTTGATGACAGGGGTCATGGAACATTCTGATAACAAGTTTCATCAAGCATTTTGATGACAGGGGTCATGGAGCATTGTGTTGACACGGGCATGGAGCATTGTAATGATAGGATATCTGGAGCATTGTGATGAAAAGGGGATGGAGCATTTTGATGACAGGGTCCAAGGAGCATTGTGCTGACAATGGCATGGAGCATTGTGATGAAAAGGGTACTGGAGCACTCTGAGGAAAGGAATCATGGATCATTGTGATGCCAGGGGTCATGGAGCTTTGTGATGACACGAGTCATGGAGCATTGTGATGACACGGTCAAGGAACATTGTGATGACAAGAAATCTGGAGCATTGTGATGAAAGGGCATGGAGCATTGTGATGAAAGGTGACAAGTAGCATTGTGATGATATGGGCAGTGAACGTTGTGATGACAGGGTTCATGGAGCATTGTGATGAAAAGTGTCATGGAACATTGTACTGACAGGGATCATGGAGCTTTTTGGTAAGGGAGCCCTTGGAGATTGGTGGTGGCAGGCGTCATGGGGCATTGTGATGACAGCGGTCTTGGAGCATTGTGATGAAAGGGGTCATGGAGCACTGTGATTACAGGGGCCATGGAGCATTGTGAATACAAAGGCTATGGAGCATTGAGATGACAGGGTTCATGGAGCATTGTGATGAAAGTGATCATGGATCATTGTGATGACAAGTGTCCTGAAACCTTGTGATGACACGGTTCATGGAGCATTGTTATGACAAGGACCATGGCGAATTGTGATGACATCTGAAATGGGGCATTGTGATGACAGTGGTCATGTAGAATTGTGATGAAAGGTATCAAGGAGCACTGTGATGACAGGGGCCATGGAACATTGTGATGACAAAGGCCATGGAGCATTGTGATGACAAGTGTCATGGGACATTTTGATGACATTGGCATGGAACATTATGATGACAAGAGTTCTGGAGAATTTTGATGACAAGGGCATGGAGCATTGTGATGACAGGGCCCATGGAGCATTGTGACGAAGAGGGCAGGGAACATTGTGATGACTGGGTTCATGGAGCCTTGTGATGAAAGGGGCCATGGAGCACTGAGATGACAGGCGTCTTGAGGTATGGTGATGACAGTGGTCATGGAGCATTGTGATGAAAGAGATCATGGAGCAATATGATAAGAGGGGACATGGAGCATTGTGATGACAGGTGTATTGGAGCATTGTGATGAAAATATTAATGGATCATGGTGATGACATGTGTCCTGGAACACTGTGATGACACGGTTCATCGAGTATTGTGATGACAAGGGTCATAGCGAATTGTGATAACAGGTGTCATGGGGTATTGTGATGACATTGATCATCTAGGAATTGTGATGAAAGGTAACATGGAGCACTGTGATGACTGGGGGCATGAAGCATTGTTATGAAAATTGTCCTGGATTATTGTGATGACAGCAGTCATGGAGAATTGGGATGACAGGGATTATGCAGCATTGTGTTGACATGGGTATGGACTATTGTGATGACAATGGTCATGGAGCAATGTGATGAAAGTTTTCATGGAATATCGTGATGAAAAGTGCCTGGGAGCATTGTGACGATAAAGGCCATGGAGCATTGTGATGACAAGTGTCATGGAGCATTGTAATGAAAGCTTTCATTGTGCACTGTGATGACAAGGGGGATGGAGTATTGTGATGAAACTGGTCCTGGAGCATTGTGATAACAAAAGCCATGGAGCATTGTGATGACAGGCATCATGGAGAATTGTGAAGAAAGGGGCCATGGGGAATTGTAATGACAATAGAGAAATGTGATGAAAATGGTCAGCGAGCATAGTGATTAAAGTGGTCATTGAGAATTGTGATGAAAAGTGACATAGAGCATTGTGATGACAAAGGTCATGGAGAACTGTGATGACCAGGGTCATGTAGCATTGTGATGACACGTTCATGGAACATTGTGATGACAAGAATTCTGGAGCATTGTGATGACAAGGGCCATGGAGCATTGGGATGCCACGGTCATGGAACATTGTGATGACAAAATTCTGGAGCTTTGTGAGGAAAAAGGCATGGAGCATTGTGATTATAGGGGACATGGAGCATTTTGATGACATGGGCAGGGAACACTGTGATGACAGGTGTTATGGAGCAATGGGATGACAAGTGTCATGGAGCACTGTGATGAGAGGGGCCTTGGAGAATTGTGATGACAGGCGTCATGAGGCATTGAGATGGCAGTGGTCATGGAGCATTATGATGAAAGGTGTTATGGAGCACTGTGATTACAGGGGCCATGGAGCATTGTGAATACAAAGGCCATGGAGCATTGAGATGACAGTGGTCATGGAGCATTGTGATGAAAGTGGTAATGGATCATTGTGAGGACAAGTGTCCTGGGACCCTGTGATGACATGGTTCATGGAGCATTGTGATGACAATGGTCATGGCGAATTGTGATGACAATGTCATGGGGCATTGTGATGGCAGTGGTCATCTAGAAATGTGATTAAAGTTATTATGGAGCACAGTAATGAGAGGGGCCATGGAGCATTGTGATGACAAGTCTCATGGAGCATTGTGATGACAGGTGTCAAGGAGCATCGTGATGACAAATGCCATTGAGAATTGTGATCAGAGGTGACATTGGGCATTGTGATGAAAGGGGTCATGGAGTACTGGGAGTACAGAGACCATGGAGCCTTGTGATAACAAGTGACATGGAGAATAGTGATGACAGGCATCATAGAGCATTGTGATGACAAGTGCCATTTAGCATTTTGATGACAGGGGTCATCAGGCATTGTGTTGACGGGGGTCACGGAGCATTGTGATGACAAAGGCCATAGAGCATTGTGATGAGAGGGGTCATGGAGCATTGTGATGACATGGGCCATGGAGCATTGTGAAGACAAGATTCATGGAGCATTGTGATGACACAGGCATGAAGCATGGTGATGACAACAGACCTGGAGCATTGTGATGACAAGGGCATGGAGCATTGTGATTACAGGAGACTTGGGTCATTGTGATGAAATTGGCAGGGATCATTGTGATTAGAGGGATCATGGAGCATTGTGATGACAAGTGTCATGCAATATTGTGCTGACACAGATCATGGAGCATTTTGATGAGAGTGGCCTTGGAGCACAGTGATGAGAGACGTCATGGGGCATTATGGTGACAGTGGTCAAGGAGCATTGTGATGAAAGTGTTCATGGAGCAACGCGATTATCGGGACAATGGAGCATTGTGAATACAAAGGCCATGGAACATTGAGATAACAGAGTTCATGGAGCATTGTGATGACAAGGGTCTTGGGAGCTACTGATGACACGTTTCATACAGCATTGAGATGACAAGGGCCAAGGCGAATTGTGATGACACGTGTCATGGGGCATTGTGATGACATTGGTCATCTTGCATTGTGATGAGAGTGGTCATGTAGAATTTTGATTAAAGGTATCATGGAGCACTGTGATGACAAAGGCCAAGGAACATTGTGATGACAAGTGTCATTCAGCAATGTGATGACACGGGAATGGAGCATTATGATGACAAGTGTTCTGGAGCATTGTGATGACAAGGGTATGGAGCATTGTGATTACAGGGACCATGGAGCATTGTGATGACAACGGCATGGAGCACTGTGATGACATTGGTCATTGAGCATTGTGATTACAAAGACCATGAGGCATTGTGATGACAGAGGCCTGGGAGCATTGTGATGAAAATGGTCATCAAGCATTGTGATGACAGGGGTCATAGAGCATTGTGATGAGAAAGACCATGGAGCATGGTGATGACAGAGGCCATGGAACATTGTGATGACCAGGCCATGTACCATTGTGATGACAAGGGCAGGGAACCTTGTGGTGACCGGGGTCATGGAGCATTTTGATGACAACTTTCATGGAACGTTGTGATGACAGGGGTCATGGAGCATTGTGATGAAAGTTGTCCTGGAGCATTGTGATGACAGCGGTCACAGAGAATTGGGATGAAAGGTATCATGCAGCATTGTGATGACAACGGTCATGGATCATTTGGATGACAGGGGTCATGGAACATTCTGATAACAAGGTTCATAAAGCATTTTGATGACAGGGGTCATGGAGCATTGTGTTGACACGAGCATGGAGCATTGTAATGATAGGATATCTGGAGCATTGTGATGAAAAGGGGATGGAGCATTTTGATGACAGGGTCCAAGGAGAATTGTGCTGACAATGGCATGGAGCATTGTGATGAAAAGGGTACTGGAGCACTGTGAGGAAAGGAATCATGGATCATTGTGATGACAGGGGTCATGGAGCTTTGTGATGACAAGGGTCATGGAGCATTGTGATGACATGGTCAAGGAACATTGCGATGACAAGAATTCTGGAGCATTGTGATGAAAGGGCATGGTGCATTGTGATGAAAGGTGACAAGGAGCATTGTGATGATATGGGCAGAGAACTTTTTGATGACAGGGGTCATGGAGCATTGTGATAAAAAGTGTCATGGAGCATTGTACTGACAGGGATCATGGAGCTTTTTGGTAAGAGAGGTCTTGGAGATTTGTGAAGGCAGGCGTCATGGGGCATTGTGATGACAGCGGTCTTGGAGCATTGGGATGAAAGGGGTCATGGAGCACTGTGATTACAGGGGCCATGGAGCATTGTGAATACAAAGGCCATGGAGCATTGAGATGACAGCGTTCATGGAGCATTGTGATGAAAGTGATCATGGATCATTGTGATGACAAGTGTCCTGGAACCTTGTGATGACACAGTTCATGGAGCATTGTGATGACAAGGACCATGGCGAATTGTGGTATCATCTGTCATGGGGCATTGTGATGACAGTGGTCATGTAGAATTGTATTGAAAGGTAACATGGAGCACTCTGATGACAGGGGCCATGGAACATTGTGATGACAAAGGCCATGGAGCATTGTGATGACAAGTGTCATGGGGCATTTTGATGACATTGGCATGGAGCATTATGATGACAAGAGTTCTGGAGCATTTTGATGACCAGGGCATGGAGCATTGTGATGAAAGTTGTCCTGGAGCATTGTGATGACAGCGGTCACAGAGGATTGGGATGAAAGGTATCATGCAGCATTGCGATGACAACGGTCAGGGATCATTTTGATGACAGGGGTCATGGAACATTCTGATAACAAGTTTCATCAAGCATTTTGATGACAGGGGTCATGGAGCATTGTGTTGACACGGGCATGGAGCATTGTAATGATAGGATATCTGGAGCATTGTGATGAAAAGGGGATGGAGCATTTTGATGACAGGGTCCAAGGGGCATTGTGCTGACAATGGCATGGAGCATTGTGATGAAAAGGGTACTGGAGCACTCTGAGGAAAGGAATCATGGATCATTGTGATGCCAGGGGTCATGGAGCTTTGTGATGACACGAGTCATGGAGCATTGTGATGACACGGTCAAAGAACATTGTGATGACAAGAAATCTGGAGCATTGTGATGAAAGGGCATGGAGCATTGTGATGAAAGGTGACAAGTAGCATTGTGATGATATGGGCAGAGAACGTTGTGATGACAGGGGTCATGGAGCATTGTGATGAAAAGTGTCATGGAACATTGTACTGACAGGGATCATGGAGCTTTTTGGTAAGGGAGCCCTTGGAGATTGGTGGTGGCAGGCGTCATGGGGCATTGTGATGACAGCGGTCTTGGAGCATTGTGATGAAAGGGGTCATGGAGCACTGTGATTACAGGGGCCATGGAGCATTGTGAATACAAAGGCTATGGAGCATTGAGATGACAGGGTTCATGGAGCATTGTGATGAAAGTGATCATGGATCATTGTGATGACAAGTGTCCTGAAACCTTGTGATGACACGGTTCATGGAGCATTGTTATGACAAGGACCATGGCGAATTGTGATGACATCTGAAATGGGGCATTGTGATGACAGTGGTCATGTAGAATTGTGATGAAAGGTATCAAGGAGCACTGTGATGACAGGGGCCATGGAACATTGTGATGACAAAGGCCATGGAGCATTGTGATGACAAGTGTCATGGGACATTTTGATGACATTGGCATGGAACATTATGATGGCAAGAGTTCTGGAGAATTTTGATGACAAGGGCATGGAGCATTGTGATGACAGGGCCCATGGAGCATTGTGACGAAGAGGGCAGGGAACATTGTGATGACTGGGTTCATGGAGCCTTGTGATGAAAGGGGCCATGGAGCACTGAGATGACAGGCGTCTTGAGGTATGGTGATGACAGTGGTCATGGAGCATTGTGATGAAAGAGATCATGGAGCAATATGATAAGAGGGGACATGGAGCATTGTGATGACAGGTGTATTGGAGCATTGTGATGAAAATATTAATGGATCATTGTGATGACATGTGTCCTGGAACACTGTGATGACACGGTTCATCGAGTAGTGTGATGACAAGGGTCATAGCGAATTGTGATACCAGGTGTCATGGGGCATTGTGATGACATTGATCATCTAGGAATTGTGATGAAAGGTATCATGGAGCACTGTGATGACTGGGGGCATGAAGCATTGTTATGAAAATTGTCCTGGATTATTGTGATGACAGCAGTCATGGAGAATTGGGATGACAGGGATTATGCAGCATTGTGTTGACATGGGTATGGACTATTGTGATGACAATGGTCATGGAGCAATGTGATGAAAGTTTTCATGGAATATCGTGATGAAAAGTGCCTGGGAGCATTGTGACGATAAAGGCCATGGAGCATTGTGATGACAAGTGTCATGGAGCATTGTAATGAAAGCTTTCATTGTGCACTGTGATGACAAGGGGGATGGAGTATTGTGATGAAACTGGTCCTGGAGCATTGTGATAACAAAAGCCATGGAGCATTGTGATGACAGGCATCATGGAGAATTGTGAAGAAAGGGGCCATGGGGAATTGTAATGACAATAGAGAAATGTGATGAAAATGGTCAGCGAGCATAGTGATTAAAGTGGTCATTGAGAATTGTGATGAAAAGTGACATAGAGCATTGTGATGACAAAGGTCATGGAGAACTGTGATGACCAGGGTCATGTAGCATTGTGATGACACGTTCATGGAACATTGTGATGACAAGAATTCTGGAGCATTGTGATGACAAGGGCCATGGAGCATTGGGATGCCACGGTCATGGAACATTGTGATGACAAAATTCTGGAGCTTTGTGAGGAAAAAGGCATGGAGCATTGTGATTATAGGGGACATGGAGCATTTTGATGACATGGGCAGGGAACACTGTGATGACAGGTGTTATGGAGCAATGGGATGACAAGTGTCATGGAGCACTGTGATGAGAGGGGCCTTGGAGAATTGTGATGACAGGCGTCATGAGGCATTGAGATGGCAGTGGTCATGGAGCATTATGATGAAAGGTGTTATGGAGCACTGTGATTACAGGGGCCATGGAGCATTGTGAATACAAAGGCCATGGAGCATTGAGATGACAGTGGTCATGGAGCATTGTGATGAAAGTGGTAATGGATCATTGTGAGGACAAGTGTCCTGGGACCCTGTGATGACATGGTTCATGGAGCATTGTGATGACAATGGTCATGGCGAATTGTGATGACAATGTCATGGGGCATTGTGATGGCAGTGGTCATCTAGAAATGTGATTAAAGTTATTATGGAGCACAGTAATGAGAGGGGCCATGGAGCATTGTGATGACAAGTCTCATGGAGCATTGTGATGACAGGTGTCAAGGAGCATCGTGATGACAAATGCCATTGAGAATTGTGATCAGAGGTGACATTGGGCATTGTGATGAAAGGGGTCATGGAGTACTGGGAGTACAGGGACCATGGAGCCTTGTGATAACAAGTGACATGGAGAATAGTGATGACAGGCATCATAGAGCATTGTGATGACAAGTGCCATTTAGCATTTTGATGACAGGGGTCATCAGGCATTGTGTTGACGGGGGTCACGGAGCATTGTGATGACAAAGGCCATAGAGCATTGTGATGAGAGGGGTCATGGAGCATTGTGATGACATGGGCCATGGAGCATTGTGAAGACAAGATTCATGGAGCATTGTGATGACACAGGCATGAAGCATGGTGATGACAACAGACCTGGAGCATTGTGATGACAAGGGCATGGAGCATTGTGATTACAGGAGACTTGGGTCATTGTGATGAAATTGGCAGGGATCATTGTGATTAGAGGGATCATGGAGCATTGTGATGACAAGTGTCATGCAATATTGTGCTGACACAGATCATGGAGCATTTTGATGAGAGTGGCCTTGGAGCACAGTGATGAGAGACGTCATGGGGCATTATGGTGACAGTGGTCAAGGAGCATTGTGATGAAAGTGTTCATGGAGCAACGCGATTATCGGGACAATGGAGCATTGTGAATACAAAGGCCATGGAACATTGAGATAACAGAGTTCATGGAGCATTGTGATGACAAGGGTCTTGGGAGCTACTGATGACACGTTTCATACAGCATTGAGATGACAAGGGCCAAGGCGAATTGTGATGACACGTGTCATGGGGCATTGTGATGACATTGGTCATCTTGCATTGTGATGAGAGTGGTCATGTAGAATTTTGATTAAAGGTATCATGGAGCACTGTGATGACAAAGGCCAAGGAACATTGTGATGACAAGTGTCATTCAGCAATGTGATGACACGGGAATGGAGCATTATGATGACAAGTGTTCTGGAGCATTGTGATGACAAGGGTATGGAGCATTGTGATTACAGGGACCATGGAGCATTGTGATGACAACGGCATGGAGCACTGTGATGACATTGGTCATTGAGCATTGTGATTACAAAGACCATGAGGCATTGTGATGACAGGGGCCTGGGAGCATTGTGATGAAAATGGTCATCAAGCATTGTGATGACAGGGGTCATAGAGCATTGTGATGAGAAAGACCATGGAGCATGGTGATGACAGAGGCCATGGAACATTGTGATGACCAGGCCATGTACCATTGTGATGACAAGGGCAGGGAACCTTGTGGTGACCGGGGTCATGGAGCATTTTGATGACAACTTTCATGGAACGTTGTGATGACAGGGGTCATGGAGCATTGTGATGAAAGTTGTCCTGGAGCATTGTGATGACAGCGGTCACAGAGAATTGGGATGAAAGGTATCATGCAGCATTGTGATGACAACGGTCATGGATCATTTGGATGACAGGGGTCATGGAACATTCTGATAACAAGGTTCATAAAGCATTTTGATGACAGGGGTCATGGAGCATTGTGTTGACACGAGCATGGAGCATTGTAATGATAGGATATCTGGAGCATTGTGATGAAAAGGGGATGGAGCATTTTGATGACAGGGTCCAAGGAGAATTGTGCTGACAATGGCATGGAGCATTGTGATGAAAAGGGTACTGGAGCACTGTGAGGAAAGGAATCATGGATCATTGTGATGACAGGGGTCATGGAGCTTTGTGATGACAAGGGTCATGGAGCATTGTGATGACATGGTCAAGGAACATTGCGATGACAAGAATTCTGGAGCATTGTGATGAAAGGGCATGGTGCATTGTGATGAAAGGTGACAAGGAGCATTGTGATGATATGGGCAGAGAACTTTTTGATGACAGGGGTCATGGAGCATTGTGATAAAAAGTGTCATGGAGCATTGTACTGACAGGGATCATGGAGCTTTTTGGTAAGAGAGGTCTTGGAGATTTGTGAAGGCAGGCGTCATGGGGCATTGTGATGACAGCGGTCTTGGAGCATTGGGATGAAAGGGGTCATGGAGCACTGTGATTACAGGGGCCATGGAGCATTGTGAATACAAAGGCCATGGAGCATTGAGATGACAGCGTTCATGGAGCATTGTGATGAAAGTGATCATGGATCATTGTGATGACAAGTGTCCTGGAACCTTGTGATGACACAGTTCATGGAGCATTGTGATGACAAGGACCATGGCGAATTGTGGTATCATCTGTCATGGGGCATTGTGATGACAGTGGTCATGTAGAATTGTATTGAAAGGTAACATGGAGCACTCTGATGACAGGGGCCATGGAACATTGTGATGACAAAGGCCATGGAGCATTGTGATGACAAGTGTCATGGGGCATTTTGATGACATTGGCATGGAGCATTATGATGACAAGAGTTCTGGAGCATTTTGATGACCAGGGCATGGAGCATTGTGATGAAAGTTGTCCTGGAGCATTGTGATGACAGCGGTCACAGAGGATTGGGATGAAAGGTATCATGCAGCATTGCGATGACAACGGTCAGGGATCATTTTGATGACAGGGGTCATGGAACATTCTGATAACAAGTTTCATCAAGCATTTTGATGACAGGGGTCATGGAGCATTGTGTTGACACGGGCATGGAGCATTGTAATGATAGGATATCTGGAGCATTGTGATGAAAAGGGGATGGAGCATTTTGATGACAGGGTCCAAGGAGCATTGTGCTGACAATGGCATGGAGCATTGTGATGAAAAGGGTACTGGAGCACTCTGAGGAAAGGAATCATGGATCATTGTGATGCCAGGGGTCATGGAGCTTTGTGATGACACGAGTCATGGAGCATTGTGATGACACGGTCAAGGAACATTGTGATGACAAGAAATCTGGAGCATTGTGATGAAAGGGCATGGAGCATTGTGATGAAAGGTGACAAGTAGCATTGTGATGATATGGGCAGAGAACTTTGTGATGACAGGGGTCATGGAGCATTGTGATGAAAAGTGTCATGGAACATTGTACTGACAGGGATCATGGAGCTTTTTGGTAAGGGAGCCCTTGGAGATTGGTGGTGGCAGGCGTCATGGGGCATTGTGATGACAGCGGTCTTGGAGCATTGTGATGAAAGGGGTCATGGAGCACTGTGATTACAGGGGCCATGGAGCATTGTGAATACAAAGGCTATGGAGCATTGAGATGACAGGGTTCATGGAGCATTGTGATGAAAGTGATCATGGATCATTGTGATGACAAGTGTCCTGAAACCTTGTGATGACACGGTTCATGGAGCATTGTTATGACAAGGACCATGGCGAATTGTGATGACATCTGAAATGGGGCATTGTGATGACAGTGGTCATGTAGAATTGTGATGAAAGGTATCAAGGAGCACTGTGATGACAGGGGCCATGGAACATTGTGATGACAAAGGCCATGGAGCATTGTGATGACAAGTGTCATGGGACATTTTGATGACATTGGCATGGAACATTATGATGACAAGAGTTCTGGAGAATTTTGATGACAAGGGCATGGAGCATTGTGATGACAGGGCCCATGGAGCATTGTGACGAAGAGGGCAGGGAACATTGTGATGACTGGGTTCATGGAGCCTTGTGATGAAAGGGGCCATGGAGCACTGAGATGACAGGCGTCTTGAGGTATGGTGATGACAGTGGTCATGGAGCATTGTGATGAAAGAGATCATGGAGCAATATGATAAGAGGGGACATGGAGCATTGTGATGACAGGTGTATTGGAGCATTGTGATGAAAATATTAATGGATCATTGTGATGACATGTGTCCTGGAACACTGTGATGACACGGTTCATCGAGTAGTGTGATGACAAGGGTCATAGCGAATTGTGATACCAGGTGTCATGGGGCATTGTGATGACATTGATCATCTAGGAATTGTGATGAAAGGTATCATGGAGCACTGTGATGACTGGGGGCATGAAGCATTGTTATGAAAATTGTCCTGGATTATTGTGATGACAGCAGTCATGGAGAATTGGGATGACAGGGATTATGCAGCATTGTGTTGACATGGGTATGGACTATTGTGATGACAATGGTCATGGAGCAATGTGATGAAAGTTTTCATGGAATATCGTGATGAAAAGTGCCTGGGAGCATTGTGACGATAAAGGCCATGGAGCATTGTGATGACAAGTGTCATGGAGCATTGTAATGAAAGCTTTCATTGTGCACTGTGATGACAAGGGGGATGGAGTATTGTGATGAAACTGGTCCTGGAGCATTGTGATAACAAAAGCCATGGAGCATTGTGATGACAGGCATCATGGAGAATTGTGAAGAAAGGGGCCATGGGGAATTGTAATGACAATAGAGAAATGTGATGAAAATGGTCAGCGAGCATAGTGATTAAAGTGGTCATTGAGAATTGTGATGAAAAGTGACATAGAGCATTGTGATGACAAAGGTCATGGAGAACTGTGATGACCAGGGTCATGTAGCATTGTGATGACACGTTCATGGAACATTGTGATGACAAGAATTCTGGAGCATTGTGATGACAAGGGCCATGGAGCATTGGGATGCCACGGTCATGGAACATTGTGATGACAAAATTCTGGAGCTTTGTGAGGAAAAAGGCATGGAGCATTGTGATTATAGGGGACATGGAGCATTTTGATGACATGGGCAGGGAACACTGTGATGACAGGTGTTATGGAGCAATGGGATGACAAGTGTCATGGAGCACTGTGATGAGAGGGGCCTTGGAGAATTGTGATGACAGGCGTCATGAGGCATTGAGATGGCAGTGGTCATGGAGCATTATGATGAAAGGTGTTATGGAGCACTGTGATTACAGGGGCCATGGAGCATTGTGAATACAAAGGCCATGGAGCATTGAGATGACAGTGGTCATGGAGCATTGTGATGAAAGTGGTAATGGATCATTGTGAGGACAAGTGTCCTGGGACCCTGTGATGACATGGTTCATGGAGCATTGTGATGACAATGGTCATGGCGAATTGTGATGACAATGTCATGGGGCATTGTGATGGCAGTGGTCATCTAGAAATGTGATTAAAGTTATTATGGAGCACAGTAATGAGAGGGGCCATGGAGCATTGTGATGACAAGTCTCATGGAGCATTGTGATGACAGGTGTCAAGGAGCATCGTGATGACAAATGCCATTGAGAATTGTGATCAGAGGTGACATTGGGCATTGTGATGAAAGGGGTCATGGAGTACTGGGAGTACAGGGACCATGGAGCCTTGTGATAACAAGTGACATGGAGAATAGTGATGACAGGCATCATAGAGCATTGTGATGACAAGTGCCATTTAGCATTTTGATGACAGGGGTCATCAGGCATTGTGTTGACGGGGGTCACGGAGCATTGTGATGACAAAGGCCATAGAGCATTGTGATGAGAGGGGTCATGGAGCATTGTGATGACATGGGCCATGGAGCATTGTGAAGACAAGATTCATGGAGCATTGTGATGACACAGGCATGAAGCATGGTGATGACAACAGACCTGGAGCATTGTGATGACAAGGGCATGGAGCATTGTGATTACAGGAGACTTGGGTCATTGTGATGAAATTGGCAGGGATCATTGTGATTAGAGGGATCATGGAGCATTGTGATGACAAGTGTCATGCAATATTGTGCTGACACAGATCATGGAGCATTTTGATGAGAGTGGCCTTGGAGCACAGTGATGAGAGACGTCATGGGGCATTATGGTGACAGTGGTCAAGGAGCATTGTGATGAAAGTGTTCATGGAGCAACGCGATTATCGGGACAATGGAGCATTGTGAATACAAAGGCCATGGAACATTGAGATAACAGAGTTCATGGAGCATTGTGATGACAAGGGTCTTGGGAGCTACTGATGACACGTTTCATACAGCATTGAGATGACAAGGGCCAAGGCGAATTGTGATGACACGTGTCATGGGGCATTGTGATGACATTGGTCATCTTGCATTGTGATGAGAGTGGTCATGTAGAATTTTGATTAAAGGTATCATGGAGCACTGTGATGACAAAGGCCAAGGAACATTGTGATGACAAGTGTCATTCAGCAATGTGATGACACGGGAATGGAGCATTATGATGACAAGTGTTCTGGAGCATTGTGATGACAAGGGTATGGAGCATTGTGATTACAGGGACCATGGAGCATTGTGATGACAACGGCATGGAGCACTGTGATGACATTGGTCATTGAGCATTGTGATTACAAAGACCATGAGGCATTGTGATGACAGGGGCCTGGGAGCATTGTGATGAAAATGGTCATCAAGCATTGTGATGACAGGGGTCATAGAGCATTGTGATGAGAAAGACCATGGAGCATGGTGATGACAGAGGCCATGGAACATTGTGATGACCAGGCCATGTACCATTGTGATGACAAGGGCAGGGAACCTTGTGGTGACCGGGGTCATGGAGCATTTTGATGACAACTTTCATGGAACGTTGTGATGACAGGGGTCATGGAGCATTGTGATGAAAGTTGTCCTGGAGCATTGTGATGACAGCGGTCACAGAGAATTGGGATGAAAGGTATCATGCAGCATTGTGATGACAACGGTCATGGATCATTTGGATGACAGGGGTCATGGAACATTCTGATAACAAGGTTCATAAAGCATTTTGATGACAGGGGTCATGGAGCATTGTGTTGACACGAGCATGGAGCATTGTAATGATAGGATATCTGGAGCATTGTGATGAAAAGGGGATGGAGCATTTTGATGACAGGGTCCAAGGAGAATTGTGCTGACAATGGCATGGAGCATTGTGATGAAAAGGGTACTGGAGCACTGTGAGGAAAGGAATCATGGATCATTGTGATGACAGGGGTCATGGAGCTTTGTGATGACAAGGGTCATGGAGCATTGTGATGACATGGTCAAGGAACATTGCGATGACAAGAATTCTGGAGCATTGTGATGAAAGGGCATGGTGCATTGTGATGAAAGGTGACAAGGAGCATTGTGATGATATGGGCAGAGAACTTTTTGATGACAGGGGTCATGGAGCATTGTGATAAAAAGTGTCATGGAGCATTGTACTGACAGGGATCATGGAGCTTTTTGGTAAGAGAGGTCTTGGAGATTTGTGAAGGCAGGCGTCATGGGGCATTGTGATGACAGCGGTCTTGGAGCATTGGGATGAAAGGGGTCATGGAGCACTGTGATTACAGGGGCCATGGAGCATTGTGAATACAAAGGCCATGGAGCATTGAGATGACAGCGTTCATGGAGCATTGTGATGAAAGTGATCATGGATCATTGTGATGACAAGTGTCCTGGAACCTTGTGATGACACAGTTCATGGAGCATTGTGATGACAAGGACCATGGCGAATTGTGGTATCATCTGTCATGGGGCATTGTGATGACAGTGGTCATGTAGAATTGTATTGAAAGGTAACATGGAGCACTCTGATGACAGGGGCCATGGAACATTGTGATGACAAAGGCCATGGAGCATTGTGATGACAAGTGTCATGGGGCATTTTGATGACATTGGCATGGAGCATTATGATGACAAGAGTTCTGGAGCATTTTGATGACCAGGGCATGGAGCATTGTGATGAAAGTTGTCCTGGAGCATTGTGATGACAGCGGTCACAGAGGATTGGGATGAAAGGTATCATGCAGCATTGCGATGACAACGGTCAGGGATCATTTTGATGACAGGGGTCATGGAACATTCTGATAACAAGTTTCATCAAGCATTTTGATGACAGGGGTCATGGAGCATTGTGTTGACACGGGCATGGAGCATTGTAATGATAGGATATCTGGAGCATTGTGATGAAAAGGGGATGGAGCATTTTGATGACAGGGTCCAAGGAGCATTGTGCTGACAATGGCATGGAGCATTGTGATGAAAAGGGTACTGGAGCACTCTGAGGAAAGGAATCATGGATCATTGTGATGCCAGGGGTCATGGAGCTTTGTGATGACACGAGTCATGGAGCATTGTGATGACACGGTCAAGGAACATTGTGATGACAAGAAATCTGGAGCATTGTGATGAAAGGGCATGGAGCATTGTGATGAAAGGTGACAAGTAGCATTGTGATGATATGGGCAGAGAACTTTGTGATGACAGGGTTCATGGAGCATTGTGATGAAAAGTGTCATGGAACATTGTACTGACAGGGATCATGGAGCTTTTTGGTAAGGGAGCCCTTGGAGATTGGTGGTGGCAGGCGTCATGGGGCATTGTGATGACAGCGGTCTTGGAGCATTGTGATGAAAGGGGTCATGGAGCACTGTGATTACAGGGGCCATGGAGCATTGTGAATACAAAGGCTATGGAGCATTGAGATGACAGGGTTCATGGAGCATTGTGATGAAAGTGATCATGGATCATTGTGATGACAAGTGTCCTGAAACCTTGTGATGACACGGTTCATGGAGCATTGTTATGACAAGGACCATGGCGAATTGTGATGACATCTGAAATGGGGCATTGTGATGACAGTGGTCATGTAGAATTGTGATGAAAGGTATCAAGGAGCACTGTGATGACAGGGGCCATGGAACATTGTGATGACAAAGGCCATGGAGCATTGTGATGACAAGTGTCATGGGACATTTTGATGACATTGGCATGGAACATTATGATGACAAGAGTTCTGGAGAATTTTGATGACAAGGGCATGGAGCATTGTGATGACAGGGCCCATGGAGCATTGTGACGAAGAGGGCAGGGAACATTGTGATGACTGGGTTCATGGAGCCTTGTGATGAAAGGGGCCATGGAGCACTGAGATGACAGGCGTCTTGAGGTATGGTGATGACAGTGGTCATGGAGCATTGTGATGAAAGAGATCATGGAGCAATATGATAAGAGGGGACATGGAGCATTGTGATGACAGGTGTATTGGAGCATTGTGATGAAAATATTAATGGATCATTGTGATGACATGTGTCCTGGAACACTGTGATGACACGGTTCATCGAGTAGTGTGATGACAAGGGTCATAGCGAATTGTGATACCAGGTGTCATGGGGCATTGTGATGACATTGATCATCTAGGAATTGTGATGAAAGGTATCATGGAGCACTGTGATGACTGGGGGCATGAAGCATTGTTATGAAAATTGTCCTGGATTATTGTGATGACAGCAGTCATGGAGAATTGGGATGACAGGGATTATGCAGCATTGTGTTGACATGGGTATGGACTATTGTGATGACAATGGTCATGGAGCAATGTGATGAAAGTTTTCATGGAATATCGTGATGAAAAGTGCCTGGGAGCATTGTGACGATAAAGGCCATGGAGCATTGTGATGACAAGTGTCATGGAGCATTGTAATGAAAGCTTTCATTGTGCACTGTGATGACAAGGGGGATGGAGTATTGTGATGAAACTGGTCCTGGAGCATTGTGATAACAAAAGCCATGGAGCATTGTGATGACAGGCATCATGGAGAATTGTGAAGAAAGGGGCCATGGGGAATTGTAATGACAATAGAGAAATGTGATGAAAATGGTCAGCGAGCATAGTGATTAAAGTGGTCATTGAGAATTGTGATGAAAAGTGACATAGAGCATTGTGATGACAAAGGTCATGGAGAACTGTGATGACCAGGGTCATGTAGCATTGTGATGACACGTTCATGGAACATTGTGATGACAAGAATTCTGGAGCATTGTGATGACAAGGGCCATGGAGCATTGGGATGCCACGGTCATGGAACATTGTGATGACAAAATTCTGGAGCTTTGTGAGGAAAAAGGCATGGAGCATTGTGATTATAGGGGACATGGAGCATTTTGATGACATGGGCAGGGAACACTGTGATGACAGGTGTTATGGAGCAATGGGATGACAAGTGTCATGGAGCACTGTGATGAGAGGGGCCTTGGAGAATTGTGATGACAGGCGTCATGAGGCATTGAGATGGCAGTGGTCATGGAGCATTATGATGAAAGGTGTTATGGAGCACTGTGATTACAGGGGCCATGGAGCATTGTGAATACAAAGGCCATGGAGCATTGAGATGACAGTGGTCATGGAGCATTGTGATGAAAGTGGTAATGGATCATTGTGAGGACAAGTGTCCTGGGACCCTGTGATGACATGGTTCATGGAGCATTGTGATGACAATGGTCATGGCGAATTGTGATGACAATGTCATGGGGCATTGTGATGGCAGTGGTCATCTAGAAATGTGATTAAAGTTATTATGGAGCACAGTAATGAGAGGGGCCATGGAGCATTGTGATGACAAGTCTCATGGAGCATTGTGATGACAGGTGTCAAGGAGCATCGTGATGACAAATGCCATTGAGAATTGTGATCAGAGGTGACATTGGGCATTGTGATGAAAGGGGTCATGGAGTACTGGGAGTACAGGGACCATGGAGCCTTGTGATAACAAGTGACATGGAGAATAGTGATGACAGGCATCATAGAGCATTGTGATGACAAGTGCCATTTAGCATTTTGATGACAGGGGTCATCAGGCATTGTGTTGACGGGGGTCACGGAGCATTGTGATGACAAAGGCCATAGAGCATTGTGATGAGAGGGGTCATGGAGCATTGTGATGACATGGGCCATGGAGCATTGTGAAGACAAGATTCATGGAGCATTGTGATGACACAGGCATGAAGCATGGTGATGACAACAGACCTGGAGCATTGTGATGACAAGGGCATGGAGCATTGTGATTACAGGAGACTTGGGTCATTGTGATGAAATTGGCAGGGATCATTGTGATTAGAGGGATCATGGAGCATTGTGATGACAAGTGTCATGCAATATTGTGCTGACACAGATCATGGAGCATTTTGATGAGAGTGGCCTTGGAGCACAGTGATGAGAGACGTCATGGGGCATTATGGTGACAGTGGTCAAGGAGCATTGTGATGAAAGTGTTCATGGAGCAACGCGATTATCGGGACAATGGAGCATTGTGAATACAAAGGCCATGGAACATTGAGATAACAGAGTTCATGGAGCATTGTGATGACAAGGGTCTTGGGAGCTACTGATGACACGTTTCATACAGCATTGAGATGACAAGGGCCAAGGCGAATTGTGATGACACGTGTCATGGGGCATTGTGATGACATTGGTCATCTTGCATTGTGATGAGAGTGGTCATGTAGAATTTTGATTAAAGGTATCATGGAGCACTGTGATGACAAAGGCCAAGGAACATTGTGATGACAAGTGTCATTCAGCAATGTGATGACACGGGAATGGAGCATTATGATGACAAGTGTTCTGGAGCATTGTGATGACAAGGGTATGGAGCATTGTGATTACAGGGACCATGGAGCATTGTGATGACAACGGCATGGAGCACTGTGATGACATTGGTCATTGAGCATTGTGATTACAAAGACCATGAGGCATTGTGATGACAGGGGCCTGGGAGCATTGTGATGAAAATGGTCATCAAGCATTGTGATGACAGGGGTCATAGAGCATTGTGATGAGAAAGACCATGGAGCATGGTGATGACAGAGGCCATGGAACATTGTGATGACCAGGCCATGTACCATTGTGATGACAAGGGCAGGGAACCTTGTGGTGACCGGGGTCATGGAGCATTTTGATGACAACTTTCATGGAACGTTGTGATGACAGGGGTCATGGAGCATTGTGATGAAAGTTGTCCTGGAGCATTGTGATGACAGCGGTCACAGAGAATTGGGATGAAAGGTATCATGCAGCATTGTGATGACAACGGTCATGGATCATTTGGATGACAGGGGTCATGGAACATTCTGATAACAAGGTTCATAAAGCATTTTGATGACAGGGGTCATGGAGCATTGTGTTGACACGAGCATGGAGCATTGTAATGATAGGATATCTGGAGCATTGTGATGAAAAGGGGATGGAGCATTTTGATGACAGGGTCCAAGGAGAATTGTGCTGACAATGGCATGGAGCATTGTGATGAAAAGGGTACTGGAGCACTGTGAGGAAAGGAATCATGGATCATTGTGATGACAGGGGTCATGGAGCTTTGTGATGACAAGGGTCATGGAGCATTGTGATGACATGGTCAAGGAACATTGCGATGACAAGAATTCTGGAGCATTGTGATGAAAGGGCATGGTGCATTGTGATGAAAGGTGACAAGGAGCATTGTGATGATATGGGCAGAGAACTTTTTGATGACAGGGGTCATGGAGCATTGTGATAAAAAGTGTCATGGAGCATTGTACTGACAGGGATCATGGAGCTTTTTGGTAAGAGAGGTCTTGGAGATTTGTGAAGGCAGGCGTCATGGGGCATTGTGATGACAGCGGTCTTGGAGCATTGGGATGAAAGGGGTCATGGAGCACTGTGATTACAGGGGCCATGGAGCATTGTGAATACAAAGGCCATGGAGCATTGAGATGACAGCGTTCATGGAGCATTGTGATGAAAGTGATCATGGATCATTGTGATGACAAGTGTCCTGGAACCTTGTGATGACACAGTTCATGGAGCATTGTGATGACAAGGACCATGGCGAATTGTGGTATCATCTGTCATGGGGCATTGTGATGACAGTGGTCATGTAGAATTGTATTGAAAGGTAACATGGAGCACTCTGATGACAGGGGCCATGGAACATTGTGATGACAAAGGCCATGGAGCATTGTGATGACAAGTGTCATGGGGCATTTTGATGACATTGGCATGGAGCATTATGATGACAAGAGTTCTGGAGCATTTTGATGACCAGGGCATGGAGCATTGTGATGAAAGTTGTCCTGGAGCATTGTGATGACAGCGGTCACAGAGGATTGGGATGAAAGGTATCATGCAGCATTGCGATGACAACGGTCAGAGATCATTTTGATGACAGGGGTCATGGAACATTCTGATAACAAGTTTCATCAAGCATTTTGATGACAGGGGTCATGGAGCATTGTGTTGACACGGGCATGGAGCATTGTAATGATAGGATATCTGGAGCATTGTGATGAAAAGGGGATGGAGCATTTTGATGACAGGGTCCAAGGAGCATTGTGCTGACAATGGCATGGAGCATTGTGATGAAAAGGGTACTGGAGCACTCTGAGGAAAGGAATCATGGATCATTGTGATGCCAGGGGTCATGGAGCTTTGTGATGACACGAGTCATGGAGCATTGTGATGACACGGTCAAGGAACATTGTGATGACAAGAAATCTGGAGCATTGTGATGAAAGGGCATGGAGCATTGTGATGAAAGGTGACAAGTAGCATTGTGATGATATGGGCAGAGAACTTTGTGATGACAGGGTTCATGGAGCATTGTGATGAAAAGTGTCATGGAACATTGTACTGACAGGGATCATGGAGCTTTTTGGTAAGGGAGCCCTTGGAGATTGGTGGTGGCAGGCGTCATGGGGCATTGTGATGACAGCGGTCTTGGAGCATTGTGATGAAAGGGGTCATGGAGCACTGTGATTACAGGGGCCATGGAGCATTGTGAATACAAAGGCTATGGAGCATTGAGATGACAGGGTTCATGGAGCATTGTGATGAAAGTGATCATGGATCATTGTGATGACAAGTGTCCTGAAACCTTGTGATGACACGGTTCATGGAGCATTGTTATGACAAGGACCATGGCGAATTGTGATGACATCTGAAATGGGGCATTGTGATGACAGTGGTCATGTAGAATTGTGATGAAAGGTATCAAGGAGCACTGTGATGACAGGGGCCATGGAACATTGTGATGACAAAGGCCATGGAGCATTGTGATGACAAGTGTCATGGGACATTTTGATGACATTGGCATGGAACATTATGATGACAAGAGTTCTGGAGAATTTTGATGACAAGGGCATGGAGCATTGTGATGACAGGGCCCATGGAGCATTGTGACGAAGAGGGCAGGGAACATTGTGATGACTGGGTTCATGGAGCCTTGTGATGAAAGGGGCCATGGAGCACTGAGATGACAGGCGTCTTGAGGTATGGTGATGACAGTGGTCATGGAGCATTGTGATGAAAGAGATCATGGAGCAATATGATAAGAGGGGACATGGAGCATTGTGATGACAGGTGTATTGGAGCATTGTGATGAAAATATTAATGGATCATTGTGATGACATGTGTCCTGGAACACTGTGATGACACGGTTCATCGAGTAGTGTGATGACAAGGGTCATAGCGAATTGTGATACCAGGTGTCATGGGGCATTGTGATGACATTGATCATCTAGGAATTGTGATGAAAGGTATCATGGAGCACTGTGATGACTGGGGGCATGAAGCATTGTTATGAAAATTGTCCTGGATTATTGTGATGACAGCAGTCATGGAGAATTGGGATGACAGGGATTATGCAGCATTGTGTTGACATGGGTATGGACTATTGTGATGACAATGGTCATGGAGCAATGTGATGAAAGTTTTCATGGAATATCGTGATGAAAAGTGCCTGGGAGCATTGTGACGATAAAGGCCATGGAGCATTGTGATGACAAGTGTCATGGAGCATTGTAATGAAAGCTTTCATTGTGCACTGTGATGACAAGGGGGATGGAGTATTGTGATGAAACTGGTCCTGGAGCATTGTGATAACAAAAGCCATGGAGCATTGTGATGACAGGCATCATGGAGAATTGTGAAGAAAGGGGCCATGGGGAATTGTAATGACAATAGAGAAATGTGATGAAAATGGTCAGCGAGCATAGTGATTAAAGTGGTCATTGAGAATTGTGATGAAAAGTGACATAGAGCATTGTGATGACAAAGGTCATGGAGAACTGTGATGACCAGGGTCATGTAGCATTGTGATGACACGTTCATGGAACATTGTGATGACAAGAATTCTGGAGCATTGTGATGACAAGGGCCATGGAGCATTGGGATGCCACGGTCATGGAACATTGTGATGACAAAATTCTGGAGCTTTGTGAGGAAAAAGGCATGGAGCATTGTGATTATAGGGGACATGGAGCATTTTGATGACATGGGCAGGGAACACTGTGATGACAGGTGTTATGGAGCAATGGGATGACAAGTGTCATGGAGCACTGTGATGAGAGGGGCCTTGGAGAATTGTGATGACAGGCGTCATGAGGCATTGAGATGGCAGTGGTCATGGAGCATTATGATGAAAGGTGTTATGGAGCACTGTGATTACAGGGGCCATGGAGCATTGTGAATACAAAGGCCATGGAGCATTGAGATGACAGTGGTCATGGAGCATTGTGATGAAAGTGGTAATGGATCATTGTGAGGACAAGTGTCCTGGGACCCTGTGATGACATGGTTCATGGAGCATTGTGATGACAATGGTCATGGCGAATTGTGATGACAATGTCATGGGGCATTGTGATGGCAGTGGTCATCTAGAAATGTGATTAAAGTTATTATGGAGCACAGTAATGAGAGGGGCCATGGAGCATTGTGATGACAAGTCTCATGGAGCATTGTGATGACAGGTGTCAAGGAGCATCGTGATGACAAATGCCATTGAGAATTGTGATCAGAGGTGACATTGGGCATTGTGATGAAAGGGGTCATGGAGTACTGGGAGTACAGGGACCATGGAGCCTTGTGATAACAAGTGACATGGAGAATAGTGATGACAGGCATCATAGAGCATTGTGATGACAAGTGCCATTTAGCATTTTGATGACAGGGGTCATCAGGCATTGTGTTGACGGGGGTCACGGAGCATTGTGATGACAAAGGCCATAGAGCATTGTGATGAGAGGGGTCATGGAGCATTGTGATGACATGGGCCATGGAGCATTGTGAAGACAAGATTCATGGAGCATTGTGATGACACAGGCATGAAGCATGGTGATGACAACAGACCTGGAGCATTGTGATGACAAGGGCATGGAGCATTGTGATTACAGGAGACTTGGGTCATTGTGATGAAATTGGCAGGGATCATTGTGATTAGAGGGATCATGGAGCATTGTGATGACAAGTGTCATGCAATATTGTGCTGACACAGATCATGGAGCATTTTGATGAGAGTGGCCTTGGAGCACAGTGATGAGAGACGTCATGGGGCATTATGGTGACAGTGGTCAAGGAGCATTGTGATGAAAGTGTTCATGGAGCAACGCGATTATCGGGACAATGGAGCATTGTGAATACAAAGGCCATGGAACATTGAGATAACAGAGTTCATGGAGCATTGTGATGACAAGGGTCTTGGGAGCTACTGATGACACGTTTCATACAGCATTGAGATGACAAGGGCCAAGGCGAATTGTGATGACACGTGTCATGGGGCATTGTGATGACATTGGTCATCTTGCATTGTGATGAGAGTGGTCATGTAGAATTTTGATTAAAGGTATCATGGAGCACTGTGATGACAAAGGCCAAGGAACATTGTGATGACAAGTGTCATTCAGCAATGTGATGACACGGGAATGGAGCATTATGATGACAAGTGTTCTGGAGCATTGTGATGACAAGGGTATGGAGCATTGTGATTACAGGGACCATGGAGCATTGTGATGACAACGGCATGGAGCACTGTGATGACATTGGTCATTGAGCATTGTGATTACAAAGACCATGAGGCATTGTGATGACAGGGGCCTGGGAGCATTGTGATGAAAATGGTCATCAAGCATTGTGATGACAGGGGTCATAGAGCATTGTGATGAGAAAGACCATGGAGCATGGTGATGACAGAGGCCATGGAACATTGTGATGACCAGGCCATGTACCATTGTGATGACAAGGGCAGGGAACCTTGTGGTGACCGGGGTCATGGAGCATTTTGATGACAACTTTCATGGAACGTTGTGATGACAGGGGTCATGGAGCATTGTGATGAAAGTTGTCCTGGAGCATTGTGATGACAGCGGTCACAGAGAATTGGGATGAAAGGTATCATGCAGCATTGTGATGACAACGGTCATGGATCATTTGGATGACAGGGGTCATGGAACATTCTGATAACAAGGTTCATAAAGCATTTTGATGACAGGGGTCATGGAGCATTGTGTTGACACGAGCATGGAGCATTGTAATGATAGGATATCTGGAGCATTGTGATGAAAAGGGGATGGAGCATTTTGATGACAGGGTCCAAGGAGAATTGTGCTGACAATGGCATGGAGCATTGTGATGAAAAGGGTACTGGAGCACTGTGAGGAAAGGAATCATGGATCATTGTGATGACAGGGGTCATGGAGCTTTGTGATGACAAGGGTCATGGAGCATTGTGATGACATGGTCAAGGAACATTGCGATGACAAGAATTCTGGAGCATTGTGATGAAAGGGCATGGTGCATTGTGATGAAAGGTGACAAGGAGCATTGTGATGATATGGGCAGAGAACTTTTTGATGACAGGGGTCATGGAGCATTGTGATAAAAAGTGTCATGGAGCATTGTACTGACAGGGATCATGGAGCTTTTTGGTAAGAGAGGTCTTGGAGATTTGTGAAGGCAGGCGTCATGGGGCATTGTGATGACAGCGGTCTTGGAGCATTGGGATGAAAGGGGTCATGGAGCACTGTGATTACAGGGGCCATGGAGCATTGTGAATACAAAGGCCATGGAGCATTGAGATGACAGCGTTCATGGAGCATTGTGATGAAAGTGATCATGGATCATTGTGATGACAAGTGTCCTGGAACCTTGTGATGACACAGTTCATGGAGCATTGTGATGACAAGGACCATGGCGAATTGTGGTATCATCTGTCATGGGGCATTGTGATGACAGTGGTCATGTAGAATTGTATTGAAAGGTAACATGGAGCACTCTGATGACAGGGGCCATGGAACATTGTGATGGCAAAGGCCATGGAGCATTGTGATGACAAGTGTCATGGGGCATTTTGATGACATTGGCATGGAGCATTATGATGACAAGAGTTCTGGAGCATTTTGATGACCAGGGCATGGAGCATTGTGATGAAAGTTGTCCTGGAGCATTGTGATGACAGCGGTCACAGAGGATTGGGATGAAAGGTATCATGCAGCATTGCGATGACAACGGTCAGGGATCATTTTGATGACAGGGGTCATGGAACATTCTGATAACAAGTTTCATCAAGCATTTTGATGACAGGGGTCATGGAGCATTGTGTTGACACGGGCATGGAGCATTGTAATGATAGGATATCTGGAGCATTGTGATGAAAAGGGGATGGAGCATTTTGATGACAGGGTCCAAGGAGCATTGTGCTGACAATGGCATGGAGCATTGTGATGAAAAGGGTACTGGAGCACTCTGAGGAAAGGAATCATGGATCATTGTGATGCCAGGGGTCATGGAGCTTTGTGATGACACGAGTCATGGAGCATTGTGATGACACGGTCAAGGAACATTGTGATGACAAGAAATCTGGAGCATTGTGATGAAAGGGCATGGAGCATTGTGATGAAAGGTGACAAGTAGCATTGTGATGATATGGGCAGAGAACTTTGTGATGACAGGGTTCATGGAGCATTGTGATGAAAAGTGTCATGGAACATTGTACTGACAGGGATCATGGAGCTTTTTGGTAAGGGAGCCCTTGGAGATTGGTGGTGGCAGGCGTCATGGGGCATTGTGATGACAGCGGTCTTGGAGCATTGTGATGAAAGGGGTCATGGAGCACTGTGATTACAGGGGCCATGGAGCATTGTGAATACAAAGGCTATGGAGCATTGAGATGACAGGGTTCATGGAGCATTGTGATGAAAGTGATCATGGATCATTGTGATGACAAGTGTCCTGAAACCTTGTGATGACACGGTTCATGGAGCATTGTTATGACAAGGACCATGGCGAATTGTGATGACATCTGAAATGGGGCATTGTGATGACAGTGGTCATGTAGAATTGTGATGAAAGGTATCAAGGAGCACTGTGATGACAGGGGCCATGGAACATTGTGATGACAAAGGCCATGGAGCATTGTGATGACAAGTGTCATGGGACATTTTGATGACATTGGCATGGAACATTATGATGGCAAGAGTTCTGGAGAATTTTGATGACAAGGGCATGGAGCATTGTGATGACAGGGCCCATGGAGCATTGTGACGAAGAGGGCAGGGAACATTGTGATGACTGGGTTCATGGAGCCTTGTGATGAAAGGGGCCATGGAGCACTGAGATGACAGGCGTCTTGAGGTATGGTGATGACAGTGGTCATGGAGCATTGTGATGAAAGAGATCATGGAGCAATATGATAAGAGGGGACATGGAGCATTGTGATGACAGGTGTATTGGAGCATTGTGATGAAAATATTAATGGATCATTGTGATGACATGTGTCCTGGAACACTGTGATGACACGGTTCATCGAGTAGTGTGATGACAAGGGTCATAGCGAATTGTGATACCAGGTGTCATGGGGCATTGTGATGACATTGATCATCTAGGAATTGTGATGAAAGGTATCATGGAGCACTGTGATGACTGGGGGCATGAAGCATTGTTATGAAAATTGTCCTGGATTATTGTGATGACAGCAGTCATGGAGAATTGGGATGACAGGGATTATGCAGCATTGTGTTGACATGGGTATGGACTATTGTGATGACAATGGTCATGGAGCAATGTGATGAAAGTTTTCATGGAATATCGTGATGAAAAGTGCCTGGGAGCATTGTGACGATAAAGGCCATGGAGCATTGTGATGACAAGTGTCATGGAGCATTGTAATGAAAGCTTTCATTGTGCACTGTGATGACAAGGGGGATGGAGTATTGTGATGAAACTGGTCCTGGAGCATTGTGATAACAAAAGCCATGGAGCATTGTGATGACAGGCATCATGGAGAATTGTGAAGAAAGGGGCCATGGGGAATTGTAATGACAATAGAGAAATGTGATGAAAATGGTCAGCGAGCATAGTGATTAAAGTGGTCATTGAGAATTGTGATGAAAAGTGACATAGAGCATTGTGATGACAAAGGTCATGGAGAACTGTGATGACCAGGGTCATGTAGCATTGTGATGACACGTTCATGGAACATTGTGATGACAAGAATTCTGGAGCATTGTGATGACAAGGGCCATGGAGCATTGGGATGCCACGGTCATGGAACATTGTGATGACAAAATTCTGGAGCTTTGTGAGGAAAAAGGCATGGAGCATTGTGATTATAGGGGACATGGAGCATTTTGATGACATGGGCAGGGAACACTGTGATGACAGGTGTTATGGAGCAATGGGATGACAAGTGTCATGGAGCACTGTGATGAGAGGGGCCTTGGAGAATTGTGATGACAGGCGTCATGAGGCATTGAGATGGCAGTGGTCATGGAGCATTATGATGAAAGGTGTTATGGAGCACTGTGATTACAGGGGCCATGGAGCATTGTGAATACAAAGGCCATGGAGCATTGAGATGACAGTGGTCATGGAGCATTGTGATGAAAGTGGTAATGGATCATTGTGAGGACAAGTGTCCTGGGACCCTGTGATGACATGGTTCATGGAGCATTGTGATGACAATGGTCATGGCGAATTGTGATGACAATGTCATGGGGCATTGTGATGGCAGTGGTCATCTAGAAATGTGATTAAAGTTATTATGGAGCACAGTAATGAGAGGGGCCATGGAGCATTGTGATGACAAGTCTCATGGAGCATTGTGATGACAGGTGTCAAGGAGCATCGTGATGACAAATGCCATTGAGAATTGTGATCAGAGGTGACATTGGGCATTGTGATGAAAGGGGTCATGGAGTACTGGGAGTACAGGGACCATGGAGCCTTGTGATAACAAGTGACATGGAGAATAGTGATGACAGGCATCATAGAGCATTGTGATGACAAGTGCCATTTAGCATTTTGATGACAGGGGTCATCAGGCATTGTGTTGACGGGGGTCACGGAGCATTGTGATGACAAAGGCCATAGAGCATTGTGATGAGAGGGGTCATGGAGCATTGTGATGACATGGGCCATGGAGCATTGTGAAGACAAGATTCATGGAGCATTGTGATGACACAGGCATGAAGCATGGTGATGACAACAGACCTGGAGCATTGTGATGACAAGGGCATGGAGCATTGTGATTACAGGAGACTTGGGTCATTGTGATGAAATTGGCAGGGATCATTGTGATTAGAGGGATCATGGAGCATTGTGATGACAAGTGTCATGCAATATTGTGCTGACACAGATCATGGAGCATTTTGATGAGAGTGGCCTTGGAGCACAGTGATGAGAGACGTCATGGGGCATTATGGTGACAGTGGTCAAGGAGCATTGTGATGAAAGTGTTCATGGAGCAACGCGATTATCGGGACAATGGAGCATTGTGAATACAAAGGCCATGGAACATTGAGATAACAGAGTTCATGGAGCATTGTGATGACAAGGGTCTTGGGAGCTACTGATGACACGTTTCATACAGCATTGAGATGACAAGGGCCAAGGCGAATTGTGATGACACGTGTCATGGGGCATTGTGATGACATTGGTCATCTTGCATTGTGATGAGAGTGGTCATGTAGAATTTTGATTAAAGGTATCATGGAGCACTGTGATGACAAAGGCCAAGGAACATTGTGATGACAAGTGTCATTCAGCAATGTGATGACACGGGAATGGAGCATTATGATGACAAGTGTTCTGGAGCATTGTGATGACAAGGGTATGGAGCATTGTGATTACAGGGACCATGGAGCATTGTGATGACAACGGCATGGAGCACTGTGATGACATTGGTCATTGAGCATTGTGATTACAAAGACCATGAGGCATTGTGATGACAGGGGCCTGGGAGCATTGTGATGAAAATGGTCATCAAGCATTGTGATGACAGGGGTCATAGAGCATTGTGATGAGAAAGACCATGGAGCATGGTGATGACAGAGGCCATGGAACATTGTGATGACCAGGCCATGTACCATTGTGATGACAAGGGCAGGGAACCTTGTGGTGACCGGGGTCATGGAGCATTTTGATGACAACTTTCATGGAACGTTGTGATGACAGGGGTCATGGAGCATTGTGATGAAAGTTGTCCTGGAGCATTGTGATGACAGCGGTCACAGAGAATTGGGATGAAAGGTATCATGCAGCATTGTGATGACAACGGTCATGGATCATTTGGATGACAGGGGTCATGGAACATTCTGATAACAAGGTTCATAAAGCATTTTGATGACAGGGGTCATGGAGCATTGTGTTGACACGAGCATGGAGCATTGTAATGATAGGATATCTGGAGCATTGTGATGAAAAGGGGATGGAGCATTTTGATGACAGGGTCCAAGGAGAATTGTGCTGACAATGGCATGGAGCATTGTGATGAAAAGGGTACTGGAGCACTGTGAGGAAAGGAATCATGGATCATTGTGATGACAGGGGTCATGGAGCTTTGTGATGACAAGGGTCATGGAGCATTGTGATGACATGGTCAAGGAACATTGCGATGACAAGAATTCTGGAGCATTGTGATGAAAGGGCATGGTGCATTGTGATGAAAGGTGACAAGGAGCATTGTGATGATATGGGCAGAGAACTTTTTGATGACAGGGGTCATGGAGCATTGTGATAAAAAGTGTCATGGAGCATTGTACTGACAGGGATCATGGAGCTTTTTGGTAAGAGAGGTCTTGGAGATTTGTGAAGGCAGGCGTCATGGGGCATTGTGATGACAGCGGTCTTGGAGCATTGGGATGAAAGGGGTCATGGAGCACTGTGATTACAGGGGCCATGGAGCATTGTGAATACAAAGGCCATGGAGCATTGAGATGACAGCGTTCATGGAGCATTGTGATGAAAGTGATCATGGATCATTGTGATGACAAGTGTCCTGGAACCTTGTGATGACACAGTTCATGGAGCATTGTGATGACAAGGACCATGGCGAATTGTGGTATCATCTGTCATGGGGCATTGTGATGACAGTGGTCATGTAGAATTGTATTGAAAGGTAACATGGAGCACTCTGATGACAGGGGCCATGGAACATTGTGATGACAAAGGCCATGGAGCATTGTGATGACAAGTGTCATGGGGCATTTTGATGACATTGGCATGGAGCATTATGATGACAAGAGTTCTGGAGCATTTTGATGACCAGGGCATGGAGCATTGTGATGAAAGTTGTCCTGGAGCATTGTGATGACAGCGGTCACAGAGGATTGGGATGAAAGGTATCATGCAGCATTGCGATGACAACGGTCAGGGATCATTTTGATGACAGGGGTCATGGAACATTCTGATAACAAGTTTCATCAAGCATTTTGATGACAGGGGTCATGGAGCATTGTGTTGACACGGGCATGGAGCATTGTAATGATAGGATATCTGGAGCATTGTGATGAAAAGGGGATGGAGCATTTTGATGACAGGGTCCAAGGAGCATTGTGCTGACAATGGCATGGAGCATTGTGATGAAAAGGGTACTGGAGCACTGTGAGGAAAGGAATCATGGATCATTGTGATGACAGGGGTCATGGAGCTTTGTGATGACAAGGGTCATGGAGCATTGTGATGACATGGTCAAGGAACATTGCGATGACAAGAATTCTGGAGCATTGTGATGAAAGGGCATGGAGCATTGTGATGAAAGGTGACAAGTAGCATTGTGATGATATGGGCAGAGAACTTTGTGATGACAGGGTTCATGGAGCATTGTGATGAAAAGTGTCATGGAACATTGTACTGACAAGGATCATGGAGCTTTTTGGTAAGGGAGCCCTTGGAGATTGGTGGTGGCAGGCGTCATGGGGCATTGTGATGACAGCGGTCTTGGAGCATTGTGATGAAAGGGGTCATGGAGCACTGTGATTACAGGGGCCATGGAGCATTGTGAATACAAAGGCTATGGAGCATTGAGATGACAGGGTTCATGGAGCATTGTGATGAAAGTGATCATGGATCATTGTGATGACAAGTGTCCTGAAACCTTGTGATGACACGGTTCATGGAGCATTGTTATGACAAGGACCATGGCGAATTGTGATGACATCTGAAATGGGGCATTGTGATGACAGTGGTCATGTAGAATTGTGATGAAAGGTATCAAGGAGCACTGTGATGACAGGGGCCATGGAACATTGTGATGACAAAGGCCATGGAGCATTGTGATGACAAGTGTCATGGGACATTTTGATGACATTGGCATGGAACATTATGATGACAAGAGTTCTGGAGAATTTTGATGACAAGGGCATGGAGCATTGTGATGACAGGGCCCATGGAGCATTGTGACGAAGAGGGCAGGGAACATTGTGATGACTGGGTTCATGGAGCCTTGTGATGAAAGGGGCCATGGAGCACTGAGATGACAGGCGTCTTGAGGTATGGTGATGACAGTGGTCATGGAGCATTGTGATGAAAGAGATCATGGAGCAATATGATAAGAGGGGACATGGAGCATTGTGATGACAGGTGTATTGGAGCATTGTGATGAAAATATTAATGGATCATTGTGATGACATGTGTCCTGGAACACTGTGATGACACGGTTCATCGAGTATTGTGATGACAAGGGTCATAGCGAATTGTGATACCAGGTGTCATGGGGCATTGTGATGACATTGATCATCTAGGAATTGTGATGAAAGGTATCATGGAGCACTGTGATGACTGGGGGCATGAAGCATTGTTATGAAAATTGTCCTGGATTATTGTGATGGCAGCAGTCATGGAGAATTGGGATGACAGGGATTATGCAGCATTGTGTTGACATGGGTATGGACTATTGTGATGACAATGGTCATGGAGCAATATGATGAAAGTTTTCATGGAATATCGTGATGAAAAGTGCCTGGGAGCATTGTGACGATAAAGGCCATGGAGCATTGTGATGACAAGTGTCATGGAGCATTGTAATGAAAGCTTTCATTGTGCACTGTGATGACAAGGGGGATGGAGTATTGTGATGAAACTGGTCCTGGAGCATTGTGATAACAAAAGCCATGGAGCATTGTGATGACAGGCATCATGGAGAATTGTGAAGAAAGGGGCCATGGGGAATTGTAATGACAATAGAGAAATGTGATGAAAATGGTCAGCGAGCATAGTGATTAAAGTGGTCATTGAGAATTGTGATGAAAAGTGACATAGAGCATTGTGATGACAAAGGTCATGGAGAACTGTGATGACCAGGGTCATGTAGCATTGTGATGACACGTTCATGGAACATTGTGATGACAAGAATTCTGGAGCATTGTGATGACAAGGGCCATGGAGCATTGGGATGCCACGGTCATGGAACATTGTGATGACAAAATTCTGGAGCTTTGTGAGGAAAAAGGCATGGAGCATTGTGATTATAGGGGACATGGAGCATTTTGATGACATGGGCAGGGAACACTGTGATGACAGGTGTTATGGAGCAATGGGATGACAAGTGTCATGGAGCACTGTGATGAGAGGGGCCTTGGAGAATTGTGATGACAGGCGTCATGAGGCATTGAGATGGCAGTGGTCATGGAGCATTATGATGAAAGGTGTTATGGAGCACTGTGATTACAGGGGCCATGGAGCATTGTGAATACAAAGGCCATGGAGCATTGAGATGACAGTGGTCATGGAGCATTGTGATGAAAGTGGTAATGGATCATTGTGAGGACAAGTGTCCTGGGACCCTGTGATGACATGGTTCATGGAGCATTGTGATGACAATGGTCATGGCGAATTGTGATGACAATGTCATGGGGCATTGTGATGGCAGTGGTCATCTAGAAATGTGATTAAAGTTATTATGGAGCACAGTAATGAGAGGGGCCATGGAGCATTGTGATGACAAGTCTCATGGAGCATTGTGATGACAGGTGTCAAGGAGCATCGTGATGACAAATGCCATTGAGAATTGTGATCAGAGGTGACATTGGGCATTGTGATGAAAGGGGTCATGGAGTACTGGGAGTACAGGGACCATGGAGCCTTGTGATAACAAGTGACATGGAGAATAGTGATGACAGGCATCATAGAGCATTGTGATGACAAGTGCCATTTAGCATTTTGATGACAGGGGTCATCAGGCATTGTGTTGACGGGGGTCACGGAGCATTGTGATGACAAAGGCCATAGAGCATTGTGATGAGAGGGGTCATGGAGCATTGTGATGACATGGGCCATGGAGCATTGTGAAGACAAGATTCATGGAGCATTGTGATGACACAGGCATGAAGCATGGTGATGACAACAGACCTGGAGCATTGTGATGACAAGGGCATGGAGCATTGTGATTACAGGAGACTTGGGTCATTGTGATGAAATTGGCAGGGATCATTGTGATTAGAGGGATCATGGAGCATTGTGATGACAAGTGTCATGCAATATTGTGCTGACACAGATCATGGAGCATTTTGATGAGAGTGGCCTTGGAGCACAGTGATGAGAGACGTCATGGGGCATTATGGTGACAGTGGTCAAGGAGCATTGTGATGAAAGTGTTCATGGAGCAACGCGATTATCGGGACAATGGAGCATTGTGAATACAAAGGCCATGGAACATTGAGATAACAGAGTTCATGGAGCATTGTGATGACAAGGGTCTTGGGAGCTACTGATGACACGTTTCATACAGCATTGAGATGACAAGGGCCAAGGCGAATTGTGATGACACGTGTCATGGGGCATTGTGATGACATTGGTCATCTTGCATTGTGATGAGAGTGGTCATGTAGAATTTTGATTAAAGGTATCATGGAGCACTGTGATGACAAAGGCCAAGGAACATTGTGATGACAAGTGTCATTCAGCAATGTGATGACACGGGAATGGAGCATTATGATGACAAGTGTTCTGGAGCATTGTGATGACAAGGGTATGGAGCATTGTGATTACAGGGACCATGGAGCATTGTGATGACAACGGCATGGAGCACTGTGATGACATTGGTCATTGAGCATTGTGATTACAAAGACCATGAGGCATTGTGATGACAGGGGCCTGGGAGCATTGTGATGAAAATGGTCATCAAGCATTGTGATGACAGGGGTCATAGAGCATTGTGATGAGAAAGACCATGGAGCATGGTGATGACAGAGGCCATGGAACATTGTGATGACCAGGCCATGTACCATTGTGATGACAAGGGCAGGGAACCTTGTGGTGACCGGGGTCATGGAGCATTTTGATGACAACTTTCATGGAACGTTGTGATGACAGGGGTCATGGAGCATTGTGATGAAAGTTGTCCTGGAGCATTGTGATGACAGCGGTCACAGAGAATTGGGATGAAAGGTATCATGCAGCATTGTGATGACAACGGTCATGGATCATTTGGATGACAGGGGTCATGGAACATTCTGATAACAAGTTTCATCAAGCATTTTGATGACAGGGGTCATGGAGCATTGTGTTGACACGGGCATGGAGCATTGTAATGATAGGATATCTGGAGCATTGTGATGAAAAGGGGATGGAGCATTTTGATGACAGGGTCCAAGGAGCATTGTGCTGACAATGGCATGGAGCATTGTGATGAAAAGGGTACTGGAGCACTGTGAGGAAAGGAATCATGGATCATTGTGATGACAGGGGTCATGGAGCTTTGTGATGACAAGGGTCATGGAGCATTGTGATGACATGGTCAAGGAACATTGCGATGACAAGAATTCTGGAGCATTGTGATGAAAGGGCATGGAGCATTGTGATGAAAGGTGACAAGTAGCATTGTGATGATATGGGCAGAGAACTTTGTGATGACAGGGTTCATGGAGCATTGTGATGAAAAGTGTCATGGAACATTGTACTGACAAGGATCATGGAGCTTTTTGGTAAGGGAGCCCTTGGAGATTGGTGGTGGCAGGCGTCATGGGGCATTGTGATGACAGCGGTCTTGGAGCATTGTGATGAAAGGGGTCATGGAGCACTGTGATTACAGGGGCCATGGAGCATTGTGAATACAAAGGCTATGGAGCATTGAGATGACAGGGTTCATGGAGCATTGTGATGAAAGTGATCATGGATCATTGTGATGACAAGTGTCCTGAAACCTTGTGATGACACGGTTCATGGAGCATTGTTATGACAAGGACCATGGCGAATTGTGATGACATCTGAAATGGGGCATTGTGATGACAGTGGTCATGTAGAATTGTGATGAAAGGTATCAAGGAGCACTGTGATGACAGGGGCCATGGAACATTGTGATGACAAAGGCCATGGAGCATTGTGATGACAAGTGTCATGGGACATTTTGATGACATTGGCATGGAACATTATGATGACAAGAGTTCTGGAGAATTTTGATGACAAGGGCATGGAGCATTGTGATGACAGGGCCCATGGAGCATTGTGACGAAGAGGGCAGGGAACATTGGGATGACTGGGTTCATGGAGCCTTGTGATGAAAGGGGCCATGGAGCACTGAGATGACAGGCGTCTTGAGGTATGGTGATGACAGTGGTCATGGAGCATTGTGATGAAAGAGATCATGGAGCAATATGATAAGAGGGGACATGGAGCATTGTGATGACAGGTGTATTGGAGCATTGTGATGAAAATATTAATGGATCATTGTGATGACATGTGTCCTGGAACACTGTGATGACACGGTTCATCGAGTATTGTGATGACAAGGGTCATAGCGAATTGTGATACCAGGTGTCATGGGGCATTGTGATGACATTGATCATCTAGGAATTGTGATGAAAGGTATCATGGAGCACTGTGATGACTGGGGGCATGAAGCATTGTTATGAAAATTGTCCTGGATTATTGTGATGGCAGCAGTCATGGAGAATTGGGATGACAGGGATTATGCAGCATTGTGTTGACATGGGTATGGACTATTGTGATGACAATGGTCATGGAGCAATATGATGAAAGTTTTCATGGAATATCGTGATGAAAAGTGCCTGGGAGCATTGTGACGATAAAGGCCATGGAGCATTGTGATGACAAGTGTCATGGAGCATTGTAATGAAAGCTTTCATTGTGCACTGTGATGACAAGGGGGATGGAGTATTGTGATGAAACTGGTCCTGGAGCATTGTGATAACAAAAGCCATGGAGCATTGTGATGACAGGCATCATGGAGAATTGTGAAGAAAGGGGCCATGGGGAATTGTAATGACAATAGAGAAATGTGATGAAAATGGTCAGCGAGCATAGTGATTAAAGTGGTCATTGAGAATTGTGATGAAAAGTGACATAGAGCATTGTGATGACAAAGGTCATGGAGAACTGTGATGACCAGGGTCATGTAGCATTGTGATGACACGTTCATGGAACATTGTGATGACAAGAATTCTGGAGCATTGTGATGACAAGGGCCATGGAGCATTGGGATGCCACGGTCATGGAACATTGTGATGACAAAATTCTGGAGCTTTGTGAGGAAAAAGGCATGGAGCATTGTGATTATAGGGGACATGGAGCATTTTGATGACATGGGCAGGGAACACTGTGATGACAGGTGTTATGGAGCAATGGGATGACAAGTGTCATGGAGCACTGTGATGAGAGGGGCCTTGGAGAATTGTGATGACAGGCGTCATGAGGCATTGAGATGGCAGTGGTCATGGAGCATTATGATGAAAGGTGTTATGGAGCACTGTGATTACAGGGGCCATGGAGCATTGTGAATACAAAGGCCATGGAGCATTGAGATGACAGTGGTCATGGAGCATTGTGATGAAAGTGGTAATGGATCATTGTGAGGACAAGTGTCCTGGGACCCTGTGATGACATGGTTCATGGAGCATTGTGATGACAATGGTCATGGCGAATTGTGATGACAATGTCATGGGGCATTGTGATGGCAGTGGTCATCTAGAAATGTGATTAAAGTTATTATGGAGCACAGTAATGAGAGGGGCCATGGAGCATTGTGATGACAAGTCTCATGGAGCATTGTGATGACAGGTGTCAAGGAGCATCGTGATGACAAATGCCATTGAGAATTGTGATCAGAGGTGACATTGGGCATTGTGATGAAAGGGGTCATGGAGTACTGGGAGTACAGGGACCATGGAGCCTTGTGATAACAAGTGACATGGAGAATAGTGATGACAGGCATCATAGAGCATTGTGATGACAAGTGCCATTTAGCATTTTGATGACAGGGGTCATCAGGCATTGTGTTGACGGGGGTCACGGAGCATTGTGATGACAAAGGCCATAGAGCATTGTGATGAGAGGGGTCATGGAGCATTGTGATGACATGGGCCATGGAGCATTGTGAAGACAAGATTCATGGAGCATTGTGATGACACAGGCATGAAGCATGGTGATGACAACAGACCTGGAGCATTGTGATGACAAGGGCATGGAGCATTGTGATTACAGGAGACTTGGGTCATTGTGATGAAATTGGCAGGGATCATTGTGATTAGAGGGATCATGGAGCATTGTGATGACAAGTGTCATGCAATATTGTGCTGACACAGATCATGGAGCATTTTGATGAGAGTGGCCTTGGAGCACAGTGATGAGAGACGTCATGGGGCATTATGGTGACAGTGGTCAAGGAGCATTGTGATGAAAGTGTTCATGGAGCAACGCGATTATCGGGACAATGGAGCATTGTGAATACAAAGGCCATGGAACATTGAGATAACAGAGTTCATGGAGCATTGTGATGACAAGGGTCTTGGGAGCTACTGATGACACGTTTCATACAGCATTGAGATGACAAGGGCCAAGGCGAATTGTGATGACACGTGTCATGGGGCATTGTGATGACATTGGTCATCTTGCATTGTGATGAGAGTGGTCATGTAGAATTTTGATTAAAGGTATCATGGAGCACTGTGATGACAAAGGCCAAGGAACATTGTGATGACAAGTGTCATTCAGCAATGTGATGACACGGGAATGGAGCATTATGATGACAAGTGTTCTGGAGCATTGTGATGACAAGGGTATGGAGCATTGTGATTACAGGGACCATGGAGCATTGTGATGACAACGGCATGGAGCACTGTGATGACATTGGTCATTGAGCATTGTGATTACAAAGACCATGAGGCATTGTGATGACAGGGGCCTGGGAGCATTGTGATGAAAATGGTCATCAAGCATTGTGATGACAGGGGTCATAGAGCATTGTGATGAGAAAGACCATGGAGCATGGTGATGACAGAGGCCATGGAACATTGTGATGACCAGGCCATGTACCATTGTGATGACAAGGGCAGGGAACCTTGTGGTGACCGGGGTCATGGAGCATTTTGATGACAACTTTCATGGAACGTTGTGATGACAGGGGTCATGGAGCATTGTGATGAAAGTTGTCCTGGAGCATTGTGATGACAGCGGTCACAGAGAATTGGGATGAAAGGTATCATGCAGCATTGTGATGACAACGGTCATGGATCATTTGGATGACAGGGGTCATGGAACATTCTGATAACAAGGTTCATAAAGCATTTTGATGACAGGGGTCATGGAGCATTGTGTTGACACGAGCATGGAGCATTGTAATGATAGGATATCTGGAGCATTGTGATGAAAAGGGGATGGAGCATTTTGATGACAGGGTCCAAGGAGAATTGTGCTGACAATGGCATGGAGCATTGTGATGAAAAGGGTACTGGAGCACTGTGAGGAAAGGAATCATGGATCATTGTGATGACAGGGGTCATGGAGCTTTGTGATGACAAGGGTCATGGAGCATTGTGATGACATGGTCAAGGAACATTGCGATGACAAGAATTCTGGAGCATTGTGATGAAAGGGCATGGTGCATTGTGATGAAAGGTGACAAGGAGCATTGTGATGATATGGGCAGAGAACTTTTTGATGACAGGGGTCATGGAGCATTGTGATAAAAAGTGTCATGGAGCATTGTACTGACAGGGATCATGGAGCTTTTTGGTAAGAGAGGTCTTGGAGATTTGTGAAGGCAGGCGTCATGGGGCATTGTGATGACAGCGGTCTTGGAGCATTGGGATGAAAGGGGTCATGGAGCACTGTGATTACAGGGGCCATGGAGCATTGTGAATACAAAGGCCATGGAGCATTGAGATGACAGCGTTCATGGAGCATTGTGATGAAAGTGATCATGGATCATTGTGATGACAAGTGTCCTGGAACCTTGTGATGACACAGTTCATGGAGCATTGTGATGACAAGGACCATGGCGAATTGTGGTATCATCTGTCATGGGGCATTGTGATGACAGTGGTCATGTAGAATTGTATTGAAAGGTAACATGGAGCACTCTGATGACAGGGGCCATGGAACATTGTGATGACAAAGGCCATGGAGCATTGTGATGACAAGTGTCATGGGGCATTTTGATGACATTGGCATGGAGCATTATGATGACAAGAGTTCTGGAGCATTTTGATGACCAGGGCATGGAGCATTGTGATGAAAGTTGTCCTGGAGCATTGTGATGACAGCGGTCACAGAGGATTGGGATGAAAGGTATCATGCAGCATTGCGATGACAACGGTCAGGGATCATTTTGATGACAGGGGTCATGGAACATTCTGATAACAAGTTTCATCAAGCATTTTGATGACAGGGGTCATGGAGCATTGTGTTGACACGGGCATGGAGCATTGTAATGATAGGATATCTGGAGCATTGTGATGAAAAGGGGATGGAGCATTTTGATGACAGGGTCCAAGGAGCATTGTGCTGACAATGGCATGGAGCATTGTGATGAAAAGGGTACTGGAGCACTGTGAGGAAAGGAATCATGGATCATTGTGATGACAGGGGTCATGGAGCTTTGTGATGACAAGGGTCATGGAGCATTGTGATGACATGGTCAAGGAACATTGCGATGACAAGAATTCTGGAGCATTGTGATGAAAGGGCATGGAGCATTGTGATGAAAGGTGACAAGTAGCATTGTGATGATATGGGCAGAGAACTTTGTGATGACAGGGTTCATGGAGCATTGTGATGAAAAGTGTCATGGAACATTGTACTGACAAGGATCATGGAGCTTTTTGGTAAGGGAGCCCTTGGAGATTGGTGGTGGCAGGCGTCATGGGGCATTGTGATGACAGCGGTCTTGGAGCATTGTGATGAAAGGGGTCATGGAGCACTGTGATTACAGGGGCCATGGAGCATTGTGAATACAAAGGCTATGGAGCATTGAGATGACAGGGTTCATGGAGCATTGTGATGAAAGTGATCATGGATCATTGTGATGACAAGTGTCCTGAAACCTTGTGATGACACGGTTCATGGAGCATTGTTATGACAAGGACCATGGCGAATTGTGATGACATCTGAAATGGGGCATTGTGATGACAGTGGTCATGTAGAATTGTGATGAAAGGTATCAAGGAGCACTGTGATGACAGGGGCCATGGAACATTGTGATGACAAAGGCCATGGAGCATTGTGATGACAAGTGTCATGGGACATTTTGATGACATTGGCATGGAACATTATGATGACAAGAGTTCTGGAGAATTTTGATGACAAGGGCATGGAGCATTGTGATGACAGGGCCCATGGAGCATTGTGACGAAGAGGGCAGGGAACATTGGGATGACTGGGTTCATGGAGCCTTGTGATGAAAGGGGCCATGGAGCACTGAGATGACAGGCGTCTTGAGGTATGGTGATGACAGTGGTCATGGAGCATTGTGATGAAAGAGATCATGGAGCAATATGATAAGAGGGGACATGGAGCATTGTGATGACAGGTGTATTGGAGCATTGTGATGAAAATATTAATGGATCATTGTGATGACATGTGTCCTGGAACACTGTGATGACACGGTTCATCGAGTAGTGTGATGACAAGGGTCATAGCGAATTGTGATACCAGGTGTCATGGGGCATTGTGATGACATTGATCATCTAGGAATTGTGATGAAAGGTATCATGGAGCACTGTGATGACTGGGGGCATGAAGCATTGTTATGAAAATTGTCCTGGATTATTGTGATGGCAGCAGTCATGGAGAATTGGGATGACAGGGATTATGCAGCATTGTGTTGACATGGGTATGGACTATTGTGATGACAATGGTCATGGAGCAATGTGATGAAAGTTTTCATGGAATATCGTGATGAAAAGTGCCTGGGAGCATTGTGACGATAAAGGCCATGGAGCATTGTGATGACAAGTGTCATGGAGCATTGTAATGAAAGCTTTCATTGTGCACTGTGATGACAAGGGGGATGGAGTATTGTGATGAAACTGGTCCTGGAGCATTGTGATAACAAAAGCCATGGAGCATTGTGATGACAGGCATCATGGAGAATTGTGAAGAAAGGGGCCATGGGGAATTGTAATGACAATAGAGAAATGTGATGAAAATGGTCAGCGAGCATAGTGATTAAAGTGGTCATTGAGAATTGTGATGAAAAGTGACATAGAGCATTGTGATGACAAAGGTCATGGAGAACTGTGATGACCAGGGTCATGTAGCATTGTGATGACACGTTCATGGAACATTGTGATGACAAGAATTCTGGAGCATTGTGATGACAAGGGCCATGGAGCATTGGGATGCCACGGTCATGGAACATTGTGATGACAAAATTCTGGAGCTTTGTGAGGAAAAAGGCATGGAGCATTGTGATTATAGGGGACATGGAGCATTTTGATGACATGGGCAGGGAACACTGTGATGACAGGTGTTATGGAGCAATGGGATGACAAGTGTCATGGAGCACTGTGATGAGAGGGGCCTTGGAGAATTGTGATGACAGGCGTCATGAGGCATTGAGATGGCAGTGGTCATGGAGCATTATGATGAAAGGTGTTATGGAGCACTGTGATTACAGGGGCCATGGAGCATTGTGAATACAAAGGCCATGGAGCATTGAGATGACAGTGGTCATGGAGCATTGTGATGAAAGTGGTAATGGATCATTGTGAGGACAAGTGTCCTGGGACCCTGTGATGACATGGTTCATGGAGCATTGTGATGACAATGGTCATGGCGAATTGTGATGACAATGTCATGGGGCATTGTGATGGCAGTGGTCATCTAGAAATGTGATTAAAGTTATTATGGAGCACAGTAATGAGAGGGGCCATGGAGCATTGTGATGACAAGTCTCATGGAGCATTGTGATGACAGGTGTCAAGGAGCATCGTGATGACAAATGCCATTGAGAATTGTGATCAGAGGTGACATTGGGCATTGTGATGAAAGGGGTCATGGAGTACTGGGAGTACAGGGACCATGGAGCCTTGTGATAACAAGTGACATGGAGAATAGTGATGACAGGCATCATAGAGCATTGTGATGACAAGTGCCATTTAGCATTTTGATGACAGGGGTCATCAGGCATTGTGTTGACGGGGGTCACGGAGCATTGTGATGACAAAGGCCATAGAGCATTGTGATGAGAGGGGTCATGGAGCATTGTGATGACATGGGCCATGGAGCATTGTGAAGACAAGATTCATGGAGCATTGTGATGACACAGGCATGAAGCATGGTGATGACAACAGACCTGGAGCATTGTGATGACAAGGGCATGGAGCATTGTGATTACAGGAGACTTGGGTCATTGTGATGAAATTGGCAGGGATCATTGTGATTAGAGGGATCATGGAGCATTGTGATGACAAGTGTCATGCAATATTGTGCTGACACAGATCATGGAGCATTTTGATGAGAGTGGCCTTGGAGCACAGTGATGAGAGACGTCATGGGGCATTATGGTGACAGTGGTCAAGGAGCATTGTGATGAAAGTGTTCATGGAGCAACGCGATTATCGGGACAATGGAGCATTGTGAATACAAAGGCCATGGAACATTGAGATAACAGAGTTCATGGAGCATTGTGATGACAAGGGTCTTGGGAGCTACTGATGACACGTTTCATACAGCATTGAGATGACAAGGGCCAAGGCGAATTGTGATGACACGTGTCATGGGGCATTGTGATGACATTGGTCATCTTGCATTGTGATGAGAGTGGTCATGTAGAATTTTGATTAAAGGTATCATGGAGCACTGTGATGACAAAGGCCAAGGAACATTGTGATGACAAGTGTCATTCAGCAATGTGATGACACGGGAATGGAGCATTATGATGACAAGTGTTCTGGAGCATTGTGATGACAAGGGTATGGAGCATTGTGATTACAGGGACCATGGAGCATTGTGATGACAACGGCATGGAGCACTGTGATGACATTGGTCATTGAGCATTGTGATTACAAAGACCATGAGGCATTGTGATGACAGGGGCCTGGGAGCATTGTGATGAAAATGGTCATCAAGCATTGTGATGACAGGGGTCATAGAGCATTGTGATGAGAAAGACCATGGAGCATGGTGATGACAGAGGCCATGGAACATTGTGATGACCAGGCCATGTACCATTGTGATGACAAGGGCAGGGAACCTTGTGGTGACCGGGGTCATGGAGCATTTTGATGACAACTTTCATGGAACGTTGTGATGACAGGGGTCATGGAGCATTGTGATGAAAGTTGTCCTGGAGCATTGTGATGACAGCGGTCACAGAGAATTGGGATGAAAGGTATCATGCAGCATTGTGATGACAACGGTCATGGATCATTTGGATGACAGGGGTCATGGAACATTCTGATAACAAGGTTCATAAAGCATTTTGATGACAGGGGTCATGGAGCATTGTGTTGACACGAGCATGGAGCATTGTAATGATAGGATATCTGGAGCATTGTGATGAAAAGGGGATGGAGCATTTTGATGACAGGGTCCAAGGAGAATTGTGCTGACAATGGCATGGAGCATTGTGATGAAAAGGGTACTGGAGCACTGTGAGGAAAGGAATCATGGATCATTGTGATGACAGGGGTCATGGAGCTTTGTGATGACAAGGGTCATGGAGCATTGTGATGACATGGTCAAGGAACATTGCGATGACAAGAATTCTGGAGCATTGTGATGAAAGGGCATGGTGCATTGTGATGAAAGGTGACAAGGAGCATTGTGATGATATGGGCAGAGAACTTTTTGATGACAGGGGTCATGGAGCATTGTGATAAAAAGTGTCATGGAGCATTGTACTGACAGGGATCATGGAGCTTTTTGGTAAGAGAGGTCTTGGAGATTTGTGAAGGCAGGCGTCATGGGGCATTGTGATGACAGCGGTCTTGGAGCATTGGGATGAAAGGGGTCATGGAGCACTGTGATTACAGGGGCCATGGAGCATTGTGAATACAAAGGCCATGGAGCATTGAGATGACAGCGTTCATGGAGCATTGTGATGAAAGTGATCATGGATCATTGTGATGACAAGTGTCCTGGAACCTTGTGATGACACAGTTCATGGAGCATTGTGATGACAAGGACCATGGCGAATTGTGGTATCATCTGTCATGGGGCATTGTGATGACAGTGGTCATGTAGAATTGTATTGAAAGGTAACATGGAGCACTCTGATGACAGGGGCCATGGAACATTGTGATGACAAAGGCCATGGAGCATTGTGATGACAAGTGTCATGGGGCATTTTGATGACATTGGCATGGAGCATTATGATGACAAGAGTTCTGGAGCATTTTGATGACCAGGGCATGGAGCATTGTGATGAAAGTTGTCCTGGAGCATTGTGATGACAGCGGTCACAGAGGATTGGGATGAAAGGTATCATGCAGCATTGCGATGACAACGGTCAGGGATCATTTTGATGACAGGGGTCATGGAACATTCTGATAACAAGTTTCATCAAGCATTTTGATGACAGGGGTCATGGAGCATTGTGTTGACACGGGCATGGAGCATTGTAATGATAGGATATCTGGAGCATTGTGATGAAAAGGGGATGGAGCATTTTGATGACAGGGTCCAAGGAGCATTGTGCTGACAATGGCATGGAGCATTGTGATGAAAAGGGTACTGGAGCACTCTGAGGAAAGGAATCATGGATCATTGTGATGCCAGGGGTCATGGAGCTTTGTGATGACACGAGTCATGGAGCATTGTGATGACATGGTCAAGGAACATTGCGATGACAAGAATTCTGGAGCATTGTGATGAAAGGGCATGGTGCATTGTGATGAAAGGTGACAAGGAGCATTGTGATGATATGGGCAGAGAACTTTGTGATGACAGGGGTCATGGAGCATTGTGATGAAAAGTGTCATGGAACATTGTACTGACAGGGATCATGGAGCTTTTTGGTAAGGGAGCCCTTGGAGATTGGTGGTGGCAGGCGTCATGGGGCATTGTGATGACAGCGGTCTTGGAGCATTGTGATGAAAGGGGTCATGGAGCACTGTGATTACAGGGGCCATGGAGCATTGTGAATACAAAGGCTATGGAGCATTGAGATGACAGGGTTCATGGAGCATTGTGATGAAAGTGATCATGGATCATTGTGATGACAAGTGTCCTGAAACCTTGTGATGACACGGTTCATGGAGCATTGTTATGACAAGGACCATGGCGAATTGTGATGACATCTGAAATGGGGCATTGTGATGACAGTGGTCATGTAGAATTGTGATGAAAGGTATCAAGGAGCACTGTGATGACAGGGGCCATGGAACATTGTGATGACAAAGGCCATGGAGCATTGTGATGACAAGTGTCATGGGACATTTTGATGACATTGGCATGGAACATTATGATGACAAGAGTTCTGGAGAATTTTGATGACAAGGGCATGGAGCATTGTGATGACAGGGCCCATGGAGCATTGTGACGAAGAGGGCAGGGAACATTGTGATGACTGGGTTCATGGAGCCTTGTGATGAAAGGGGCCATGGAGCACTGAGATGACAGGCGTCTTGAGGTATGGTGATGACAGTGGTCATGGAGCATTGTGATGAAAGAGATCATGGAGCAATATGATAAGAGGGGACATGGAGCATTGTGATGACAGGTGTATTGGAGCATTGTGATGAAAATATTAATGGATCATTGTGATGACATGTGTCCTGGAACACTGTGATGACACGGTTCATCGAGTAGTGTGATGACAAGGGTCATAGCGAATTGTGATACCAGGTGTCATGGGGCATTGTGATGACATTGATCATCTAGGAATTGTGATGAAAGGTATCATGGAGCACTGTGATGACTGGGGGCATGAAGCATTGTTATGAAAATTGTCCTGGATTATTGTGATGACAGCAGTCATGGAGAATTGGGATGACAGGGATTATGCAGCATTGTGTTGACATGGGTATGGACTATTGTGATGACAATGGTCATGGAGCAATGTGATGAAAGTTTTCATGGAATATCGTGATGAAAAGTGCCTGGGAGCATTGTGACGATAAAGGCCATGGAGCATTGTGATGACAAGTGTCATGGAGCATTGTAATGAAAGCTTTCATTGTGCACTGTGATGACAAGGGGGATGGAGTATTGTGATGAAACTGGTCCTGGAGCATTGTGATAACAAAAGCCATGGAGCATTGTGATGACAGGCATCATGGAGAATTGTGAAGAAAGGGGCCATGGGGAATTGTAATGACAATAGAGAAATGTGATGAAAATGGTCAGCGAGCATAGTGATTAAAGTGGTCATTGAGAATTGTGATGAAAAGTGACATAGAGCATTGTGATGACAAAGGTCATGGAGAACTGTGATGACCAGGGTCATGTAGCATTGTGATGACACGTTCATGGAACATTGTGATGACAAGAATTCTGGAGCATTGTGATGACAAGGGCCATGGAGCATTGGGATGCCACGGTCATGGAACATTGTGATGACAAAATTCTGGAGCTTTGTGAGGAAAAAGGCATGGAGCATTGTGATTATAGGGGACATGGAGCATTTTGATGACATGGGCAGGGAACACTGTGATGACAGGTGTTATGGAGCAATGGGATGACAAGTGTCATGGAGCACTGTGATGAGAGGGGCCTTGGAGAATTGTGATGACAGGCGTCATGAGGCATTGAGATGGCAGTGGTCATGGAGCATTATGATGAAAGGTGTTATGGAGCACTGTGATTACAGGGGCCATGGAGCATTGTGAATACAAAGGCCATGGAGCATTGAGATGACAGTGGTCATGGAGCATTGTGATGAAAGTGGTAATGGATCATTGTGAGGACAAGTGTCCTGGGACCCTGTGATGACATGGTTCATGGAGCATTGTGATGACAATGGTCATGGCGAATTGTGATGACAATGTCATGGGGCATTGTGATGGCAGTGGTCATCTAGAAATGTGATTAAAGTTATTATGGAGCACAGTAATGAGAGGGGCCATGGAGCATTGTGATGACAAGTCTCATGGAGCATTGTGATGACAGGTGTCAAGGAGCATCGTGATGACAAATGCCATTGAGAATTGTGATCAGAGGTGACATTGGGCATTGTGATGAAAGGGGTCATGGAGTACTGGGAGTACAGGGACCATGGAGCCTTGTGATAACAAGTGACATGGAGAATAGTGATGACAGGCATCATAGAGCATTGTGATGACAAGTGCCATTTAGCATTTTGATGACAGGGGTCATCAGGCATTGTGTTGACGGGGGTCACGGAGCATTGTGATGACAAAGGCCATAGAGCATTGTGATGAGAGGGGTCATGGAGCATTGTGATGACATGGGCCATGGAGCATTGTGAAGACAAGATTCATGGAGCATTGTGATGACACAGGCATGAAGCATGGTGATGACAACAGACCTGGAGCATTGTGATGACAAGGGCATGGAGCATTGTGATTACAGGAGACTTGGGTCATTGTGATGAAATTGGCAGGGATCATTGTGATTAGAGGGATCATGGAGCATTGTGATGACAAGTGTCATGCAATATTGTGCTGACACAGATCATGGAGCATTTTGATGAGAGTGGCCTTGGAGCACAGTGATGAGAGACGTCATGGGGCATTATGGTGACAGTGGTCAAGGAGCATTGTGATGAAAGTGTTCATGGAGCAACGCGATTATCGGGACAATGGAGCATTGTGAATACAAAGGCCATGGAACATTGAGATAACAGAGTTCATGGAGCATTGTGATGACAAGGGTCTTGGGAGCTACTGATGACACGTTTCATACAGCATTGAGATGACAAGGGCCAAGGCGAATTGTGATGACACGTGTCATGGGGCATTGTGATGACATTGGTCATCTTGCATTGTGATGAGAGTGGTCATGTAGAATTTTGATTAAAGGTATCATGGAGCACTGTGATGACAAAGGCCAAGGAACATTGTGATGACAAGTGTCATTCAGCAATGTGATGACACGGGAATGGAGCATTATGATGACAAGTGTTCTGGAGCATTGTGATGACAAGGGTATGGAGCATTGTGATTACAGGGACCATGGAGCATTGTGATGACAACGGCATGGAGCACTGTGATGACATTGGTCATTGAGCATTGTGATTACAAAGACCATGAGGCATTGTGATGACAGGGGCCTGGGAGCATTGTGATGAAAATGGTCATCAAGCATTGTGATGACAGGGGTCATAGAGCATTGTGATGAGAAAGACCATGGAGCATGGTGATGACAGAGGCCATGGAACATTGTGATGACCAGGCCATGTACCATTGTGATGACAAGGGCAGGGAACCTTGTGGTGACCGGGGTCATGGAGCATTTTGATGACAACTTTCATGGAACGTTGTGATGACAGGGGTCATGGAGCATTGTGATGAAAGTTGTCCTGGAGCATTGTGATGACAGCGGTCACAGAGAATTGGGATGAAAGGTATCATGCAGCATTGTGATGACAACGGTCATGGATCATTTGGATGACAGGGGTCATGGAACATTCTGATAACAAGGTTCATAAAGCATTTTGATGACAGGGGTCATGGAGCATTGTGTTGACACGAGCATGGAGCATTGTAATGATAGGATATCTGGAGCATTGTGATGAAAAGGGGATGGAGCATTTTGATGACAGGGTCCAAGGAGAATTGTGCTGACAATGGCATGGAGCATTGTGATGAAAAGGGTACTGGAGCACTGTGAGGAAAGGAATCATGGATCATTGTGATGACAGGGGTCATGGAGCTTTGTGATGACAAGGGTCATGGAGCATTGTGATGACATGGTCAAGGAACATTGCGATGACAAGAATTCTGGAGCATTGTGATGAAAGGGCATGGTGCATTGTGATGAAAGGTGACAAGGAGCATTGTGATGATATGGGCAGAGAACTTTTTGATGACAGGGGTCATGGAGCATTGTGATAAAAAGTGTCATGGAGCATTGTACTGACAGGGATCATGGAGCTTTTTGGTAAGAGAGGTCTTGGAGATTTGTGAAGGCAGGCGTCATGGGGCATTGTGATGACAGCGGTCTTGGAGCATTGGGATGAAAGGGGTCATGGAGCACTGTGATTACAGGGGCCATGGAGCATTGTGAATACAAAGGCCATGGAGCATTGAGATGACAGCGTTCATGGAGCATTGTGATGAAAGTGATCATGGATCATTGTGATGACAAGTGTCCTGGAACCTTGTGATGACACAGTTCATGGAGCATTGTGATGACAAGGACCATGGCGAATTGTGGTATCATCTGTCATGGGGCATTGTGATGACAGTGGTCATGTAGAATTGTATTGAAAGGTAACATGGAGCACTCTGATGACAGGGGCCATGGAACATTGTGATGACAAAGGCCATGGAGCATTGTGATGACAAGTGTCATGGGGCATTTTGATGACATTGGCATGGAGCATTATGATGACAAGAGTTCTGGAGCATTTTGATGACCAGGGCATGGAGCATTGTGATGAAAGTTGTCCTGGAGCATTGTGATGACAGCGGTCACAGAGGATTGGGATGAAAGGTATCATGCAGCATTGCGATGACAACGGTCAGGGATCATTTTGATGACAGGGGTCATGGAACATTCTGATAACAAGTTTCATCAAGCATTTTGATGACAGGGGTCATGGAGCATTGTGTTGACACGGGCATGGAGCATTGTAATGATAGGATATCTGGAGCATTGTGATGAAAAGGGGATGGAGCATTTTGATGACAGGGTCCAAGGAGCATTGTGCTGACAATGGCATGGAGCATTGTGATGAAAAGGGTACTGGAGCACTCTGAGGAAAGGAATCATGGATCATTGTGATGCCAGGGGTCATGGAGCTTTGTGATGACACGAGTCATGGAGCATTGTGATGACACGGTCAAGGAACATTGTGATGACAAGAAATCTGGAGCATTGTGATGAAAGGGCATGGAGCATTGTGATGAAAGGTGACAAGTAGCATTGTGATGATATGGGCAGAGAACTTTGTGATGACAGGGTTCATGGAGCATTGTGATGAAAAGTGTCATGGAACATTGTACTGACAGGGATCATGGAGCTTTTTGGTAAGGGAGCCCTTGGAGATTGGTGGTGGCAGGCGTCATGGGGCATTGTGATGACAGCGGTCTTGGAGCATTGTGATGAAAGGGGTCATGGAGCACTGTGATTACAGGGGCCATGGAGCATTGTGAATACAAAGGCTATGGAGCATTGAGATGACAGGGTTCATGGAGCATTGTGATGAAAGTGATCATGGATCATTGTGATGACAAGTGTCCTGAAACCTTGTGATGACACGGTTCATGGAGCATTGTTATGACAAGGACCATGGCGAATTGTGATGACATCTGAAATGGGGCATTGTGATAACAGTGGTCATGTAGAATTGTGATGAAAGGTATCAAGGAGAACTGTGATGACAGGGGCCATGGAACATTGTGATGACAAAGGCCATGGAGCATTGTGATGACAAGTGTCATGGGACATTTTGATGACATTGGCATGGAACATTATGATGACAAGAGTTCTGGAGAATTTTGATGACAAGGGCATGGAGCATTGTGATGACAGGGCCCATGGAGCATTGTGACGAAGAGGGCAGGGAACATTGTGATGACTGGGTTCATGGAGCCTTGTGATGAAAGGGGCCATGGAGCACTGAGATGACAGGCGTCTTGAGGTATGGTGATGACAGTGGTCATGGAGCATTGTGATGAAAGAGATCATGGAGCAATATGATAAGAGGGGACATGGAGCATTGTGATGACAGGTGTATTGGAGCATTGTGATGAAAATATTAATGGATCATTGTGATGACATGTGTCCTGGAACACTGTGATGACACGGTTCATCGAGTATTGTGATGACAAGGGTCATAGCGAATTGTGATACCAGGTGTCATGGGGCATTGTGATGACATTGATCATCTAGGAATTGTGATGAAAGGTATCATGGAGCACTGTGATGACTGGGGGCATGAAGCATTGTTATGAAAATTGTCCTGGATTATTGTGATGACAGCAGTCATGGAGAATTGGGATGACAGGGATTATGCAGCATTGTGTTGACATGGGTATGGACTATTGTGATGACAATGGTCATGGAGCAATGTGATGAAAGTTTTCATGGAATATCGTGATGAAAAGTGCCTGGGAGCATTGTGACGATAAAGGCCATGGAGCATTGTGATGACAAGTGTCATGGAGCATTGTAATGAAAGCTTTCATTGTGCACTGTGATGACAAGGGGGATGGAGTATTGTGATGAAACTGGTCCTGGAGCATTGTGATAACAAAAGCCATGGAGCATTGTGATGACAGGCATCATGGAGAATTGTGAAGAAAGGGGCCATGGGGAATTGTAATGACAATAGAGAAATGTGATGAAAATGGTCAGCGAGCATAGTGATTAAAGTGGTCATTGAGAATTGTGATGAAAAGTGACATAGAGCATTGTGATGACAAAGGTCATGGAGAACTGTGATGACCAGGGTCATGTAGCATTGTGATGACACGTTCATGGAACATTGTGATGACAAGAATTCTGGAGCATTGTGATGACAAGGGCCATGGAGCATTGGGATGCCACGGTCATGGAACATTGTGATGACAAAATTCTGGAGCTTTGTGAGGAAAAAGGCATGGAGCATTGTGATTATAGGGGACATGGAGCATTTTGATGACATGGGCAGGGAACACTGTGATGACAGGTGTTATGGAGCAATGGGATGACAAGTGTCATGGAGCACTGTGATGAGAGGGGCCTTGGAGAATTGTGATGACAGGCGTCATGAGGCATTGAGATGGCAGTGGTCATGGAGCATTATGATGAAAGGTGTTATGGAGCACTGTGATTACAGGGGCCATGGAGCATTGTGAATACAAAGGCCATGGAGCATTGAGATGACAGTGGTCATGGAGCATTGTGATGAAAGTGGTAATGGATCATTGTGAGGACAAGTGTCCTGGGACCCTGTGATGACATGGTTCATGGAGCATTGTGATGACAATGGTCATGGCGAATTGTGATGACAATGTCATGGGGCATTGTGATGGCAGTGGTCATCTAGAAATGTGATTAAAGTTATTATGGAGCACAGTAATGAGAGGGGCCATGGAGCATTGTGATGACAAGTCTCATGGAGCATTGTGATGACAGGTGTCAAGGAGCATCGTGATGACAAATGCCATTGAGAATTGTGATCAGAGGTGACATTGGGCATTGTGATGAAAGGGGTCATGGAGTACTGGGAGTACAGGGACCATGGAGCCTTGTGATAACAAGTGACATGGAGAATAGTGATGACAGGCATCATAGAGCATTGTGATGACAAGTGCCATTTAGCATTTTGATGACAGGGGTCATCAGGCATTGTGTTGACGGGGGTCACGGAGCATTGTGATGACAAAGGCCATAGAGCATTGTGATGAGAGGGGTCATGGAGCATTGTGATGACATGGGCCATGGAGCATTGTGAAGACAAGATTCATGGAGCATTGTGATGACACAGGCATGAAGCATGGTGATGACAACAGACCTGGAGCATTGTGATGACAAGGGCATGGAGCATTGTGATTACAGGAGACTTGGGTCATTGTGATGAAATTGGCAGGGATCATTGTGATTAGAGGGATCATGGAGCATTGTGATGACAAGTGTCATGCAATATTGTGCTGACACAGATCATGGAGCATTTTGATGAGAGTGGCCTTGGAGCACAGTGATGAGAGACGTCATGGGGCATTATGGTGACAGTGGTCAAGGAGCATTGTGATGAAAGTGTTCATGGAGCAACGCGATTATCGGGACAATGGAGCATTGTGAATACAAAGGCCATGGAACATTGAGATAACAGAGTTCATGGAGCATTGTGATGACAAGGGTCTTGGGAGCTACTGATGACACGTTTCATACAGCATTGAGATGACAAGGGCCAAGGCGAATTGTGATGACACGTGTCATGGGGCATTGTGATGACATTGGTCATCTTGCATTGTGATGAGAGTGGTCATGTAGAATTTTGATTAAAGGTATCATGGAGCACTGTGATGACAAAGGCCAAGGAACATTGTGATGACAAGTGTCATTCAGCAATGTGATGACACGGGAATGGAGCATTATGATGACAAGTGTTCTGGAGCATTGTGATGACAAGGGTATGGAGCATTGTGATTACAGGGACCATGGAGCATTGTGATGACAACGGCATGGAGCACTGTGATGACATTGGTCATTGAGCATTGTGATTACAAAGACCATGAGGCATTGTGATGACAGGGGCCTGGGAGCATTGTGATGAAAATGGTCATCAAGCATTGTGATGACAGGGGTCATAGAGCATTGTGATGAGAAAGACCATGGAGCATGGTGATGACAGAGGCCATGGAACATTGTGATGACCAGGCCATGTACCATTGTGATGACAAGGGCAGGGAACCTTGTGGTGACCGGGGTCATGGAGCATTTTGATGACAACTTTCATGGAACGTTGTGATGACAGGGGTCATGGAGCATTGTGATGAAAGTTGTCCTGGAGCATTGTGATGACAGCGGTCACAGAGAATTGGGATGAAAGGTATCATGCAGCATTGTGATGACAACGGTCATGGATCATTTGGATGACAGGGGTCATGGAACATTCTGATAACAAGGTTCATAAAGCATTTTGATGACAGGGGTCATGGAGCATTGTGTTGACACGAGCATGGAGCATTGTAATGATAGGATATCTGGAGCATTGTGATGAAAAGGGGATGGAGCATTTTGATGACAGGGTCCAAGGAGAATTGTGCTGACAATGGCATGGAGCATTGTGATGAAAAGGGTACTGGAGCACTGTGAGGAAAGGAATCATGGATCATTGTGATGACAGGGGTCATGGAGCTTTGTGATGACAAGGGTCATGGAGCATTGTGATGACATGGTCAAGGAACATTGCGATGACAAGAATTCTGGAGCATTGTGATGAAAGGGCATGGTGCATTGTGATGAAAGGTGACAAGGAGCATTGTGATGATATGGGCAGAGAACTTTTTGATGACAGGGGTCATGGAGCATTGTGATAAAAAGTGTCATGGAGCATTGTACTGACAGGGATCATGGAGCTTTTTGGTAAGAGAGGTCTTGGAGATTTGTGAAGGCAGGCGTCATGGGGCATTGTGATGACAGCGGTCTTGGAGCATTGGGATGAAAGGGGTCATGGAGCACTGTGATTACAGGGGCCATGGAGCATTGTGAATACAAAGGCCATGGAGCATTGAGATGACAGCGTTCATGGAGCATTGTGATGAAAGTGATCATGGATCATTGTGATGACAAGTGTCCTGGAACCTTGTGATGACACAGTTCATGGAGCATTGTGATGACAAGGACCATGGCGAATTGTGGTATCATCTGTCATGGGGCATTGTGATGACAGTGGTCATGTAGAATTGTATTGAAAGGTAACATGGAGCACTCTGATGACAGGGGCCATGGAACATTGTGATGACAAAGGCCATGGAGCATTGTGATGACAAGTGTCATGGGGCATTTTGATGACATTGGCATGGAGCATTATGATGACAAGAGTTCTGGAGCATTTTGATGACCAGGGCATGGAGCATTGTGATGAAAGTTGTCCTGGAGCATTGTGATGACAGCGGTCACAGAGGATTGGGATGAAAGGTATCATGCAGCATTGCGATGACAACGGTCATGGATCATTTGGATGACAGGGGTCATGGAACATTCTGATAACAAGTTTCATCAAGCATTTTGATGACAGGGGTCATGGAGCATTGTGTTGACACGGGCATGGAGCATTGTAATGATAGGATATCTGGAGCATTGTGATGAAAAGGGGATGGAGCATTTTGATGACAGGGTCCAAGGAGCATTGTGCTGACAATGGCATGGAGCATTGTGATGAAAAGGGTACTGGAGCACTCTGAGGAAAGGAATCATGGATCATTGTGATGCCAGGGGTCATGGAGCTTTGTGATGACACGAGTCATGGAGCATTGTGATGACACGGTCAAGGAACATTGTGATGACAAGAAATCTGGAGCATTGTGATGAAAGGGCATGGAGCATTGTGATGAAAGGTGACAAGTAGCATTGTGATGATATGGGCAGAGAACTTTGTGATGACAGGGTTCATGGAGCATTGTGATGAAAAGTGTCATGGAACATTGTACTGACAGGGATCATGGAGCTTTTTGGTAAGGGAGCCCTTGGAGATTGGTGGTGGCAGGCGTCATGGGGCATTGTGATGACAGCGGTCTTGGAGCATTGTGATGAAAGGGGTCATGGAGCACTGTGATTACAGGGGCCATGGAGCATTGTGAATACAAAGGCTATGGAGCATTGAGATGACAGGGTTCATGGAGCATTGTGATGAAAGTGATCATGGATCATTGTGATGACAAGTGTCCTGAAACCTTGTGATGACACGGTTCATGGAGCATTGTTATGACAAGGACCATGGCGAATTGTGATGACATCTGAAATGGGGCATTGTGATGACAGTGGTCATGTAGAATTGTGATGAAAGGTATCAAGGAGCACTGTGATGACAGGGGCCATGGAACATTGTGATGACAAAGGCCATGGAGCATTGTGATGACAAGTGTCATGGCACATTTTGATGACATTGGCATGGAACATTATGATGACAAGAGTTCTGGAGAATTTTGATGACAAGGGCATGGAGCATTGTGATGACAGGGCCCATGGAGCATTGTGACGAAGAGGGCAGGGAACATTGTGATGACTGGGTTCATGGAGCCTTGTGATGAAAGGGGCCATGGAGCACTGAGATGACAGGCGTCTTGAGGTATGGTGATGACAGTGGTCATGGAGCATTGTGATGAAAGAGATCATGGAGCAATATGATAAGAGGGGACATGGAGCATTGTGATGACAGGTGTATTGGAGCATTGTGATGAAAATATTAATGGATCATTGTGATGACATGTGTCCTGGAACACTGTGATGACACGGTTCATCGAGTAGTGTGATGACAAGGGTCATAGCGAATTGTGATACCAGGTGTCATGGGGCATTGTGATGACATTGATCATCTAGGAATTGTGATGAAAGGTATCATGGAGCACTGTGATGACTGGGGGCATGAAGCATTGTTATGAAAATTGTCCTGGATTATTGTGATGACAGCAGTCATGGAGAATTGGGATGACAGGGATTATGCAGCATTGTGTTGACATGGGTATGGACTATTGTGATGACAATGGTCATGGAGCAATGTGATGAAAGTTTTCATGGAATATCGTGATGAAAAGTGCCTGGGAGCATTGTGACGATAAAGGCCATGGAGCATTGTGATGACAAGTGTCATGGAGCATTGTAATGAAAGCTTTCATTGTGCACTGTGATGACAAGGGGGATGGAGTATTGTGATGAAACTGGTCCTGGAGCATTGTGATAACAAAAGCCATGGAGCATTGTGATGACAGGCATCATGGAGAATTGTGAAGAAAGGGGCCATGGGGAATTGTAATGACAATAGAGAAATGTGATGAAAATGGTCAGCGAGCATAGTGATTAAAGTGGTCATTGAGAATTGTGATGAAAAGTGACATAGAGCATTGTGATGACAAAGGTCATGGAGAACTGTGATGACCAGGGTCATGTAGCATTGTGATGACACGTTCATGGAACATTGTGATGACAAGAATTCTGGAGCATTGTGATGACAAGGGCCATGGAGCATTGGGATGCCACGGTCATGGAACATTGTGATGACAAAATTCTGGAGCTTTGTGAGGAAAAAGGCATGGAGCATTGTGATTATAGGGGACATGGAGCATTTTGATGACATGGGCAGGGAACACTGTGATGACAGGTGTTATGGAGCAATGGGATGACAAGTGTCATGGAGCACTGTGATGAGAGGGGCCTTGGAGAATTGTGATGACAGGCGTCATGAGGCATTGAGATGGCAGTGGTCATGGAGCATTATGATGAAAGGTGTTATGGAGCACTGTGATTACAGGGGCCATGGAGCATTGTGAATACAAAGGCCATGGAGCATTGAGATGACAGTGGTCATGGAGCATTGTGATGAAAGTGGTAATGGATCATTGTGAGGACAAGTGTCCTGGGACCCTGTGATGACATGGTTCATGGAGCATTGTGATGACAATGGTCATGGCGAATTGTGATGACAATGTCATGGGGCATTGTGATGGCAGTGGTCATCTAGAAATGTGATTAAAGTTATTATGGAGCACAGTAATGAGAGGGGCCATGGAGCATTGTGATGACAAGTCTCATGGAGCATTGTGATGACAGGTGTCAAGGAGCATCGTGATGACAAATGCCATTGAGAATTGTGATCAGAGGTGACATTGGGCATTGTGATGAAAGGGGTCATGGAGTACTGGGAGTACAGGGACCATGGAGCCTTGTGATAACAAGTGACATGGAGAATAGTGATGACAGGCATCATAGAGCATTGTGATGACAAGTGCCATTTAGCATTTTGATGACAGGGGTCATCAGGCATTGTGTTGACGGGGGTCACGGAGCATTGTGATGACAAAGGCCATAGAGCATTGTGATGAGAGGGGTCATGGAGCATTGTGATGACATGGGCCATGGAGCATTGTGAAGACAAGATTCATGGAGCATTGTGATGACACAGGCATGAAGCATGGTGATGACAACAGACCTGGAGCATTGTGATGACAAGGGCATGGAGCATTGTGATTACAGGAGACTTGGGTCATTGTGATGAAATTGGCAGGGATCATTGTGATTAGAGGGATCATGGAGCATTGTGATGACAAGTGTCATGCAATATTGTGCTGACACAGATCATGGAGCATTTTGATGAGAGTGGCCTTGGAGCACAGTGATGAGAGACGTCATGGGGCATTATGGTGACAGTGGTCAAGGAGCATTGTGATGAAAGTGTTCATGGAGCAACGCGATTATCGGGACAATGGAGCATTGTGAATACAAAGGCCATGGAACATTGAGATAACAGAGTTCATGGAGCATTGTGATGACAAGGGTCTTGGGAGCTACTGATGACACGTTTCATACAGCATTGAGATGACAAGGGCCAAGGCGAATTGTGATGACACGTGTCATGGGGCATTGTGATGACATTGGTCATCTTGCATTGTGATGAGAGTGGTCATGTAGAATTTTGATTAAAGGTATCATGGAGCACTGTGATGACAAAGGCCAAGGAACATTGTGATGACAAGTGTCATTCAGCAATGTGATGACACGGGAATGGAGCATTATGATGACAAGTGTTCTGGAGCATTGTGATGACAAGGGTATGGAGCATTGTGATTACAGGGACCATGGAGCATTGTGATGACAACGGCATGGAGCACTGTGATGACATTGGTCATTGAGCATTGTGATTACAAAGACCATGAGGCATTGTGATGACAGGGGCCTGGGAGCATTGTGATGAAAATGGTCATCAAGCATTGTGATGACAGGGGTCATAGAGCATTGTGATGAGAAAGACCATGGAGCATGGTGATGACAGAGGCCATGGAACATTGTGATGACCAGGCCATGTACCATTGTGATGACAAGGGCAGGGAACCTTGTGGTGACCGGGGTCATGGAGCATTTTGATGACAACTTTCATGGAACGTTGTGATGACAGGGGTCATGGAGCATTGTGATGAAAGTTGTCCTGGAGCATTGTGATGACAGCGGTCACAGAGAATTGGGATGAAAGGTATCATGCAGCATTGTGATGACAACGGTCATGGATCATTTGGATGACAGGGGTCATGGAACATTCTGATAACAAGGTTCATAAAGCATTTTGATGACAGGGGTCATGGAGCATTGTGTTGACACGAGCATGGAGCATTGTAATGATAGGATATCTGGAGCATTGTGATGAAAAGGGGATGGAGCATTTTGATGACAGGGTCCAAGGAGAATTGTGCTGACAATGGCATGGAGCATTGTGATGAAAAGGGTACTGGAGCACTGTGAGGAAAGGAATCATGGATCATTGTGATGACAGGGGTCATGGAGCTTTGTGATGACAAGGGTCATGGAGCATTGTGATGACATGGTCAAGGAACATTGCGATGACAAGAATTCTGGAGCATTGTGATGAAAGGGCATGGTGCATTGTGATGAAAGGTGACAAGGAGCATTGTGATGATATGGGCAGAGAACTTTTTGATGAGAGGGGTCATGGAGCATTGTGATAAAAAGTGTCATGGAGCATTGTACTGACAGGGATCATGGAGCTTTTTGGTAAGAGAGGTCTTGGAGATTTGTGAAGGCAGGCGTCATGGGGCATTGTGATGACAGCGGTCTTGGAGCATTGGGATGAAAGGGGTCATGGAGCACTGTGATTACAGGGGCCATGGAGCACTGAGATGACAGGCGTCTTGAGGTATGGTGATGACAGTGGTCATGGAGCATTGTGATGAAAGAGATCATGGAGCAATATGATAAGAGGGGACATGGAGCATTGTGATGACAGGTGTATTGGAGCATTGTGATGAAAATATTAATGGATCATTGTGATGACATGTGTCCTGGAACACTGTGATGACACGGTTCATCGAGTAGTGTGATGACAAGGGTCATAGCGAATTGTGATACCAGGTGTCATGGGGCATTGTGATGACATTGATCATCTAGGAATTGTGATGAAAGGTATCATGGAGCACTGTGATGACTGGGGGCATGAAGCATTGTTATGAAAATTGTCCTGGATTATTGTGATGACAGCAGTCATGGAGAATTGGGATGACAGGGATTATGCAGCATTGTGTTGACATGGGTATGGACTATTGTGATGACAATGGTCATGGAGCAATGTGATGAAAGTTTTCATGGAATATCGTGATGAAAAGTGCCTGGGAGCATTGTGACGATAAAGGCCATGGAGCATTGTGATGACAAGTGTCATGGAGCATTGTAATGAAAGCTTTCATTGTGCACTGTGATGACAAGGGGGATGGAGTATTGTGATGAAACTGGTCCTGGAGCATTGTGATAACAAAAGCCATGGAGCATTGTGATGACAGGCATCATGGAGAATTGTGAAGAAAGGGGCCATGGGGAATTGTAATGACAATAGAGAAATGTGATGAAAATGGTCAGCGAGCATAGTGATTAAAGTGGTCATTGAGAATTGTGATGAAAAGTGACATAGAGCATTGTGATGACAAAGGTCATGGAGAACTGTGATGACCAGGGTCATGTAGCATTGTGATGACACGTTCATGGAACATTGTGATGACAAGAATTCTGGAGCATTGTGATGACAAGGGCCATGGAGCATTGGGATGCCACGGTCATGGAACATTGTGATGACAAAATTCTGGAGCTTTGTGAGGAAAAAGGCATGGAGCATTGTGATTATAGGGGACATGGAGCATTTTGATGACATGGGCAGGGAACACTGTGATGACAGGTGTTATGGAGCAATGGGATGACAAGTGTCATGGAGCACTGTGATGAGAGGGGCCTTGGAGAATTGTGATGACAGGCGTCATGAGGCATTGAGATGGCAGTGGTCATGGAGCATTATGATGAAAGGTGTTATGGAGCACTGTGATTACAGGGGCCATGGAGCATTGTGAATACAAAGGCCATGGAGCATTGAGATGACAGTGGTCATGGAGCATTGTGATGAAAGTGGTAATGGATCATTGTGAGGACAAGTGTCCTGGGACCCTGTGATGACATGGTTCATGGAGCATTGTGATGACAATGGTCATGGCGAATTGTGATGACAATGTCATGGGGCATTGTGATGGCAGTGGTCATCTAGAAATGTGATTAAAGTTATTATGGAGCACAGTAATGAGAGGGGCCATGGAGCATTGTGATGACAAGTCTCATGGAGCATTGTGATGACAGGTGTCAAGGAGCATCGTGATGACAAATGCCATTGAGAATTGTGATCAGAGGTGACATTGGGCATTGTGATGAAAGGGGTCATGGAGTACTGGGAGTACAGGGACCATGGAGCCTTGTGATAACAAGTGACATGGAGAATAGTGATGACAGGCATCATAGAGCATTGTGATGACAAGTGCCATTTAGCATTTTGATGACAGGGGTCATCAGGCATTGTGTTGACGGGGGTCACGGAGCATTGTGATGACAAAGGCCATAGAGCATTGTGATGAGAGGGGTCATGGAGCATTGTGATGACATGGGCCATGGAGCATTGTGAAGACAAGATTCATGGAGCATTGTGATGACACAGGCATGAAGCATGGTGATGACAACAGACCTGGAGCATTGTGATGACAAGGGCATGGAGCATTGTGATTACAGGAGACTTGGGTCATTGTGATGAAATTGGCAGGGATCATTGTGATTAGAGGGATCATGGAGCATTGTGATGACAAGTGTCATGCAATATTGTGCTGACACAGATCATGGAGCATTTTGATGAGAGTGGCCTTGGAGCACAGTGATGAGAGACGTCATGGGGCATTATGGTGACAGTGGTCAAGGAGCATTGTGATGAAAGTGTTCATGGAGCAACGCGATTATCGGGACAATGGAGCATTGTGAATACAAAGGCCATGGAACATTGAGATAACAGAGTTCATGGAGCATTGTGATGACAAGGGTCTTGGGAGCTACTGATGACACGTTTCATACAGCATTGAGATGACAAGGGCCAAGGCGAATTGTGATGACACGTGTCATGGGGCATTGTGATGACATTGGTCATCTTGCATTGTGATGAGAGTGGTCATGTAGAATTTTGATTAAAGGTATCATGGAGCACTGTGATGACAAAGGCCAAGGAACATTGTGATGACAAGTGTCATTCAGCAATGTGATGACACGGGAATGGAGCATTATGATGACAAGTGTTCTGGAGCATTGTGATGACAAGGGTATGGAGCATTGTGATTACAGGGACCATGGAGCATTGTGATGACAACGGCATGGAGCACTGTGATGACATTGGTCATTGAGCATTGTGATTACAAAGACCATGAGGCATTGTGATGACAGGGGCCTGGGAGCATTGTGATGAAAATGGTCATCAAGCATTGTGATGACAGGGGTCATAGAGCATTGTGATGAGAAAGACCATGGAGCATGGTGATGACAGAGGCCATGGAACATTGTGATGACCAGGCCATGTACCATTGTGATGACAAGGGCAGGGAACCTTGTGGTGACCGGGGTCATGGAGCATTTTGATGACAACTTTCATGGAACGTTGTGATGACAGGGGTCATGGAGCATTGTGATGAAAGTTGTCCTGGAGCATTGTGATGACAGCGGTCACAGAGAATTGGGATGAAAGGTATCATGCAGCATTGTGATGACAACGGTCATGGATCATTTGGATGACAGGGGTCATGGAACATTCTGATAACAAGGTTCATAAAGCATTTTGATGACAGGGGTCATGGAGCATTGTGTTGACACGAGCATGGAGCATTGTAATGATAGGATATCTGGAGCATTGTGATGAAAAGGGGATGGAGCATTTTGATGACAGGGTCCAAGGAGAATTGTGCTGACAATGGCATGGAGCATTGTGATGAAAAGGGTACTGGAGCACTGTGAGGAAAGGAATCATGGATCATTGTGATGACAGGGGTCATGGAGCTTTGTGATGACAAGGGTCATGGAGCATTGTGATGACATGGTCAAGGAACATTGCGATGACAAGAATTCTGGAGCATTGTGATGAAAGGGCATGGTGCATTGTGATGAAAGGTGACAAGGAGCATTGTGATGATATGGGCAGAGAACTTTGTGATGACAGGGGTCATGGAGCATTGTGATGAAAAGTGTCATGGAACATTGTACTGACAGGGATCATGGAGCTTTTTGGTAAGGGAGCCCTTGGAGATTGGTGGTGGCAGGCGTCATGGGGCATTGTGATGACAGCGGTCTTGGAGCATTGTGATGAAAGGGGTCATGGAGCACTGTGATTACAGGGGCCATGGAGCATTGTGAATACAAAGGCTATGGAGCATTGAGATGACAGGGTTCATGGAGCATTGTGATGAAAGTGATCATGGATCATTGTGATGACAAGTGTCCTGAAACCTTGTGATGACACGGTTCATGGAGCATTGTTATGACAAGGACCATGGCGAATTGTGATGACATCTGAAATGGGGCATTGTGATGACAGTGGTCATGTAGAATTGTGATGAAAGGTATCAAGGAGCACTGTGATGACAGGGGCCATGGAACATTGTGATGACAAAGGCCATGGAGCATTGTGATGACAAGTGTCATGGGACATTTTGATGACATTGGCATGGAACATTATGATGACAAGAGTTCTGGAGAATTTTGATGACAAGGGCATGGAGCATTGTGATGACAGGGCCCATGGAGCATTGTGACGAAGAGGGCAGGGAACATTGTGATGACTGGGTTCATGGAGCCTTGTGATGAAAGGGGCCATGGAGCACTGAGATGACAGGCGTCTTGAGGTATGGTGATGACAGTGGTCATGGAGCATTGTGATGAAAGAGATCATGGAGCAATATGATAAGAGGGGACATGGAGCATTGTGATGACAGGTGTATTGGAGCATTGTGATGAAAATATTAATGGATCATTGTGATGACATGTGTCCTGGAACACTGTGATGACACGGTTCATCGAGTAGTGTGATGACAAGGGTCATAGCGAATTGTGATACCAGGTGTCATGGGGCATTGTGATGACATTGATCATCTAGGAATTGTGATGAAAGGTATCATGGAGCACTGTGATGACTGGGGGCATGAAGCATTGTTATGAAAATTGTCCTGGATTATTGTGATGACAGCAGTCATGCATTATTGTGATGACAGGGATTATGCAGCATTGTGTTGACATGGGTATGGACTATTGTGATGACAATGGTCATGGAGCAATGTGATGAACGTTTTCATGGAATATCGTGATGAAAAGTGCCTGGGAGCATTGTGACGATAAACGCCATGGAGCATGGTGATGACAAGTGTCATGGAGCATTGTAATGAAAGCTTTCATTGTGCACTGTGATGACAAGGGGGATGGAGTATTGTGATGAAACTGGTCCTGGAGCATTGTGATAACAAAAGCCATGGAGCATTGTGATGACAGGCATCATGGAGAATTGTGAAGAAAGGGGCCATGGGGAATTGTAATGACAATAGAGAAATGTGATGAAAATGGTCAGCGAGCATAGTGATTAAAGTGGTCATTGAGAATTGTGATGAAAAGTGACATAGAGCATTGTGATGACAAAGGTCATGGAGAACTGTGATGACCAGGGTCATGTAGCATTGTGATGACACGTTCATGGAACATTGTGATGACAAGAATTCTGGAGCATTGTGATGACAAGGGCCATGGAGCATTGGGATGCCACGGTCATGGAACATTGTGATGACAAAATTCTGGAGCTTTGTGAGGAAAAAGGCATGGAGCATTGTGATTATAGGGGACATGGAGCATTTTGATGACATGGGCAGGGAACACTGTGATGACAGGTGTTATGGAGCAATGGGATGACAAGTGTCATGGAGCACTGTGATGAGAGGGGCCTTGGAGAATTGTGATGACAGGCGTCATGAGGCATTGAGATGGCAGTGGTCATGGAGCATTATGATGAAAGGTGTTATGGAGCACTGTGATTACAGGGGCCATGGAGCATTGTGAATACAAAGGCCATGGAGCATTGAGATGACAGTGGTCATGGAGCATTGTGATGAAAGTGGTAATGGATCATTGTGAGGACAAGTGTCCTGGGACCCTGTGATGACATGGTTCATGGAGCATTGTGATGACAATGGTCATGGCGAATTGTGATGACAATGTCATGGGGCATTGTGATGGCAGTGGTCATCTAGAAATGTGATTAAAGTTATTATGGAGCACAGTAATGAGAGGGGCCATGGAGCATTGTGATGACAAGTCTCATGGAGCATTGTGATGACAGGTGTCAAGGAGCATCGTGATGACAAATGCCATTGAGAATTGTGATCAGAGGTGACATTGGGCATTGTGATGAAAGGGGTCATGGAGTACTGGGAGTACAGGGACCATGGAGCCTTGTGATAACAAGTGACATGGAGAATAGTGATGACAGGCATCATAGAGCATTGTGATGACAAGTGCCATTTAGCATTTTGATGACAGGGGTCATCAGGCATTGTGTTGACGGGGGTCACGGAGCATTGTGATGACAAAGGCCATAGAGCATTGTGATGAGAGGGGTCATGGAGCATTGTGATGACATGGGCCATGGAGCATTGTGAAGACAAGATTCATGGAGCATTGTGATGACACAGGCATGAAGCATGGTGATGACAACAGACCTGGAGCATTGTGATGACAAGGGCATGGAGCATTGTGATTACAGGAGACTTGGGTCATTGTGATGAAATTGGCAGGGATCATTGTGATTAGAGGGATCATGGAGCATTGTGATGACAAGTGTCATGCAATATTGTGCTGACACAGATCATGGAGCATTTTGATGAGAGTGGCCTTGGAGCACAGTGATGAGAGACGTCATGGGGCATTATGGTGACAGTGGTCAAGGAGCATTGTGATGAAAGTGTTCATGGAGCAACGCGATTATCGGGACAATGGAGCATTGTGAATACAAAGGCCATGGAACATTGAGATAACAGAGTTCATGGAGCATTGTGATGACAAGGGTCTTGGGAGCTACTGATGACACGTTTCATACAGCATTGAGATGACAAGGGCCAAGGCGAATTGTGATGACACGTGTCATGGGGCATTGTGATGACATTGGTCATCTTGCATTGTGATGAGAGTGGTCATGTAGAATTTTGATTAAAGGTATCATGGAGCACTGTGATGACAAAGGCCAAGGAACATTGTGATGACAAGTGTCATTCAGCAATGTGATGACACGGGAATGGAGCATTATGATGACAAGTGTTCTGGAGCATTGTGATGACAAGGGTATGGAGCATTGTGATTACAGGGACCATGGAGCATTGTGATGACAACGGCATGGAGCACTGTGATGACATTGGTCATTGAGCATTGTGATTACAAAGACCATGAGGCATTGTGATGACAGGGGCCTGGGAGCATTGTGATGAAAATGGTCATCAAGCATTGTGATGACAGGGGTCATAGAGCATTGTGATGAGAAAGACCATGGAGCATGGTGATGACAGAGGCCATGGAACATTGTGATGACCAGGCCATGTACCATTGTGATGACAAGGGCAGGGAACCTTGTGGTGACCGGGGTCATGGAGCATTTTGATGACAACTTTCATGGAACGTTGTGATGACAGGGGTCATGGAGCATTGTGATGAAAGTTGTCCTGGAGCATTGTGATGACAGCGGTCACAGAGAATTGGGATGAAAGGTATCATGCAGCATTGTGATGACAACGGTCATGGATCATTTGGATGACAGGGGTCATGGAACATTCTGATAACAAGGTTCATAAAGCATTTTGATGACAGGGGTCATGGAGCATTGTGTTGACACGAGCATGGAGCATTGTAATGATAGGATATCTGGAGCATTGTGATGAAAAGGGGATGGAGCATTTTGATGACAGGGTCCAAGGAGAATTGTGCTGACAATGGCATGGAGCATTGTGATGAAAAGGGTACTGGAGCACTGTGAGGAAAGGAATCATGGATCATTGTGATGACAGGGGTCATGGAGCTTTGTGATGACAAGGGTCATGGAGCATTGTGATGACATGGTCAAGGAACATTGCGATGACAAGAATTCTGGAGCATTGTGATGAAAGGGCATGGTGCATTGTGATGAAAGGTGACAAGGAGCATTGTGATGATATGGGCAGAGAACTTTTTGATGACAGGGGTCATGGAGCATTGTGATAAAAAGTGTCATGGAGCATTGTACTGACAGGGATCATGGAGCTTTTTGGTAAGAGAGGTCTTGGAGATTTGTGAAGGCAGGCGTCATGGGGCATTGTGATGACAGCGGTCTTGGAGCATTGGGATGAAAGGGGTCATGGAGCACTGTGATTACAGGGGCCATGGAGCATTGTGAATACAAAGGCCATGGAGCATTGAGATGACAGTGTTCATGGAGCATTGTGATGAAAGTGATCATGGATCATTGTGATGACAAGTGTCCTGGAACCTTGTGATGACACAGTTCATGGAGCATTGTGATGACAAGGACCATGGCGAATTGTGGTATCATCTGTCATGGGGCATTGTGATGACAGTGGTCATGTAGAATTGTATTGAAAGGTAACATGGAGCACTCTGATGACAGGGGCCATGGAACATTGTGATGACAAAGGCCATGGAGCATTGTGATGACAAGTGTCATGGGGCATTTTGATGACATTGGCATGGAGCATTATGATGACAAGAGTTCTGGAGCATTTTGATGACCAGGGCATGGAGCATTGTGATGAAAGTTGTCCTGGAGCATTGTGATGACAGCGGTCACAGAGGATTGGGATGAAAGGTATCATGCAGCATTGCGATGACAACGGTCAGGGATCATTTTGATGACAGGGGTCATGGAACATTCTGATAACAAGTTTCATCAAGCATTTTGATGACAGGGGTCATGGAGCATTGTGTTGACACGGGCATGGAGCATTGTAATGATAGGATATCTGGAGCATTGTGATGAAAAGGGGATGGAGCATTTTGATGACAGGGTCCAAGGAGCATTGTGCTGACAATGGCATGGAGCATTGTGATGAAAAGGGTACTGGAGCACTCTGAGGAAAGGAATCATGGATCATTGTGATGCCAGGGGTCATGGAGCTTTGTGATGACACGAGTCATGGAGCATTGTGATGACACGGTCAAGGAACATTGTGATGACAAGAAATCTGGAGCATTGTGATGAAAGGGCATGGAGCATTGTGATGAAAGGTGACAAGTAGCATTGTGATGATATGGGCAGAGAACTTTGTGATGACAGGGTTCATGGAGCATTGTGATGAAAAGTGTCATGGAACATTGTACTGACAGGGATCATGGAGCTTTTTGGTAAGGGAGCCCTTGGAGATTGGTGGTGGCAGGCGTCATGGGGCATTGTGATGACAGCGGTCTTGGAGCATTGTGATGAAAGGGGTCATGGAGCACTGTGATTACAGGGGCCATGGAGCATTGTGAATACAAAGGCTATGGAGCATTGAGATGACAGGGTTCATGGAGCATTGTGATGAAAGTGATCATGGATCATTGTGATGACAAGTGTCCTGAAACCTTGTGATGACACGGTTCATGGAGCATTGTTATGACAAGGACCATGGCGAATTGTGATGACATCTGAAATGGGGCATTGTGATGACAGTGGTCATGTAGAATTGTGATGAAAGGTATCAAGGAGCACTGTGATGACAGGGGCCATGGAACATTGTGATGACAAAGGCCATGGAGCATTGTGATGACAAGTGTCATGGCACATTTTGATGACATTGGCATGGAACATTATGATGACAAGAGTTCTGGAGAATTTTGATGACAAGGGCATGGAGCATTGTGATGACAGGGCCCATGGAGCATTGTGACGAAGAGGGCAGGGAACATTGTGATGACTGGGTTCATGGAGCCTTGTGATGAAAGGGGCCATGGAGCACTGAGATGACAGGCGTCTTGAGGTATGGTGATGACAGTGGTCATGGAGCATTGTGATGAAAGAGATCATGGAGCAATATGATAAGAGGGGACATGGAGCATTGTGATGACAGGTGTATTGGAGCATTGTGATGAAAATATTAATGGATCATTGTGATGACATGTGTCCTGGAACACTGTGATGACACGGTTCATCGAGTAGTGTGATGACAAGGGTCATAGCGAATTGTGATACCAGGTGTCATGGGGCATTGTGATGACATTGATCATCTAGGAATTGTGATGAAAGGTATCATGGAGCACTGTGATGACTGGGGGCATGAAGCATTGTTATGAAAATTGTCCTGGATTATTGTGATGACAGCAGTCATGGAGAATTGGGATGACAGGGATTATGCAGCATTGTGTTGACATGGGTATGGACTATTGTGATGACAATGGTCATGGAGCAATGTGATGAAAGTTTTCATGGAATATCGTGATGAAAAGTGCCTGGGAGCATTGTGACGATAAAGGCCATGGAGCATTGTGATGACAAGTGTCATGGAGCATTGTAATGAAAGCTTTCATTGTGCACTGTGATGACAAGGGGGATGGAGTATTGTGATGAAACTGGTCCTGGAGCATTGTGATAACAAAAGCCATGGAGCATTGTGATGACAGGCATCATGGAGAATTGTGAAGAAAGGGGCCATGGGGAATTGTAATGACAATAGAGAAATGTGATGAAAATGGTCAGCGAGCATAGTGATTAAAGTGGTCATTGAGAATTGTGATGAAAAGTGACATAGAGCATTGTGATGACAAAGGTCATGGAGAACTGTGATGACCAGGGTCATGTAGCATTGTGATGACACGTTCATGGAACATTGTGATGACAAGAATTCTGGAGCATTGTGATGACAAGGGCCATGGAGCATTGGGATGCCACGGTCATGGAACATTGTGATGACAAAATTCTGGAGCTTTGTGAGGAAAAAGGCATGGAGCATTGTGATTATAGGGGACATGGAGCATTTTGATGACATGGGCAGGGAACACTGTGATGACAGGTGTTATGGAGCAATGGGATGACAAGTGTCATGGAGCACTGTGATGAGAGGGGCCTTGGAGAATTGTGATGACAGGCGTCATGAGGCATTGAGATGGCAGTGGTCATGGAGCATTATGATGAAAGGTGTTATGGAGCACTGTGATTACAGGGGCCATGGAGCATGGTGAATACAAAGGCCATGGAGCATTGTGAATACAAAGGCCATGGAGCATTGAGATGACAGTGGTCATGGAGCATTGTGATGAAAGTGGTAATGGATCATTGTGATGACAAGTGTCCTGGGACCCTGTGATGACATGGTTCATGGAGCATTGTGATGACAATGGTCATGGCGAATTGTGATGACAATGTCATGGGGCATTGTGATGGCAGTGGTCATCTAGAAATGTGATTAAAGTTATTATGGAGCACAGTAATGAGAGGGGCCATGGAGCATTGTGATGACAAGTCTCATGGAGCATTGTGATGACAGGTGTCAAGGAGCATCGTGATGACAAATGCCATTGAGAATTGTGATCAGAGGTGACATTGGGCATTGTGATGAAAGGGGTCATGGAGTACTGGGAGTACAGGGACCATGGAGCCTTGTGATAACAAGTGACATGGAGAATAGTGATGACAGGCATCATAGAGCATTGTGATGACAAGTGCCATTTAGCATTTTGATGACAGGGGTCATCAGGCATTGTGTTGACGGGGGTCACGGAGCATTGTGATGACAAAGGCCATAGAGCATTGTGATGAGAGGGGTCATGGAGCATTGTGATGACATGGGCCATGGAGCATTGTGAAGACAAGATTCATGGAGCATTGTGATGACACAGGCATGAAGCATGGTGATGACAACAGACCTGGAGCATTGTGATGACAAGGGCATGGAGCATTGTGATTACAGGAGACTTGGGTCATTGTGATGAAATTGGCAGGGATCATTGTGATTAGAGGGATCATGGAGCATTGTGATGACAAGTGTCATGCAATATTGTGCTGACACAGATCATGGAGCATTTTGATGAGAGTGGCCTTGGAGCACAGTGATGAGAGACGTCATGGGGCATTATGGTGACAGTGGTCAAGGAGCATTGTGATGAAAGTGTTCATGGAGCAACGCGATTATCGGGACAATGGAGCATTGTGAATACAAAGGCCATGGAACATTGAGATAACAGAGTTCATGGAGCATTGTGATGACAAGGGTCTTGGGAGCTACTGATGACACGTTTCATACAGCATTGAGATGACAAGGGCCAAGGCGAATTGTGATGACACGTGTCATGCGGCATTGTGATGACATTGGTCATCTTGCATTGTGATGAGAGTGGTCATGTAGAATTTTGATGAAAGGTATCATGGAGCACTGTGATGACAAAGGCCAAGGAACATTGTGATGACAAGTGTCATTCAGCAATGTGATGACACGGGAATGGAGCATTATGATGACAAGTGTTCTGGAGCATTGTGATGACAAGGGTATGGAGCATTGTGATTACAGGGACCATGGAGCATTGTGATGACAACGGCATGGAGCACTGTGATGACATTGGTCATTGAGCATTGTGATTACAAAGACCATGAGGCATTGTGATGACAGGGGCCTGGGAGCATTGTGATGAAAATGGTCATCAAGCATTGTGATGACAGGGGTCATAGAGCATTGTGATGAGAAAGACCATGGAGCATGGTGATGACAGAGGCCATGGAACATTGTGATGACCAGGCCATGTACCATTGTGATGACAAGGGCAGGGAACCTTGTGGTGACCGGGGTCATGGAGCATTTTGATGACAACTTTCATGGAACGTTGTGATGACAGGGGTCATGGAGCATTGTGATGAAAGTTGTCCTGGAGCATTGTGATGACAGCGGTCACAGAGAATTGGGATGAAAGGTATCATGCAGCATTGTGATGACAACGGTCATGGATCATTTGGATGACAGGGGTCATGGAACATTCTGATAACAAGGTTCATAAAGCATTTTGATGACAGGGGTCATGGAGCATTGTGTTGACACGAGCATGGAGCATTGTAATGATAGGATATCTGGAGCATTGTGATGAAAAGGGGATGGAGCATTTTGATGACAGGGTCCAAGGAGAATTGTGCTGACAATGGCATGGAGCATTGTGATGAAAAGGGTACTGGAGCACTGTGAGGAAAGGAATCATGGATCATTGTGATGACAGGGGTCATGGAGCTTTGTGATGACAAGGGTCATGGAGCATTGTGATGACATGGTCAAGGAACATTGCGATGACAAGAATTCTGGAGCATTGTGATGAAAGGGCATGGTGCATTGTGATGAAAGGTGACAAGGAGCATTGTGATGATATGGGCAGAGAACTTTTTGATGACAGGGGTCATGGAGCATTGTGATAAAAAGTGTCATGGAGCATTGTACTGACAGGGATCATGGAGCTTTTTGGTAAGAGAGGTCTTGGAGATTTGTGAAGGCAGGCGTCATGGGGCATTGTGATGACAGCGGTCTTGGAGCATTGGGATGAAAGGGGTCATGGAGCACTGTGATTACAGGGGCCATGGAGCACTGAGATGACAGGCGTCTTGAGGTATGGTGATGACAGTGGTCATGGAGCATTGTGATGAAAGAGATCATGGAGCAATATGATAAGAGGGGACATGGAGCATTGTGATGACAGGTGTATTGGAGCATTGTGATGAAAATATTAATGGATCATTGTGATGACATGTGTCCTGGAACACTGTGATGACACGGTTCATCGAGTAGTGTGATGACAAGGGTCATAGCGAATTGTGATACCAGGTGTCATGGGGCATTGTGATGACATTGATCATCTAGGAATTGTGATGAAAGGTATCATGGAGCACTGTGATGACTGGGGGCATGAAGCATTGTTATGAAAATTGTCCTGGATTATTGTGATGACAGCAGTCATGGAGAATTGGGATGACAGGGATTATGCAGCATTGTGTTGACATGGGTATGGACTATTGTGATGACAATGGTCATGGAGCAATGTGATGAAAGTTTTCATGGAATATCGTGATGAAAAGTGCCTGGGAGCATTGTGACGATAAAGGCCATGGAGCATTGTGATGACAAGTGTCATGGAGCATTGTAATGAAAGCTTTCATTGTGCACTGTGATGACAAGGGGGATGGAGTATTGTGATGAAACTGGTCCTGGAGCATTGTGATAACAAAAGCCATGGAGCATTGTGATGACAGGCATCATGGAGAATTGTGAAGAAAGGGGCCATGGGGAATTGTAATGACAATAGAGAAATGTGATGAAAATGGTCAGCGAGCATAGTGATTAAAGTGGTCATTGAGAATTGTGATGAAAAGTGACATAGAGCATTGTGATGACAAAGGTCATGGAGAACTGTGATGACCAGGGTCATGTAGCATTGTGATGACACGTTCATGGAACATTGTGATGACAAGAATTCTGGAGCATTGTGATGACAAGGGCCATGGAGCATTGGGATGCCACGGTCATGGAACATTGTGATGACAAAATTCTGGAGCTTTGTGAGGAAAAAGGCATGGAGCATTGTGATTATAGGGGACATGGAGCATTTTGATGACATGGGCAGGGAACACTGTGATGACAGGTGTTATGGAGCAATGGGATGACAAGTGTCATGGAGCACTGTGATGAGAGGGGCCTTGGAGAATTGTGATGACAGGCGTCATGAGGCATTGAGATGGCAGTGGTCATGGAGCATTATGATGAAAGGTGTTATGGAGCACTGTGATTACAGGGGCCATGGAGCATTGTGAATACAAAGGCCATGGAGCATTGAGATGACAGTGGTCATGGAGCATTGTGATGAAAGTGGTAATGGATCATTGTGAGGACAAGTGTCCTGGGACCCTGTGATGACATGGTTCATGGAGCATTGTGATGACAATGGTCATGGCGAATTGTGATGACAATGTCATGGGGCATTGTGATGGCAGTGGTCATCTAGAAATGTGATTAAAGTTATTATGGAGCACAGTAATGAGAGGGGCCATGGAGCATTGTGATGACAAGTCTCATGGAGCATTGTGATGACAGGTGTCAAGGAGCATCGTGATGACAAATGCCATTGAGAATTGTGATCAGAGGTGACATTGGGCATTGTGATGAAAGGGGTCATGGAGTACTGGGAGTACAGGGACCATGGAGCCTTGTGATAACAAGTGACATGGAGAATAGTGATGACAGGCATCATAGAGCATTGTGATGACAAGTGCCATTTAGCATTTTGATGACAGGGGTCATCAGGCATTGTGTTGACGGGGGTCACGGAGCATTGTGATGACAAAGGCCATAGAGCATTGTGATGAGAGGGGTCATGGAGCATTGTGATGACATGGGCCATGGAGCATTGTGAAGACAAGATTCATGGAGCATTGTGATGACACAGGCATGAAGCATGGTGATGACAACAGACCTGGAGCATTGTGATGACAAGGGCATGGAGCATTGTGATTACAGGAGACTTGGGTCATTGTGATGAAATTGGCAGGGATCATTGTGATTAGAGGGATCATGGAGCATTGTGATGACAAGTGTCATGCAATATTGTGCTGACACAGATCATGGAGCATTTTGATGAGAGTGGCCTTGGAGCACAGTGATGAGAGACGTCATGGGGCATTATGGTGACAGTGGTCAAGGAGCATTGTGATGAAAGTGTTCATGGAGCAACGCGATTATCGGGACAATGGAGCATTGTGAATACAAAGGCCATGGAACATTGAGATAACAGAGTTCATGGAGCATTGTGATGACAAGGGTCTTGGGAGCTACTGATGACACGTTTCATACAGCATTGAGATGACAAGGGCCAAGGCGAATTGTGATGACACGTGTCATGGGGCATTGTGATGACATTGGTCATCTTGCATTGTGATGAGAGTGGTCATGTAGAATTTTGATTAAAGGTATCATGGAGCACTGTGATGACAAAGGCCAAGGAACATTGTGATGACAAGTGTCATTCAGCAATGTGATGACACGGGAATGGAGCATTATGATGACAAGTGTTCTGGAGCATTGTGATGACAAGGGTATGGAGCATTGTGATTACAGGGACCATGGAGCATTGTGATGACAACGGCATGGAGCACTGTGATGACATTGGTCATTGAGCATTGTGATTACAAAGACCATGAGGCATTGTGATGACAGGGGCCTGGGAGCATTGTGATGAAAATGGTCATCAAGCATTGTGATGACAGGGGTCATAGAGCATTGTGATGAGAAAGACCATGGAGCATGGTGATGACAGAGGCCATGGAACATTGTGATGACCAGGCCATGTACCATTGTGATGACAAGGGCAGGGAACCTTGTGGTGACCGGGGTCATGGAGCATTTTGATGACAACTTTCATGGAACGTTGTGATGACAGGGGTCATGGAGCATTGTGATGAAAGTTGTCCTGGAGCATTGTGATGACAGCGGTCACAGAGAATTGGGATGAAAGGTATCATGCAGCATTGTGATGACAACGGTCATGGATCATTTGGATGACAGGGGTCATGGAACATTCTGATAACAAGGTTCATAAAGCATTTTGATGACAGGGGTCATGGAGCATTGTGTTGACACGAGCATGGAGCATTGTAATGATAGGATATCTGGAGCATTGTGATGAAAAGGGGATGGAGCATTTTGATGACAGGGTCCAAGGAGAATTGTGCTGACAATGGCATGGAGCATTGTGATGAAAAGGGTACTGGAGCACTGTGAGGAAAGGAATCATGGATCATTGTGATGACAGGGGTCATGGAGCTTTGTGATGACAAGGGTCATGGAGCATTGTGATGACATGGTCAAGGAACATTGCGATGACAAGAATTCTGGAGCATTGTGATGAAAGGGCATGGTGCATTGTGATGAAAGGTGACAAGGAGCATTGTGATGATATGGGCAGAGAACTTTGTGATGACAGGGGTCATGGAGCATTGTGATGAAAAGTGTCATGGAACATTGTACTGACAGGGATCATGGAGCTTTTTGGTAAGGGAGCCCTTGGAGATTGGTGGTGGCAGGCGTCATGGGGCATTGTGATGACAGCGGTCTTGGAGCATTGTGATGAAAGGGGTCATGGAGCACTGTGATTACAGGGGCCATGGAGCATTGTGAATACAAAGGCTATGGAGCATTGAGATGACAGGGTTCATGGAGCATTGTGATGAAAGTGATCATGGATCATTGTGATGACAAGTGTCCTGAAACCTTGTGATGACACGGTTCATGGAGCATTGTTATGACAAGGACCATGGCGAATTGTGATGACATCTGAAATGGGGCATTGTGATGACAGTGGTCATGTAGAATTGTGATGAAAGGTATCAAGGAGCACTGTGATGACAGGGGCCATGGAACATTGTGATGACAAAGGCCATGGAGCATTGTGATGACAAGTGTCATGGGACATTTTGATGACATTGGCATGGAACATTATGATGACAAGAGTTCTGGAGAATTTTGATGACAAGGGCATGGAGCATTGTGATGACAGGGCCCATGGAGCATTGTGACGAAGAGGGCAGGGAACATTGTGATGACTGGGTTCATGGAGCCTTGTGATGAAAGGGGCCATGGAGCACTGAGATGACAGGCGTCTTGAGGTATGGTGATGACAGTGGTCATGGAGCATTGTGATGAAAGAGATCATGGAGCAATATGATAAGAGGGGACATGGAGCATTGTGATGACAGGTGTATTGGAGCATTGTGATGAAAATATTAATGGATCATTGTGATGACATGTGTCCTGGAACACTGTGATGACACGGTTCATCGAGTAGTGTGATGACAAGGGTCATAGCGAATTGTGATACCAGGTGTCATGGGGCATTGTGATGACATTGATCATCTAGGAATTGTGATGAAAGGTATCATGGAGCACTGTGATGACTGGGGGCATGAAGCATTGTTATGAAAATTGTCCTGGATTATTGTGATGACAGCAGTCATGGAGAATTGGGATGACAGGGATTATGCAGCATTGTGTTGACATGGGTATGGACTATTGTGATGACAATGGTCATGGAGCAATGTGATGAAAGTTTTCATGGAATATCGTGATGAAAAGTGCCTGGGAGCATTGTGACGATAAAGGCCATGGAGCATTGTGATGACAAGTGTCATGGAGCATTGTAATGAAAGCTTTCATTGTGCACTGTGATGACAAGGGGGATGGAGTATTGTGATGAAACTGGTCCTGGAGCATTGTGATAACAAAAGCCATGGAGCATTGTGATGACAGGCATCATGGAGAATTGTGAAGAAAGGGGCCATGGGGAATTGTAATGACAATAGAGAAATGTGATGAAAATGGTCAGCGAGCATAGTGATTAAAGTGGTCATTGAGAATTGTGATGAAAAGTGACATAGAGCATTGTGATGACAAAGGTCATGGAGAACTGTGATGACCAGGGTCATGTAGCATTGTGATGACACGTTCATGGAACATTGTGATGACAAGAATTCTGGAGCATTGTGATGACAAGGGCCATGGAGCATTGGGATGCCACGGTCATGGAACATTGTGATGACAAAATTCTGGAGCTTTGTGAGGAAAAAGGCATGGAGCATTGTGATTATAGGGGACATGGAGCATTTTGATGACATGGGCAGGGAACACTGTGATGACAGGTGTTATGGAGCAATGGGATGACAAGTGTCATGGAGCACTGTGATGAGAGGGGCCTTGGAGAATTGTGATGACAGGCGTCATGAGGCATTGAGATGGCAGTGGTCATGGAGCATTATGATGAAAGGTGTTATGGAGCACTGTGATTACAGGGGCCATGGAGCATGGTGAATACAAAGGCCATGGAGCATTGTGAATACAAAGGCCATGGAGCATTGAGATGACAGTGGTCATGGAGCATTGTGATGAAAGTGGTAATGGATCATTGTGATGACAAGTGTCCTGGGACCCTGTGATGACATGGTTCATGGAGCATTGTGATGACAATGGTCATGGCGAATTGTGATGACAATGTCATGGGGCATTGTGATGGCAGTGGTCATCTAGAAATGTGATTAAAGTTATTATGGAGCACAGTAATGAGAGGGGCCATGGAGCATTGTGATGACAAGTCTCATGGAGCATTGTGATGACAGGTGTCAAGGAGCATCGTGATGACAAATGCCATTGAGAATTGTGATCAGAGGTGACATTGGGCATTGTGATGAAAGGGGTCATGGAGTACTGGGAGTACAGGGACCATGGAGCCTTGTGATAACAAGTGACATGGAGAATAGTGATGACAGGCATCATAGAGCATTGTGATGACAAGTGCCATTTAGCATTTTGATGACAGGGGTCATCAGGCATTGTGTTGACGGGGGTCACGGAGCATTGTGATGACAAAGGCCATAGAGCATTGTGATGAGAGGGGTCATGGAGCATTGTGATGACATGGGCCATGGAGCATTGTGAAGACAAGATTCATGGAGCATTGTGATGACACAGGCATGAAGCATGGTGATGACAACAGACCTGGAGCATTGTGATGACAAGGGCATGGAGCATTGTGATTACAGGAGACTTGGGTCATTGTGATGAAATTGGCAGGGATCATTGTGATTAGAGGGATCATGGAGCATTGTGATGACAAGTGTCATGCAATATTGTGCTGACACAGATCATGGAGCATTTTGATGAGAGTGGCCTTGGAGCACAGTGATGAGAGACGTCATGGGGCATTATGGTGACAGTGGTCAAGGAGCATTGTGATGAAAGTGTTCATGGAGCAACGCGATTATCGGGACAATGGAGCATTGTGAATACAAAGGCCATGGAACATTGAGATAACAGAGTTCATGGAGCATTGTGATGACAAGGGTCTTGGGAGCTACTGATGACACGTTTCATACAGCATTGAGATGACAAGGGCCAAGGCGAATTGTGATGACACGTGTCATGGGGCATTGTGATGACATTGGTCATCTTGCATTGTGATGAGAGTGGTCATGTAGAATTTTGATTAAAGGTATCATGGAGCACTGTGATGACAAAGGCCAAGGAACATTGTGATGACAAGTGTCATTCAGCAATGTGATGACACGGGAATGGAGCATTATGATGACAAGTGTTCTGGAGCATTGTGATGACAAGGGTATGGAGCATTGTGATTACAGGGACCATGGAGCATTGTGATGACAACGGCATGGAGCACTGTGATGACATTGGTCATTGAGCATTGTGATTACAAAGACCATGAGGCATTGTGATGACAGGGGCCTGGGAGCATTGTGATGAAAATGGTCATCAAGCATTGTGATGACAGGGGTCATAGAGCATTGTGATGAGAAAGACCATGGAGCATGGTGATGACAGAGGCCATGGAACATTGTGATGACCAGGCCATGTACCATTGTGATGACAAGGGCAGGGAACCTTGTGGTGACCGGGGTCATGGAGCATTTTGATGACAACTTTCATGGAACGTTGTGATGACAGGGGTCATGGAGCATTGTGATGAAAGTTGTCCTGGAGCATTGTGATGACAGCGGTCACAGAGAATTGGGATGAAAGGTATCATGCAGCATTGTGATGACAACGGTCATGGATCATTTGGATGACAGGGGTCATGGAACATTCTGATAACAAGGTTCATAAAGCATTTTGATGACAGGGGTCATGGAGCATTGTGTTGACACGAGCATGGAGCATTGTAATGATAGGATATCTGGAGCATTGTGATGAAAAGGGGATGGAGCATTTTGATGACAGGGTCCAAGGAGAATTGTGCTGACAATGGCATGGAGCATTGTGATGAAAAGGGTACTGGAGCACTGTGAGGAAAGGAATCATGGATCATTGTGATGACAGGGGTCATGGAGCTTTGTGATGACAAGGGTCATGGAGCATTGTGATGACATGGTCAAGGAACATTGCGATGACAAGAATTCTGGAGCATTGTGATGAAAGGGCATGGTGCATTGTGATGAAAGGTGACAAGGAGCATTGTGATGATATGGGCAGAGAACTTTGTGATGACAGGGGTCATGGAGCATTGTGATGAAAAGTGTCATGGAACATTGTACTGACAGGGATCATGGAGCTTTTTGGTAAGGGAGCCCTTGGAGATTGGTGGTGGCAGGCGTCATGGGGCATTGTGATGACAGCGGTCTTGGAGCATTGTGATGAAAGGGGTCATGGAGCACTGTGATTACAGGGGCCATGGAGCATTGTGAATACAAAGGCTATGGAGCATTGAGATGACAGGGTTCATGGAGCATTGTGATGAAAGTGATCATGGATCATTGTGATGACAAGTGTCCTGAAACCTTGTGATGACACGGTTCATGGAGCATTGTTATGACAAGGACCATGGCGAATTGTGATGACATCTGAAATGGGGCATTGTGATGACAGTGGTCATGTAGAATTGTGATGAAAGGTATCAAGGAGCACTGTGATGACAGGGGCCATGGAACATTGTGATGACAAAGGCCATGGAGCATTGTGATGACAAGTGTCATGGGACATTTTGATGACATTGGCATGGAACATTATGATGACAAGAGTTCTGGAGAATTTTGATGACAAGGGCATGGAGCATTGTGATGACAGGGCCCATGGAGCATTGTGACGAAGAGGGCAGGGAACATTGTGATGACTGGGTTCATGGAGCCTTGTGATGAAAGGGGCCATGGAGCACTGAGATGACAGGCGTCTTGAGGTATGGTGATGACAGTGGTCATGGAGCATTGTGATGAAAGAGATCATGGAGCAATATGATAAGAGGGGACATGGAGCATTGTGATGACAGGTGTATTGGAGCATTGTGATGAAAATATTAATGGATCATTGTGATGACATGTGTCCTGGAACACTGTGATGACACGGTTCATCGAGTAGTGTGATGACAAGGGTCATAGCGAATTGTGATACCAGGTGTCATGGGGCATTGTGATGACATTGATCATCTAGGAATTGTGATGAAAGGTATCATGGAGCACTGTGATGACTGGGGGCATGAAGCATTGTTATGAAAATTGTCCTGGATTATTGTGATGACAGCAGTCATGGAGAATTGGGATGACAGGGATTATGCAGCATTGTGTTGACATGGGTATGGACTATTGTGATGACAATGGTCATGGAGCAATGTGATGAAAGTTTTCATGGAATATCGTGATGAAAAGTGCCTGGGAGCATTGTGACGATAAAGGCCATGGAGCATTGTGATGACAAGTGTCATGGAGCATTGTAATGAAAGCTTTCATTGTGCACTGTGATGACAAGGGGGATGGAGTATTGTGATGAAACTGGTCCTGGAGCATTGTGATAACAAAAGCCATGGAGCATTGTGATGACAGGCATCATGGAGAATTGTGAAGAAAGGGGCCATGGGGAATTGTAATGACAATAGAGAAATGTGATGAAAATGGTCAGCGAGCATAGTGATTAAAGTGGTCATTGAGAATTGTGATGAAAAGTGACATAGAGCATTGTGATGACAAAGGTCATGGAGAACTGTGATGACCAGGGTCATGTAGCATTGTGATGACACGTTCATGGAACATTGTGATGACAAGAATTCTGGAGCATTGTGATGACAAGGGCCATGGAGCATTGGGATGCCACGGTCATGGAACATTGTGATGACAAAATTCTGGAGCTTTGTGAGGAAAAAGGCATGGAGCATTGTGATTATAGGGGACATGGAGCATTTTGATGACATGGGCAGGGAACACTGTGATGACAGGTGTTATGGAGCAATGGGATGACAAGTGTCATGGAGCACTGTGATGAGAGGGGCCTTGGAGAATTGTGATGACAGGCGTCATGAGGCATTGAGATGGCAGTGGTCATGGAGCATTATGATGAAAGGTGTTATGGAGCACTGTGATTACAGGGGCCATGGAGCATTGTGAATACAAAGGCCATGGAGCATTGAGATGACAGTGGTCATGGAGCATTGTGATGAAAGTGGTAATGGATCATTGTGAGGACAAGTGTCCTGGGACCCTGTGATGACATGGTTCATGGAGCATTGTGATGACAATGGTCATGGCGAATTGTGATGACAATGTCATGGGGCATTGTGATGGCAGTGGTCATCTAGAAATGTGATTAAAGTTATTATGGAGCACAGTAATGAGAGGGGCCATGGAGCATTGTGATGACAAGTCTCATGGAGCATTGTGATGACAGGTGTCAAGGAGCATCGTGATGACAAATGCCATTGAGAATTGTGATCAGAGGTGACATTGGGCATTGTGATGAAAGGGGTCATGGAGTACTGGGAGTACAGGGACCATGGAGCCTTGTGATAACAAGTGACATGGAGAATAGTGATGACAGGCATCATAGAGCATTGTGATGACAAGTGCCATTTAGCATTTTGATGACAGGGGTCATCAGGCATTGTGTTGACGGGGGTCACGGAGCATTGTGATGACAAAGGCCATAGAGCATTGTGATGAGAGGGGTCATGGAGCATTGTGATGACATGGGCCATGGAGCATTGTGAAGACAAGATTCATGGAGCATTGTGATGACACAGGCATGAAGCATGGTGATGACAACAGACCTGGAGCATTGTGATGACAAGGGCATGGAGCATTGTGATTACAGGAGACTTGGGTCATTGTGATGAAATTGGCAGGGATCATTGTGATTAGAGGGATCATGGAGCATTGTGATGACAAGTGTCATGCAATATTGTGCTGACACAGATCATGGAGCATTTTGATGAGAGTGGCCTTGGAGCACAGTGATGAGAGACGTCATGGGGCATTATGGTGACAGTGGTCAAGGAGCATTGTGATGAAAGTGTTCATGGAGCAACGCGATTATCGGGACAATGGAGCATTGTGAATACAAAGGCCATGGAACATTGAGATAACAGAGTTCATGGAGCATTGTGATGACAAGGGTCTTGGGAGCTACTGATGACACGTTTCATACAGCATTGAGATGACAAGGGCCAAGGCGAATTGTGATGACACGTGTCATGGGGCATTGTGATGACATTGGTCATCTTGCATTGTGATGAGAGTGGTCATGTAGAATTTTGATTAAAGGTATCATGGAGCACTGTGATGACAAAGGCCAAGGAACATTGTGATGACAAGTGTCATTCAGCAATGTGATGACACGGGAATGGAGCATTATGATGACAAGTGTTCTGGAGCATTGTGATGACAAGGGTATGGAGCATTGTGATTACAGGGACCATGGAGCATTGTGATGACAACGGCATGGAGCACTGTGATGACATTGGTCATTGAGCATTGTGATTACAAAGACCATGAGGCATTGTGATGACAGGGGCCTGGGAGCATTGTGATGAAAATGGTCATCAAGCATTGTGATGACAGGGGTCATAGAGCATTGTGATGAGAAAGACCATGGAGCATGGTGATGACAGAGGCCATGGAACATTGTGATGACCAGGCCATGTACCATTGTGATGACAAGGGCAGGGAACCTTGTGGTGACCGGGGTCATGGAGCATTTTGATGACAACTTTCATGGAACGTTGTGATGACAGGGGTCATGGAGCATTGTGATGAAAGTTGTCCTGGAGCATTGTGATGACAGCGGTCACAGAGAATTGGGATGAAAGGTATCATGCAGCATTGTGATGACAACGGTCATGGATCATTTGGATGACAGGGGTCATGGAACATTCTGATAACAAGGTTCATAAAGCATTTTGATGACAGGGGTCATGGAGCATTGTGTTGACACGAGCATGGAGCATTGTAATGATAGGATATCTGGAGCATTGTGATGAAAAGGGGATGGAGCATTTTGATGACAGGGTCCAAGGAGAATTGTGCTGACAATGGCATGGAGCATTGTGATGAAAAGGGTACTGGAGCACTGTGAGGAAAGGAATCATGGATCATTGTGATGACAGGGGTCATGGAGCTTTGTGATGACAAGGGTCATGGAGCATTGTGATGACATGGTCAAGGAACATTGCGATGACAAGAATTCTGGAGCATTGTGATGAAAGGGCATGGTGCATTGTGATGAAAGGTGACAAGGAGCATTGTGATGATATGGGCAGAGAACTTTGTGATGACAGGGGTCATGGAGCATTGTGATGAAAAGTGTCATGGAACATTGTACTGACAGGGATCATGGAGCTTTTTGGTAAGGGAGCCCTTGGAGATTGGTGGTGGCAGGCGTCATGGGGCATTGTGATGACAGCGGTCTTGGAGCATTGTGATGAAAGGGGTCATGGAGCACTGTGATTACAGGGGCCATGGAGCATTGTGAATACAAAGGCTATGGAGCATTGAGATGACAGGGTTCATGGAGCATTGTGATGAAAGTGATCATGGATCATTGTGATGACAAGTGTCCTGAAACCTTGTGATGACACGGTTCATGGAGCATTGTTATGACAAGGACCATGGCGAATTGTGATGACATCTGAAATGGGGCATTGTGATGACAGTGGTCATGTAGAATTGTGATGAAAGGTATCAAGGAGCACTGTGATGACAGGGGCCATGGAACATTGTGATGACAAAGGCCATGGAGCATTGTGATGACAAGTGTCATGGGACATTTTGATGACATTGGCATGGAACATTATGATGACAAGAGTTCTGGAGAATTTTGATGACAAGGGCATGGAGCATTGTGATGACAGGGCCCATGGAGCATTGTGACGAAGAGGGCAGGGAACATTGTGATGACTGGGTTCATGGAGCCTTGTGATGAAAGGGGCCATGGAGCACTGAGATGACAGGCGTCTTGAGGTATGGTGATGACAGTGGTCATGGAGCATTGTGATGAAAGAGATCATGGAGCAATATGATAAGAGGGGACATGGAGCATTGTGATGACAGGTGTATTGGAGCATTGTGATGAAAATATTAATGGATCATTGTGATGACATGTGTCCTGGAACACTGTGATGACACGGTTCATCGAGTAGTGTGATGACAAGGGTCATAGCGAATTGTGATACCAGGTGTCATGGGGCATTGTGATGACATTGATCATCTAGGAATTGTGATGAAAGGTATCATGGAGCACTGTGATGACTGGGGGCATGAAGCATTGTTATGAAAATTGTCCTGGATTATTGTGATGACAGCAGTCATGGAGAATTGGGATGACAGGGATTATGCAGCATTGTGTTGACATGGGTATGGACTATTGTGATGACAATGGTCATGGAGCAATGTGATGAAAGTTTTCATGGAATATCGTGATGAAAAGTGCCTGGGAGCATTGTGACGATAAAGGCCATGGAGCATTGTGATGACAAGTGTCATGGAGCATTGTAATGAAAGCTTTCATTGTGCACTGTGATGACAAGGGGGATGGAGTATTGTGATGAAACTGGTCCTGGAGCATTGTGATAACAAAAGCCATGGAGCATTGTGATGACAGGCATCATGGAGAATTGTGAAGAAAGGGGCCATGGGGAATTGTAATGACAATAGAGAAATGTGATGAAAATGGTCAGCGAGCATAGTGATTAAAGTGGTCATTGAGAATTGTGATGAAAAGTGACATAGAGCATTGTGATGACAAAGGTCATGGAGAACTGTGATGACCAGGGTCATGTAGCATTGTGATGACACGTTCATGGAACATTGTGATGACAAGAATTCTGGAGCATTGTGATGACAAGGGCCATGGAGCATTGGGATGCCACGGTCATGGAACATTGTGATGACAAAATTCTGGAGCTTTGTGAGGAAAAAGGCATGGAGCATTGTGATTATAGGGGACATGGAGCATTTTGATGACATGGGCAGGGAACACTGTGATGACAGGTGTTATGGAGCAATGGGATGACAAGTGTCATGGAGCACTGTGATGAGAGGGGCCTTGGAGAATTGTGATGACAGGCGTCATGAGGCATTGAGATGGCAGTGGTCATGGAGCATTATGATGAAAGGTGTTATGGAGCACTGTGATTACAGGGGCCATGGAGCATTGTGAATACAAAGGCCATGGAGCATTGAGATGACAGTGGTCATGGAGCATTGTGATGAAAGTGGTAATGGATCATTGTGAGGACAAGTGTCCTGGGACCCTGTGATGACATGGTTCATGGAGCATTGTGATGACAATGGTCATGGCGAATTGTGATGACAATGTCATGGGGCATTGTGATGGCAGTGGTCATCTAGAAATGTGATTAAAGTTATTATGGAGCACAGTAATGAGAGGGGCCATGGAGCATTGTGATGACAAGTCTCATGGAGCATTGTGATGACAGGTGTCAAGGAGCATCGTGATGACAAATGCCATTGAGAATTGTGATCAGAGGTGACATTGGGCATTGTGATGAAAGGGGTCATGGAGTACTGGGAGTACAGGGACCATGGAGCCTTGTGATAACAAGTGACATGGAGAATAGTGATGACAGGCATCATAGAGCATTGTGATGACAAGTGCCATTTAGCATTTTGATGACAGGGGTCATCAGGCATTGTGTTGACGGGGGTCACGGAGCATTGTGATGACAAAGGCCATAGAGCATTGTGATGAGAGGGGTCATGGAGCATTGTGATGACATGGGCCATGGAGCATTGTGAAGACAAGATTCATGGAGCATTGTGATGACACAGGCATGAAGCATGGTGATGACAACAGACCTGGAGCATTGTGATGACAAGGGCATGGAGCATTGTGATTACAGGAGACTTGGGTCATTGTGATGAAATTGGCAGGGATCATTGTGATTAGAGGGATCATGGAGCATTGTGATGACAAGTGTCATGCAATATTGTGCTGACACAGATCATGGAGCATTTTGATGAGAGTGGCCTTGGAGCACAGTGATGAGAGACGTCATGGGGCATTATGGTGACAGTGGTCAAGGAGCATTGTGATGAAAGTGTTCATGGAGCAACGCGATTATCGGGACAATGGAGCATTGTGAATACAAAGGCCATGGAACATTGAGATAACAGAGTTCATGGAGCATTGTGATGACAAGGGTCTTGGGAGCTACTGATGACACGTTTCATACAGCATTGAGATGACAAGGGCCAAGGCGAATTGTGATGACACGTGTCATGGGGCATTGTGATGACATTGGTCATCTTGCATTGTGATGAGAGTGGTCATGTAGAATTTTGATTAAAGGTATCATGGAGCACTGTGATGACAAAGGCCAAGGAACATTGTGATGACAAGTGTCATTCAGCAATGTGATGACACGGGAATGGAGCATTATGATGACAAGTGTTCTGGAGCATTGTGATGACAAGGGTATGGAGCATTGTGATTACAGGGACCATGGAGCATTGTGATGACAACGGCATGGAGCACTGTGATGACATTGGTCATTGAGCATTGTGATTACAAAGACCATGAGGCATTGTGATGACAGGGGCCTGGGAGCATTGTGATGAAAATGGTCATCAAGCATTGTGATGACAGGGGTCATAGAGCATTGTGATGAGAAAGACCATGGAGCATGGTGATGACAGAGGCCATGGAACATTGTGATGACCAGGCCATGTACCATTGTGATGACAAGGGCAGGGAACCTTGTGGTGACCGGGGTCATGGAGCATTTTGATGACAACTTTCATGGAACGTTGTGATGACAGGGGTCATGGAGCATTGTGATGAAAGTTGTCCTGGAGCATTGTGATGACAGCGGTCACAGAGAATTGGGATGAAAGGTATCATGCAGCATTGTGATGACAACGGTCATGGATCATTTGGATGACAGGGGTCATGGAACATTCTGATAACAAGGTTCATAAAGCATTTTGATGACAGGGGTCATGGAGCATTGTGTTGACACGAGCATGGAGCATTGTAATGATAGGATATCTGGAGCATTGTGATGAAAAGGGGATGGAGCATTTTGATGACAGGGTCCAAGGAGAATTGTGCTGACAATGGCATGGAGCATTGTGATGAAAAGGGTACTGGAGCACTGTGAGGAAAGGAATCATGGATCATTGTGATGACAGGGGTCATGGAGCTTTGTGATGACAAGGGTCATGGAGCATTGTGATGACATGGTCAAGGAACATTGTGATGACAAGAAATCTGGAGCATTGTGATGAAAGGGCATGGAGCATTGTGATGAAAGGTGACAAGTAGCATTGTGATGATATGGGCAGAGAACTTTGTGATGACAGGGTTCATGGAGCATTGTGATGAAAAGTGTCATGGAACATTGTACTGACAGGGATCATGGAGCTTTTTGGTAAGGGAGCCCTTGGAGATTGGTGGTGGCAGGCGTCATGGGGCATTGTGATGACAGCGGTCTTGGAGCATTGTGATGAAAGGGGTCATGGAGCACTGTGATTACAGGGGCCATGGAGCATTGTGAATACAAAGGCTATGGAGCATTGAGATGACAGGGTTCATGGAGCATTGTGATGAAAGTGATCATGGATCATTGTGATGACAAGTGTCCTGAAACCTTGTGATGACACGGTTCATGGAGCATTGTTATGACAAGGACCATGGCGAATTGTGATGACATCTGAAATGGGGCATTGTGATCACAGTGGTCATGTAGAATTGTGATGAAAGGTATCAAGGAGCACTGTGATGACAGGGGCCATGGAACATTGTGATGACAAAGGCCATGGAGCATTGTGATGACAAGTGTCATGGGACATTTTGATGACATTGGCATGGAACATTATGATGACAAGAGTTCTGGAGAATTTTGATGACAAGGGCATGGAGCATTGTGATGACAGGGCCCATGGAGCATTGTGACGAAGAGGGCAGGGAACATTGTGATGACTGGGTTCATGGAGCCTTGTGATGAAAGGGGCCATGGAGCACTGAGATGACAGGCGTCTTGAGGTATGGTGATGACAGTGGTCATGGAGCATTGTGATGAAAGAGATCATGGAGCAATATGATAAGAGGGGACATGGAGCATTGTGATGACAGGTGTATTGGAGCATTGTGATGAAAATATTAATGGATCATTGTGATGACATGTGTCCTGGAACACTGTGATGACACGGTTCATCGAGTAGTGTGATGACAAGGGTCATAGCGAATTGTGATACCAGGTGTCATGGGGCATTGTGATGACATTGATCATCTAGGAATTGTGATGAAAGGTATCATGGAGCACTGTGATGACTGGGGGCATGAAGCATTGTTATGAAAATTGTCCTGGATTATTGTGATGACAGCAGTCATGGAGAATTGGGATGACAGGGATTATGCAGCATTGTGTTGACATGGGTATGGACTATTGTGATGACAATGGTCATGGAGCAATGTGATGAAAGTTTTCATGGAATATCGTGATGAAAAGTGCCTGGGAGCATTGTGACGATAAACGCCATGGAGCATTGTGATGACAAGTGTCATGGAGCATTGTAATGAAAGCTTTCATTGTGCACTGTGATGACAAGGGGGATGGAGTATTGTGATGAAACTGGTCCTGGAGCATTGTGATAACAAAAGCCATGGAGCATTGTGATGACAGGCATCATGGAGAATTGTGAAGAAAGGGGCCATGGGGAATTGTAATGACAATAGAGAAATGTGATGAAAATGGTCAGCGAGCATAGTGATTAAAGTGGTCATTGAGAATTGTGATGAAAAGTGACATAGAGCATTGTGATGACAAAGGTCATGGAGAACTGTGATGACCAGGGTCATGTAGCATTGTGATGACACGTTCATGGAACATTGTGATGACAAGAATTCTGGAGCATTGTGATGACAAGGGCCATGGAGCATTGGGATGCCACGGTCATGGAACATTGTGATGACAAAATTCTGGAGCTTTGTGAGGAAAAAGGCATGGAGCATTGTGATTATAGGGGACATGGAGCATTTTGATGACATGGGCAGGGAACACTGTGATGACAGGTGTTATGGAGCAATGGGATGACAAGTGTCATGGAGCACTGTGATGAGAGGGGCCTTGGAGAATTGTGATGACAGGCGTCATGAGGCATTGAGATGGCAGTGGTCATGGAGCATTATGATGAAAGGTGTTATGGAGCACTGTGATTACAGGGGCCATGGAGCATTGTGAATACAAAGGCCATGGAGCATTGAGATGACAGTGGTCATGGAGCATTGTGATGAAAGTGGTAATGGATCATTGTGAGGACAAGTGTCCTGGGACCCTGTGATGACATGGTTCATGGAGCATTGTGATGACAATGGTCATGGCGAATTGTGATGACAATGTCATGGGGCATTGTGATGGCAGTGGTCATCTAGAAATGTGATTAAAGTTATTATGGAGCACAGTAATGAGAGGGGCCATGGAGCATTGTGATGACAAGTCTCATGGAGCATTGTGATGACAGGTGTCAAGGAGCATCGTGATGACAAATGCCATTGAGAATTGTGATCAGAGGTGACATTGGGCATTGTGATGAAAGGGGTCATGGAGTACTGGGAGTACAGGGACCATGGAGCCTTGTGATAACAAGTGACATGGAGAATAGTGATGACAGGCATCATAGAGCATTGTGATGACAAGTGCCATTTAGCATTTTGATGACAGGGGTCATCAGGCATTGTGTTGACGGGGGTCACGGAGCATTGTGATGACAAAGGCCATAGAGCATTGTGATGAGAGGGGTCATGGAGCATTGTGATGACATGGGCCATGGAGCATTGTGAAGACAAGATTCATGGAGCATTGTGATGACACAGGCATGAAGCATGGTGATGACAACAGACCTGGAGCATTGTGATGACAAGGGCATGGAGCATTGTGATTACAGGAGACTTGGGTCATTGTGATGAAATTGGCAGGGATCATTGTGATTAGAGGGATCATGGAGCATTGTGATGACAAGTGTCATGCAATATTGTGCTGACACAGATCATGGAGCATTTTGATGAGAGTGGCCTTGGAGCACAGTGATGAGAGACGTCATGGGGCATTATGGTGACAGTGGTCAAGGAGCATTGTGATGAAAGTGTTCATGGAGCAACGCGATTATCGGGACAATGGAGCATTGTGAATACAAAGGCCATGGAACATTGAGATAACAGAGTTCATGGAGCATTGTGATGACAAGGGTCTTGGGAGCTACTGATGACACGTTTCATACAGCATTGAGATGACAAGGGCCAAGGCGAATTGTGATGACACGTGTCATGGGGCATTGTGATGACATTGGTCATCTTGCATTGTGATGAGAGTGGTCATGTAGAATTTTGATGAAAGGTATCATGGAGCACTGTGATGACAAAGGCCAAGGAACATTGTGATGACAAGTGTCATTCAGCAATGTGATGACACGGGAATGGAGCATTATGATGACAAGTGTTCTGGAGCATTGTGATGACAAGGGTATGGAGCATTGTGATTACAGGGACCATGGAGCATTGTGATGACAACGGCATGGAGCACTGTGATGACATTGGTCATTGAGCATTGTGATTACAAAGACCATGAGGCATTGTGATGACAGGGGCCTGGGAGCATTGTGATGAAAATGGTCATCAAGCATTGTGATGACAGGGGTCATAGAGCATTGTGATGAGAAAGACCATGGAGCATGGTGATGACAGAGGCCATGGAACATTGTGATGACCAGGCCATGTACCATTGTGATGACAAGGGCAGGGAACCTTGTGGTGACCGGGGTCATGGAGCATTTTGATGACAACTTTCATGGAACGTTGTGATGACAGGGGTCATGGAGCATTGTGATGAAAGTTGTCCTGGAGCATTGTGATGACAGCGGTCACAGAGAATTGGGATGAAAGGTATCATGCAGCATTGTGATGACAACGGTCATGGATCATTTGGATGACAGGGGTCATGGAACATTCTGATAACAAGGTTCATAAAGCATTTTGATGACAGGGGTCATGGAGCATTGTGTTGACACGAGCATGGAGCATTGTAATGATAGGATATCTGGAGCATTGTGATGAAAAGGGGATGGAGCATTTTGATGACAGGGTCCAAGGAGAATTGTGCTGACAATGGCATGGAGCATTGTGATGAAAAGGGTACTGGAGCACTGTGAGGAAAGGAATCATGGATCATTGTGATGACAGGGGTCATGGAGCTTTGTGATGACAAGGGTCATGGAGCATTGTGATGACATGGTCAAGGAACATTGCGATGACAAGAATTCTGGAGCATTGTGATGAAAGGGCATGGTGCATTGTGATGAAAGGTGACAAGGAGCATTGTGATGATATGGGCAGAGAACTTTTTGATGACAGGGGTCATGGAGCATTGTGATAAAAAGTGTCATGGAGCATTGTACTGACAGGGATCATGGAGCTTTTTGGTAAGAGAGGTCTTGGAGATTTGTGAAGGCAGGCGTCATGGGGCATTGTGATGACAGCGGTCTTGGAGCATTGGGATGAAAGGGGTCATGGAGCACTGTGATTACAGGGGCCATGGAGCATTGTGAATACAAAGGCCATGGAGCATTGAGATGACAGCGTTCATGGAGCATTGTGATGAAAGTGATCATGGATCATTGTGATGACAAGTGTCCTGGAACCTTGTGATGACACAGTTCATGGAGCATTGTGATGACAAGGACCATGGCGAATTGTGGTATCATCTGTCATGGGGCATTGTGATGACAGTGGTCATGTAGAATTGTATTGAAAGGTAACATGGAGCACTCTGATGACAGGGGCCATGGAACATTGTGATGACAAAGGCCATGGAGCATTGTGATGACAAGTGTCATGGGGCATTTTGATGACATTGGCATGGAGCATTATGATGACAAGAGTTCTGGAGCATTTTGATGACCAGGGCATGGAGCATTGTGATGAAAGTTGTCCTGGAGCATTGTGATGACAGCGGTCACAGAGGATTGGGATGAAAGGTATCATGCAGCATTGCGATGACAACGGTCAGGGATCATTTTGATGACAGGGGTCATGGAACATTCTGATAACAAGTTTCATCAAGCATTTTGATGACAGGGGTCATGGAGCATTGTGTTGACACGGGCATGGAGCATTGTAATGATAGGATATCTGGAGCATTGTGATGAAAAGGGGATGGAGCATTTTGATGACAGGGTCCAAGGAGCATTGTGCTGACAATGGCATGGAGCATTGTGATGAAAAGGGTACTGGAGCACTCTGAGGAAAGGAATCATGGATCATTGTGATGCCAGGGGTCATGGAGCTTTGTGATGACACGAGTCATGGAGCATTGTGATGACACGGTCAAGGAACATTGTGATGACAAGAAATCTGGAGCATTGTGATGAAAGGGCATGGAGCATTGTGATGAAAGGTGACAAGTAGCATTGTGATGATATGGGCAGAGAACGTTGTGATGACAGGGGTCATGGAGCATTGTGATGAAAAGTGTCATGGAACATTGTACTGACAGGGATCATGGAGCTTTTTGGTAAGGGAGCCCTTGGAGATTGGTGGTGGCAGGCGTCATGGGGCATTGTGATGACAGCGGTCTTGGAGCATTGTGATGAAAGGGGTCATGGAGCACTGTGATTACAGGGGCCATGGAGCATTGTGAATACAAAGGCTATGGAGCATTGAGATGACAGGGTTCATGGAGCATTGTGATGAAAGTGATCATGGATCATTGTGATGACAAGTGTCCTGAAACCTTGTGATGACACGGTTCATGGAGCATTGTTATGACAAGGACCATGGCGAATTGTGATGACATCTGAAATGGGGCATTGTGATGACAGTGGTCATGTAGAATTGTGATGAAAGGTATCAAGGAGCACTGTGATGACAGGGGCCATGGAACATTGTGATGACAAAGGCCATGGAGCATTGTGATGACAAGTGTCATGGGACATTTTGATGACATTGGCATGGAACATTATGATGACAAGAGTTCTGGAGAATTTTGATGACAAGGGCATGGAGCATTGTGATGACAGGGCCCATGGAGCATTGTGACGAAGAGGGCAGGGAACATTGTGATGACTGGGTTCATGGAGCCTTGTGATGAAAGGGGCCATGGAGCACTGAGATGACAGGCGTCTTGAGGTATGGTGATGACAGTGGTCATGGAGCATTGTGATGAAAGAGATCATGGAGCAATATGATAAGAGGGGACATGGAGCATTGTGATGACAGGTGTATTGGAGCATTGTGATGAAAATATTAATGGATCATTGTGATGACATGTGTCCTGGAACACTGTGATGACACGGTTCATCGAGTAGTGTGATGACAAGGGTCATAGCGAATTGTGATACCAGGTGTCATGGGGCATTGTGATGACATTGATCATCTAGGAATTGTGATGAAAGGTATCATGGAGCACTGTGATGACTGGGGGCATGAAGCATTGTTATGAAAATTGTCCTGGATTATTGTGATGACAGCAGTCATGGAGAATTGGGATGACAGGGATTATGCAGCATTGTGTTGACATGGGTATGGACTATTGTGATGACAATGGTCATGGAGCAATGTGATGAAAGTTTTCATGGAATATCGTGATGAAAAGTGCCTGGGAGCATTGTGACGATAAAGGCCATGGAGCATTGTGATGACAAGTGTCATGGAGCATTGTAATGAAAGCTTTCATTGTGCACTGTGATGACAAGGGGGATGGAGTATTGTGATGAAACTGGTCCTGGAGCATTGTGATAACAAAAGCCATGGAGCATTGTGATGACAGGCATCATGGAGAATTGTGAAGAAAGGGGCCATGGGGAATTGTAATGACAATAGAGAAATGTGATGAAAATGGTCAGCGAGCATAGTGATTAAAGTGGTCATTGAGAATTGTGATGAAAAGTGACATAGAGCATTGTGATGACAAAGGTCATGGAGAACTGTGATGACCAGGGTCATGTAGCATTGTGATGACACGTTCATGGAACATTGTGATGACAAGAATTCTGGAGCATTGTGATGACAAGGGCCATGGAGCATTGGGATGCCACGGTCATGGAACATTGTGATGACAAAATTCTGGAGCTTTGTGAGGAAAAAGGCATGGAGCATTGTGATTATAGGGGACATGGAGCATTTTGATGACATGGGCAGGGAACACTGTGATGACAGGTGTTATGGAGCAATGGGATGACAAGTGTCATGGAGCACTGTGATGAGAGGGGCCTTGGAGAATTGTGATGACAGGCGTCATGAGGCATTGAGATGGCAGTGGTCATGGAGCATTATGATGAAAGGTGTTATGGAGCACTGTGATTACAGGGGCCATGGAGCATTGTGAATACAAAGGCCATGGAGCATTGAGATGACAGTGGTCATGGAGCATTGTGATGAAAGTGGTAATGGATCATTGTGAGGACAAGTGTCCTGGGACCCTGTGATGACATGGTTCATGGAGCATTGTGATGACAATGGTCATGGCGAATTGTGATGACAATGTCATGGGGCATTGTGATGGCAGTGGTCATCTAGAAATGTGATTAAAGTTATTATGGAGCACAGTAATGAGAGGGGCCATGGAGCATTGTGATGACAAGTCTCATGGAGCATTGTGATGACAGGTGTCAAGGAGCATCGTGATGACAAATGCCATTGAGAATTGTGATCAGAGGTGACATTGGGCATTGTGATGAAAGGGGTCATGGAGTACTGGGAGTACAGGGACCATGGAGCCTTGTGATAACAAGTGACATGGAGAATAGTGATGACAGGCATCATAGAGCATTGTGATGACAAGTGCCATTTAGCATTTTGATGACAGGGGTCATCAGGCATTGTGTTGACGGGGGTCACGGAGCATTGTGATGACAAAGGCCATAGAGCATTGTGATGAGAGGGGTCATGGAGCATTGTGATGACATGGGCCATGGAGCATTGTGAAGACAAGATTCATGGAGCATTGTGATGACACAGGCATGAAGCATGGTGATGACAACAGACCTGGAGCATTGTGATGACAAGGGCATGGAGCATTGTGATTACAGGAGACTTGGGTCATTGTGATGAAATTGGCAGGGATCATTGTGATTAGAGGGATCATGGAGCATTGTGATGACAAGTGTCATGCAATATTGTGCTGACACAGATCATGGAGCATTTTGATGAGAGTGGCCTTGGAGCACAGTGATGAGAGACGTCATGGGGCATTATGGTGACAGTGGTCAAGGAGCATTGTGATGAAAGTGTTCATGGAGCAACGCGATTATCGGGACAATGGAGCATTGTGAATACAAAGGCCATGGAACATTGAGATAACAGAGTTCATGGAGCATTGTGATGACAAGGGTCTTGGGAGCTACTGATGACACGTTTCATACAGCATTGAGATGACAAGGGCCAAGGCGAATTGTGATGACACGTGTCATGGGGCATTGTGATGACATTGGTCATCTTGCATTGTGATGAGAGTGGTCATGTAGAATTTTGATGAAAGGTATCATGGAGCACTGTGATGACAAAGGCCAAGGAACATTGTGATGACAAGTGTCATTCAGCAATGTGATGACACGGGAATGGAGCATTATGATGACAAGTGTTCTGGAGCATTGTGATGACAAGGGTATGGAGCATTGTGATTACAGGGACCATGGAGCATTGTGATGACAACGGCATGGAGCACTGTGATGACATTGGTCATTGAGCATTGTGATTACAAAGACCATGAGGCATTGTGATGACAGGGGCCTGGGAGCATTGTGATGAAAATGGTCATCAAGCATTGTGATGACAGGGGTCATAGAGCATTGTGATGAGAAAGACCATGGAGCATGGTGATGACAGAGGCCATGGAACATTGTGATGACCAGGCCATGTACCATTGTGATGACAAGGGCAGGGAACCTTGTGGTGACCGGGGTCATGGAGCATTTTGATGACAACTTTCATGGAACGTTGTGATGACAGGGGTCATGGAGCATTGTGATGAAAGTTGTCCTGGAGCATTGTGATGACAGCGGTCACAGAGAATTGGGATGAAAGGTATCATGCAGCATTGTGATGACAACGGTCATGGATCATTTGGATGACAGGGGTCATGGAACATTCTGATAACAAGGTTCATAAAGCATTTTGATGACAGGGGTCATGGAGCATTGTGTTGACACGAGCATGGAGCATTGTAATGATAGGATATCTGGAGCATTGTGATGAAAAGGGGATGGAGCATTTTGATGACAGGGTCCAAGGAGAATTGTGCTGACAATGGCATGGAGCATTGTGATGAAAAGGGTACTGGAGCACTGTGAGGAAAGGAATCATGGATCATTGTGATGACAGGGGTCATGGAGCTTTGTGATGACAAGGGTCATGGAGCATTGTGATGACATGGTCAAGGAACATTGCGATGACAAGAATTCTGGAGCATTGTGATGAAAGGGCATGGTGCATTGTGATGAAAGGTGACAAGGAGCATTGTGATGATATGGGCAGAGAACTTTTTGATGACAGGGGTCATGGAGCATTGTGATAAAAAGTGTCATGGAGCATTGTACTGACAGGGATCATGGAGCTTTTTGGTAAGAGAGGTCTTGGAGATTTGTGAAGGCAGGCGTCATGGGGCATTGTGATGACAGCGGTCTTGGAGCATTGGGATGAAAGGGGTCATGGAGCACTGTGATTACAGGGGCCATGGAGCATTGTGAATACAAAGGCCATGGAGCATTGAGATGACAGCGTTCATGGAGCATTGTGATGAAAGTGATCATGGATCATTGTGATGACAAGTGTCCTGGAACCTTGTGATGACACAGTTCATGGAGCATTGTGATGACAAGGACCATGGCGAATTGTGGTATCATCTGTCATGGGGCATTGTGATGACAGTGGTCATGTAGAATTGTATTGAAAGGTAACATGGAGCACTCTGATGACAGGGGCCATGGAACATTGTGATGACAAAGGCCATGGAGCATTGTGATGACAAGTGTCATGGGGCATTTTGATGACATTGGCATGGAGCATTATGATGACAAGAGTTCTGGAGCATTTTGATGACCAGGGCATGGAGCATTGTGATGAAAGTTGTCCTGGAGCATTGTGATGACAGCGGTCACAGAGGATTGGGATGAAAGGTATCATGCAGCATTGCGATGACAACGGTCAGGGATCATTTTGATGACAGGGGTCATGGAACATTCTGATAACAAGTTTCATCAAGCATTTTGATGACAGGGGTCATGGAGCATTGTGTTGACACGGGCATGGAGCATTGTAATGATAGGATATCTGGAGCATTGTGATGAAAAGGGGATGGAGCATTTTGATGACAGGGTCCAAGGAGCATTGTGCTGACAATGGCATGGAGCATTGTGATGAAAAGGGTACTGGAGCACTCTGAGGAAAGGAATCATGGATCATTGTGATGCCAGGGGTCATGGAGCTTTGTGATGACACGAGTCATGGAGCATTGTGATGACACGGTCAAGGAACATTGTGATGACAAGAAATCTGGAGCATTGTGATGAAAGGGCATGGAGCATTGTGATGAAAGGTGACAAGTAGCATTGTGATGATATGGGCAGAGAACGTTGTGATGACAGGGGTCATGGAGCATTGTGATGAAAAGTGTCATGGAACATTGTACTGACAGGGATCATGGAGCTTTTTGGTAAGGGAGCCCTTGGAGATTGGTGGTGGCAGGCGTCATGGGGCATTGTGATGACAGCGGTCTTGGAGCATTGTGATGAAAGGGGTCATGGAGCACTGTGATTACAGGGGCCATGGAGCATTGTGAATACAAAGGCTATGGAGCATTGAGATGACAGGGTTCATGGAGCATTGTGATGAAAGTGATCATGGATCATTGTGATGACAAGTGTCCTGAAACCTTGTGATGACACGGTTCATGGAGCATTGTTATGACAAGGACCATGGCGAATTGTGATGACATCTGAAATGGGGCATTGTGATGACAGTGGTCATGTAGAATTGTGATGAAAGGTATCAAGGAGCACTGTGATGACAGGGGCCATGGAACATTGTGATGACAAAGGCCATGGAGCATTGTGATGACAAGTGTCATGGGACATTTTGATGACATTGGCATGGAACATTATGATGACAAGAGTTCTGGAGAATTTTGATGACAAGGGCATGGAGCATTGTGATGACAGGGCCCATGGAGCATTGTGACGAAGAGGGCAGGGAACATTGTGATGACTGGGTTCATGGAGCCTTGTGATGAAAGGGGCCATGGAGCACTGAGATGACAGGCGTCTTGAGGTATGGTGATGACAGTGGTCATGGAGCATTGTGATGAAAGAGATCATGGAGCAATATGATAAGAGGGGACATGGAGCATTGTGATGACAGGTGTATTGGAGCATTGTGATGAAAATATTAATGGATCATTGTGATGACATGTGTCCTGGAACACTGTGATGACACGGTTCATCGAGTAGTGTGATGACAAGGGTCATAGCGAATTGTGATACCAGGTGTCATGGGGCATTGTGATGACATTGATCATCTAGGAATTGTGATGAAAGGTATCATGGAGCACTGTGATGACTGGGGGCATGAAGCATTGTTATGAAAATTGTCCTGGATTATTGTGATGACAGCAGTCATGGAGAATTGGGATGACAGGGATTATGCAGCATTGTGTTGACATGGGTATGGACTATTGTGATGACAATGGTCATGGAGCAATGTGATGAAAGTTTTCATGGAATATCGTGATGAAAAGTGCCTGGGAGCATTGTGACGATAAAGGCCATGGAGCATTGTGATGACAAGTGTCATGGAGCATTGTAATGAAAGCTTTCATTGTGCACTGTGATGACAAGGGGGATGGAGTATTGTGATGAAACTGGTCCTGGAGCATTGTGATAACAAAAGCCATGGAGCATTGTGATGACAGGCATCATGGAGAATTGTGAAGAAAGGGGCCATGGGGAATTGTAATGACAATAGAGAAATGTGATGAAAATGGTCAGCGAGCATAGTGATTAAAGTGGTCATTGAGAATTGTGATGAAAAGTGACATAGAGCATTGTGATGACAAAGGTCATGGAGAACTGTGATGACCAGGGTCATGTAGCATTGTGATGACACGTTCATGGAACATTGTGATGACAAGAATTCTGGAGCATTGTGATGACAAGGGCCATGGAGCATTGGGATGCCACGGTCATGGAACATTGTGATGACAAAATTCTGGAGCTTTGTGAGGAAAAAGGCATGGAGCATTGTGATTATAGGGGACATGGAGCATTTTGATGACATGGGCAGGGAACACTGTGATGACAGGTGTTATGGAGCAATGGGATGACAAGTGTCATGGAGCACTGTGATGAGAGGGGCCTTGGAGAATTGTGATGACAGGCGTCATGAGGCATTGAGATGGCAGTGGTCATGGAGCATTATGATGAAAGGTGTTATGGAGCACTGTGATTACAGGGGCCATGGAGCATTGTGAATACAAAGGCCATGGAGCATTGAGATGACAGTGGTCATGGAGCATTGTGATGAAAGTGGTAATGGATCATTGTGAGGACAAGTGTCCTGGGACCCTGTGATGACATGGTTCATGGAGCATTGTGATGACAATGGTCATGGCGAATTGTGATGACAATGTCATGGGGCATTGTGATGGCAGTGGTCATCTAGAAATGTGATTAAAGTTATTATGGAGCACAGTAATGAGAGGGGCCATGGAGCATTGTGATGACAAGTCTCATGGAGCATTGTGATGACAGGTGTCAAGGAGCATCGTGATGACAAATGCCATTGAGAATTGTGATCAGAGGTGACATTGGGCATTGTGATGAAAGGGGTCATGGAGTACTGGGAGTACAGGGACCATGGAGCCTTGTGATAACAAGTGACATGGAGAATAGTGATGACAGGCATCATAGAGCATTGTGATGACAAGTGCCATTTAGCATTTTGATGACAGGGGTCATCAGGCATTGTGTTGACGGGGGTCACGGAGCATTGTGATGACAAAGGCCATAGAGCATTGTGATGAGAGGGGTCATGGAGCATTGTGATGACATGGGCCATGGAGCATTGTGAAGACAAGATTCATGGAGCATTGTGATGACACAGGCATGAAGCATGGTGATGACAACAGACCTGGAGCATTGTGATGACAAGGGCATGGAGCATTGTGATTACAGGAGACTTGGGTCATTGTGATGAAATTGGCAGGGATCATTGTGATTAGAGGGATCATGGAGCATTGTGATGACAAGTGTCATGCAATATTGTGCTGACACAGATCATGGAGCATTTTGATGAGAGTGGCCTTGGAGCACAGTGATGAGAGACGTCATGGGGCATTATGGTGACAGTGGTCAAGGAGCATTGTGATGAAAGTGTTCATGGAGCAACGCGATTATCGGGACAATGGAGCATTGTGAATACAAAGGCCATGGAACATTGAGATAACAGAGTTCATGGAGCATTGTGATGACAAGGGTCTTGGGAGCTACTGATGACACGTTTCATACAGCATTGAGATGACAAGGGCCAAGGCGAATTGTGATGACACGTGTCATGGGGCATTGTGATGACATTGGTCATCTTGCATTGTGATGAGAGTGGTCATGTAGAATTTTGATGAAAGGTATCATGGAGCACTGTGATGACAAAGGCCAAGGAACATTGTGATGACAAGTGTCATTCAGCAATGTGATGACACGGGAATGGAGCATTATGATGACAAGTGTTCTGGAGCATTGTGATGACAAGGGTATGGAGCATTGTGATTACAGGGACCATGGAGCATTGTGATGACAACGGCATGGAGCACTGTGATGACATTGGTCATTGAGCATTGTGATTACAAAGACCATGAGGCATTGTGATGACAGGGGCCTGGGAGCATTGTGATGAAAATGGTCATCAAGCATTGTGATGACAGGGGTCATAGAGCATTGTGATGAGAAAGACCATGGAGCATGGTGATGACAGAGGCCATGGAACATTGTGATGACCAGGCCATGTACCATTGTGATGACAAGGGCAGGGAACCTTGTGGTGACCGGGGTCATGGAGCATTTTGATGACAACTTTCATGGAACGTTGTGATGACAGGGGTCATGGAGCATTGTGATGAAAGTTGTCCTGGAGCATTGTGATGACAGCGGTCACAGAGAATTGGGATGAAAGGTATCATGCAGCATTGTGATGACAACGGTCATGGATCATTTGGATGACAGGGGTCATGGAACATTCTGATAACAAGGTTCATAAAGCATTTTGATGACAGGGGTCATGGAGCATTGTGTTGACACGAGCATGGAGCATTGTAATGATAGGATATCTGGAGCATTGTGATGAAAAGGGGATGGAGCATTTTGATGACAGGGTCCAAGGAGAATTGTGCTGACAATGGCATGGAGCATTGTGATGAAAAGGGTACTGGAGCACTGTGAGGAAAGGAATCATGGATCATTGTGATGACAGGGGTCATGGAGCTTTGTGATGACAAGGGTCATGGAGCATTGTGATGACATGGTCAAGGAACATTGCGATGACAAGAATTCTGGAGCATTGTGATGAAAGGGCATGGTGCATTGTGATGAAAGGTGACAAGGAGCATTGTGATGATATGGGCAGAGAACTTTTTGATGACAGGGGTCATGGAGCATTGTGATAAAAAGTGTCATGGAGCATTGTACTGACAGGGATCATGGAGCTTTTTGGTAAGAGAGGTCTTGGAGATTTGTGAAGGCAGGCGTCATGGGGCATTGTGATGACAGCGGTCTTGGAGCATTGGGATGAAAGGGGTCATGGAGCACTGTGATTACAGGGGCCATGGAGCATTGTGAATACAAAGGCCATGGAGCATTGAGATGACAGCGTTCATGGAGCATTGTGATGAAAGTGATCATGGATCATTGTGATGACAAGTGTCCTGGAACCTTGTGATGACACAGTTCATGGAGCATTGTGATGACAAGGACCATGGCGAATTGTGGTATCATCTGTCATGGGGCATTGTGATGACAGTGGTCATGTAGAATTGTATTGAAAGGTAACATGGAGCACTCTGATGACAGGGGCCATGGAACATTGTGATGACAAAGGCCATGGAGCATTGTGATGACAAGTGTCATGGGGCATTTTGATGACATTGGCATGGAGCATTATGATGACAAGAGTTCTGGAGCATTTTGATGACCAGGGCATGGAGCATTGTGATGAAAGTTGTCCTGGAGCATTGTGATGACAGCGGTCACAGAGGATTGGGATGAAAGGTATCATGCAGCATTGCGATGACAACGGTCAGGGATCATTTTGATGACAGGGGTCATGGAACATTCTGATAACAAGTTTCATCAAGCATTTTGATGACAGGGGTCATGGAGCATTGTGTTGACACGGGCATGGAGCATTGTAATGATAGGATATCTGGAGCATTGTGATGAAAAGGGGATGGAGCATTTTGATGACAGGGTCCAAGGAGCATTGTGCTGACAATGGCATGGAGCATTGTGATGAAAAGGGTACTGGAGCACTCTGAGGAAAGGAATCATGGATCATTGTGATGCCAGGGGTCATGGAGCTTTGTGATGACACGAGTCAGGGAGCATTGTGATGACACGGTCAAGGAACATTGTGATGACAAGAAATCTGGAGCATTGTGATGAAAGGGCATGGAGCATTGTGATGAAAGGTGACAAGTAGCATTGTGATGATATGGGCAGAGAACTTTGTGATGACAGGGTTCATGGAGCATTGTGATGAAAAGTGTCATGGAACATTGTACTGACAGGGATCATGGAGCTTTTTGGTAAGGGAGCCCTTGGAGATTGGTGGTGGCAGGCGTCATGGGGCATTGTGATGACAGCGGTCTTGGAGCATTGTGATGAAAGGGGTCATGGAGCACTGTGATTACAGGGGCCATGGAGCATTGTGAATACAAAGGCTATGGAGCATTGAGATGACAGGGTTCATGGAGCATTGTGATGAAAGTGATCATGGATCATTGTGATGACAAGTGTCCTGAAACCTTGTGATGACACGGTTCATGGAGCATTGTTATGACAAGGACCATGGCGAATTGTGATGACATCTGAAATGGGGCATTGTGATGACAGTGGTCATGTAGAATTGTGATGAAAGGTATCAAGGAGAACTGTGATGACAGGGGCCATGGAACATTGTGATGACAAAGGCCATGGAGCATTGTGATGACAAGTGTCATGGGACATTTTGATGACATTGGCATGGAACATTATGATGACAAGAGTTCTGGAGAATTTTGATGACAAGGGCATGGAGCATTGTGATGACAGGGCCCATGGAGCATTGTGACGAAGAGGGCAGGGAACATTGTGATGACTGGGTTCATGGAGCCTTGTGATGAAAGGGGCCATGGAGCACTGAGATGACAGGCGTCTTGAGGTATGGTGATGACAGTGGTCATGGAGCATTGTGATGAAAGAGATCATGGAGCAATATGATAAGAGGGGACATGGAGCATTGTGATGACAGGTGTATTGGAGCATTGTGATGAAAATATTAATGGATCATTGTGATGACATGTGTCCTGGAACACTGTGATGACACGGTTCATCGAGTATTGCGATGACAAGGGTCATAGCGAATTGTGGTAACAGGTGTCATGGGGCATTGTGATGACATTGATCATCTAGGAATTGTGATGAAAGGTATCATGGAGCACTGTGATGACTGGGGGCATGAAGCATTGTTATGAAAATTGTCCTGGATTATTGTGATGACAGCAGTCATGGAGAATTGGGATGACAGGGATTATGCAGCATTGTGTTGACATGGGTATGGACTATTGTGATGACAATGGTCATGGAGCAATGTGATGAAAGTTTTCATGGAATATCGTGATGAAAAGTGCCTGGGAGCATTGTGACGATAAACGCCATGGAGCATTGTGATGACAAGTGTCATGGAGCATTGTAATGAAAGCTTTCATTGTGCACTGTGATGACAAGGGGGATGGAGTATTGTGATGAAACTGGTCCTGGAGCATTGTGATAACAAAAGCCATGGAGCATTGTGATGACAGGCATCATGGAGAATTGTGAAGAAAGGGGCCATGGGGAATTGTAATGACAATAGAGAAATGTGATGAAAATGGTCAGCGAGCATAGTGATTAAAGTGGTCATTGAGAATTGTGATGAAAAGTGACATAGAGCATTGTGATGACAAAGGTCATGGAGAACTGTGATGACCAGGGTCATGTAGCATTGTGATGACACGTTCATGGAACATTGTGATGACAAGAATTCTGGAGCATTGTGATGACAAGGGCCATGGAGCATTGGGATGCCACGGTCATGGAACATTGTGATGACAAAATTCTGGAGCTTTGTGAGGAAAAAGGCATGGAGCATTGTGATTATAGGGGACATGGAGCATTTTGATGACATGGGCAGGGAACACTGTGATGACAGGTGTTATGGAGCAATGGGATGACAAGTGTCATGGAGCACTGTGATGAGAGGGGCCTTGGAGAATTGTGATGACAGGCGTCATGAGGCATTGAGATGGCAGTGGTCATGGAGCATTATGATGAAAGGTGTTATGGAGCACTGTGATTACAGGGGCCATGGAGCATTGTGAATACAAAGGCCATGGAGCATTGAGATGACAGTGGTCATGGAGCATTGTGATGAAAGTGGTAATGGATCATTGTGATGACAAGTGTCCTGGGACCCTGTGATGACATGGTTCATGGAGCATTGTGATGACAATGGTCATGGCGAATTGTGATGACAATGTCATGGGGCATTGTGATGGCAGTGGTCATCTAGAAATGTGATTAAAGTTATTATGGAGCACAGGAATGAGAGGGGCCATGGAGCATTGTGATGACAAGTCTCATGGAGCATTGTGATGACAGGTGTCATGGAGCATCGTGATGACAAATGCCATTGAGAATTGTGATCAGAGGTGACATTGGGCATTGTGATGAAAGGGGTCATGGAGTACTGGGAGTACAGGGGCCATGGAGCCTTGTGATAACAAGTGACATGGAGAATAGTGATGACAGGCATCATAGAGCATTGTGATGACAAGTGCCATTTAGCATTTTAATGACAGGGGTCATCAGACATTGTGTTGACGGGGGTCACGGAGCATTGTGATGACAAAGGCCATAGAGCATTGTGATGAGAGGGGTCATGGAGCATTGTGATGACATGGGCCATGGAGCATTGTGAAGACAAGATTCATGGAGCATTGTGATGACACGGGCATGAAGCATGGTGATGACAACAGACCTGGAGCATTGTGATGACAAGGGCATGGAGCACTGTGATTACAGGAGACTTGGGTCATTGTGATGAAATTGGCAGGGATCATTGTGATTAGAGGGATCATGGAGCATTGTGATGACAAGTGTCATGCAATATTGTGCTGACCCAGATCATGGAGCATTTTGATGAGAGTGGCCTTGGAGCACAGTGATGAGAGACGTCATGGGGCATTATGGTGACAGTGGTCAAGGAGCATTGTGATGAAAGTGTTCATGGAGCAACGCGATTATCGGGACAATGGAGCATTGTGAATACAAAGGCCATGGAATATTGAGATAACAGAGTTCATGGAGCATTGTGATGACAAGGGTCTTGGGAGCTACTGATGACACGTTTCATACAGCATTGAGATGACAAGGGCCAAGGCGAATTGTGATGACACGTGTCATGGGGCATTGTGATGACATTGGTCATCTTGCATTGTGATGAGAGTGGTCATGTAGAATTTTGATTAAAGGTATCATGGAGCACTGTGATGACAAAGGCCAAGGAACATTGTGATGACAAGTGTCATTCAGCAATGTGATGACACGGGAATGGAGCATTATGATGACAAGTGTTCTGGAGCATTGTGATGACAAGGGTATGGAGCATTGTGATTACAGGGACCATGGAGCATTGTGATGACAACGGCATGGAGCACTGTGATGACATTGGTCATTGAGCATTGTGATTACAAAGACCATGAGGCATTGTGATGACAGGGGCCTTGGAGCATTGTGATGACAATGGTCATCAAGCATTGTGATGACAGGGGTCATAGAGCATTGTGATGAGAAAGACCATGGAGCATGGTGATGACAGAGGCCATGGAACATTGTGATGACCAGGCCATGTACCATTGTGATGACAAGGGCAGGGAACCTTGTGGTGACCGGGGTCATGGAGCATTTTGATGACAACTTTCATGGAACGTTGTGATGACAGGGGTCATGGAGCATTGTGATGAAAGTTGTCCTGGAGCATTGTGATGACAGCGGTCACAGAGAATTGGGATGAAAGGTATCATGCAGCATTGTGATGACAACGGTCATGGATCATTTTGATGACAGGGGTCATGGAACATTCTGATAACAAGGTTCATAAAGCATTTTGATGACAGGGTTCATGGAGCATTGTGTTGACACGAGCATGGAGCATTGTAATGATAGGATATCTGGAGCATTGTGATGAAAAGGGGATGGAGCATTTTGATGACAGGGTCCAAGGAGAATTGTGCTGACAATGGCATGCAACATTGTGATGAAAAGGGTACTGGAGCACTGTGAGGAAAGGAATCATGGATCATTGTGATGCCAGGGGTCATGGAGCTTTGTGATGACAAGGGTCATGGAGCATTGTGATGACACGGTCAAGGAACATTGCGATGACAAGAATTCTGGAGCATTGTGATGAAAGGGCATGGTGCATTGTGATGAAAGGTGACAAGGAGCATTGTGACGATATGGGCAGAGAACTTTTTGATGACAGGGGTCATGGAGCATTGTGATAAAAAGTGTCATGGAACATTGTACTGACAGGGATCATGGAGCTTTTTGGTAAGAGAGGTCGTGGAGATTTGTGAAGGCAGGCGTCATGGGGCATTGTGATGACAGCGGTCTTGGAGCATTGGGATGAAAGGGGTCATGGAGCTCTGTGATTACAGGGGCCATGGAGCATTGTGAATACAAAGGCCATGGAGCATTGAGATGACAGGGTTCATGGAGCATTGTGATGAAAGTGATCATGGATCATTGTGATGACAAGTGTCCTGGAACCTTGTGATGACACAGTTCATGGAGCATTGTGATGACAAGGACCATGGCGAATTGTGGTATCATCAGTCATGGGGCATTGTGATGACAGTGGTCATGTAGAATTGTATTGAAAGGTAACATGGAGCACTCTGATGACAGGGGCCATGGAACATTGTGATGACAAAGGCCATGGAGCATTGTGATGACAAGTGTCATGGAGCATTGTAATGAAAGCTTTCATTGTGCACTGTGATGACAAGGGGGATGGAGTATTGTGATGAAACTGGTCCTGGAGCATTGTGATAACAAAAGCCATGGAGCATTGTGATGACAGGCATCATGGAGAATTGTGAAGAAAGGGGCCATGGGGAATTGTAATGACAATAGAGAAATGTGATGAAAATGGTCAGCGAGCATAGTGATTAAAGTGGTCATTGAGAATTCTGATGAAAAGTGACATAGAGCATTGTGATGACAAAGGTCATGGAGAACTGTGATGACCAGGGTCATGTAGCATTGTGATGACACGTTCATGGAACATTGTGATGACAAGAATTCTGGAGCATTGTGATGACAAGGGCCATGGAGCATTGGGATGCCACGGTCATGGAACATTGTGATGACAAAATTCTGGAGCTTTGTGAGGAAAAAGGCATGGGGCATTGTGATTATAGGGGACATGGAGCATTTTGATGACATGGGCAGGGAACACTGTGATGACAGGTGTTATGGAGCAATAGGATGACAAGTGTCATGGAGCACTGTGATGAGAGGGGCCTTGGAGAATTGTGATGACAGGCGTCATGAGGCATTGAGATGGCAGTGGTCATGGAGCATTATGATGAAAGGTGTTATGGAGCACTGTGATTACAGGGGCCATGGAGCATTGTGAATACAAAGGCCATGGAGCATTGAGATGACAGTGGTCATGGAGCATTGTGATGAAAGTGGTAATGGATCATTGTGATGACAAGTGTCCTGGGACCCTGTGATGACATGGTTCATGGAGCATTGTGATGACAATGGTCATGGCGAATTGTGATGACAATGTCATGGGACATTGTGATGGCAGTGGTCATTTAGAAATGTGATTAAAGTTACTATGGAGCACAGTAATGAGAGGGGCCATGGAGCATTGTGATGACAAGTCTCATGGGGCATTGTGATGGCAGTGGTCATCTAGAAATGTGATTAAAGTTATTATGGAGCACAGTAATGAGAGGGGCCATGGAGCATTGTGATGACAAGTCTCATGGAGCATTGTGATGACAGGTGTCATGGAGCATCGTGATGACAAATGCCATTGAGAATTGTGATCAGAGGTGACATTGGGCATTGTGATGAAAGGGGTCATGGAGTACTGGGAGTACAGGGGCCATGGAGCCTTGTGATAACAAGTGACATGGAGAATAGTGATGACAGGCATCATAGAGCATTGTGATGACAAGTGCCATTTAGCATTTTGATGACAGGGGTCATCAGGCATTGTGTTGACGGGCGTCACGGAGCATTGTGATGACAAAGGCCATAGAGCATTGTGATGAGAGGGGTCATGGAGCATTGTGATGACATGGGCCATGGAGCATTGTGAAGACAAGATTCATGGAGCATTGTGATGACACGGGCATGAAGCATGGTGATGACAACAGACCTGGAGCATTGTGATGACAAGGGCATGGAGCATTGTGATTACAGGAGACTTGGGTCATTGTGATGAAATTGGCAGGGATCATTGTGATTAGAGGGATCATGGAGCATTGTGATGACAAGTGTCATGCAATATTGTGCTGACACAGATCATGGAGCATTTTGATGAGAGTGGCCTTGGAGCACAGTGATGAGAGACGTCATGGGGCATTATGGTGACAGTGGTCAAGGAGCATTGTGATGAAAGTGTTCATGGAGCAACGCGATTATCGGGACAATGGAGCATTGTGAATACAAAGGCCATGGAACATTGAGATAACAGAGTTCATGGAGCATTGTGATGACAAGGGTCTTGGGAGCTACTGATGACACGTTTCATACAGCATTGAGATGACAAGGGCCAAGGCGAATTGTGATGACACGTGTCATGGGGCATTGTGATGACATTGGTCATCTTGCATTGTGATGAGAGTGGTCATGTAGAATTTTGATTAAAGGTATCATGGAGCACTGTGATGACAAAGGCCAAGGAACATTGTGATGACAAGTGTCATTCAGCAATGTGATGACACGGGAATGGAGCATTATGATGACAAGTGTTCTGGAGCATTGTGATGACAAGGGTATGGAGCATTGTGATTACAGGGACCATGGAGCATTGTGATGACAACGGCATGGAGCACTGTGATGACATTGGTCATTGAGCATTGTGATTACAAAGACCATGAGGCATTGTGATGACAGGGGCCTTGGAGCATTGTGATGACAATGGTCATCAAGCATTGTGATGACAGGGGTCATAGAGCATTGTGATGAGAAAGACCATGGAGCATGGTGATGACAGAGGCCATGGAACATTGTGATGACCAGGCCATGTACCATTGTGATGACAAGGGCAGGGAACCTTGTGGTGACCGGGGTCATGGAGCATTTTGATGACAACTTTCATGGAACGTTGTGATGACAGGGGTCATGGAGCATTGTGATGAAAGTTGTCCTGGAGCATTGTGATGACAGCGGTCACAGAGAATTGGGATGAAAGGTATCATGCAGCATTGTGATGACAACGGTCATGGATCATTTTGATGACAGGGGTCATGGAACATTCTGATAACAAGGTTCATAAAGCATTTTGATGACAGGGGTCATGGAGCATTGTGTTGACACGAGCATGGAGCATTGTAATGATAGGATATCTGGAGCATTGTGATGAAAAGGGGATGGAGCATTTTGATGACAGGGTCCAAGGAGAATTGTGCTGACAATGGCATGGAGCATTGTGATGAAAAGGGTACTGGAGCACTGTGAGGAAAGGAATCATGGATCATTGTGATGACAGGGGTCATGGAGCTTTGTGATGAAAGAGATCATGGAGCAATATGATAAGAGGGGACATGGAGCATTGTGATGACAGGTGTATTGGAGCATTGTGATGAAAATATTAATGGATCATTGTGATGACATGTGTCCTGGAACACTGTGATGACACGGTTCATCGAGTATTGTGATGACAAGGGTCATAGCGAATTGTGGTAACAGGTGTCATGGGGCATTGTGATGACATTGATCATCTAGGAATTGTGATGAAAGGTATCATGGAGCACTGTGATGCCTGGGGGCATGAAGCATTGTAATGAAAATTGTCCTGGATTATTGTGATGACAGCAGTCATGGAGAATTGGGATGACAGGGATTATGCAGCATTGTGTTGACATGGGTATGGACTATTGTGATGACAATGGTCATGGAGCAATGTGATGAAAGTTTTCATGGAATATCGTGATGAAAAGTGCCTGGGAGCATTGTGACGATAAAGGCCATGGAGCATTGTGATGACAAGTGTCATGGAGCATTGTAATGAAAGCTTTCATTGTGCACTGTGATGACAAGGGGGATGGAGTATTGTGATGAAACTGGTGCTGGAGCATTGTGATAAAAAAAGCCATGGAGCATTGTGATGACAGGCATCATGGAGAATTGTGAAGAAAGGGGCCATGGGGAATTGTAATGACAATAGAGAAACGTGATGAAAATGGTCAGCGAGCATAGTGATTAAAGTGGTCATTGAGAATTCTGATGAAAAGTGACATAGAGCATTGTGATGACAAAGGTCATGGAGAACTGTGATGACCAGGGTCATGTAGCATTGTGATGACACGTTCATGGAACATTGTGATGACAAGAATTCTGGAGCATTGTGATGACAAGGGCCATGGAGCATTGGGATGCCACGGTCATGGAACATTGTGATGACAAAATTCTGGAGCTTTGTGAGGAAAAAGGCATGGAGCATTGTGATTATAGGGGACATGGAGCATTTTGATGACATGGGCAGGGAACACTGTGATGACAGGTGTTATGGAGCAATAGGATGACAAGTGTCATGGAGCACTGTGATGAGAGGGGCCTTGGAGAATTGTGATGACAGGCGTCATGAGGCATTGAGATGGCAGTGGTCATGGAGCATTATGATGAAAGGTGTTATGGAGCACTGTGATTACAGGGGCCATGGAGCATTTTGAATGCAAAGGCCATGGAGCATTGAGATGACAGTGGTCATGGAGCATTGTGATGAAAGTGGTAATGGATCATTGTGATGACAAGTGTCCTGGGACCCTGTGATGACATGGTTCATGGAGCATTGTGATGACAATGGTCATGGCGAATTGTGATGACAATGTCATGGGGCATTGTGATGGCAGTGGTCATCTAGAAATGTGATTAAAGTTATTATGGAGCACAGGAATGAGAGGGGCCATGGAGCATTGTGATGACAAGTCTCATGGAGCATTGTGATGACAGGTGTCATGGAGCATCGTGATGACAAATGCCATTGAGAATTGTGATCAGAGGTGACATTGGGCATTGTGATGAAAGGGGTCATGGAGTACTGGGAGTACAGGGGCCATGGAGCCTTGTGATAACAAGTGACATGGAGAATAGTGATGACAGGCATCATAGAGCATTGTGATGACAAGTGCCATTTAGCATTTTGATGACAGGGGTCATCAGGCATTGTGTTGACGGGGGTCACGGAGCATTGTGATGACAAAGGCCATAGAGCATTGTGATGAGAGGGGTCATGGAGCATTGTGATGACATGGGCCATGGAGCATTGTGAAGACAAGATTCATGGAGCATTGTGATGACACGGGCATGAAGCATGGTGATGACAACAGACCTGGAGCATTGTGATGACAAGGGCATGGAGCATTGTGATTACAGGAGACTTGGGTCATTGTGATGAAATTGGCAGGGATCATTGTGATGAGAGGGATCATGGAGCATTGTGATGACAAGTGTCATGCAATATTGTGCTGACACAGATCATGGAGCATTTTGATGAGAGTGGCCTTGGAGCACAGTGATGAGAGACGTCATGGGGCATTATGGTGACAGTGGTCAAGGAGCATTGTGATGAAAGTGTTCATGGAGCAACGCGATTATCGGGACAATGGAGCATTGTGAATACAAAGGCCATGGAACATTGAGATAACAGAGTTCATGGAGCATTGTGATGACAAGGGTCTTGGGAGCTACTGATGACACGTTTCATACAGCATTGAGATGACAAGGGCCAAGGCGAATTGTGATGACACGTGTCATGGGGCATTGTGATGACATTGGTCATCTTGCATTGTGATGAGAGTGGTCATGTAGAATTTTGATTAAAGGTATCATGGAGCACTGTGATGACAAAGGCCAAGGAACATTGTGATGACAAGTGTCATTCAGCAATGTGATGACACGGGAATGGAGCATTATGATGACAAGTGTTCTGGAGCATTGTGATGACAAGGGTATGGAGCATTGTGATTACAGGGACCATGGAGCATTGTGATGACAACGGCATGGAGCACTGTGATGACATTGGTCATTGAGCATTGTGATTACAAAGACCATGAGGCATTGTGATGACAGTGGCCTTGGAGCATTGTGATGACAATGGTCATCAAGCATTGTGATGACAGGGGTCATAGAGCATTGTGATGAGAAAGACCATGGAGCATGGTGATGACAGAGGCCATGGAACATTGTGATGACCAGGCCATGTACCATTGTGATGACAAGGGCAGGGAACCTTGTGGTGACCGGGGTCATGGAGCATTTTGATGACAACTTTCATGGAACGTTGTGATGACAGGGGTCATGGAGCACTGTGATGAAAGTTGTCCTGGAGCATTGTGATGACAGCGGTCACAGAGAATTGGGATGAAAGGTATCATGCAGCATTGTGATGACAACGGTCATGGATCATTTTGATGACAGGGGTCATGGAACATTCTGATAACAAGGTTCATAAAGCATTTTGATGACAGGGGTCATGGAGCATTGTGTTGACACGAGCATGGAGCATTGTAATGATAGGATATCTGGAGCATTGTGATGAAAAGGGGATGGAGCATTTTGATGACAGGGTCCAAGGAGAATTGTGCTGACAATGGCATGGAGCATTGTGATGAAAAGGGTACTGGAGCACTGTGAGGAAAGGAATCATGGATCATTGTGATGACAGGGGTCATGGAGCTTTGTGATGAAAGAGATCATGGAGCAATATGATAAGAGGGGACATGGAGCATTGTGATGACAGGTGTATTGGAGCATTGTGATGAAAATATTAATGGATCATTGTGATGACATGTGTCCTGGAACACTGTGATGACACGGTTCATCGAGTATTGTGATGACAAGGGTCATAGCGAATTGTGGTAACAGGTGTCATGGGGCATTGTGATGACATTGATCATCTAGGAATTGTGATGAAAGGTATCATGGAGCACTGTGATGCCTGGGGGCATGAAGCATTGTAATTAAAATTGTCCTGGATTATTGTGATGACAGCAGTCATGGAGAATTGGGATGACAGGGATTATGCAGCATTGTGTTGACATGGGTATGGACTATTGTGATGACAATGGTCATGGAGCAATGTGATGAAAGTTTTCATGGAATATCGTGATGAAAAGTGCCTGGGAGCATTGTGACGATAAACGCCATGGAGCATTGTGATGACAAGTGTCATGGAGCATTGTAATGAAAGCTTTCATTGTGCACTGTGATGACAAGGGGGATGGAGTATTGTGATGAAACTGGTCCTGGAGCATTGTGATAACAAAAGCCATGGAGCATTGTGATGACAGGCATCATGGAGAATTGTGAAGAAAGGGGCCATGGGGAATTGTAATGACAATAGAGAAATGTGATGAAAATGGTCAGCGAGCATAGTGATTAAAGTGGTCATTGAGAATTGTGATGAAAAGTGACATAGAGCATTGTGATGACAAAGGTCATGGAGAACTGTGATGACCAGGGTCATGTAGCATTGTGATGACACGTTCATGGAACATTGTGATGACAAGAATTCTGGAGCATTGTGATGACAAGGGCCATGGAGCATTGGGATGCCACGGTCATGGAACATTGTGATGACAAAATTCTGGAGCTTTGTGAGGAAAAAGGCATGGAGCATTGTGATTATAGGGGACATGGAGCATTTTGATGACATGGGCAGGGAACACTGTGATGACAGGTGTTATGGAGCAATAGGATGACAAGTGTCATGGAGCACTGTGATGAGAGGGGCCTTGGAGAATTGTGATGACAGGCGTCATGAGGCATTGAGATGGCAGTGGTCATGGAGCATTATGATGAAAGGTGTTATGGAGCACTGTGATTACAGGGGCCATGGAGCATTTTGAATGCAAAGGCCATGGAGCATTGAGATGACAGTGGTCATGGAGCATTGTGATGAAAGTGGTAATGGATCATTGTGATGACAAGTGTCCTGGGACCCTGTGATGACATGGTTCATGGAGCATTGTGATGACAATGGTCATGGCGAATTGTGATGACAATGTCATGGGGCATTGTGATGGCAGTGGTCATCTAGAAATGTGATTAAAGTTATTATGGAGCACAGTAATGAGAGGGGCCATGGAGCATTGTGATGACAAGTCTCATGGAGCATTGTGATGACAGGTGTCATGGAGCATCGTGATGACAAATGCCATTGAGAATTGTGATCAGAGGTGACATTGGGCATTGTGATGAAAGGGGTCATGGAGTACTGGGAGTACAGGGGCCATGGAGCCTTGTGATAACAAGTGACATGGAGAATAGTGATGACAGGCATCATAGAGCATTGTGATGACAAGTGCCATTTAGCATTTTGATGACAGGGGTCATCAGGCATTGTGTTGACGGGGGTCACGGAGCATTGTGATGACAAAGGCCATAGAGCATTGTGATGAGAGGGGTCATGGAGCATTGTGATGACATGGGCCATGGAGCATTGTGAAGACAAGATTCATGGAGCATTGTGATGACACGGGCATGAAGCATGGTGATGACAACAGACCTGGAGCATTGTGATGACAAGGGCATGGAGCATTGTGATTACAGGAGACTTGGGTCATTGTGATGAAATTGGCAGGGATCATTGTGATTAGAGGGATCATGGAGCATTGTGATGACAAGTGTCATGCAATATTGTGCTGACACAGATCATGGAGCATTTTGATGAGAGTGGCCTTGGAGCACAGTGATGAGAGACGTCATGGGGCATTATGGTGACAGTGGTCAAGGAGCATTGTGATGAAAGTGTTCATGGAGCAACGCGATTATCGGGACAATGGAGCATTGTGAATACAAAGGCCATGGAACATTGAGATAACAGAGTTCATGGAGCATTGTGATGACAAGGGTCTTGGGAGCTACTGATGACACGTTTCATACAGCATTGAGATGACAAGGGCCAAGGCAAATTGTGATGACACGTGTCATGGGGCATTGTGATGACATTGGTCATCTTGCATTGTGATGAGAGTGGTCATGTAGAATTTTGATTAAAGGTATCATGGAGCACTGTGATGACAAAGGCCAAGGAACATTGTGATGACAAGTGTCATTCAGCAATGTGATGACACGGGAATGGAGCATTATGATGACAAGTGTTCTGGAGCATTGTGATGACAAGGGTATGGAGCATTGTGATTACAGGGACCATGGAGCATTGTGATGACAACGGCATGGAGCACTGTGATGACATTGGTCATTGAGCATTGTGATTACAAAGACCATGAGGCATTGTGATGACAGTGGCCTTGGAGCATTGTGATGACAATGGTCATCAAGCATTGTGATGACAGGGGTCATAGAGCATTGTGATGAGAAAGACCATGGAGCATGGTGATGACAGAGGCCATGGAACATTGTGATGACCAGGCCATGTACCATTGTGATGACAAGGGCAGGGAACCTTGTGGTGACCGGGGTCATGGAGCATTTTGATGACAACTTTCATGGAACGTTGTGATGACAGGGGTCATGGAGCATTGTGATGAAAGTTGTCCTGGAGCATTGTGATGACAGCAGTCACAGAGAATTGGGATGAAAGGTATCATGCAGCATTGTGATGACAACGGTCATGGATCATTTTGATGACAGGGGTCATGGAACATTCTGATAACAAGGTTCATAAAGCATTTTGATGACAGGGGTCATGGAGCATTGTGTTGACACGAGCATGGAGCATTGTAATGATAGGATATCTGGAGCATTGTGATGAAAAGGGGATGGAGCATTTTGATGACAGGGTCCAAGGAGAATTGTGCTGACAATGGCATGGAGCATTGTGATGAAAAGGGTACTGGAGCACTGTGAGGAAAGGAATCATGGATCATTGTGATGACAGGGGTCATGGAGCTTTGTGATGAAAGAGATCATGGAGCAATATGATAAGAGGGGACATGGAGCATTGTGATGACAGGTGTATTGGAGCATTGTGATGAAAATATTAATGGATCATTGTGATGACATGTGTCCTGGAACACTGTGATGACACGGTTCATCGAGTATTGTGATGACAAGGGTCATAGCGAATTGTGGTAACAGGTGTCATGGGGCATTGTGATGACATTGATCATCTAGGAATTGTGATGAAAGGTATCATGGAGCACTGTGATGCCTGGGGGCATGAAGCATTGTAATGAAAATTGTCCTGGATTATTGTGATGACAGCAGTCATGGAGAATTGGGATGACAGGGATTATGCAGCATTGTGTTGACATGGGTATGGACTATTGTGATGACAATGGTCATGGAGCAATGTGATGAAAGTTTTCATGGAATATCGTGATGAAAAGTGCCTGGGAGCATTGTGACGATAAACGCCATGGAGCATTGTGATGACAAGTGTCATGGAGCATTGTAATGAAAGCTTTCATTGTGCACTGTGATGACAAGGGGGATGGAGTATTGTGATGAAACTGGTCCTGGAGCATTGTGATAACAAAAGCCATGGAGCATTGTGATGACAGGCATCATGGAGAATTGTGAAGAAAGGGGCCATGGGGAATTGTAATGACAATAGAGAAATGTGATGAAAATGGTCAGCGAGCATAGTGATTAAAGTGGTCATTGAGAATTGTGATGAAAAGTGACATAGAGCATTGTGATGACAAAGGTCATGGAGAACTGTGATGACCAGGGTCATGTAGCATTGTGATGACACGTTCATGGAACATTGTGATGACAAGAATTCTGGAGCATTGTGATGACAAGGGCCATGGAGCATTGGGATGCCACGGTCATGGAACATTGTGATGACAAAATTCTGGAGCTTTGTGAGGAAAAAGGCATGGAGCATTGTGATTATAGGGGACATGGAGCATTTTGATGACATGGGCAGGGAACACTGTGATGACAGGTGTTATGGAGCAATAGGATGACAAGTGTCATGGAGCACTGTGATGAGAGGGGCCTTGGAGAATTGTGATGACAGGCGTCATGAGGCATTGAGATGGCAGTGGTCATGGAGCATTATGATGAAAGGTGTTATGGAGCACTGTGATTACAGGGGCCATGGAGCATTTTGAATGCAAAGGCCATGGAGCATTGAGATGACAGTGGTCATGGAGCATTGTGATGAAAGTGGTAATGGATCATTGTGATGACAAGTGTCCTGGGACCCTGTGATGACATGGTTCATGGAGCATTGTGATGACAATGGTCATGGCGAATTGTGATGACAATGTCATGGGGCATTGTGATGGCAGTGGTCATCTAGAAATGTGATTAAAGTTATTATGGAGCACAGTAATGAGAGGGGCCATGGAGCATTGTGATGACAAGTCTCATGGAGCATTGTGATGACAGGTGTCATGGAGCATCGTGATGACAAATGCCATTGAGAATTGTGATCAGAGGTGACATTGGGCATTGTGATGAAAGGGGTCATGGAGTACTGGGAGTACAGGGGCCATGCAGCCTTGTGATAACAAGTGACATGGAGAATAGTGATGACAGGCATCATAGAGCATTGTGATGACAAGTGCCATTTAGCATTTTGATGACAGGGGTCATCAGGCATTGTGTTGACGGGGGTCACGGAGCATTGTGATGACAAAGGCCATAGAGCATTGTGATGAGAGGGGTCATGGAGCATTGTGATGACATGGGCCATGGAGCATTGTGAAGACAAGATTCATGGAGCATTGTGATGACACGGGCATGAAGCATGGTGATGACAACAGACCTGGAGCATTGTGATGACAAGGGCATGGAGCATTGTGATTACAGGAGACTTGGGTCATTGTGATGAAATTGGCAGGGATCATTGTGATTAGAGGGATCATGGAGCATTGTGATGACAAGTGTCATGCAATATTGTGCTGACACAGATCATGGAGCATTTTGATGAGAGTGGCCTTGGAGCACAGTGATGAGAGACGTCATGGGGCATTATGGTGACAGTGGTCAAGGAGCATTGTGATGAAAGTGTTCATGGAGCAACGCGATTATCGGGACAATGGAGCATTGTGAATACAAAGGCCATGGAACATTGAGATAACAGAGTTCATGGAGCATTGTGATGACAAGGGTCTTGGGAGCTACTGATGACACGTTTCATACAGCATTGAGATGACAAGGGCCAAGGCGAATTGTGATGACACGTGTCATGGGGCATTGTGATGACATTGGTCATCTTGCATTGTGATGAGAGTGGTCATGTAGAATTTTGATTAAAGGTATCATGGAGCACAGTGATGACAAAGGCCAAGGAACATTGTGATGACAAGTGTCATTCAGCAATGTGATGACACGGGAATGGAGCATTATGATGACAAGTGTTCTGGAGCATTGTGATGACAAGGGTATGGAGCATTGTGATTACAGGGACCATGGAGCATTGTGATGACAACGGCATGGAGCACTGTGATGACATTGGTCATTGAGCATTGTGATTACAAAGACCATGAGGCATTGTGATGACAGGGGCCTTGGAGCATTGTGATGACAATGGTCATCAAGCATTGTGATGACAGGGGTCATAGAGCATTGTGATGAGAAAGACCATGGAGCATGGTGATGACAGAGGCCATGGAACATTGTGATGACCAGGCCAAGTACCATTGTGATGACAAGGGCAGGGAACCTTGTGGTGACCGGGGTCATGGAGCATTTTGATGATAACTTTCATGGAACGTTGTGATGACAGGGGTCATGGAGCATTGTGATGGAAGTTGTCCTGGAGCATTGTGATGACAGCGGTCACAGAGAATTGGGATGAAAGGTGTCATGCAGCATTGTGATGACAACGGTCATGGATCATTTGGATGACAGGGGTCATGGAACATTCTGATAACAAGGTTCATAAAGCATTTTGATGACAGGGGTCATGGAGCATTGTGTTGACACGAGCATGGAGCATTGTAATGATAGGATATCTGGAGCATTGTGATGAAAAGGGGATGGAGCATTTTGATGACAGGGTCCAAGGAGAATTGTGCTGACAATGGCATGGAGCATTGTGATGAAAAGGGTACTGGAGCACTGTGAGGAAAGGAATCATGGATCATTGTGATGCCAGGGGTCATGGAGATTTGTGATGACAAGGGTCATGGAGCATTGTGATGACACGGTCAAGGAACATTGCGATGACAAGAATTCTGGGGCATTGTGATGAAAGGGCATGGTGCATTGTGATGAAGGGTGACAAGGAGCATTGTGACGATATGGGCAGAGAACTTTTTGATGACAGGGGTCATGGAGCATTGTGATAAAAAGTGTCATGGAACATTGTACTCACAGGGATCATGGAGCTTTTTGGTAAGAGAGGTCTTGGAGATTTGTGAAGGCAGGCGTCCTGGGGCATTGTGATGACAGCGGTCTTGGAGCATTGGGATGAAAGGGGTCATGGAGCTCTGTGATTACAGGGGCCATGGAGCATTGTGAATACAAAGGCCATGGAGCATTGAGATGACAGGGTTCATGGAGCATTGTGATGAAAGTGATCATGGATCATTGTGATGACAAGTGTCCTGGAACCTTGTGATGACACAGTTCATGGAGCATTGTGATGACAAGGACCATGGCGAATTGTGGTATCATCTGTCATGGGGCATTGTGATGACAGTGGTCATGTAGAATTGTATTGAAAGGTAACATGGAGCACTCTGATGACAGGGGCCATGGAACATTGTGATGACAAAGGCCATGGAGCATTGTGATGACAAGTGTCATGGCGCATTTTGATGACATTGGCATGGAGCATTATGATGACAAGAGTTCTGGAGCATTTTGATGACCAGGGCATGGAGCATTGTGATGAAAGTTGTCCTGGAGCATTGTGATGACAGCGGTCACAGAGGATTGGGATGAAAGGTATCATGCAGCATTGCGATGACAACGGTCAGGGATCATTTTGATGACAGGGGTCATGGAACATTCTGATAACAAGTTTCATCAAGCATTTTGATGACAGGGGTCATGGAGCATTGTGTTGACACGGGCATGGAGCATTGTAATGATAGGATATCTGGAGCATTGTGATGAAAAGGGGATGGAGCATTTTGATGACAGTGTCCAAGTAGCATTGTGCTGACAATGGCATGGAGCATTGTGATGAAAAGGGTACTGGAGCACTGTGAGGAAAGGAATCATGGATCATTGTGATGCCAGGGGTCATGGAGCTTTGTGATGACACGTTTCATGGAGCATTGTGATGACACGGTCAAGGAACATTGTGATGACAAGAAATCTGGAGCATTGTGATGAAAGGGCATGGAGCATTGTGATGAAAGGTGACAAGTAGCATTGTGATGATATGGGCAGAGAACTTTGTGATGACAGGGGTCATGGAGCATTGTGATGAAAAGTGTCATGGAACATTGTACTGACAGGGATCATGGAGCTTTTTGGTAAGGGAGCCCTTGGAGATTGGTGGTGGCAGGCGTCATGGGGCATTGTGATGACAGCGGTCTTGGAGCATTGTGATGAAAGGGGTCATGGAGCACTGTGATTACAGGGGCCATGGAGCATTGTGAATACAAAGGCTATGGAGCATTGAGATGACAGGGTTCATGGAGCATTGTGATGAAAGTGATCATGGATCATTGTGATGACAAGTGTCCTGAAACCTTGTGATGACACGGTTCATGGAGCATTGTTATGACAAGGACCATGGCGAATTGTGATGACATCTGAAATGGGGCATTGTGATGACAGTGGTCATGTAGAATTGTGATGAAAGGTATCAAGGAGCACTGTGATGACAGGGGCCATGGAACATTGTGATGACAAAGGCCATGGAGCATTGTGATGACAAGTGTCATGGGACATTTTGATGACATTGGCATGGAACATTATGATGACAAGAGTTCTGGAGAATTTTGATGACAAGGGCATGGAGCATTGTGATGACAGGGCCCATGGAGCATTGTGACGAAGAGGGCAGGGAACATTGTGATGACTGGGTTCATGGAGCCTTGTGATGAAAGGGGCCATGGAGCACTGAGATGACAGGCGTCTTGAGGTATGGTGATGACAGTGGTCATGGAGCATTGTGATGAAAGAGATCATGGAGCAATATGATAAGAGGGGACATGGAGCATTGTGATGACAGGTGTATTGGAGCATTGTGATGAAAATATTAATGGATCATTGTGATGACATGTGTCCTGGAACACTGTGATGACACGGTTCATCGAGTATTGTGATGACAAGGGTCATAGCGAATTGTGGTAACAGGTGTCATGGGGCATTGTGATGACATTGATCATCTAGGAATTGTGATGAAAGGTATCATGGAGCACTGTGATGACTGGGGGCATGAAGCATTGTAATGAAAATTGTCCTGGATTATTGTGATGACAGCAGTCATGGAGAATTGGGATGACAGGGATTATGCAGCATTGTGTTGACATGGGTATGGACTATTGTGATGACAATGGTCATGGAGCAATGTGATGAAAGTTTTCATGGAATATCGTGATGAAAAGTGCCTGGGAGCATTGTGACGATAAACGCCATGGAGCATTGTGATGACAAGTGTCATGGAGCATTGTAATGAAAGCTTTCATTGTGCACTGTGATGACAAGGGGGATGGAGTATTGTGATGAAACTGGTCCTGGAGCATTGTGATAACAAAAGCCATGGAGCATTGTGATGACAGGCATCATGGAGAATTGTGAAGAAAGGGGCCATGGGGAATTGTAATGACAATAGAGAAATGTGATGAAAATGGTCAGCGAGCATAGTGATTAAAGTGGTCATTGAGAATTCTGATGAAAAGTGACATAGAGCATTGTGATGACAAAGGTCATGGAGAACTGTGATGACCAGGGTCATGAAGCATTGTGATGACACGTTCATGGAACATTGTGATGACAAGAATTCTGGAGCATTGTGATGACAAGGGCCATGGAGCATTGGGATGCCACGGTCATGGAACATTGTGATGACAAAATTCTGGAGCTTTGTGAGGAAAAAGGCATGGAGCATTGTGATTATAGGGGACATGGAGCATTTTGATGACATGGGCAGGGAACACTGTGATGACAGGTGTTATGGAGCAATAGGATGACAAGTGTCATGGAGCACTGTGATGAGAGGGGCCTTGGAGAATTGTGATGACAGGCGTCATGAGGCATTGAGATGGCAGTGGTCATGGAGCATTATGATGAAAGGTGTTATGGAGCACTGTGATTACAGGGGCCATGGAGCATTGTGAATACAAAGGCCATGGAGCATTGAGATGACAGTGGTCATGGAGCATTGTGATGAAAGTGGTAATGGATCATTGTGATGACAAGTGTCCTGGGACCCTGTGATGACATGGTTCATGGAGCATTGTGATGACAATGGTCATGGCGAATTGTGATGACAATGTCATGGGGCATTGTGATGGCAGTGGTCATCTAGAAATGTGATTAAAGTTATTATGGAGCACAGTAATGAGAGGGGCCATGGAGCATTGTGATGACAAGTCTCATGGAGCATTGTGATGACAGGTGTCATGGAGCATCGTGATGACAAATGCCATTGAGAATTGTGATCAGAGGTGACATTGGGCATTGTGATGAAAGGGGTCATGGAGTACTGGGAGTACAGGGGCCATGGAGCCTTGTGATAACAAGTGACATGGAGAATAGTGATGACAGGCATCATAGAGCATTGTGATGACAAGTGCCATTTAGCATTTTGATGACAGGGGTCATCAGGCATTGTGTTGACGGGGGTCACGGAGCATTGTGATGACAAAGGCCATAGAGCATTGTGATGAGAGGGGTCATGGAGCATTGTGATGACATGGGCCATGGAGCATTGTGAAGACAAGATTCATGGAGCATTGTGATGACACGGGCATGAAGCATGGTGATGACAACAGACCTGGAGCATTGTGATGACAAGGGCATGGAGCATTGTGATTACAGGAGACTTGGGTCATTGTGATGAAATTGGCAGGGATCATTGTGATTAGAGGGATCATGGAGCATTGTGATGACAAGTGTCATGCAATATTGTGCTGACACAGATCATGGAGCATTTTGATGAGAGTGGCCTTGGAGCACAGTGATGAGAGACGTCATGGGGCATTATGGTGACAGTGGTCAAGGAGCATTGTGATGAAAGTGTTCATGGAGCAACGCGATTATCGGGACAATGGAGCATTGTGAATACAAAGGCCATGGAACATTGAGATAACAGAGTTCATGGAGCATTGTGATGACAAGGGTCTTGGGAGCTACTGATGACACGTTTCATACAGCATTGAGATGACAAGGGCCAAGGCGAATTGTGATGACACGTGTCATGGGGCATTGTGATGACATTGGTCATCTTGCATTGTGATGAGAGTGGTCATGTAGAATTTTGATTAAAGGTATCATGGAGCACTGTGATGACAAAGGCCAAGGAACATTGTGATGACAAGTGTCATTCAGCAATGTGATGACACGGGAATGGAGCATTATGATGACAAGTGTTCTGGAGCATTGTGATGACAAGGGTATGGAGCATTGTGATTACAGGGACCATGGAGCATTGTGATGACAACGGCATGGAGCACTGTGATGACATTGGTCATTGAGCATTGTGATTACAAAGACCATGAGGCATTGTGATGACAGGGGCCTTGGAGCATTGTGATGACAATGGTCATCAAGCATTGTGATGACAGGGGTCATAGAGCATTGTGATGAGAAAGACCATGGAGCATGGTGATGACAGAGGCCATGGAACATTGTGATGACCAGGCCATGTACCATTGTGATGACAAGGGCAGGGAACCTTGTGGTGACCGGGGTCATGGAGCATTTTGATGACAACTTTCATGGAACGTTGTGATGACAGGGGTCATGGAGCATTGTGATGAAAGTTGTCCTGGAGCATTGTGATGACAGCGGTCACAGAGAATTGGGATGAAAGGTATCATGCAGCATTGTGATGACAACGGTCATGGATCATTTGGATGACAGGGGTCATGGAACATTCTGATAACAAGGTTCATAAAGCATTTTGATGACAGGGGTCATGGAGCATTGTGTTGACACGAGCATGGAGCATTGTAATGATAGGATATCTGGAGCATTGTGATGAAAAGGGGATGGAGCATTTTGATGACAGGGTCCAAGGAGAATTGTGCTGACAATGGCATGGAGCATTGTGATGAAAAGGGTACTGGAGCACTGTGAGGAAAGGAATCATGGATCATTGTGATGCCAGGGGTCATGGAGCTTTGTGATGACAAGGGTCATGGAGCATTGTGATGACACGGTCAAGGAACATTGCGATGACAAGAATTCTGGAGCATTGTGATGAAAGGGCATGGTGCATTGTGATGAAAGGTGACAAGGAGCATTGTGACGATATGGGCAGAGAACTTTTTGATGACAGGGGTCATGGAGCATTGTGATAAAAAGTGTCATGGAACATTGTACTGACAGGGATCATGGAGCTTTTTGGTAAGAGAGGTCTTGGAGATTTGTGAAGGCAGGCGTCATGGGGCATTGTGATGACAGCGGTCTTGGAGCATTGGGATGAAAGGGGTCATGAAGCTCTGTGATTACAGGGGCCATGGAGCATTGTGAATACAAAGGCCATGGAGCATTGAGATGACAGGGTTCATGGAGCATTGTGATGAAAGTGATCATGGATCATTGTGATGACAAGTGTCCTGGAACCTTGTGATGACACAGTTCATGGAGCATTGTGATGACAAGGACCATGGCGAATTGTGGTATCATCTGTCATGGGGCATTGTGATGACAGTGGTCATGTAGAATTGTATTGAAAGGTAACATGGAGCACTCTGATGACAGGGGCCATGGAACATTGTGATGACAAAGGCCATGGAGCATTGTGATGACAAGTGTCATGGCGCATTTTGATGACATTGGCATGGAGCATTATGATGACAAGAGTTCTGGAGCATTTTGATGACCAGGGCATGGAGCATTGTGATGAAAGTTGTCCTGGAGCATTGTGATGACAGCGGTCACAGAGGATTGGGATGAAAGGTATCATGCAGCATTGCGATGACAACGGTCAGGGATTATTTTGATGACAGGGGTCATGGAACATTCTGATAACAAGTTTCATCAAGCATTTTGATGACAGGGGTCATGGAGCATTGTGTTGACACGGGCATGGAGCATTGTAATGATAGGATATCTGGAGCATTGTGATGAAAAGGGGATGGAGCATTTTGATGACAGTGTCCAAGTAGCATTGTGCTGACAATGGCATGGAGCATTGTGATGAAAAGGGTACTGGAGCACTGTGAGGAAAGGAATCATGGATCATTGTGATGCCAGGGGTCATGGAGCTTTGTGATGACACGGGTCATGGAGCATTGTGATGACACGGTCAAGGAACATTGTGATGACAAGAAATCTGGAGCATTGTGATGAAAGGGCATGGAGCATTGTGATGAAAGTGACAAGTAGCATTGTGATGATATGGGCAGAGAACTTTGTGATGACAGGGGTCATGGAGCATTGTGATGAAAAGTGTCATGGAACATTGTACTGACAGGGATCATGGAGCTTTTTGGTAAGGGAGCCCTTGGAGATTGGTGGTGGCAGGCGTCATGGGGCATTGTGATGACAGCGGTCTTGGAGCATTGTGATGAAAGGGGTCATGGAGCACTGTGATTACAGGGGCCATGGAGCATTGTGAATACAAAGGCTATGGAGCATTGAGATGACAGGGTTCATGGAGCATTGTGATGAAAGTGATCATGGATCATTGTGATGACAAGTGTCCTGAAACCTTGTGATGACACGGTTCATGGAGCATTGTTATGACAAGGACCATGGCGAATTGTGATGACATCTGAAATGGGGCATTGTGATGACAGTGGTCATGTAGAATTGTGATGAAAGGTATCAAGGAGCACTGTGATGACAGGGGCCATGGAACATTGTGATGACAAAGGCCATGGAGCATTGTGATGACAAGTGTCATGGGACATTTTGATGACATTGGCATGGAACATTATGATGACAAGAGTTCTGTAGAATTTTGATGACAAGGGCATGGAGCATTGTGATGACAGGGCCCATGGAGCATTGTGACGAAGAGGGCAGGGAACATTGTGATGACTGGGTTCATGGAGCCTTGTGATGAAAGGGGCCATGGAGCACTGAGATGACAGGCGTCTTGAGGTATGGTGATGACAGTGGTCATGGAGCATTGTGATGAAAGAGATCATGGAGCAATATGATAAGAGGGGACATGGAGCATTGTGATGACAGGTGTATTGGAGCATTGTGATGAAAATATTAATGGATCATTGTGATGACATGTGTCCTGGAACACTGTGATGACACGGTTCATCGAGTATTGTGATGACAAGGGTCATAGCGAATTGTGGTAACAGGTGTCATGGGGCATTGTGATGACATTGATCATCTAGGAATTGTGATGAAAGGTATCATGGAGCACTGTGATGACTGGGGGCATGAAGCATTGTAATGAAAATTGTCCTGGATTATTGTGATGACAGCAGTCATGGAGAATTGGGATGACAGGGATTATGCAGCATTGTGTTGACATGGGTATGGACTATTGTGATGACAATGGTCATGGAGCAATGTGATGAAAGTTTTCATGGAATATCGTGATGAAAAGTGCCTGGGAGCATTGTGACGATAAAGGCCATGGAGCATTGTGATGACAAGTGTCATGGAGCATTGTAATGAAAGCTTTCATTGTGCACTGTGATGACAAGGGGGATGGAGTATTGTGATGAAACTGGTCCTGGAGCATTGTGATAACAAAAGCCATGGAGCATTGTGATGACAGGCATCATGGAGAATTGTGAAGAAAGGGGCCATGGGGAATTGTAATGACAATAGAGAAATGTGATGAAAATGGTCAGCGAGCATAGTGATTAAAGTGGTCATTGAGAATTCTGATGAAAAGTGACATAGAGCATTGTGATGACAAAGGTCATGGAGAACTGTGATGACCAGGGTCATGTAGCATTGTGATGACACGTTCATGGAACATTGTGATGACAAGAATTCTGGAGCATTGTGATGACAAGGGCCATGGAGCATTGGGATGCCACGGTCATGGAACATTGTGATGACAAAATTCTGGAGCTTTGTGAGGAAAAAGGCATGGAGCATTGTGATTATAGGGGACATGGAGCATTTTGATGACATGGGCAGGGAACACTGTGATGACAGGTGTTATGGAGCAATAGGATGACAAGTGTCATGGAGCACTGTGATGAGAGGGGCCTTGGAGAATTGTGATGACAGGCGTCATGAGGCATTGAGATGGCAGTGGTCATGGAGCATTATGATGAAAGGTGTTATGGAGCACTGTGATTACAGGGGCCATGGAGCATTGTGAATACAAAGGCCATGGAGCATTGAGATGACAGTGGTCATGGAGCATTGTGATGAAAGTGGTAATGGATCATTGTGATGACAAGTGTCCTGGGACCCTGTGATGACATGGTTCATGGAGCATTGTGATGACAATGGTCATGGCGAATTGTGATGACAATGTCATGGGGCATTGTGATGGCAGTGGTCATCTAGAAATGTGATTAAAGTTATTATGGAGCACAGTAATGAGAGGGGCCATGGAGCATTGTGATGACAAGTCTCATGGAGCATTGTGATGACAGGTGTCATGGAGCATCGTGATGACAAATGCCATTGAGAATTGTGATCAGAGGTGACATTGGGCATTGTGATGAAAGGGGTCATGGAGTACTGGGAGTACAGGGGCCATGGAGCCTTGTGATAACAAGTGACATGGAGAATAGTGATGACAGGCATCATAGAGCATTGTGATGACAAGTGCCATTTAGCATTTTGATGACAGGGGTCATCAGGCATTGTGTTGACGGGGGTCACGGAGCATTGTGATGACAAAGGCCATAGAGCATTGTGATGAGAGGGGTCATGGAGCATTGTGATGACATGGGCCATGGAGCATTGTGAAGACAAGATTCATGGAGCATTGTGATGACACGGGCATGAAGCATGGTGATGACAACAGACCTGGAGCATTGTGATGACAAGGGCATGGAGCATTGTGATTACAGGAGACTTGGGTCATTGTGATGAAATTGGCAGGGATCATTGTGATTAGAGGGATCATGGAGCATTGTGATGACAAGTGTCATGCAATATTGTGCTGACACAGATCATGGAGCATTTTGATGAGAGTGGCCTTGGAGCACAGTGATGAGAGACGTCATGGGGCATTATGGTGACAGTGGTCAAGGAGCATTGTGATGAAAGTGTTCATGGAGCAACGCGATTATCGGGACAATGGAGCATTGTGAATACAAAGGCCATGGAACATTGAGATAACAGAGTTCATGGAGCATTGTGATGACAAGGGTCTTGGGAGCTACTGATGACACGTTTCATACAGCATTGAGATGACAAGGGCCAAGGCGAATTGTGATGACACGTGTCATGGGGCATTGTGATGACATTGGTCATCTTGCATTGTGATGAGAGTGGTCATGTAGAATTTTGATTAAAGGTATCATGGAGCACAGTGATGACAAAGGCCAAGGAACATTGTGATGACAAGTGTCATTCAGCAATGTGATGACACGGGAATGGAGCATTATGATGACAAGTGTTCTGGAGCATTGTGATGACAAGGGTATGGAGCATTGTGATTACAGGGACCATGGAGCATTGTGATGACAACGGCATGGAGCACTGTGATGACATTGGTCATTGAGCATTGTGATTACAAAGACCATGAGGCATTGTGATGACAGGGGCCTTGGAGCATTGTGATGACAATGGTCATCAAGCATTGTGATGACAGGGGTCATAGAGCATTGTGATGAGAAAGACCATGGAGCATGGTGATGACAGAGGCCATGGAACATTGTGATGACCAGGCCAAGTACCATTGTGATGACAAGGGCAGGGAACCTTGTGGTGACCGGGGTCATGGAGCATTTTGATGACAACTTTCATGGAACGTTGTGATGACAGGGGTCATGGAGCATTGTGATGAAAGTTGTCCTGGAGCATTGTGATGACAGCGGTCACAGAGAATTGGGATGAAAGGTATCATGCAGCATTGTGATGACAACGGTCATGGATCATTTTGATGACAGGGGTCATGGAACATTCTGATAACAAGGTTCATAAAGCATTTTGATGACAGGGGTCATGGAGCATTGTGTTGACACGAGCATGGAGCATTGTAATGATAGGATATCTGGAGCATTGTGATGAAAAGGGGATGGAGCATTTTGATGACAGGGTCCAAGGAGAATTGTGCTGGCAATGGCATGGAGCATTGTGATGAAAAGGGTACTGGAGCACTGTGAGGAAAGGAATCATGGATCATTGTGATGCCAGGGGTCATGGAGCTTTGTGATGACAAGGGTCATGGAGCATTGTGATGACACGGTCAAGGAACATTGCGATGACAAGAATTCTGGAGCATTGTGATGAAAGGGCATGGTGCATTGTGATGAAAGGTGACAAGGAGCATTGTGACGATATGGGCAGAGAACTTTTTGATGACAGGGGTCATGGAGCATTGTGATAAAAAGTGTCATGGAACATTGTACTGACAGGGATCATGGAGCTTTTTGGTAAGAGAGGTCTTGGAGATTTGTGAAGGCAGGCGTCATGGGGCATTGTGATGACAGCGGTCTTGGAGCATTGGGATGAAAGGGGTCATGGAGCTCTGTGATTACAGGGGCCATGGAGCATTGTGAATACAAAGGCCATGGAGCATTGAGATGACAGGGTTCATGGAGCATTGTGATGAAAGTGATCATGGATCATTGTGATGACAAGTGTCCTGGAACCTTGTGATGACACAGTTCATGGAGCATTGTGATGACAAGGACCATGGCGAATTGTGGTATCATCTGTCATGGGGCATTGTGATGACAGTGGTCATGTAGAATTGTATTGAAAGGTAACATGGAGCACTCTGATGACAGGGGCCATGGAACATTGTGATAACAAAGGCCATGGAGCATTGTGATGACAAGTGTCATGGGGCATTTTGATGACATTGGCATGGAGCATTATGATGACAAGAGTTCTGGAGCATTTTGATGACCAGGGCATGGAGCATTGTGATGAAAGTTGTCCTGGAGCATTGTGATGACAGCGGTCACAGAGGATTGGGATGAAAGGTATCATGCAGCATTGCGATGACAACGGTCAGTGATTATTTTGATGACAGGGGTCATGGAACATTCTGATAACAAGTTTCATCAAGCATTTTGATGACAGGGGTCATGGAGCATTGTGTTGACACGGGCATGGAGCATTGTAATGATAGGATATCTGGAGCATTGTGATGAAAAGGGGATGGAGCATTTTGATGACAGTGTCCAAGTAGCATTGTGCTGACAATGGCATGGAGCATTGTGATGAAAAGGGTACTGGAGCACTGTGAGGAAAGGAATCATGGATCATTGTGATGCCAGGGGTCATGGAGCTTTGTGATGACACGGGTCATGGAGCATTGTGATGACACGGTCAAGGAACATTGTGATGACAAGAAATCTGGAGCATTGTGATGAAAGGGCATGGAGCATTGTGATGAAAGGTGACAAGTAGCATTGTGATGATATGGGCAGAGAACTTTGTGATGACAGGGGTCATGGAGCATTGTGATGAAAAGTGTCATGGAACATTGTACTGACAGGGATCATGGAGCTTTTTGGTAAGGGAGCCCTTGGAGATTGGTGGTGGCAGGCGTCATGGGGCATTGTGATGACAGCGGTCTTGGAGCATTGTGATGAAAGGGGTCATGGAGCACTGTGATTACAGGGGCCATGGAGCATTGTGAATACAAAGGCTATGGAGCATTGAGATGACAGGGTTCATGGAGCATTGTGATGAAAGTGATCATGGATCATTGTGATGACAAGTGTCCTGAAACCTTGTGATGACACGGTTCATGGAGCATTGTTATGACAAGGACCATGGCGAATTGTGATGACATCTGAAATGGGGCATTGTGATGACAGTGGTCATGTAGAATTGTGATGAAAGGTATCAAGGAGCACTGTGATGACAGGGGCCATGGAACATTGTGATGACAAAGGCCATGGAGCATTGTGATGACAAGTGTCATGGGACATTTTGATGACATTGGCATGGAACATTATGATGACAAGAGTTCTGGAGAATTTTGATGACAAGGGCATGGAGCATTGTGATGACAGGGCCCATGGAGCATTGTGACGAAGAGGGCAGGGAACATTGTGATGACTGGGTTCATGGAGCCTTGTGATGAAAGGGGCCATGGAGCACTGAGATGACAGGCGTCTTGAGGTATGGTGATGACAGTGGTCATGGAGCATTGTGATGAAAGAGATCATGGAGCAATATGATAAGAGGGGACATGGAGCATTGTGATGACAGGTGTATTGGAGCATTGTGATGAAAATATTAATGGATCATTGTGATGACATGTGTCCTGGAACACTGTGATGACACGGTTCATCGAGTATTGTGATGACAAGGGTCATAGCGAATTGTGGTAACAGGTGTCATGGGGCATTGTGATGACATTGATCATCTAGGAATTGTGATGAAAGGTATCATGGAGCACTGTGATGACTGGGGGCATGAAGCATTGTAATGAAAATTGTCCTGGATTATTGTGATGACAGCAGTCATGGAGAATTGGGATGACAGGGATTATGCAGCATTGTGTTGACATGGGTATGGACTATTGTGATGACAATGGTCATGGAGCAATGTGATGAAAGTTTTCATGGAATATCGTGATGAAAAGTGCCTGGGAGCATTGTGACGATAAACGCCATGGAGCATTGTGATGACAAGTGTCATGGAGCATTGTAATGAAAGCTTTCATTGTGCACTGTGATGACAAGGGGGATGGAGTATTGTGATGAAACTGGTCCTGGAGCATTGTGATAACAAAAGCCATGGAGCATTGTGATGACAGGCATCATGGAGAATTGTGAAGAAAGGGGCCATGGGGAATTGTAATGACAATAGAGAAATGTGATGAAAATGGTCAGCGAGCATAGTGATTAAAGTGGTCATTGAGAATTCTGATGAAAAGTGACATAGAGCATTGTGATGACAAAGGTCATGGAGAACTGTGATGACCAGGGTCATGAAGCATTGTGATGACACGTTCATGGAACATTGTGATGACAAGAATTCTGGAGCATTGTGATGACAAGGGCCATGGAGCATTGGGATGCCACGGTCATGGAACATTGTGATGACAAAATTCTGGAGCTTTGTGAGGAAAAAGGCATGGAGCATTGTGATTATAGGGGACATGGAGCATTTTGATGACATGGGCAGGGAACACTGTGATGACAGGTGTTATGGAGCAATAGGATGACAAGTGTCATGGAGCACTGTGATGAGAGGGGCCTTGGAGAATTGTGATGACAGGCGTCATGAGGCATTGAGATGGCAGTGGTCATGGAGCATTATGATGAAAGGTGTTATGGAGCACTGTGATTACAGGGGCCATGGAGCATTGTGAATACAAAGGCCATGGAGCATTGAGATGACAGTGGTCATGGAGCATTGTGATGAAAGTGGTAATGGATCATTGTGATGACAAGTGTCCTGGGACCCTGTGATGACATGGTTCATGGAGCATTGTGATGACAATGGTCATGGCGAATTGTGATGACAATGTCATGGGGCATTGTGATGGCAGTGGTCATCTAGAAATGTGATTAAAGTTATTATGGAGCACAGTAATGAGAGGGGCCATGGAGCATTGTGATGACAAGTCTCATGGAGCATTGTGATGACAGGTGTCATGGAGCATCGTGATGACAAATGCCATTGAGAATTGTGATCAGAGGTGACATTGTGCATTGTGATGAAAGGGGTCATGGAGTACTGGGAGTACAGGGGCCATGGAGCCTTGTGATAACAAGTGACATGGAGAATAGTGATGACAGGCATCATAGAGCATTGTGATGACAAGTGCCATTTAGCATTTTGATGACAGGGGTCATCAGGCATTGTGTTGACGGGGGTCACGGAGCATTGTGATGACAAAGGCCATAGAGCATTGTGATGAGAGGGGTCATGGAGCATTGTGATGACATGGGCCATGGAGCATTGTGAAGACAAGATTCATGGAGCATTGTGATGACACGGGCATGAAGCATGGTGATGACAACAGACCTGGAGCATTGTGATGACAAGGGCATGGAGCATTGTGATTACAGGAGACTTGGGTCATTGTGATGAAATTGGCAGGGATCATTGTGATTAGAGGGATCATGGAGCATTGTGATGACAAGTGTCATGCAATATTGTGCTGACACAGATCATGGAGCATTTTGATGAGAGTGGCCTTGGAGCACAGTGATGAGAGACGTCATGGGGCATTATGGTGACAGTGGTCAAGGAGCATTGTGATGAAAGTGTTCATGGAGCAACGCGATTATCGGGACAATGGAGCATTGTGAATACAAAGGCCATGGAACATTGAGATAACAGAGTTCATGGAGCATTGTGATGACAAGGGTCTTGGGAGCTACTGATGACACGTTTCATACAGCATTGAGATGACAAGGGCCAAGGCGAATTGTGATGACACGTGTCATGGGGCATTGTGATGACATTGGTCATCTTGCATTGTGATGAGAGTGGTCATGTAGAATTTTGATTAAAGGTATCATGGAGCACAGTGATGACAAAGGCCAAGGAACATTGTGATGACAAGTGTCATTCAGCAATGTGATGACACGGGAATGGAGCATTATGATGACAAGTGTTCTGGAGCATTGTGATGACAAGGGTATGGAGCATTGTGATTACAGGGACCATGGAGCATTGTGATGACAACGGCATGGAGCACTGTGATGACATTGGTCATTGAGCATTGTGATTACAAAGACCATGAGGCATTGTGATGACAGGGGCCTTGGAGCATTGTGATGACAATGGTCATCAAGCATTGTGATGACAGGGGTCATAGAGCATTGTGATGAGAAAGACCATGGAGCATGGTGATGACAGAGGCCATGGAACATTGTGATGACCAGGCCATGTACCATTGTGATGACAAGGGCAGGGAACCTTGTGGTGACCGGGGTCATGGAGCATTTTGATGACAACTTTCATGGAACGTTGTGATGACAGGGGTCATGGAGCATTGTGATGAAAGTTGTCCTGGAGCATTGTGATGACAGCGGTCACAGAGAATTGGGATGAAAGGTATCATGCAGCATTGTGATGACAACGGTCATGGATCATTTTGATGACAGGGGTCATGGAACATTCTGATAACAAGGTTCATAAAGCATTTTGATGACAGGGGTCATGGAGCATTGTGTTGACACGAGCATGGAGCATTGTAATGATAGGATATCTGGAGCATTGTGATGAAAAGGGGATGGAGCATTTTGATGACAGGGTCCAAGGAGAATTGTGCTGGCAATGGCATGGAGCATTGTGATGAAAAGGGTACTGGAGCACTGTGAGGAAAGGAATCATGGATCATTGTGATGCCAGGGGTCATGGAGCTTTGTGATGACAAGGGTCATGGAGCATTGTGATGACACGGTCAAGGAACATTGCGATGACAAGAATTCTGGAGCATTGTGATGAAAGGGCATGGTGCATTGTGATGAAAGGTGACAAGGAGCATTGTGACGATATGGGCAGAGAACTTTTTGATGACAGGGGTCATGGAGCATTGTGATAAAAATTGTCATGGAACATTGTACTGACAGGGATCATGGAGCTTTTTGGTAAGAGAGGTCTTGGAGATTTGTGAAGGCAGGCGTCATGGGGCATTGTGATGACAGCGGTCTTGGAGCATTGGGATGAAAGGGGTCATGTAGCTCTGTGATTACAGGGGCCATGGAGCATTGTGAATACAAAGGCCATGGAGCATTGAGATGACAGGGTTCATGGAGCATTGTGATGAAAGTGATCATGGATCATTGTGATGACAAGTGTCCTGGAACCTTGTGATGACACAGTTCATGGAGCATTGTGATGACAAGGACCATGGCGAATTGTGGTATCATCTGTCATGGGGCATTGTGATGACAGTGGTCATGTAGAATTGTATTGAAAGGTAACATGGAGCACTCTGATGACAGGGGCCATGGAACATTGTGATAACAAAGGCCATGGAGCATTGTGATGACAAGTGTCATGGGGCATTTTGATGACATTGGCATGGAGCATTATGATGACAAGAGTTCTGGAGCATTTTGATGACCAGGGCATGGAGCATTGTGATGAAAGTTGTCCTGGAGCATTGTGATGACAGCGGTCACAGAGGATTGGGATGAAAGGTATCATGCAGCATTGCGATGACAACGGTCAGGGATTATTTTGATGACAGGGGTCATGGAACATTCTGATAACAAGTTTCATCAAGCATTTTGATGACAGGGGTCATGGAGCATTGTGTTGACACGGGCATGGAGCATTGTAATGATAGGATATCTGGAGCATTGTGATGAAAAGGGGATGGAGCATTTTGATGACAGTGTCCAAGTAGCATTGTGCTGACAATGGCATGGAGCATTGTGATGAAAAGGGTACTGGAGCACTGTGAGGAAAGGAATCATGGATCATTGTGATGCCAGGGGTCATGGAGCTTTGTGATGACACGGGTCATGGAGCATTGTGATGACACGGTCAAGGAACATTGTGATGACAAGAAATCTGGAGCATTGTGATGAAAGGGCATGGAGCATTGTGATGAAAGGTGACAAGTAGCATTGTGATGATATGGGCAGAGAACTTTTTGATGACAGGGGTCATGGAGCATTGTGATGAAAAGTGTCATGGAACATTGTACTGACAGGGATCATGGAGCTTTTTGGTAAGGGAGCCCTTGGAGATTGGTGGTGGCAGGCGTCATGGGGCATTGTGATGACAGCGGTCTTGGAGCATTGTGATGAAAGGGGTCATGGAGCACTGTGATTACAGGGGCCATGGAGCATTGTGAATACAAAGGCTATGGAGCATTGAGATGACAGGGTTCATGGAGCATTGTGATGAAAGTGATCATGGATCATTGTGATGACAAGTGTCCTGAAACCTTGTGATGACACGGTTCATGGAGCATTGTTATGACAAGGACCATGGCGAATTGTGATGACATCTGAAATGGGGCATTGTGATGACAGTGGTCATGTAGAATTGTGATGAAAGGTATCAAGGAGCACTGTGATGACAGGGGCCATGGAACATTGTGATGACAAAGGCCATGGAGCATTGTGATGACAAGTGTCATGGGACATTTTGATGACATTGGCATGGAACATTATGATGACAAGAGTTCTGGAGAATTTTGATGACAAGGGCATGGAGCATTGTGATGACAGGGCCCATGGAGCATTGTGACGAAGAGGGCAGGGAACATTGTGATGACTGGGTTCATGGAGCCTTGTGATGAAAGGGGCCATGGAGCACTGAGATGACAGGCGTCTTGAGGTATGGTGATGACAGTGGTCATGGAGCATTGTGATGAAAGAGATCATGGAGCAATATGATAAGAGGGGACATGGAGCATTGTGATGACAGGTGTATTGGAGCATTGTGATGAAAATATTAATGGATCATTGTGATGACATGTGTCCTGGAACACTGTGATGACACGGTTCATCGAGTATTGTGATGACAAGGGTCATAGCGAATTGTGGTAACAGGTGTCATGGGGCATTGTGATGACATTGATCATCTAGGAATTGTGATGAAAGGTATCATGGAGCACTGTGATGACTGGGGGCATGAAGCATTGTAATGAAAATTGTCCTGGATTATTGTGATGACAGCAGTCATGGAGAATTGGGATGACAGGGATTATGCAGCATTGTGTTGACATGGGTATGGACTATTGTGATGACAATGGTCATGGAGCAATGTGATGAAAGTTTTCATGGAATATCGTGATGAAAAGTGCCTGGGAGCATTGTGACGATAAACGCCATGGAGCATTGTGATGACAAGTGTCATGGAGCATTGTAATGAAAGCTTTCATTGTGCACTGTGATGACAAGGGGGATGGAGTATTGTGATGAAACTGGTCCTGGAGCATTGTGATAACAAAAGCCATGGAGCATTGTGATGACAGGCATCATGGAGAATTGTGAAGAAAGGGGCCATGGGGAATTGTAATGACAATAGAGAAATGTGATGAAAATGGTCAGCGAGCATAGTGATTAAAGTGGTCATTGAGAATTCTGATGAAAAGTGACATAGAGCATTGTGATGACAAAGGTCATGGAGAACTGTGATGACCAGGGTCATGAAGCATTGTGATGACACGTTCATGGAACATTGTGATGACAAGAATTCTGGAGCATTGTGATGACAAGGGCCATGGAGCATTGGGATGCCACGGTCATGGAACATTGTGATGACAAAATTCTGGAGCTTTGTGAGGAAAAAGGCATGGAGCATTGTGATTATAGGGGACATGGAGCATTTTGATGACATGGGCAGGGAACACTGTGATGACAGGTGTTATGGAGCAATAGGATGACAAGTGTCATGGAGCACTGTGATGAGAGGGGCCTTGGAGAATTGTGATGACAGGCGTCATGAGGCATTGAGATGGCAGTGGTCATGGAGCATTATGATGAAAGGTGTTATGGAGCACTGTGATTACAGGGGCCATGGAGCATTGTGAATACAAAGGCCATGGAGCATTGAGATGACAGTGGTCATGGAGCATTGTGATGAAAGTGGTAATGGATCATTGTGATGACAAGTGTCCTGGGACCCTGTGATGACATGGTTCATGGAGCATTGTGATGACAATGGTCATGGCGAATTGTGATGACAATGTCATGGGGCATTGTGATGGCAGTGGTCATCTAGAAATGTGATTAAAGTTATTATGGAGCACAGTAATGAGAGGGGCCATGGAGCATTGTGATGACAAGTCTCATGGAGCATTGTGATGACAGGTGTCATGGAGCATCGTGATGACAAATGCCATTGAGAATTGTGATCAGAGGTGACATTGGGCATTGTGATGAAAGGGGTCATGGAGTACTGGGAGTACAGGGGCCATGGAGCCTTGTGATAACAAGTGACATGGAGAATAGTGATGACAGGCATCATAGAGCATTGTGATGACAAGTGCCATTTAGCCTTTTGATGACAGGGGTCATCAGGCATTGTGTTGACGGGGGTCACGGAGCATTGTGATGACAAAGGCCATAGAGCATTGTGATGAGAGGGGTCATGGAGCATTGTGATGACATGGGCCATGGAGCATTGTGAAGACAAGATTCATGGAGCATTGTGATGACACGGGCATGAAGCATGGTGATGACAACAGACCTGGAGCATTGTGATGACAAGGGCATGGAGCATTGTGATTACAGGAGACTTGGGTCATTGTGATGAAATTGGCAGGGATCATTGTGATTAGAGGGATCATGGAGCATTGTGATGACAAGTGTCATGCAATATTGTGCTGACACAGATCATGGAGCATTTTGATGAGAGTGGCCTTGGAGCACAGTGATGAGAGACGTCATGGGGCATTATGGTGACAGTGGTCAAGGAGCATTGTGATGAAAGTGTTCATGGAGCAACGCGATTATCGGGACAATGGAGCATTGTGAATACAAAGGCCATGGAACATTGAGATAACAGAGTTCATGGAGCATTGTGATGACAAGGGTCTTGGGAGCTACTGATGACACGTTTCATACAGCATTGAGATGACAAGGGCCAAGGCGAATTGTGATGACACGTGTCATGGGGCATTGTGATGACATTGGTCATCTTGCATTGTGATGAGAGTGGTCATGTAGAATTTTGATTAAAGGTATCATGGAGCACAGTGATGACAAAGGCCAAGGAACATTGTGATGACAAGTGTCATTCAGCAATGTGATGACACGGGAATGGAGCATTATGATGACAAGTGTTCTGGAGCATTGTGATAACAAGGGTATGGAGCATTGTGATTACAGGGACCATGGAGCATTGTGATGACAACGGCATGGAGCACTGTGATGACATTGGTCATTGAGCATTGTGATTACAAAGACCATGAGGCATTGTGATGTCAGGGGCCTTGGAGCATTGTGATGACAATGGTCATCAAGCATTGTGATGACAGGGGTCATAGAGCATTGTGATGAGAAAGACCATGGAGCATGGTGATGACAGAGGCCATGGAACATTGTGATGACCAGGCCAAGTACCATTGTGATGACAAGGGCAGGGAACCTTGTGGTGACCGGGGTCATGGAGCATTTTGATGACAACTTTCATGGAACGTTGTGATGACAGGGGTCATGGAGCATTGTGATGAAAGTTGTCCTGGAGCATTGTGATGACAGCGGTCACAGAGAATTGGGATGAAAGGTATCATGCAGCATTGTGATGACAACGGTCATGGATCATTTCGATGACAGGGGTCATGGAACATTCTGATAACAAGGTTCATAAAGCATTTTGATGACAGGGGTCATGGAGCATTGTGTTGACACGAGCATGGAGCATTGTAATGATAGGATATCTGGAGCATTGTGATGAAAAGGGGATGGAACATTTTGATGACAGGGTCCAAGGAGAATTGTGCTGACAATGGCATGGAGCATTGTGATGAAAAGGGTACTGGAGCACTGTGAGGAAAGGAATCATGGATCATTGTGATGCCAGGGGTCATGGAGCTTTGTGATGACAAGGGTCATGGAGCATTGTGATGACACGGTCAAGGAACATTGCGATGACAAGAATTCTGGAGCATTGTGATGAAAGGGCATGGTGCATTGTGATGAAAGGTGACAAGGAGCATTGTGACGATATGGGCAGAGAACTTTTTGATGACAGGGGTCATGGAGCATTGTGATAAAAAGTGTCATGGAACATTGTACTGACAGGGATCATGGAGCTTTTTGGTAAGAGAGGTCTTGGAGATTTGTGAAGGCAGGCGTCATGGGGCATTGTGATGACAGCAGTCTTGGAGCATTGGGATGAAAGGGGTCATGGAGCTCTGTGATTACAGGGGCCATGGAGAATTGTGAATACAAAGGCCATGGAGCATTGAGATGACAGGGTTCATGGAGCATTGTGATGAAAGTGATCATGGATCATTGTGATGACAAGTGTCCTGGAACCTTGTGATGACACAGTTCATGGAGCATTGTGATGACAAGGACCATGGCGAATTGTGGTATCATCTGTCATGGGGCATTGTGATGACAGTGGTCATGTAGAATTGTATTGAAAGGTAACATGGAGCACTCTGATGACAGGGGCCATGGAACATTGTGATGACAAAGGCCATGGAGCATTGTGATGACAAGTGTCATGGCGCATTTTGATGACATTGGCATGGAGCATTATGATGACAAGAGTTCTGGAGCATTTTGATGACCAGGGCATGGAGCATTGTGATGAAAGTTGTCCTGGAGCATTGTGATGACAGCGGTCACAGAGGATTGGGATGAAAGGTATCATGCAGCATTGCGATGACAACGGTCAGGGATCATTTTGATGACAGGGGTCATGGAACATTCTGATAACAAGTTTCATCAAGCATTTTAATGACAGGGGTCATGGAGCATTGTGTTGACACGGGCATGGAGCATTGTAATGATAGGATATCTGGAGCATTGTGATGAAAAGGGGATGGAGCATTTTGATGACAGTGTCCAAGTAGCATTGTGCTGACAATGGCATGGAGCATTGTGATGAAAAGGGTACTGGAGCACTGTGAGGAAAGGAATCATGGATCATTGTGATGCCAGGGGTCATGGAGCTTTGTGATGACACGGGTCATGGAGCATTGTGATGACACGGTCAAGGAACATTGTGATGACAAGAAATCTGGAGCATTGTGATGAAAGGGCATGGAGCATTGTGATGAAAGGTGACAAGTAGCATTGTGATGATATGGGCAGAGAACTTTGTGATGACAGGGGTCATGGAGCATTGTGATGAAAAGTGTCATGGAACATTGTACTGACAGGGATCATGGAGCTTTTTGGTAAGGGAGCCCTTGGAGATTGGTGGTGGCAGGCGTCATGGGGCATTGTGATGACAGCGGTCTTGGAGCATTGTGATGAAAGGGGTCATGGAGCACTGTGATTACAGGGGCCATGGAGCATTGTGAATACAAAGGCTATGGAGCATTGAGATGACAGGGTTCATGGAGCATTGTGATGAAAGTGATCATGGATCATTGTGATGACAAGTGTCCTGAAACCTTGTGATGACACGGTTCATGGAGCATTGTTATGACAAGAACCATGGCGAATTGTGATGACATCTGAAATGGGGCATTGTGATGACAGTGGTAATGTAGAATTGTGATGAAAGGTATCAAGGAGCACTGTGATGACAGGGGCCATGGAACATTGTGATGACAAAGGCCATGGAGCATTGTGATGACAAGTGTCATGGGACATTTTGATGACATTGGCATGGAACATTATGATGACAAGAGTTCTGGAGAATTTTGATGACAAGGGCATGGAGCATTGTGATGACAGGGCCCATGGAGCATTGTGACGAAGAGGGCAGGGAACATTGTGATGACTGGGTTCATGGAGCCTTGTGATGAAAGGGGCCATGGAGCACTGAGATGACAGGCGTCTTGAGGTATGGTGATGACAGTGGTCATGGAGCATTGTGATGAAAGAGATCATGGAGCAATATGATAAGAGGGGACATGGAGCATTGTGATGACAGGTGTATTGGAGCATTGTGATGAAAATATTAATGGATCATTGTGATGACATGTGTCCTGGAACACTGTGATGACACGGTTCATCGAGTATTGTGATGACAAGGGTCATAGCGAATTGTGGTAACAGGTGTCATGGGGCATTGTGATGACATTGATCATCTAGGAATTGTGATGAAAGGTATCATGGAGCACTGTGATGACTGGGGGCATGAAGCATTGTAATGAAAATTGTCCTGGATTATTGTGATGACAGCAGTCATGGAGAATTGGGATGACAGGGATTATGCAGCATTGTGTTGACATGGGTAGGGACTATTGTGATGACAATGGTCATGGAGCAATGTGATGAAAGTTTTCATGGAATATCGTGATGAAAAGTGCCTGGGAGCATTGTGACGATAAACGCCATGGAGCATTGTGATGACAAGTGTCATGGAGCATTGTAATGAAAGCTTTCATTGTGCACTGTGATGACAAGGGGGATGGAGTATTGTGATGAAACTGGTCCTGGAGCATTGTGATAACAAAAGCCATGGAGCATTGTGATGACAGGCATCATGGAGAATTGTGAAGAAAGGGGCCATGGGGAATTGTAATGACAATAGAGAAATGTGATGAAAATGGTCAGCGAGCATAGTGATTAAAGTGGTCATTGAGAATTCTGATGAAAAGTGACATAGAGCATTGTGATGACAAAGGTCATGGAGAACTGTGATGACCAGGGTCATGTAGCATTGTGATGACACGTTCATGGAACATTGTGATGACAAGAATTCTGGAGCATTGTGATGACAAGGGCCATGGAGCATTGGGATGCCACGGTCATGCAACATTGTGATGACAAAATTCTGGAGCTTTGTGAGGAAAAAGGCATGGAGCATTGTGATTATAGGGGACATGGAGCATTTTGATGACATGGGCAGGGAACACTGTGATGACAGGTGTTATGGAGCAATAGGATGACAAGTGTCATGGAGCACTGTGATGAGAGGGGCCTTGGAGAATTGTGATGACAGGCGTCATGAGGCATTGAGATGGCAGTGGTCATGGAGCATTATGATGAAAGGTGTTATGGAGCACTGTGATTACAGGGGCCATGGAGCATTGTGAATACAAAGGCCATGGAGCATTGAGATGACAGTGGTCATGGAGCATTGTGATGAAAGTGGTAATGGATCATTGTGATGACAAGTGTCCTGGGACCCTGTGATGACATGGTTCATGGAGCATTGTGATGACAATGGTCATGGCGAATTGTGATGACAATGTCATGGGGCATTGTGATGGCAGTGGTCATCTAGAAATGTGATTAAAGTTATTATGGAGCACAGTAATGAGAGGGGCCATGGAGCATTGTGATGACAAGTCTCATGGAGCATTGTGATGACAGGTGTCATGGAGCATCGTGATGACAAATGCCATTGAGAATTGTGATCAGAGGTGACATTGGGCATTGTGATGAAAGGGGTCATGGAGTACTGGGAGTACAGGGGCCATGGAGCCTTGTGATAACAAGTGACATGGAGAATAGTGATGACAGGCATCATAGAGCATTGTGATGACAAGTGCCATTTAGCATTTTGATGACAGGGGTCATCAGGCATTGTGTTGACGGGGGTCACGGAGCATTGTGATGACAAAGGCCATAGAGCATTGTGATGAGAGGGGTCATGGAGCATTGTGATGACATGGGCCATGGAGCATTGTGAAGACAAGATTCATGGAGCATTGTGATGACACGGGCATGAAGCATGGTGATGACAACAGACCTGGAGCATTGTGATGACAAGGGCATGGAGCATTGTGATTACAGGAGACTTGGGTCATTGTGATGAAATTGGCAGGGATCATTGTGATTAGTGGGATCATGGAGCATTGTGATGACAAGTGTCATGCAATATTGTGCTGACACAGATCATGGAGCATTTTGATGAGAGTGGCCTTGGAGCACAGTGATGAGAGACGTCATGGGGCATTATGGTGACAGTGGTCAAGGAGCATTGTGATGAAAGTGTTCATGGAGCAACGCGATTATCGGGACAATGGAGCATTGTGAATACAAAGGCCATGGAACATTGAGATAACAGAGTTCATGGAGCATTGTGATGACAAGGGTCTTGGGAGCTACTGATGACACGTTTCATACAGCATTGAGATGACAAGGGCCAAGGCGAATTGTGATGACACGTGTCATGGGGCATTGTGATGACATTGGTCATCTTGCATTGTGATGAGAGTGGTCATGTAGAATTTTGATTAAAGGTATCATGGAGCACAGTGATGACAAAGGCCAAGGAACATTGTGATGACAAGTGTCATTCAGCAATGTGATGACACGGGAATGGAGCATTATGATGACAAGTGTTCTGGAGCATTGTGATGACAAGGGTATGGAGCATTGTGATTACAGGGACCATGGAGCATTGTGATGACAACGGCATGGAGCACTGTGATGACATTGGTCATTGAGCATTGTGATTACAAAGACCATGAGGCATTGTGATGACAGGGGCCTTGGAGCATTGTGATGACAATGGTCATCAAGCATTGTGATGACAGGGGTCATAGAGCATTGTGATGAGAAAGACCATGGAGCATGGTGATGACAGAGGCCATGGAACATTGTGATGACCAGGCCAAGTACCATTGTGATGACAAGGGCAGGGAACCTTGTGGTGACCGGGGTCATGGAGCATTTTGATGACAACTTTCATGGAACGTTGTGATGACAGGGGTCATGGAGCATTGTGATGAAAGTTGTCCTGGAGCATTGTGATGACAGCGGTCACAGAGAATTGGGATGAAAGGTATCATGCAGCATTGTGATGACAACGGTCATGGATCATTTGGATGACAGGGGTCATGGAACATTCTGATAACAAGGTTCATAAAGCATTTTGATGACATGGGTCATGGAGCATTGTGTTGACACGAGCATGGAGCATTGTAATGATAGGATATCTGGAGCATTGTGATGAAAAGGGGATGGAACATTTTGATGACAGGGTCCAAGGAGAATTGTGCTGACAATGGCATGGAGCATTGTGATGAAAAGGGTACTGGAGCACTGTGAGGAAAGGAATCATGGATCATTGTGATGCCAGGGGTCATGGAGCTTTGTGATGACAAGGGTCATGGAGCATTGTGATGACACGGTCAAGGAACATTGCGATGACAAGAATTCTGGAGCATTGTGATGAAAGGGCATGGTGCATTGTGATGAAAGGTGACAAGGAGCATTGTGACGATATGGGCAGAGAACTTTTTGATGACAGGGGTCATGGAGCATTGTGATAAAAAGTGTCATGGAACATTGTACTGACAGGGATCATGGAGCTTTTTGGTAAGAGAGGTCTTGGAGATTTGTGAAGGCAGGCGTCATGGGGCATTGTGATGACAGCGGTCTTGGAGCATTGGGATGAAAGGGGTCATGGAGCTCTGTGATTACAGGGGCCATGGAGCATTGTGAATACAAAGGCCATGGAGCATTGAGATGACAGGGTTCATGGAGCATTGTGATGAAAGTGATCATGGATCATTGTGATGACAAGTGTCCTGGAACCTTGTGATGACACAGTTAATGGAGCATTGTGATGACAAGGACCATGGCGAATTGTGGTATCATCTGTCATGGGGCATTGTGATGACAGTGGTCATGTAGAATTGTATTGAAAGGTAACATGGAGCACTCTGATGACAGGGGCCATGGAACATTGTGATGACAAAGGCCATGGAGCATTGTGATGACAAGTGTCATGGGGCATTTTGATGACATTGGCATGGAGCATTATGATGACAAGAGTTCTGGAGCATTTTGATGACCAGGGCATGGAGCATTGTGATGAAAGTTGTCCTGGAGCATTGTGATGACAGCGGTCACAGAGGATTGGGATGAAAGGTATCATGCAGCATTGCGATGACAACGGTCAGGGATCATTTTGATGACAGGGGTCATGGAACATTCTGATAACAAGGTTCATCAAGCATTTTGATGACAGGGGTCATGGAGCATTGTGTTGACACGGGCATGGAGCATTGTAATGATAGGATATCTGGAGCATTGTGATGAAAAGGGGATGGAGCATTTTGATGACAGTGTCCAAGTAGCATTGTGCTGACAATGGCATGGAGCATTGTGATGAAAAGGGTACTGGAGCACTGTGAGGAAAGGAATCATGGATCATTGTGATGCCAGGGGTCATGGAGCTTTGTGATGACACGGGTCATGGAGCATTGTGATGACACGGTCAAGGAACATTGTGATGACAAGAAATCTGGAGCATTGTGATGAAAGGGCATGGAGCATTGTGATGAAAGGTGACAAGTAGCATTGTGATGATATGGGCAGAGAACTTTTTGATGACAGGGGTCATGGAGCATTGTGATGAAAAGTGTCATGGAACATTGTACTGACAGGGATCATGGAGCTTTTTGGTAAGGGAGCCCTTGGAGATTGGTGGTGGCAGGCGTCATGGGGCATTGTGATGACAGCGGTCTTGGAGCATTGTGATGAAAGGGGTCATGGAGCACTGTGATTACAGGGGCCATGGAGCATTGTGAATACAAAGGCTATGGAGCATTGAGATGACAGGGTTCATGGAGCATTGTGATGAAAGTGATCATGGATCATTGTGATGACAAGTGTCCTGAAACCTTGTGATGACACGGTTCATGGAGCATTGTTATGACAAGGACCATGGCGAATTGTGATGACATCTGAAATGGGGCATTGTGATGACAGTGGTCATGTAGAATTGTGATGAAAGGTATCAAGGAGCACTGTGATGACAGGGGCCATGGAACATTGTGATGACAAAGGCCATGGAGCATTGTGATGACAAGTGTCATGGGACATTTTGATGACATTGGCATGGAACATTATGATGACAAGAGTTCTGGAGAATTTTGATGACAAGGGCATGGAGCATTGTGATGACAGGGCCCATGGAGCATTGTGACGAAGAGGGCAGGGAACATTGTGATGACTGGGTTCATGGAGCCTTGTGATGAAAGGGGCCATGGAGCACTGAGATGACAGGCGTCTTGAGGTATGGTGATGACAGTGGTCATGGAGCATTGTGATGAAAGAGATCATGGAGCAATATGATAAGAGGGGACATGGAGCATTGTGATGACAGGTGTATTGGAGCATTGTGATGAAAATATTAATGGATCATTGTGATGACATGTGTCCTGGAACACTGTGATGACACGGTTCATCGAGTATTGTGATGACAAGGGTCATAGCGAATTGTGGTAACAGGTGTCATGGGGCATTGTGATGACATTGATCATCTAGGAATTGTGATGAAAGGTATCATGGAGCACTGTGATGACTGGGGGCATGAAGCATTGTAATGAAAATTGTCCTGGATTATTGTGATGACAGCAGTCATGGAGAATTGGGATGACAGGGATTATGCAGCATTGTGTTGACATGGGTATGGACTATTGTGATGACAATGGTCATGGAGCAATGTGATGAAAGTTTTCATGGAATATCGTGATGAAAAGTGCCTGGGAGCATTGTGACGATAAACGCCATGGAGCATTGTGATGACAAGTGTCATGGAGCATTGTAATGAAAGCTTTCATTGTGCACTGTGATGACAAGGGGGATGGAGTATTGTGATGAAACTGGTCCTGGAGCATTGTGATAACAAAAGCCATGGAGCATTGTGATGACAGGCATCATGGAGAATTGTGAAGAAAGGGGCCATGGGGAATTGTAATGACAATAGAGAAATGTGATGAAAATGGTCAGCGAGCATAGTGATTAAAGTGGTCATTGAGAATTCTGATGAAAAGTGACATAGAGCATTGTGATGACAAAGGTCATGGAGAACTGTGATGACCAGGGTCATGAAGCATTGTGATGACACGTTCATGGAACATTGTGATGACAAGAATTCTGGAGCATTGTGATGACAAGGGCCATGGAGCATTGGGATGCCACGGTCATGGAACATTGTGATGACAAAATTCTGGAGCTTTGTGAGGAAAAAGGCATGGAGCATTGTGATTATAGGGGACATGGAGCATTTTGATGACATGGGCAGGGAACACTGTGATGACAGGTGTTATGGAGCAATAGGATGACAAGTGTCATGGAGCACTGTGATGAGAGGGTCCTTGGAGAATTGTGATGACAGGCGTCATGAGGCATTGAGATGGCAGTGGTCATGGAGCATTATGATGAAAGGTGTTATGGAGCACTGTGATTACAGGGGCCATGGAGCATTGTGAATACAAAGGCCATGGAGCATTGAGATGACAGTGGTCATGGAGCATTGTGATGAAAGTGGTAATGGATCATTGTGATGACAAGTGTCCTGGGACCCTGTGATGACATGGTTCATGGAGCATTGTGATGACAATGGTCATGGCGAATTGTGATGACAATGTCATGGGGCATTGTGATGGCAGTGGTCATCTAGAAATGTGATTAAAGTTATTATGGAGCACAGTAATGAGAGGGGCCATGGAGCATTGTGATGACAAGTCTCATGGAGCATTGTGATGACAGGTGTCATGGAGCATCGTGATGACAAATGCCATTGAGAATTGTGATCAGAGGTGACATTGGGCATTGTGATGAAAGGGGTCATGGAGTACTGGGAGTACAGGGGCCATGGAGCCTTGTGATAACAAGTGACATGGAGAATAGTGATGACAGGCATCATAGAGCATTGTGATGACAAGTGCCATTTAGCATTTTGATGACAGGGGTCATCAGGCATTGTGTTGACGGGGGTCACGGAGCATTGTGATGACAAAGGCCATAGAGCATTGTGATGAGAGGGGTCATGGAGCATTGTGATGACATGGGCCATGGAGCATTGTGAAGACAAGATTCATGGAGCATTGTGATGACACGGGCATGAAGCATGGTGATGACAACAGACCTGGAGCATTGTGATGACAAGGGCATGGAGCATTGTGATTACAGGAGACTTGGGTCATTGTGATGAAATTGGCAGGGATCATTGTGATTAGAGGGATCATGGAGCATTGTGATGACAAGTGTCATGCAATATTGTGCTGACACAGATCATGGAGCATTTTGATGAGAGTGGCCTTGGAGCACAGTGATGAGAGACGTCATGGGGCATTATGGTGACAGTGGTCAAGGAGCATTGTGATGAAAGTGTTCATGGAGCAACGCGATTATCGGGACAATGGAGCATTGTGAATACAAAGGCCATGGAACATTGAGATAACAGAGTTCATGGAGCATTGTGATGACAAGGGTCTTGGGAGCTACTGATGACACGTTTCATACAGCATTGAGATGACAAGGGCCAAGGCGAATTGTGATGACACGTGTCATGGGGCATTGTGATGACATTGGTCATCTTGCATTGTGATGAGAGTGGTCATGTAGAATTTTCATTAAAGGTATCATGGAGCACAGTGATGACAAAGGCCAAGGAACATTGTGATGACAAGTGTCATTCAGCAATGTGATGACACGGGAATGGAGCATTATGATGACAAGTGTTCTGGAGCATTGTGATGACAAGGGTATGGAGCATTGTGATTACAGGGACCATGGAGCATTGTGATGACAACGGCATGGAGCACTGTGATGACATTGGTCATTGAGCATTGTGATTACAAAGACCATGAGGCATTGTGATGACAGGGGCCTTGGAGCATTGTGATGACAATGGTCATCAAGCATTGTGATGACAGGGGTCATAGAGCATTGTGATGAGAAAGACCATGGAGCATGGTGATGACAGAGGCCATGGAACATTGTGATGACCAGGCCAAGTACCATTGTGATGACAAGGGCAGGGAACCTTGTGGTGACCGGGGTCATGGAGCATTTTGATGACAACTTTCATGGAACGTTGTGATGACAGGGGTCATGGAGCATTGTGATGAAAGTTGTCCTGGAGCATTGTGATGACAGCGGTCACAGAGAATTGGGATGAAAGGTATCATGCAGCATTGTGATGACAACGGTCATGGATCATTTGGATGACAGGGGTCATGGAACATTCTGATAACAAGGTTCATAAAGCATTTTGATGACAGGGGTCATGGAGCATTGTGTTGACACGAGCATGGAGCATTGTAATGATAGGATATCTGGAGCATTGTGATGAAAAGGGGATGGAACATTTTGATGACAGGGTCCAAGGAGAATTGTGCTGACAATGGCATGGAGCATTGTGATGAAAAGGGTACTGGAGCACTGTGAGGAAAGGAATCATGGATCATTGTGATGCCAGGGGTCATGGAGCTTTGTGATGACAAGGGTCATGGAGCATTGTGATGACACGGTCAAGGAACATTGCGATGACAAGAATTCTGGAGCATTGTGATGAAAGGGCATGGTGCATTGTGATGAAAGGTGACAAGGAGCATTGTGACGATATGGGCAGAGAACTTTTTGATGACAGGGGTCATGGAGCATTGTGATAAAAAGTGTCATGGAACATTGTACTGACAGGGATCATTGAGCTTTTTGGTAAGAGAGGTCTTGGAGATTTGTGAAGGCAGGCGTCATGGGGCATTGTGATGACAGCGGTCTTGGAGCATTGGGATGAAAGGGGTCATGGAGCTCTGTGATTACAGGGGCCATGGAGCATTGTGAATACAAAGGCCATGGAGCATTGAGATGACAGGGTTCATGGAGCATTGTGATGAAAGTGATCATGGATCATTGTGATGACAAGTGTCCTGGAACCTTGTGATGACACAGTTCATGGAGCATTGTGATGACAAGGACCATGGCGAATTGTGGTATCATCTGTCATGGGGCATTGTGATGACAGTGGTCATGTAGAATTGTATTGAAAGGTAACATGGAGCACTCTGATGACAGGGGCCATGGAACATTGTGATGACAAAGGCCATGGAGCATTGTGATGACAAGTGTCATGGGGCATTTTGATGACATTGGCATGGAGCATTATGATGACAAGAGTTCTGGAGCATTTTGATGACCAGGGCATGGAGCATTGTGATGAAAGTTGTCCTGGAGCATTGTGATGACAGCGGTCACAGAGGATTGGGATGAAAGGTATCATGCAGCATTGCGATGACAACGGTCAGGGATCATTTTGAAGACAGGGGTCATGGAACATTCTGATAACAAGTTTCATCAAGCATTTTAATGACAGGGGTCATGGAGCATTGTGTTGACACGGGCATGGAGCATTGTAATGATAGGATATCTGGAGCATTGTGATGAAAAGGGGATGGAGCATTTTGATGACAGTGTCCAAGTAGCATTGTGCTGACAATGGCATGGAGCATTGTGATGAAAAGGGTACTGGAGCACTGTGAGGAAAGGAATCATGGATCATTGTGATGCCAGGGGTCATGGAGCTTTGTGATGACACGGGTCATGGAGCATTGTGATGACACGGACAAGGAACATTGTGATGACAAGAAATCTGGAGCATTGTGATGAAAGGGCATGGAGCATTGTGATGAAAGGTGACAAGTAGCATTGTGATGATATGGGCAGAGAACTTTGTGATGACAGGGGTCATGGAGCATTGTGATGAAAAGTGTCATGGAACATTGTACTGACAGGGATCATGGAGCTTTTTGGTAAGGGAGCCCTTGGAGATTGGTGGTGGCAGGCGTCATGGGGCATTGTGATGACAGCGGTCTTGGAACATTGTGATGAAAGGGGTCATGGAGCACTGTGATTACAGGGGCCATGGAGCATTGTGAATACAAAGGCTATGGAGCATTGAGATGACAGGGTTCATGGAGCATTGTGATGAAAGTGATCATGGATCATTGTGATGACAAGTGTCCTGAAACCTTGTGATGACACGGTTCATGGAGCATTGTTATGACAAGGACCATGGCGAATTGTGATGACATCTGAAATGGGGCATTGTGATGACAGTGGTCATGTAGAATTGTGATGAAAGGTATCAAGGAGCACTGTGATGACAGGGGCCATGGAACATTGTGATGACAAAGGCCATGGAGCATTGTGATGACAAGTGTCATGGGACATTTTGATGACATTGGCATGGAACATTATGATGACAAGAGTTCTGGAGAATTTTGATGACAAGGGCATGGAACATTGTGATGACAGGGCCCATGGAGCATTGTGACGAAGAGGGCAGGGAACATTGTGATGACTGGGTTCATGGAGCCTTGTGATGAAAGGGGCCATGGAGCACTGAGATGACAGGCGTCTTGAGGTATGGTGATGACAGTGGTCATGGAGCATTGTGATGAAAGAGATCATGGAGCAATATGATAAGAGGGGACATGGAGCATTGTGATGACAGGTGTATTGGAGCATTGTGATGAAAATATTAATGGATCATTGTGATGACATGTGTCCTGGAACACTGTGATGACACGGTTCATCGAGTATTGTGATGACAAGGGTCATAGCGAATTGTGGTAACAGGTGTCATGGGGCATTGTGATGACATTGATCATCTAGGAATTGTGATGAAAGGTATCATGGAGCACTGTGATGACTGGGGGCATGAAGCATTGTAATGAAAATTGTCCTGGATTATTGTGATGACAGCAGTCATGGAGAATTGGGATGACAGGGATTATGCAGCATTGTGTTGACATGGGTATGGACTATTTTGATGACAATGGTCATGGAGCAATGTGATGAAAGTTTTCATGGAATATCGTGATGAAAAGTGCCTGGGAGCATTGTGACGATAAACGCCATGGAGCATTGTGATGACAAGTGTCATGGAGCATTGTAATGAAAGCTTTCATTGTGCACTGTGATGACAAGGGGGATGGAGTATTGTGATGAAACTGGTCCTGGAGCATTGTGATAACAAAAGCCATGGAGCATTGTGATGACAGGCATCATGGAGAATTGTGAAGAAAGGGGCCATGGGTAATTGTAATGACAATAGAGAAATGTGATGAAAATGGTCAGCGAGCATAGTGATTAAAGTGGTCATTGAGAATTGTGATGAAAAGTGACATAGAGCATTGTGATGACAAAGGTCATGGAGAACTGTGATGACCAGGGTCATGTAGCATTGTGATGACACGTTCATGGAACATTGTGATGACAAGAATTCTGGAGCATTGTGATGACAAGGGCCATGGAGCATTGGGATGCCACGGTCATGGAACATTGTGATGACAAAATTCTGGAGCTTTGTGAGGAAAAAGGCATGGAGCATTGTGATTATAGGGGACATGGAGCATTTTGATGACATGGGCAGGGAACACTGTGATGACAGGTGTTATGGAGCAATAGGATGACAAGTGTCATGGAGCACTGTGATGAGAGGGGCCTTGGAGAATTGTGATGACAGGCGTCATGAGGCATTGAGATGGCAGTGGTCATGGAGCATTATGATGAAAGGTGTTATGGAGCACTGTGATTACAGGGGCCATGGAGCATTGTGAATACAAAAGCCATGGAGCATTGAGATGACAGTGGTCATGGAGCATTGTGATGAAAGTGGTAATGGATCATTGTGATGACAAGTGTCCTGGGACCCTGTGATGACATGGTTCATGGAGCATTGTGATGACAATGGTCATGGCGAATTGTGATGACAATGTCATGGGGCATTGTGATGGCAGTGGTCATCTAGAAATGTGATTAAAGTTATTATGGAGCACAGTAATGAGAGGGGCCATGGAGCATTGTGATGACAAGTCTCATGGAGCATTGTGATGACAGGTGTCATGGAGCATCGTGATGACAAATGCCATTGAGAATTGTGATCAGAGGTGACATTGGGCATTGTGATGAAAGGGGTCATGGAGTACTGGGAGTACAGGGGCCATGGAGCCTTGTGATAACAAGTGACATGGAGAATAGTGATGACAGGCATCATAGAGCATTGTGATGACAAGTGCCATTTAGCATTTTGATGACAGGGGTCATCAGGCATTGTGTTGACGGGGGTCACGGAGCATTGTGATGACAAAGGCCATAGAGCATTGTGATGAGAGGGGTCATGGAGCATTGTGATGACATGGGCCATGGAGCATTGTGAAGACAAGATTCATGGAGCATTGTGATGACACGGGCATGAAGCATGGTGATGACAACAGACCTGGAGCATTGTGATGACAAGGGCATGGAGCATTGTGATTACAGGAGACTTGGGTCATTGTGATGAAATTGGCAGGGATCATTGTGATTAGAGGGATCATGGAGCATTGTGATGACAAGTGTCATGCAATATTGTGCTGACACAGATCATGGAGCATTTTGATGAGAGTGGCCTTGGAGCACAGTGATGAGAGACGTCATGGGGCATTATGGTGACAGTGGTCAAGGAGCATTGTGATGAAAGTGTTCATGGAGCAACGCGATTATCGGGACAATGGAGCATTGTGAATACAAAGGCCATGGAATATTGAGATAACAGAGTTCATGGAGCATTGTGATGACAAGGGTCTTGGGAGCTACTGATGACACGTTTCATACAGCATTGAGATGACAAGGGCCAAGGCGAATTGTGATGACACGTGTCATGGGGCATTGTGATGACATTGGTCATCTTGCATTGTGATGAGAGTGGTCATGTAGAATTTTGATTAAAGGTATCATGGAGCACTGTGATGACAAAGGCCAAGGAACATTGTGATGACAAGTGTCATTCAGCAATGTGATGACACGGGAATGGAGCATTATGATGACAAGTGTTCTGGAGCATTGTGATGACAAGGGTATGGAGCATTGTGATTACAGGGACCATGGAGCATTGTGATGACAACGGCATGGAGCACTGTGATGACATTGGTCATTGAGCATTGTGATTACAAAGACCATGAGGCATTGTGATGACAGGGGCCTTGGAGCATTGTGATGACAATGGTCATCAAGCATTGTGATGACAGGGGTCATAGAGCATTGTGATGAGAAAGACCATGGAGCATGGTGATGACAGAGGCCATGGAACATTGTGATGACCAGGCCATGTACCATTGTGATGACAAGGGCAGGGAACCTTGTGGTGACCGGGGTCATGGAGCATTTTGATGACAACTTTCATGGAACGTTGTGATGACAGGGGTCATGGAGCATTGTGATGAAAGTTGTCCTGGAGCATTGTGATGACAGCGGTCACAGAGAATTGGGATGAAAGGTATCATGCAGCATTGTGATGACAACGGTCATGGATCATTTGGATGACAGGGGTCATGGAACATTCTGATAACAAGGTTCATAAAGCATTTTGATGACAGGGGTCATGGAGCATTGTGTAGACACGAGCATGGAGCATTGTAATGATAGGATATCTGGAGCATTGTGATGAAAAGGGGATGGAGCATTTTGATGACAGGGTCCAAGGAGAATTGTGCTGACAATGGCATGGAGCATTGTGATGAAAAGGGTACTGGAGCACTGTGAGGAAAGGAATCATGGATCATTGTGATGCCAGGGGTCATGGAGCTTTGTGATGACAAGGGTCATGGAGCATTGTGATGACACGGTCAAGGAACATTGCGATGACAAGAATTCTGGAGCATTGTGATGAAAGGGCATGGTGCATTGTGATGAAAGGTCACAAGGAGCATTGTGACGATATGGGCAGAGAACTTTTTGATGACAGGGGTCATGGAGCATTGTGATAAAAAGTGTCATGGAACATTGTACTGACAGGGATCATGGAGCTTTTTGGTAAGAGAGGTCGTGGAGATTTGTGAAGGCAGGCGTCATGGGGCATTGTGATGACAGCGGTCTTGGAGCATTGGGATGAAAGGGGTCATGGAGCTCTGTGATTACAGGGGCCATGGAGCATTGTGAATACAAAGGCCATGGAGCATTGAGATGACAGGGTTCATGGAGCATTGTGATGAAAGTGATCATGGATCATTGTGATGACAAGTGTCCTGGAACCTTGTGATGACACAGTTCATGGAGCATTGTGATGACAAGGACCATGGCGAATTGTGGTATCATCTGTCATGGGGCATTGTGATGACAGTGGTCATGTAGAATTGTATTGAAAGGTAACATGGAGCACTCTGATGACAGGGGCCATGGAACATTGTGATGACAAAGGCCATGGAGCATTGTGATGACAAGTGTCATGGGGCATTTTGATGACATTGGCATGGAGCATTATGATGACAAGAGTTCTGGAGCATTTTGATGACCAGGGCATGGAACATTGTGATGAAAGTTGTCCTGGAGCATTGTGATGACAGCGGTCACAGAGGATTGGGATGAAAGGTATCATGCAGCATTGCGATGACAACGGTCAGGGATCATTTTGATGACAGGGGTCATGGAACATTCTGATAACAAGTTTCATCAAGCATTTTGATGACAGGGGTCATTGAGCATTGTGTTGACACGGGCATGGAGCATTGTAATGATAGGATATCTGGAGCATTGTGATGAAAAGGGGATGGAGCATTTTGATGACAGTGTCCAAGTAGCATTGTGCTGACAATGGCATGGAGCATTGTGATGAAAAGGGTACTGGAGCACTGTGAGGAAAGGAATCATGGATCATTGTGATGCCAGGGGTCATGGAGCTTTGTGATGACACGGGTCATGGAGCATTGTGATGACACGGTCAAGGAACATTGTGATGACAAGAAATCTGGAGCATTGTGATGAAAGGGCATGGAGCATTGTGATGAAAGGTGACAAGTAGCATTGTGATGATATGGGCAGAGAACTTTGTGATGACAGGGGTCATGGAGCATTGTGATGAAAAGTGTCATGGAACATTGTACTGACAGGGATCATGGAGCTTTTTGGTAAGGGAGCCCTTGGAGATTGGTGGTGGCAGGCGTCATGGGGCATTGTGATGACAGCGGTCTTGGAGCATTGTGATGAAAGGGGTCATGGAGCACTGTGATTACAGGGGCCATGGAGCATTGTGAATACAAAGGCTATGGAGCATTGAGATGACAGGGTTCATGGAGCATTGTGATGAAAGTGATCATGGATCATTGTGATGACAAGTGTCCTGAAACCTTGTGATGACACGGTTCATGGAGCATTGTTATGACAAGGACCATGGCGAATTGTGATGACATCTGAAATGGGGCATTGTGATGACAGTGGTCATGTAGAATTGTGATGAAAGGTATCAAGGAGCACTGTGATGACAGGGGCCATGGAACATTGTGATGACAAAGGCCATGGAGCATTGTGATGACAAGTGTCATGGGACATTTTGATGACATTGGCATGGAACATTATGATGACAAGAGTTCTGGAGAATTTTGATGACAAGGGCATGGAGCATTGTGATGACAGGGCCCATGGAGCATTGTGACGAAGAGGGCAGGGAACATGTGATGACTGGGTTCATGGAGCCTTGTGATGAAAGGGGCCATGGAGCACTGAGATGACAGGCGTCTTGAGGTATGGTGATGACAGTGGTCATGGAGCATTGTGATGAAAGAGATCATGGAGCAATATGATAAGAGGGGACATGGAGCATTGTGATGACAGGTGTATTGGAGCATTGTGATGAAAATATTAATGGATCATTGTGATGACATGTGTCCTGGAACACTGTGATGACACGGTTCATCAAGTATTGTGATGACAAGGGTCATAGCGAATTGTGGTAACAGGTGTCATGGGGCATTGTGATGACATTGATCATCTAGGAATTGTGATGAAAGGTATCATGGAGCACTGTGATGACTGGGGGCATGAAGCATTGTTATGAAAATTGTCCTGGATTATTGTGATGACAGCAGTCATGGAGAATTGGGATGACAGGGATTATGCAGCATTGTGTTGACATGGGTATGGACTATTGTGATGACAATGGTCATGGAGCAATGTGATGAAAGTTTTCATGGAATATCGTGATGAAAAGTGCCTGGGAGCATTGTGACGATAAACGCCATGGAGCATTGTGATGACAAGTGTCATGGAGCATTGTAATGAAAGCTTTCATTGTGCACTGTGATGACAAGGGGGATGGAGTATTGTGATGAAACTGGTCCTGGAGCATTGTGATAACAAAAGCCATGGAGCATTGTGATGACAGGCATCATGGAGAATTGTGAAAAATGGGCCATGGGGAATTGTAATGACAATAGAGAAATGTGATGAAAATGGTCAGCGAGCATAGTGATTAAAGTGGTCATTGAGAATTCTGATGAAAAGTGACATAGAGCATTGTGATGACAAAGGTCATGGAGAACTGTGATGACCAGGGTCATGTAGCATTGTGATGACACGTTCATGGAACATTGTGATGACAAGAATTCTGGAGCATTGTGATGACAAGGGCCATGGAGCATTGGGATGCCACGGTCATGGAACATTGTGATGACAAAATTCTGGAGCTTTGTGAGGAAAAAGGCATGGAGCATTGTGATTATAGGGGACATGGAGCATTTTGATGACATGGGCAGGGAACACTGTGATGACAGGTGTTATGGAGCAATGGGATGACAAGTGTCATGGAGCACTGTGATGAGAGGGGCCTTGGAGAATTGTGATGACAGGCGTCATGAGGCATTGAGATGGCAGTGGTCATGGAGCATTATGATGAAAGGTGTTATGGAGCACTGTGATTACAGGGGCCATGGAGCATTGTGAATACAAAGGCCATGGAGCATTGAGATGACAGTGGTCATGGAGCATTGTGATGAAAGTGGTAATGGATCATTGTGATGACAAGTGTCCTGGGACCCTGTGAAGACATGGTTCATGGAGCATTGTGATGACAATGGTCATGGCGAATTGTGATGACAATGTCATGGGGCATTGTGATGGCAGTGGTCATCTAGAAATGTGATTAAAGTTATTATGGAGCACAGTAATGAGAGGGGCCATGGAGCATTGTGATGACAAGTCTCATGGAGCATTGTGATGACAGGTGTCATGGAGCATCGTGATGACAAATGCCATTGAGAATTGTGATCAGAGGTGACATTGGGCATTGTGATGAAAGGGGTCATGGAGTACTGGGAGTACAGGGGCCATGGAGCCTTGTGATAACAAGTGACATGGAGAATAGTGATGACAGGCATCATAGAGCATTGTGATGACAAGTGCCATTTAGCATTTTGATGACAGGGGTCATCAGGCATTGTGTTGACGGGGGTCACGGAGCATTGTGATGACAAAGGCCATAGAGCATTGTGATGAGAGGGGTCATGGAGCATTGTGATGACATGGGCCATGGAGCATTGTGAAGACAAGATTCATGGAGCATTGTGATGACACAGGCATGAAGCATGGTGATGACAACAGACCTGGAGCATTGTGATGACAAGGGCATGGAGCATTGTGATTACAGGAGACTTGGGTCATTGTGATGAAATTGGCAGGGATCATTGTGATTAGAGGGATCATGGAGCATTGTGATGACAAGTGTCATGCAATATTGTGCTGACACAGATCATGGAGCATTTTGATGAGAGTGGCCTTGGAGCACAGTGATGAGAGACGTCATGGGGCATTATGGTGACAGTGGTCAAGGAGCATTGTGATGAAAGTGTTCATGGAGCAACGCGATTATCGGGACAATGGAGCATTGTGAATACAAAGGCCATGGAACATTGAGATAACAGAGTTCATGGAGCATTGTGATGACAAGGGTCTTGGGAGCTACTGATGACACGTTTCATACAGCATTGAGATGACAAGGGCCAAGGCGAATTGTGATGACACGTGTCATGGGGCATTGTGATGACATTGGTCATCTTGCATTGTGATGAGAGTGGTCATGTAGAATTTTGATTAAAGGTATCATGGAGCACAGTGATGACAAAGGCCAAGGAACATTGTGATGACAAGTGTCATTCAGCAATGTGATGACACGGGAATGGAGCATTATGATGACAAGTGTTCTGGAGCATTGTGATGACAAGGGTATGGAGCATTGTGATTACAGGGACCATGGAGCATTGTGATGACAACGGCATGGAGCACTGTGATGACATTGGTCATTGAGCATTGTGATTACAAAGACCATGAGGCATTGTGATGACAGGGGCCTTGGAGCATTGTGATGACAATGGTCATCAAGCATTGTGATGACAGGGGTCATAGAGCATTGTGATGAGAAAGACCATGGAGCATGGTGATGACAGAGGCCATGGAACATTGTGATGACCAGGCCATGTACCATTGTGATGACAAGGTCAGGGAACCTTGTGGTGACCGGGGTCATGGAGCATTTTGATGACAACTTTCATGGAACGTTGTGATGACAGGGGTCATGGAGCATTGTGATGAAAGTTGTCCTGGAGCATTGTGATGACAGTGGTCACAGAGAATTGGGATGAAAGGTATCATGCAGCATTGTGATGAAAACGGTCATGGATCATTTGGATGACAGGGGTCATGGAACATTCTGATAACAAGGTTCATAAAGCATTTTGATGACAGGGGTCATGGAGCATTGTGTTGACACGAGCATGGAGCATTGTAATGATAGGATATCTGGAGCATTGTGATGAAAAGGGGATGGAACATTTTGATGACAGGGTCCAAGGAGAATTGTGCTGACAATGGCATGGAGCATTGTGATGAAAAGGGTACTGGAGCACTGTGAGGAAAGGAATCATGGATCATTGTGATGACAGGGGTCATGGAGCTTTGTGATGACACGGGTCATGGAGCATTGTGATGACACGGTCAAGGAACATTGCGATGACAAGAATTCTGGAGCATTGTGATGAAAGGGCATGGTGCATTGTGATGAAAGGTGACAAGGAGCATTGTGACGATATGGGCAGAGAACTTTTTGATGACGGGTCATGGAGCATTGTGATAAAAAGTGTCATGGAACATTGTACTGACAGGGATCATGGAGGTTTTTGGTAAGAGATGTCTTGGAGATTTGTGAAGGCAGGCGTCATGGGGCATTGTGATGACAGCGGTCTTGGAGCATTGGGATGAAAGGGGTCATGGAGCTCTGTGATTACAGGGGCCATGGAGCATTGTGAATACAAAGGCCATGGAGCATTGAGATGACAGGGTTCATGGAGCATTGTGATGAAAGTGATCATGGATCATTGTGATGACAAGTGTCCTGGAACCTTGTGATGACACAGTTCATGGAGCATTGTGATGACAAGGACCATGGCGAATTGTGGTATCATCTGTCATGGGGCATTGTGATGACAGTCGTCATGTAGAATTGTATTGAAAGGTAACATGGAGCACTCTGATGACAGGGGCCATGGAACATTGTGATGACAAAGGCCATGGAGCATTGTGATGACAAGTGTCATGGGGCATTTTGATGACATTGGCATGGAGCATTATGATGACAAGAGTTCTGGAGCATTTTGATGACCAGGGCATGGAACATTGTGATGAAAGTTGTCCTGGAGCATTGTGATGACAGCGGTCACAGAGGATTGGGATGAAAGGTATCATGCAGCATTGCGATGACAACGGTCAGGGATCATTTTGATGACAGGGGTCATGGAACATTCTGATAACAAGTTTCATCAAGCATTTTGATGACAGGGGTCATTGAGCATTGTGTTGACACGGGCATGGAGCATTGTAATGATAGGATATCTGGAGCATTGTGATGAAAAGGGGATGGAGCATTTTGATGACAGTGTCCAAGTAGCATTGTGCTGACAATGGCATGGAGCATTGTGATGAAAAGGGTACTGGAGCACTGTGAGGAAAGGAATCATGGATCATTGTGATGCCAGGGGTCATGGAGCTTTGTGATGACACGGGTCATGGAGCATTGTGATGACACGGTCAAGGAACATTGTGATGACAAGAAATCTGGAGCATTGTGATGAAAGGGCATGGAGCATTGTGATGAAAGGTGACAAGTAGCATTGTGATGATATGGGCAGAGAACTTTGTGATGACAGGGGTCATGGAGCATTGTGATGAAAAGTGTCATGGAACATTGTACTGACAGGGATCATGGAGCTTTTTGGTAAGGGAGCCCTTGGAGATTGGTGGTGGCAGGCGTCATGGGGCATTGTGATGACAGCGGTCTTGGAGCATTGTGATGAAAGGGGTCATGGAGCACTGTGATTACAGGGGCCATGGAGCATTGTGAATACAAAGGCTATGGAGCATTGAGATGACAGGGTTCATGGAGCATTGTGATGAAAGTGATCATGGATCATTGTGATGACAAGTGTCCTGAAACCTTGTGATGACACGGTTCATGGAGCATTGTTATGACAAGGACCATGGCGAATTGTGATGACATCTGAAATGGGGCATTGTGATGACAGTGGTCATGTAGAATTGTGATGAAAGGTATCAAGGAGCACTGTGATGACAGGGGCCATGGAACATTGTGATGACAAAGGCCATGGAGCATTGTGATGACAAGTGTCATGGGACATTTTGATGACATTGGCATGGAACATTATGATGACAAGAGTTCTGGAGAATTTTGATGACAAGGGCATGGAGCATTGTGATGACAGGGCCCATGGAGCATTGTGACGAAGAGGGCAGGGAACATTGTGATGACTGGGTTCATGGAGCCTTGTGATGAAAGGGGCCATGGAGCACTGAGATGACAGGCGTCTTGAGGTATGGTGATGACAGTGGTCATGGAGCATTGTGATGAAAGAGATCATGGAGCAATATGATAAGAGGGGACATGGAGCATTGTGATGACAGGTGTATTGGAGCATTGTGATGAAAATATTGATGGATCATTGTGATGACATGTGTCCTGGAACACTGTGATGACACGGTTCATCGAGTATTGTGATGACAAGGGTCATAGCGAATTGTGGTAACAGGTGTCATGGGGCATTGTGATGACATTGATCATCTAGGAATTGTGATGAAAGGTATCATGGAGCACTGTGATGACTGGGGGCATGAAGCATTGTAATGAAAATTGTCCTGGATTATTGTGATGACAGCAGTCATGGAGAATTGGGATGACAGGGATTATGCAGCATTGTGTTGACATGGGTATGGACTATTGTGATGACAATGGTCATGGAGCAATGTGATGAAAGTTTTCATGGAATATCGTGATGAAAAGTGCCTGGGAGCATTGTGACGATAAACGCCATGGAGCATTGTGATGACAAGTGTCATGGAGCATTGTAATGAAAGCTTTCATTGTGCACTGTGATGACAAGGGGGATGGAGTATTGTGATGAAACTGGTCCTGGAGCATTGTGATAACAAAAGCCATGGAGCATTGTGATGACAGGCATCATGGAGAATTGTGAAGAAAGGGGCCATGGGGAATTGTAATGACAATAGAGAAATGTGATGAAAATGGTCAGCGAGCATAGTGATTAAAGTGGTCATTGAGAATTGTGATGAAAAGTGACATAGAGCATTGTGATGACAAAGGTCATGGAGAACTGTGATGACCAGGGTCATGTAGCATTGTGATGACACGTTCATGGAACATTGTGATGACAAGAATTCTGGAGCATTGTGATGACAAGGGCCATGGAGCATTGGGATGCCACGGTCATGGAACATTGTGATGACAAAATTCTGGAGCTTTGTGAGGAAAAAGGCATGGAGCATTGTGATTATAGGGGACATGGAGCATTTTGATGACATGGGCAGGGAACACTGTGATGACAGGTGTTATGGAGCAATGGGATGACAAGTGTCATGGAGCACTGTGATGAGAGGGGCCTTGGAGAATTGTGATGACAGGCGTCATGAGGCATTGAGATGGCAGTGGTCATGGAGCATTATGATGAAAGGTGTTATGGAGCACTGTGATTACAGGGGCCATGGAGCATTGTGAATACAAAGGCCATGGAGCATTGAGATGACAGTGGTCATGGAGCATTGTGATGAAAGTGGTAATGGATCATTGTGATGACAAGTGTCCTGGGACCCTGTGAAGACATGGTTCATGGAGCATTGTGATGACAATGGTCATGGCGAATTGTGATGACAATGTCATGGGGCATTGTGATGGCAGTGGTCATCTAGAAATGTGATTAAAGTTATTATGGAGCACAGGAATGAGAGGGGCCATGGAGCATTGTGATGACAAGTCTCATGGAGCATTGTGATGACAGGTGTCATGGAGCATCGTGATGACAAATGCCATTGAGAATTGTGATCAGAGGTGACATTGGGCATTGTGATGAAAGGGGTCATGGAGTACTGGGAGTACAGGGGCCATGGAGCCTTGTGATAACAAGTGACATGGAGAATAGTGATGACAGGCATCATAGAGCATTGTGATGACAAGTGCCATTTAGCATTTTGATGACAGGGGTCATCAGGCATTGTGTTGACGGGGGTCACGGAGCATTGTGATGACAAAGGCCATAGAGCATTGTGATGAGAGGGGTCATGGAGCATTGTGATGACATGGGCCATGGAGCATTGTGAAGACAAGATTCATGGAGCATTGTGATGACACAGGCATGAAGCATGGTGATGACAACAGACCTGGAGCATTGTGATGACAAGGGCATGGAGCATTGTGATTACAGGAGACTTGGGTCATTGTGATGAAATTGGCAGGGATCATTGTGATTAGAGGGATCATGGAGCATTGTGATGACAAGTGTCATGCAATATTGTGCTGACACAGATCATGGAGCATTTTGATGAGAGTGGCCTTGGAGCACAGTGATGAGAGACGTCATGGGGCATTATGGTGACAGTGGTCAAGGAGCATTGTGATGAAAGTGTTCATGGAGCAACGCGATTATCGGGACAATGGAGCATTGTGAATACAAAGGCCATGGAACATTGAGATAACAGAGTTCATGGAGCATTGTGATGACAAGGGTCTTGGGAGCTACTGATGACACGTTTCATACAGCATTGAGATGACAAGGGCCAAGGCGAATTGTGATGACATGTGTCATGGGGCATTGTGATGACATTTGTCATCTTGCATTGTGATGAGAGTGGTCATGTAGAATTTTGATTAAAGGTATCATGGAGCACTGTGATGACAAAGGCCAAGGAACATTGTGATGACAAGTGTCATTCAGCAATGTGATGACACGGGAATGGAGCATTATAATGACAAGTGTTCTGGAGCATTGTGATGACAAGGGTATGGAGTATTGTGATTACAGGGACCATGGAGCATTGTGATGACAACGGCATGGAGCACTGTGATGACATTGGTCATTGAGCATTGTGATTACAAAGACCATGAGGCATTGTGATGACAGTGGCCTTGGAGCATTGTGATGACAATGGTCATCAAGCATTGTGATGACAGGGGTCATAGAGCATTGTGATGAGAAAGACCATGGAGCATGGTGATGACAGAGGCCATGGAACATTGTGATGACCAGGCCATGTACCATTGTGATGACAAGGTCAGGGAACCTTGTGGTGACCGGGGTCATGGAGCATTTTGATGACAACTTTCATGGAACGTTGTGATGACAGGGGTCATGGAGCATTGTGATGAAAGTTGTCCTGGAGCATTGTGATGACAGCGGTCACAGAGAATTGGGATGAAAGGTATCATGCAGCATTGTGATGAAAACGGTCATGGATCATTTGGATGACAGGGGTCATGGAACATTCTGATAACAAGGTTCATAAAGCATTTTGATGACAGGGGTCATGGAGCATTGTGTTGACACGAGCATGGAGCATTGTAATGATAGGATATCTGGAGCATTGTGATGAAAAGGGGATGGAGCATTTTGATGACAGGGTCCAAGGAGAATTGTGCTGACAATGGCATGGAGCATTGTGATGAAAAGGGTACTGGAGCACTGTGAGGAAAGGAATCATGGATCATTGTGATGACAGGGGTCATGGAGCTTTGTGATGACACGGGTCATGGAGCATTGTGATGACACGGTCAAGGAACATTGCGATGACAAGAATTCTGGAGCATTGTGATGAAAGGGCATGGTGCATTGTGATGAAAGGTGACAAGGAGCATTGTGACGATATGGGCAGAGAACTTTTTGATGACAGGGGTCATGGAGCATTGTGATAAAAAGTGTCATGGAACATTGTACTGACAGGGATCATGGAGCTTTTTGGTAAGAGATGTCTTGGAGATTTGTGAAGGCAGGCGTCATGGGGCATTGTGATGACAGCGGTCTTGGAGCATTGTGATGAAAGGGGTCATGGAGCACTGTGATTACAGGGGCCATGGAGCATTGTGAATACAAAGGCTATGGAGCATTGAGATGACAGGGTTCATGGAGCATTGTGATGAAAGTGATCATGGATCATTGTGATGACAAGTGTCCTGAAACCTTGTGATGACACGGTTCATGGAGCATTGTTATGACAAGGACCATGGCGAATTGTGATGACATCTGAAATGGGGCATTGTGATGACAGTGGTCATGTAGAATTGTGATGAAAGGTATCAAGGAGCACTGTGATGACAGGGGCCATGGAACATTGTGATGACAAAGGCCATGGAGCATTGTGATGACAAGTGTCATGGGACATTTTGATGACATTGGCATGGAACATTATGATGACAAGAGTTCTGGAGAATTTTGATGACAAGGGCATGGAGCATTGTGATGACAGGGCCCATGGAGCATTGTGACGAAGAGGGCAGGGAACATTGTGATGACTGGGTTCATGGAGCCTTGTGATGAAAGGGGCCATGGAGCACTGAGATGACAGGCGTCTTGAGGTATGGTGATGACAGTGGTCATGGAGCATTGTGATGAAAGAGATCATGGAGCAATATGATAAGAGGGGACATGGAGCATTGTGATGACAGGTGTATTGGAGCATTGTGATGAAAATATTGATGGATCATTGTGATGACATGTCTCCTGGAACACTGTGATGACACGGTTCATCGAGTATTGTGATGACAAGGGTCATAGCGAATTGTGGTAACAGGTGTCATGGGGCATTGTGATGACATTGATCATCTAGGAATTGTGATGAAAGGTATCATGGAGCACTGTGATGACTGGGGGCATGAAGCATTGTAATGAAAATTGTCCTGGATTATTGTGATGACAGCAGTCATGGAGAATTGGGATGACAGGGATTATGCAGCATTGTGTTGACATGGGTATGGACTATTGTGATGACAATGGTCATGGAGCAATGTGATGAAAGTTTTCATGGAATATCGTGATGAAAAGTGCCTGGGAGCATTGTGACGATAAACGCCATGGAGCATTGTGATGACAAGTGTCATGGAGCATTGTAATGAAAGCTTTCATTGTGCACTGTGATGACAAGGGGGATGGAGTATTGTGATGAAACTGGTCCTGGAGCATTGTGATAACAAAAGCCATGGAGCATTGTGATGACAGGCATCATGGAGAATTGTGAAGAAAGGGGCCATGGGGAATTGTAATGACAATAGAGAAATGTGATGAAAATGGTCAGCGAGCATAGTGATTAAAGTGGTCATTGAGAATTGTGATGAAAAGTGACATAGAGCATTGTGATGACAAAGGTCATGGAGAACTGTGATGACCAGGGTCATGTAGCATTGTGATGACACGTTCATGGAACATTGTGATGACAAGAATTCTGGAGCATTGTGATGACAAGGGCCATGGAGCATTGGGATGCCACGGTCATGGAACATTGTGATGACAAAATTCTGGAGCTTTGTGAGGAAAAAGGCATGGAGCATTGTGATTATAGGGGACATGGAGCATTTTGATGACATGGGCAGGGAACACTGTGATGACAGGTGTTATGGAGCAATAGGATGACAAGTGTCATGGAGCACTGTGATGAGAGGGGCCTTGGAGAATTGTGATGACAGGCGTCATGAGGCATTGAGATGGCAGTGGTCATGGAGCATTATGATGAAAGGTGTTATGGAGCACTGTGATTACAGGGGCCATGGAGCATTGTGAATACAAAGGCCATGGAGCATTGAGATGACAGTGGTCATGGAGCATTGTGATGAAAGTGGTAATGGATCATTGTGATGACAAGTGTCCTGGGACCCTGTGATGACATGGTTCATGGAGCATTGTGATGACAATGGTCATGGCGAATTGTGATGACAATGTCATGGGGCATTGTGATGGCAGTGGTCATCTAGAAATGTGATTAAAGTTATTATGGAGCCCAGTAATGAGAGGGGCCATGGAGCATTGTGATGACAAGTCTCATGGAGCATTGTGATGACAGGTGTCATGGAGCATCGTGATGACAAATGCCATTGAGAATTGTGATCAGAGGTGACACTGGGCATTGGGATGAAAGGGGTCATGGAGTACTGGGAGTACAGGGGCCATGGAGCCTTGTGATAACAAGTGACATGGAGAATAGTGATGACAGGCATCATAGAGCATTGTGATGACAAGTGCCATTTAGCATTTTGATGACAGGGGTCATCAGGCACTGTGTTGACGGGGGTCACGGAGCATTGTGATGACAAAGGCCATAGAGCATTGTGATGAGAGGGGTCATGGAGCATTGTGATGACATGGGCCATGGAGCATTGTGAGGACAAGATTCATGGAGCATTGTGATGACACGGGTATGAAGCATGGTGATGACAACAGACCTGGAGCATTGTGATGACAAGGGCATGGAGCATGGTGATTACAGGAGACTTGGGTCATTGTGATGAAATTGGCAGGGATCATTGTGATTAGAGGGATCATGGAGCATTGTGATGACAAGTGTCATGCAATATTGTGCTGACACAGATCATGGGGCATTTTGATGAGAGTGGCCTTGGAGCACAGTGATGAGAGACGTCATGGGGCATTATGGTGACAGTGGTCAAGGAGCATTGTGATGAAAGTGTTCATGGAGCAACGCGATTATCGGGACAATGGAGCATTGTGAATACAAAGGCCATGGAACATTGAGATAACAGAGTTCATGGAGCATTGTGATGACAAGGGTCTTGGGAGCTACTGATGACACGTTTCATACAGCATTGAGATGACAAGGGCCAAGGCGAATTGTGATGACACGTGTCATGGGGCATTGTGATGACATTGGTCATCTTGCATTGTGATGAGAGTGGTCATGTAGAATTTTGATTAAAGGTATCATGGAGCACAGTGATGACAAAGGCCAAGGAACATTGTGATGACAAGTGTCATTCAGCAATGTGATGACACGGGAATGGAGCATTATGATGACAAGTGTTCTGGAGCATTGTGATGACAAGGGTATGGAGCATTGTGATTACAGGGACCATGGAGCATTGTGATGACAACGGCATGGAGCACTGTGATGACATTGGTCATTGAGCATTGTGATTACAAAGACCATGAGGCATTGTGATGACAGGGGCCTTGGAGCATTGTGATGACAATGGTCATCAAGCATTGTGATGACAGGAGTCATAGAGCATTGTGATGAGAAAGACCATGGAGCATGGTGATGACAGAGGCCATGGAACATTGTGATGACCAGGCCAAGTACCATTGTGATGACAAGGGCAGGGAACCTTGTGGTGACCGGGGTCATGGAGCATTTTGATGACAACTTTCATGGAACGTTGTGATGACAGGGGTCATGGAGCATTGTGATGAAAGTTGTCCTGGAGCATTGTGATGACAGCGGTCACAGAGAATTGGGATGAAAGGTATCATGCAGCATTGTGATGACAACGGTCATGGATCATTTTGATGACAGGGGTCATGGAACATTCTGATAACAAGGTTCATAAAGCATTTTGATGACAGGGGTCATGGAGCATTGTGTAGACACGAGCATGGAGCATTGTAATGATAGGATATCTGGAGCATTGTGATGAAAAGGGGATGGAGCATTTTGATGACATGGTCCAAGGAGAATTGTGCTGACAATGGCATGGAGCATTGTGATGAAAAGGGTACTGGAGCACTGTGAGGAAAGGAATCATGGATCATTGTGATGACAGGGGTCATGGAGCTTTGTGATGACACGGGTCATGGAGCATTGTGATGACACGGTCAAGGAACATTGCGATGACAAGAATTCTGGAGCATTGTGATGAAAGGGCATGGTGCATTGTGATGAAAGGTGACAAGGAGCATTGTGACGATATGGGCAGAGAACTTTTTGATGACGGGTCATGGAGCATTGTGATAAAAAGTGTCATGGAACATTGTACTGACAGGGATCATGGAGGTTTTTGGTAAGAGATGTCTTGGAGATTTGTGAAGGCAGGCGTCATGGGGCATTGTGATGACAGCGGTCTTGGAGCATTGGGATGAAAGGGGTCATGGAGCTCTGTGATTACAGGGGCCATGGAGCATTGTGAATACAAAGGCCATGGAGCATTGAGATGACAGGGTTCATGGAGCATTGTGATGAAAGTGATCATGGATCATTGTGATGACAAGTGTCCTGGAACCTTGTGATGACACAGTTCATGGAGCATTGTGATGACAAGGACCATGGCGAATTGTGGTATCATCTGTCATGGGGCATTGTGATGACAGTGGTCATGTAGAATTGTATTGAAAGGTAACATGGAGCACTCTGATGACAGGGGCCATGGAACATTGTGATGACAAAGGCCATGGAGCATTGTGATGACAAGTGTCATGGGGCATTTTGATGACATTGGCATGGAGCATTATGATGACAAGAGTTCTGGAGCATTTTGATGACCAGGGCATGGAACATTGTGATGAAAGTTGTCCTGGAGCATTGTGATGACAGCGGTCACAGAGGATTGGGATGAAAGGTATCATGCAACATTGCGATGACAACGGTCAGGGATTATTTTGATGACAGGGGTCATGGAACATTCTGATAACAAGTTTCATCAAGCATTTTGATGACAGGGGTCATGGAGCATTGTGTTGACACGGGCATGGAGCATTGTAATGATAGGATATCTGGAGCATTGTGATGAAAAGGGGATGGAGCATTTTGATGAGAGTGTCCAAGTAGCATTGTGCTGACAATGGCATGGAGCATTGTGATGAAAAGGGTACTGGAGCACTGTGAGGAAAGGAATCATGGATCATTGTGATGCCAGGGGTCATGGAGCTTTGTGATGACACGGGTCATGGAGCATTGTGATGACACGGTCAAGGAACATTGTGATGACAAGAAATCTGGAGCATTGTGATGAAAGGGCATGGAGCATTGTGATGAAAGGTGACAAGTAGCATTGTGATGATATGGGCAGAGAACTTTGTGATGACAGGGGTCATGGAGCATTGTGATGAAAAGTGTCATGGAACATTGTACTGACAGGGATCATGGAGCTTTTTGGTAAGGGAGCCCTTGGAGATTGGTGGTGGCAGGCGTCATGGGGCATTGTGATGACAGCGGTCTTGGAGCATTGTGATGAAAGGGGTCATGGAGCACTGTGATTACAGGGGCCATGGAGCATTGTGAATACAAAGGCTATGGAGCATTGAGATGACAGGGTTCATGGAGCATTGTGATGAAAGTGATCATGGATCATTGTGATGACAAGTGTCCTGAAACCTTGTGATGACACGGTTCATGGAGCATTGTTATGACAAGGACCATGGCGAATTGTGATGACATCTGAAATGGGGCATTGTGATGACAGTGGTCATGTAGAATTGTGATGAAAGGTATCAAGGAGCACTGTGATGACAGGGGCCATGGAACATTGTGATGACAAAGGCCATGGAGCATTGTGATGACAAGTGTCATGGGACATTTTGATGACATTGGCATGGAACATTATGATGACAAGAGTTCTGGAGAATTTTGATGACAAGGGCATGGAGCATTGTGATGACAGGGTCCATGGAGCATTGTGACGAAGAGGGCAGGGAACATGTGATGACTGGGTTCATGGAGCCTTGTGATGAAAGGGGCCATGGAGCACTGAGATGACAGGCGTCTTGAGGTATGGTGATGACAGTGGTCATGGAGCATTGTGATGAAAGAGATCATGGAGCAATATGATAAGAGGGGACATGGAGCATTGTGATGACAGGTGTATTGGAGCATTGTGATGAAAATATTAATGGATCATTGTGATGACATGTCTCCTGGAACACTGTGATGACACGGTTCATCGAGTATTGTGATGACAAGGGTCATAGCGAATTGTGGTAACAGGTGTCATGGGGCATTGTGATGACATTGATCATCTAGGAATTGTGATGAAAGGTATCATGGAGCACTGTGATGACTGGGGGCATGAAGCATTGTAATGAAAATTGTCCTGGATTATTGTGATGACAGCAGTCATGGAGAATTGGGATGACAGGGATTATGCAGCATTGTGTTGACATGGGTATGGACTATTTTGATGACAATGGTCATGGAGCAATGTGATGAAAGTTTTCATGGAATATCGTGATGAAAAGTGCCTGGGAGCATTGTGACGATAAACGCCATGGAGCATTGTGATGACAAGTGTCATGGAGCATTGTAATGAAAGCTTTCATTGTGCACTGTGATGACAAGGGGGATGGAGTATTGTGATGAAACTGGTCCTGGAGCATTGTGATAACAAAAGCCATGGAGCATTGTGATGACAGGCATCATGGAGAATTGTGAAGAAAGGGGCCATGGGGAATTGTAATGACAATAGAGAAATGTGATGAAAATGGTCAGCGAGCATAGTGATTAAAGTGGTCATTGAGAATTGTGATGAAAAGTGACATAGAGCATTGTGATGACAAAGGTCATGGAGAACTGTGATGACCAGGGTCATGTAGCATTGTGATGACACGTTCATGGAACATTGTGATGACAAGAATTCTGGAGCATTGTGATGACAAGGGCCATGGAGCATTGGGATGCCACGGTCATGGAACATTGTGATGACAAAATTCTGGAGCTTTGTGAGGAAAAAGGCATGGAGCATTGTGATTATAGGGGACATGGAGCATTTTGATGACATGGGCAGGGAACACTGTGATGACAGGTGTTATGGAGCAATAGGATGACAAGTGTCATGGAGCACTGTGATGAGAGGGGCCTTGGAGAATTGTGATGACAGGCGTCATGAGGCATTGAGATGGCAGTGGTCATGGAGCATTATGATGAAAGGTGTTATGGAGCACTGTGATTACAGGGGCCATGGAGCATTGTGAATACAAAAGCCATGGAGCATTGAGATGACAGTGGTCATGGAGCATTGTGATGAAAGTGGTAATGGATCATTGTGATGACAAGTGTCCTGGGACCCTGTGATGACATGGTTCATGGAGCATTGTGATGACAATGGTCATGGCGAATTGTGATGACAATGTCATGGGGCATTGTGATGGCAGTGGTCATCTAGAAATGTGATTAAAGTTATTATGGAGCACAGTAATGAGAGGGGCCATGGAGCATTGTGATGACAAGTCTCATGGAGCATTGTGATGACAGGTGTCATGGAGCATCGGGATGACAAATGCCATTGAGAATTGTGATCAGAGGTGACATTGGGCATTGTGATGAAAGGGGTCATGGAGTACTGGGAGTACAGGGGCCATGGAGCCTTGTGATAACAAGTGACATGGAGAATAGTGATGACAGGCATCATAGAGCATTGTGATGACAAGTGCCATTTAGCATTTTGATGACAGGGGTCATCAGGCATTGTGTTGACGGGGGTCACGGAGCATTGTGATGACAAAGGCCATAGAGCATTGTGATGAGAGGGGTCATGGAGCATTGTGATGACATGGGCCATGGAGCATTGTGAAGACAAGATTCATGGAGCATTGTGATGACACGGGCATGAAGCATGGTGATGACAACAGACCTGGAGCATTGTGATGATAAGGGCATGGAGCATTGTGATTACAGGAGACTTGGGTCATTGTGATGAAATTGGCAGGGATCATTGTGATTAGAGGGATCATGGAGCATTGTGATGACAAGTGTCATGCAATATTGTGCTGACACAGATCATGGAGCATTTTGATGAGAGTGGCCTTGGAGCACAGTGATGAGAGACGTCATGGGGCATTATGGTGACAGTGGTCAAGGAGCATTGTGATGAAAGTGTTCATGGAGCAACGCGATTATCGGGACAATGGAGCATTGTGAATACAAAGGCCATGGAATATTGAGATAACAGAGTTCATGGAGCATTGTGATGACAAGGGTCTTGGGAGCTACTGATGACACGTTTCATACAGCATTGAGATGACAAGGGCCAAGGCGAATTGTGATGACACGTGTCATGGGGCATTGTGATGACATTGGTCATCTTGCATTGTGATGAGAGTGGTCATGTAGAATTTTGATTAAAGGTATCATGGAGCACTGTGATGACAAAGGCCAAGGAACATTGTGATGACAAGTGTCATTCAGCAATGTGATGACACGGGAATGGAGCATTATGATGACAAGTGTTCTGGAGCATTGTGATGACAAGGGTATGGAGCATTGTGATTACAGGGACCATGGAGCATTGTGATGACAACGGCATGGAGCACTGTGATGACATTGGTCATTGAGCATTGTGATTACAAAGACCATGAGGCATTGTGATGACAGGGGCCTTGGAGCATTGTGATGACAATGGTCATCAAGCATTGTGATGACAGGGGTCATAGAGCATTGTGATGAGAAAGACCATGGAGCATGGTGATGACAGAGGCCATGGAACATTGTGATGACCAGGCCATGTACCATTGTGATGACAAGGGCAGGGAAGCTTGTGGTGACCGGGGTCATGGAGCATTTTGATGACAACTTTCATGGAACGTTGTGATGACAGGGGTCATGGAGCATTGTGATGAAAGTTGTCCTGGAGCATTGTGATGACAGCGGTCACAGAGAATTGGGATGAAAGGTATCATGCAGCATTGTGATGACAACGGTCATGGATCATTTGGATGACAGGGGTCATGGAACATTCTGATAACAAGGTTCATAAAGCATTTTGATGACAGGGGTCATGGAGCATTGTGTAGACACGAGCATGGAGCATTGTAATGATAGGATATCTGGAGCATTGTGATGAAAAGGGGATGGAGCATTTTGATGACAGGGTCCAAGGAGAATTGTGCTGACAATGGCATGGAGCATTGTGATGAAAAGGGTACTGGAGCACTGTGAGGAAAGGAATCATGGATCATTGTGATGCCAGGGGTCATGGAGCTTTGTGATGACAAGGGTCATGGAGCATTGTGATGACACGGTCAAGGAACATTGCGATGACAAGAATTCTGGAGCATTGTGATGAAAGGGCATGGTGCATTGTGATGAAAGGTGACAAGGAGCATTGTGACGATATGGGCAGAGAACTTTTTGATGACAGGGGTCATGGAGCATTGTGATAAAAAGTGTCATGGAACATTGTACTGACAGGGATCATGGAGCTTTTTGGTAAGAGAGGTCGTGGAGATTTGTGAAGGCAGGCGTCATGGGGCATTGTGATGACAGCGGTCTTGGAGCATTGGGATGAAAGGGGTCATGGAGCTCTGTGATTACAGGGGCCATGGAGCATTGTGAATACAAAGGCCATGGAGCATTGAGATGACAGGGTTCATGGAGCATTGTGATGAAAGTGATCATGGATCATTGTGATGACAAGTGTCCTGGAACCTTGTGATGACACAGTTCATGGAGCATTGTGATGACAAGGACCATGGCGAATTGTGGTATCATCTGTCATGGGGCATTGTGATGACAGTGGTCATGTAGAATTGTATTGAAAGGTAACATGGAGCACTCTGATGACAGGGGCCATGGAACATTGTGATGACAAAGGCCATGGAGCATTGTGATGACAAGTGTCATGGGGCATTTTGATGACATTGGCATGGAGCATTATGATGACAAGAGTTCTGGAGCATTTTGATGACCAGGGCATGGAACATTGTGATGAAAGTTGTCCTGGAGCATTGTGATGACAGCGGTCACAGAGGATTGGGATGAAAGGTATCATGCAGCATTGCGATGACAACGGTCAGGGATCATTTTGATGACAGGGGTCATGGAACATTCTGATAACAAGTTTCATCAAGCATTTTGATGACAGGGGTCATTGAGCATTGTGTTGACACGGGCATGGAGCATTGTAATGATAGGATATCTGGAGCATTGTGATGAAAAGGGGATGGAGCATTTTGATGACAGTGTCCAAGTAGCATTGTGCTGACAATGGCATGGAGCATTGTGATGAAAAGGGTACTGGAGCACTGTGAGGCAAGGAATCATGGATCATTGTGATGCCAGGGGTCATGGAGCTTTGTGATGACACGGGTCATGGAGCATTGTGATGACACGGTCAAGGAACATTGTGATGACAAGAAATCTGGAGCATTGTGATGAAAGGGCATGGAGCATTGTGATGAAAGGTGACAAGTAGCATTGTGATGATATGGGCAGAGAACTTTGTGATGACAGGGGTCATGGAGCATTGTGATGAAAAGTGTCATGGAACATTGTACTGACAGGGATCATGGAGCTTTTTGGTAAGGGAGCCCTTGGAGATTGGTGGTGGCAGGCGTCATGGGGCATTGTGATGACAGCGGTCTTGGAGCATTGTGATGAAAGGGGTCATGGAGCACTGTGATTACAGGGGCCATGGAGCATTGTGAATACAAAGGCTATGGAGCATTGAGATGACAGGGTTCATGGAGCATTGTGATGAAAGTGATCATGGATCATTGTGATGACAAGTGTCCTGAAACCTTGTGATGACACGGTTCATGGAGCATTGTTATGACAAGGACCATGGCGAATTGTGATGACATCTGAAATGGGGCATTGTCATGACAGTGGTCATGTAGAATTGTGATGAAAGGTATCAAGGAGCACTGTGATGACAGGGGCCATGGAACATTGTGATGACAAAGGCCATGGAGCATTGTGATGACAAGTGTCATGGGACATTTTGATGACATTGGCATGGAACATTATGATGACAAGAGTTCTGGAGAATTTTGATGACAAGGGCATGGAGCATTGTGATGACAGGGCCCATGGAGCATTGTGACGAAGAGGGCAGGGAACATTGTGATGACTGGGTTCATGGAGCCTTGTGATGAAAGGGGCCATGGAGCACTGAGATGACAGGCGTCTTGAGGTATGGTGATGACAGTGGTCATGGAGCATTGTGATGAAAGAGATCATGGAGCAATATGATAAGAGGGGACATGGAGCATTGTGATGACAGGTGTATTGGAGCATTGTGATGAAAATATTGATGGATCATTGTGATGACATGTGTCCTGGAACACTGTGATGACACGGTTCATCGAGTATTGTGATGACAAGGGTCATAGCGAATTGTGGTAACAGGTGTCATGGGGCATTGTGATGACATTGATCATCTAGGAATTGTGATGAAAGGTATCATGGAGCACTGTGATGACTGGGGGCATGAAGCATTGTAATGAAAATTGTCCTGGATTATTGTGATGACAGCAGTCATGGAGAATTGGGATGACAGGGATTATGCAGCATTGTGTTGACATGGGTATGGACTATTGTGATGACAATGGTCATGGAGCAATGTGATGAAAGTTTTCATGGAATATCGTGATGAAAAGTGCCTGGGAGCATTGTGACGATAAACGCCATGGAGCATTGTGATGACAAGTGTCATGGAGCATTGTAATGAAAGCTTTCATTGTGCACTGTGATGACAAGGGGGATGGAGTATTGTGATGAAACTGGTCCTGGAGCATTGTGATAACAAAAGCCATGGAGCATTGTGATGACAGGCATCATGGAGAATTGTGAAGAAAGGGGCCATGGGGAATTGTAATGACAATAGAGAAATGTGATGAAAATGGTCAGCGAGCATAGTGATTAAAGTGGTCATTGAGAATTGTGATGAAAAGTGACATAGAGCATTGTGATGACAAAGGTCATGGAGAACTGTGATGACCAGGGTCATGTAGCATTGTGATGACACGTTCATGGAACATTGTGATGACAAGAATTCTGGAGCATTGTGATGACAAGGGCCATGGAGCATTGGGATGCCACGGTCATGGAACATTGTGATGACAAAATTCTGGAGCTTTGTGAGGAAAAAGGCATGGAGCATTGTGATTATAGGGGACATGGAGCATTTTGATGACATGGGCAGGGAACACTGTGATGACAGGTGTTATGGAGCAATGGGATGACAAGTGTCATGGAGCACTGTGATGAGAGGGGCCTTGGAGAATTGTGATGACAGGCGTCATGAGGCATTGAGATGGCAGTGGTCATGGAGCATTATGATGAAAGGTGTTATGGAGCACTGTGATTACAGGGGCCATGGAGCATTGTGAATACAAAGGCCATGGAGCATTGAGATGACAGTGGTCATGGAGCATTGTGATGAAAGTGGTAATGGATCATTGTGATGACAAGTGTCCTGGGACCCTGTGAAGACATGGTTCATGGAGCATTGTGATGACAATGGTCATGGCGAATTGTGATGACAATGTCATGGGGCATTGTGATGGCAGTGGTCATCTAGAAATGTGATTAAAGTTATTATGGAGCACAGGAATGAGAGGGGCCATGGAGCATTGTGATGACAAGTCTCATGGAGCATTGTGATGACAGGTGTCATGGAGCATCGTGATGACAAATGCCATTGAGAATTGTGATCAGAGGTGACATTGGGCATTGTGATGAAAGGGGTCATGGAGTACTGGGAGTACAGGGGCCATGGAGCCTTGTGATAACAAGTGACATGGAGAATAGTGATGACAGGCATCATAGAGCATTGTGATGACAAGTGCCATTTAGCATTTTGATGACAGGGGTCATCAGGCATTGTGTTGACGGGGGTCACGGAGCATTGTGATGACAAAGGCCATAGAGCATTGTGATGAGAGGGGTCATGGAGCATTGTGATGACATGGGCCATGGAGCATTGTGAAGACAAGATTCATGGAGCATTGTGATGACACAGGCATGAAGCATGGTGATGACAACAGACCTGGAGCATTGTGATGACAAGGGCATGGAGCATTGTGATTACAGGAGACTTGGGTCATTGTGATGAAATTGGCAGGGATCATTGTGATTAGAGGGATCATGGAGCATTGTGATGACAAGTGTCATGCAATATTGTGCTGACACAGATCATGGAGCATTTTGATGAGAGTGGCCTTGGAGCACAGTGATGAGAGACGTCATGGGGCATTATGGTGACAGTGGTCAAGGAGCATTGTGATGAAAGTGTTCATGGAGCAACGCGATTATCGGGACAATGGAGCATTGTGAATACAAAGGCCATGGAACATTGAGATAACAGAGTTCATGGAGCATTGTGATGACAAGGGTCTTGGGAGCTACTGATGACACGTTTCATACAGCATTGAGATGACAAGGGCCAAGGCGAATTGTGATGACATGTGTCATGGGGCATTGTGATGACATTGGTCATCTTGCATTGTGATGAGAGTGGTCATGTAGAATTTTGATTAAAGGTATCATGGAGCACTGTGATGACAAAGGCCAAGGAACATTGTGATGACAAGTGTCATTCAGCAATGTGATGACACGGGAATGGAGCATTATAATGACAAGTGTTCTGGAGCATTGTGATGACAAGGGTATGGAGCATTGTGATTACAGGGACCATGGAGCATTGTGATGACAACGGCATGGAGCACTGTGATGACATTGGTCATTGAGCATTGTGATTACAAAGACCATGAGGCATTGTGATGACAATGGCCTTGGAGCATTGTGATGACAATGGTCATCAAGCATTGTGATGACAGGGGTCATAGAGCATTGTGATGAGAAAGACCATGGAGCATGGTGATGACAGAGGCCATGGAACATTGTGATGACCAGGCCATGTACCATTGTGATGACAAGGTCAGGGAACCTTGTGGTGACCGGGGTCATGGAGCATTTTGATGACAACTTTCATGGAACGTTGTGATGACAGGGGTCATGGAGCATTGTGATGAAAGTTGTCCTGGAGCATTGTGATGACAGCGGTCACAGAGAATTGGGATGAAAGGTATCATGCAGCATTGTGATGAAAACGGTCATGGATCATTTGGATGACAGGGGTCATGGAACATTCTGATAACAAGGTTCATAAAGCATTTTGATGACAGGGGTCATGGAGCATTGTGTTGACACGAGCATGGAGCATTGTAATGATAGGATATCTGGAGCATTGTGATGAAAAGGGGATGGAGCATTTTGATGACAGGGTCCAAGGAGAATTGTGCTGACAATGGCATGGAGCATTGTGATGAAAAGGGTACTGGAGCACTGTGAGGAAAGGAATCATGGATCATTGTGATGACAGGGGTCATGGAGCTTTGTGATGACACGGGTCATGGAGCATTGTGATGACACGGTCAAGGAACATTGCGATGACAAGAATTCTGGAGCATTGTGATGAAAGGGCATGGTGCATTTTGATGAAAGGTGACAAGGAGCATTGTGACGATATGGGCAGAGAACTTTTTGATGACAGGGGTCATGGAGCATTGTGATAAAAAGTGTCATGGAACATTGTACTGACAGGGATCATGGAGCTTTTTGGTAAGAGATGTCTTGGAGATTTGTGAAGGCAGGCGTCATGGGGCATTGTGATGACAGCGGTCTTGGAGCATTAGGATGAAAGGGGTCATGGAGCTCTGTGATTACAGGGGCCATGGAGCATTGTGAATACAAAGGCCATGGAGCATTGAGATGACAGGGTTCATGGAGCATTGTGATGAAAGTGATCATGGATCATTGTGATGACAAGTTTCCTGGAACCTTGTGATGACACAGTTCATGGAGCATTGTGATGACAAGGACCATGGCGAATTGTGGTATCATCTGTCATGGGGCATTGTGATGACAGTGGTCATGTAGAATTGTATTGAAAGGTAACATGGGGCACTCTGATGACAGGGGCCATGGAACATTGTGATGACAAAGGCCATGGAGCATTGTGATGACAAGTGTCATGGGGCATTTTGATGACATTGGCATGGAGCATTATGATGACAAGAGTTCTGGAGCATTTTGATGACCAGGGCATGGAGCATTGTGATGAAAGTTGTCCTGGAGCATTGTGATGACAGCGGTCACAGAGGATTGGGATGAAAGGTATCATGCAGCATTGCGATGACAACGGTCAGGGATCATTTTGATGACAGGGGTCATGGAACATTCTGATAACAAGTTTCATCAAGCATTTTGATGACAGGGGTCATGGAGCATTGTGTTGACACGGGCATGGAGCATTGTAATGATAGGATATCTGGAGCATTGTGATGAAAAGGGGATGGAGCATTTTGATGACAGTGTCCAAGTAGCATTGTGCTGACAATGGCATGGAGCATTGTGATGAAAAGGGTACTGGAGCACTGTGAGGAAAGGAATCATGGATCATTGTGATGCCAGGGGTCATGGAGCTTTGTGATGACACGGGTCATGGAGCATTGTGATGACACGGTAAAGGAACATTGTGATGACAAGAAATCTGGTGCATTGTGATGAAAGGGCATGGAGCATTGTGATGAAAGGTGACAAGTAACATTGTGATGATATGGGCAGAGAACTTTGTGATGACAGGGTTCATGGAGCATTGTGATGAAAAGTGTCATGGAACATTGTACTGACAGGGATCATGGAGCTTTTTGGTAAGGGAGCCCTTGGAGATTGGTGGTGGCAGGCGTCATGGGGCATTGTGATGACAGCGGTCTTGGAGCATTGTGATGAAAGGGGTCATGGAGCACTGTGATTACAGGGGCCATGGAGCATTGTGAATACAAAGGCTATGGAGCATTGAGATGACAGTGTTCATGGAGCATTGTGATGAAAGTGATCATGGATCATTGTGATGACAAGTGTCCTGAAACCTTGTGATGACACGGTTCATGGAGCATTGTTATGACAAGGACCATGGCGAATTGTGATGACATCTGAAATGGGGCATTGTGATGACAGTGGTCATGTAGAATTGTGATGAAAGGTATCAAGGAGCACTGTGATGACAGGGGCCATGGAACATTGTGATGACAAAGGCCATGGAGCATTGTGATGACAAGTGTCATGGGACATTTTGATGACATTGGCATGGAACATTATGATGACAAGAGTTCTGGAGAATTTTGATGACAAGGGCATGGAGCATTGTGATGACAGGGCCCATGGAGCATTGTGACGAAGAGGGCAGGGAACATTGTGATGACTGGGTTCATGGAGCCTTGTGATGAAAGGGGCCATGGAGCACTGAGATGACAGGCGTCTTGAGGTATGGTGATGACAGTGGTCATGGAGCATTGTGATGAAAGAGATCATGGAGCAATATGATAAGAGGGGACATGGAGCATTGTGATGACAGGTGTATTGGAGCATTGTGATGAAAATATTGATGGATCATTGTGATGACATGTGTCCTGGAACACTGTGATGACACGGTTCATCGAGTATTGTGATGACAAGGGTCATAGCGAATTGTGGTAACAGGTGTCATGGGGCATTGTGATGACATTGATCATCTAGGAATTGTGATGAAAGGTATCATGGAGCACTGTGATGACTGGGGGCATGAAGCATTGTAATGAAAATTGTCCTGGATTATTGTGATGACAGCAGTCATGGAGAATTGGGATGACAGGGATTATGCAGCATTGTGTTGACATGGGTATGGACTATTGTGATGACAATGGTCATGGAGCAATGTGATGAAAGTTTTCATGGAATATCGTGATGAAAAGTGCCTGGGAGCATTGTGACGATAAACGCCATGGAGCATTGTGATGACAAGTGTCATGGAGCATTGTAATGAAAGCTTTCATTGTGCACTGTGATGACAAGGGGGATGGAGTATTGTGATGAAACTGGTCCTGGAGCATTGTGATAACAAAAGCCATGGAGCATTGTGATGACAGGCATCATGGAGAATTGTGAAGAAAGGGGCCATGGGGAATTGTAATGACAATAGAGAAATGTGATGAAAATGGTCAGCGAGCATAGTGATTAAAGTGGTCATTGAGAATTGTGATGAAAAGTGACATAGAGCATTGTGATGACAAAGGTCATGGAGAACTGTGATGACCAGGGTCATGTAGCATTGTGATGACACGTTCATGGAACATTGTGATGACAAGAATTCTGGAGCATTGTGATGACAAGGGCCATGGAGCATTGGGATGCCACGGTCATGGAACATTGTGATGACAAAATTCTGGAGCTTTGTGAGGAAAAAGGCATGGAGCATTGTGATTATAGGGGACATGGAGCATTTTGATGACATGGGCAGGGAACACTGTGATGACAGGTGTTATGGAGCAATAGGATGACAAGTGTCATGGAGCACTGTGATGAGAGGGGCCTTGGAGAATTGTGATGACAGGCGTCATGAGGCATTGAGATGGCAGTGGTCATGGAGCATTATGATGAAAGGTGTTATGGAGCACTGTGATTACAGGGGCCATGGAGCATTGTGAATACAAAGGCCATGGAGCATTGAGATGACAGTGGTCATGGAGCATTGTGATGAAAGTGGTAATGGATCATTGTGATGACAAGTGTCCTGGGACCCTGTGATGACATGGTTCATGGAGCATTGTGATGACAATGGTCATGGCGAATTGTGATGACAATGTCATGGGGCATTGTGATGGCAGTGGTCATCTAGAAATGTGATTAAAGTTATTATGGAGCACAGTAATGAGAGGGGCCATGGAGCATTGTGATGACAAGTCTCATGGAGCATTGTGATGACAGGTGTCATGGAGCATCGTGATGACAAATGCCATTGAGAATTGTGATCAGAGGTGACATTGGGCATTGTGATGAAAGGGGTCATGGAGTACTGGGAGTACAGGGGCCATGGAGCCTTGTGATAACAAGTGACATGGAGAATAGTGATGACAGGCATCATAGAGCATTGTGATGACAAGTGCCATTTAGCATTTTGATGACAGGGGTCATCAGGCATTGTGTTGACGGGGGTCACGGAGCATTGTGATGACAAAGGCCATAGAGCATTGTGATGAGAGGGGTCATGGAGCATTGTGATGACATGGGCCATGGAGCATTGTGAAGACAAGATTCATGGAGCATTGTGATGACACGGGCATGAAGCATGGTGATGACAACAGACCTGGAGCATTGTGATGACAAGGGCATGGAGCATTGTGATTACAGGAGACTTGGGTCATTGTGATGAAATTGGCAGGGATCATTGTGATTAGAGGGATCATGGAGCATTGTGATGACAAGTGTCATGCAATATTGTGCTGACACAGATCATGGAGCATTTTGATGAGAGTGGCCTTGGAGCACAGTGATGAGAGACGTCATGGGGCATTATGGTGACAGTGGTCAAGGAGCATTGTGATGAAAGTGTTCATGGAGCAACGCGATTATCGGGACAATGGAGCATTGTGAATACAAAGGCCATGGAACATTGAGATAACAGAGTTCATGGAGCATTGTGATGACAAGGGTCTTGGGAGCTACTGATGACACGTTTCATACAGCATTGAGATGACAAGGGCCAAGGCGAATTGTGATGACACGTGTCATGGGGCATTGTGATGACATTGGTCATCTTGCATTGTGATGAGAGTGGTCATGTAGAATTTTGATTAAAGGTATCATGGAGCACAGTGATGACAAAGGCCAAGGAACATTGTGATGACAAGTGTCATTCAGCAATGTGATGACACGGGAATGGAGCATTATGATGACAAGTGTTCTGGAGCATTGTGATGACAAGGGTATGGAGCATTGTGATTACAGGGACCATGGAGCATTGTGATGACAACGGCATGGAGCACTGTGATGACATTGGTCATTGAGCATTGTGATTACAAAGACCATGAGGCATTGTGATGACAGGGGCCTTGGAGCATTGTGATGACAATGGTCATCAAGCATTGTGATGACAGGAGTCATAGAGCATTGTGATGAGAAAGACCATGGAGCATGGTGATGACAGAGGCCATGGAACATTGTGATGACCAGGCCAAGTACCATTGTGATGACAAGGGCAGGGAACCTTGTGGTGACCGGGGTCATGGAGCATTTTGATGACAACTTTCATGGAACGTTGTGATGACAGGGGTCATGGAGCATTGTGATGAAAGTTGTCCTGGAGCATTGTGATGACAGCGGTCACAGAGAATTGGGATGAAAGGTATCATGCAGCATTGTGATGACAACGGTCATGGATCATTTTGATGACAGGGGTCATGGAACATTCTGATAACAAGGTTCATAAAGCATTTTGATGACAGGGGTCATGGAGCATTGTGTTGACACGAGCATGGAGCATTGTAATGATAGGATATCTGGAGCATTGTGATGAAAAGGGGATGGAGCATTTTGATGACATGGTCCAAGGAGAATTGTGCTGACAATGGCATGGAGCATTGTGATGAAAAGGGTACTGGAGCACTGTGAGGAAAGGAATCATGGATCATTGTGATGCCAGGGGTCATGGAGCTTTGTGATGACAAGGGTCATGGAGCATTGTGATGACACGGTCAAGGAACATTGCGATGACAAGAATTCTGGAGCATTGTGATGAAAGGGCATGGTGCATTGTGATGAAAGGTGACAAGGAGCATTGTGACGATATGGGCAGAGAACTTTTTGATGACAGGGGTCATGGAGCATTGTGATAAAAAGTGTCATGGAACATTGTACTGACAGGGATCATGGAGCTTTTTGGTAAGAGAGGTCGTGGAGATTTGTGAAGGCAGGCGTCATGGGGCATTGTGATGACAGCGGTCTTGGAGCATTGGGATGAAAGGGGTCATGGAGCTCTGTGATTACAGGGGCCATGGAGCATTGTGAATACAAAGGCCATGGAGCATTGAGATGACAGGGTTCATGGAGCATTGTGATGAAAGTGATCATGGATCATTGTGATGACAAGTGTCCTGGAACCTTGTGATGACACAGTTCATGGAGCATTGTGATGACAAGGACCATGGAGAATTGTGGTATCATCTGTCATGGGGCATTGTGATGACAGTGGTCATGTAGAATTGTATTGAAAGGTAACATGGAGCACTCTGATGACAGGGGCCATGGAACATTGTGATGACAAAGGCCATGGAGCATTGTGATGACAAGTGTCATGGGGCATTTTGATGACATTGGCATGGAGCATTATGATGACAAGAGTTCTGGAGCATTTTGATGACCAGGGCATGGAGCATTGTGATGAAAGTTGTCCTGGAGCATTGTGATGACAGCGGTCACAGAGGATTGGGATGAAAGGTATCATGCAGCATTGCGATGACAACGGTCAGGGATCATTTTGATGACAGGGGTCATGGAACATTCTGATAACAAGTTTCATCAAGCATTTTGATGACAGGGGTCATGGAGCATTGTGTTGACACGGGCATGGAGCATTGTAATGATAGGATATCTGGAGCATTGTGATGAAAAGGGGATGGAGCATTTTGATGACAGTGTCCAAGTAGCATTGTGCTGACAATGGCATGGAGCATTGTGATGAAAAGGGTACTGGAGCACTGTGAGGAAAGGAATCATGGATCATTGTGATGCCAGGGGTCATGGAGCTTTGTGATGACACGGGTCATGGAGCATTGTGATGACACGGTCAAGGAACATTGTGATGACAAGAAATCTGGAGCATTGTGATGAAAGGGCATGGAGCATTGTGATGAAAGGTGACAAGTAGCATTGTGATGATATGGGCAGAGAACTTTGTGATGACAGGGGTCATGGAGCATTGTGATGAAAAGTGTCATGGAACATTGTACTGACAGGGATCATGGAGCTTTTTGGTAAGGGAGCCCTTGGAGATTGGTGGTGGCAGGCGTCATGGGGCATTGTGATGACAGCGGTCTTGGAGCATTGTGATGAAAGGGGTCATGGAGCACTGTGATTACAGGGGCCATGGAGCATTGTGAATACAAAGGCTATGGAGCATTGAGATGACAGGGTTCATGGAGCATTGTGATGAAAGTGATCATGGATCATTGTGATGACAAGTGTCCTGAAACCTTGTGATGACACGGTTCATGGAGCATTGTTATGACAAGGACCATGGCGAATTGTGATGACATCTGAAATGGGGCATTGTGATGACAGTGGTCATGTAGAATTGTGATGAAAGGTATCAAGGAGCACTGTGATGACAGGGGCCATGGAACATTGTGATGACAAAGGCCATGGAGCATTGTGATGACAAGTGTCATGGGACATTTTGATGACATTGGCATGGAACATTATGATGACAAGAGTTCTGGAGAATTTTGATGACAAGGGCATGGAGCATTGTGATGACAGGGCCCATGGAGCATTGTGACGAAGAGGGCAGGGAACATTGTGATGACTGGGTTCATGGAGCCTTGTGATGAAAGGGGCCATGGAGCACTGAGATGACAGGCGTCTTGAGGTATGGTGATGACAGTGGTCATGGAGCATTGTGATGAAAGAGATCATGGAGCAATATGATAAGAGGGGACATGGAGCATTGTGATGACAGGTGTATTGGAGCATTGTGATGAAAATATTAATGGATCATTGTGATGACATGTGTCCTGGAACACTGTGATGACACGGTTCATCGAGTATTGTGATGACAAGGGTCATAGCGAATTGTGATAACAGGTGTCATGGGGCATTGTGATGACATTGATCATCTAGGAATTGTGATGAAAGGTATCATGGAGCACTGTGATGACTGGGGGCATGAAGCATTGTAATGAAAATTGTCCTGGATTATTGTGATGACAGCAGTCATGGAGAATTGGGATGACAGGGATTATGCAGCATTGTGTTGACATGGGTATGGACTATTGTGATGACAATGGTCATGGAGCAATGTGATGAAAGTTTTCATGGAATATCGTGATGAAAAGTGCCTGGGAGCATTGTGACGATAAACGCCATGGAGCATTGTGATGACAAGTGTCATGGAGCATTGTAATGAAAGCTTTCATTGTGCACTGTGATGACAAGGGGGATGGAGTATTGTGATGAAACTGGTCCTGGAGCATTGTGATAACAAAAGCCATGGAGCATTGTGATGACAGGCATCATGGAGAATTGTGAAGAAAGGGGCCATGGGGAATTGTAATGACAATAGAGAAATGTGATGAAAATGGTCAGCGAGCATAGTGATTAAAGTGGTCATTGAGAATTCTGATGAAAAGTGACATAGAGCATTGTGATGACAAAGGTCATGGAGAACTGTGATGACCAGAGTCATGTAGCATTGTGATGACACGTTCATGGAACATTGTGATGACAAGAATTCTGGAGCATTGTGATGACAAGGGCCATGGAGCATTGGGATGCCACGGTCATGGAACATTGTGATGACAAAATTCTGGAGCTTTGTGAGGAAAAAGGCATGGAGCATTGTGATTATAGGGGACATGGAGCATTTTGATGACATGGGCAGGGAACACTGTGATGACAGGTGTTATGGAGCAATAGGATGACAAGTGTCATGGAGCACTATGATGAGAGGGGCCTTGGAGAATTGTGATGACAGGCGTCATGAGGCATTGAGATGGCAGTGGTCATGGAGCATTATGATGAAAGGTGTTATGGAGCACTGTGATTACAGGGGCCATGGAGCATTGTGAATACAAAAGCCATGGAGCATTGAGATGACAGTGGTCATGGAGCATTGTGATGAAAGTGGTAATGGATCATTGTGATGACAAGTGTCCTGGGACCCTGTGATGACATGGTTCATGGAGCATTGTGATGACAATGGTCATGGCGAATTGTGATGACAATGTCATGGGGCATTGTGATGGCAGTGGTCATCTAGAAATGTGATTAAAGTTATTATGGAGCACAGTAATGAGAGGGGCCATGGAGCATTGTGATGACAAGTCTCATGGAGCATTGTGATGACAGGTGTCATGGAGCATCGTGATGACAAATGCCATTGAGAATTGTGATCAGAGGTGACATTGGGCATTGTGATGAAAGGGGTCATGGAGTACTGGGAGTACAGGGGCCATGGAGCCTTGTGATAACAAGTGACATGGAGAATAGTGATGACAGGCATCATAGAGCATTGTGATGACAAGTGCCATTTAGCATTTTGATGACAGGGGTCATCAGGCATTGTGTTGACGGGGGTCACGGAGCATTGTGATGACAAAGGCCATAGAGCATTGTGATGAGAGGGGTCATGGAGCATTGTGATGACATGGGCCATGGAGCATTGTGAAGACAAGATTCATGGAGCATTGTGATGACACGGGCATGAAGCATGGTGATGACAACAGACCTGGAGCATTGTGATGACAAGGGCATGGAGCATTGTGATTACAGGAGACTTGGGTCATTGTGATGAAATTGGCAGGGATCATTGTGATTAGAGGGATCATGGAGCATTGTGATGACAAGTGTCATGCAATATTGTGCTGACACAGATCATGGAGCATTTTGATGAGAGTGGCCTTGGAGCACAGTGATGAGAGACGTCATGGGGCATTATGGTGACAGTGGTCAAGGAGCATTGTGATGAAAGTGTTCATGGAGCAACGCGATTATCGGGACAATGGAGCATTGTGAATACAAAGGCCATGGAACATTGAGATAACAGAGTTCATGGAGCATTGTGATGACAAGGGTCTTGGGAGCTACTGATGACACGTTTCATACAGCATTGAGATGACAAGGGCCAAGGCGAATTGTGATGACACGTGTCATGGGGCATTGTGATGACATTGGTCATCTTGCATTGTGATGAGAGTGGTCATGTAGAATTTTGATTAAAGGTATCATGGAGCACTGTGATGACAAAGGCCAAGGAACATTGTGATGACAAGTGTCATTCAGCAATGTGATGACACGGGAATGGAGCATTATGATGACAAGTGTTCTGGAGCATTGTGATGACAAGGGTATGGAGCATTGTGATTACAGGGACCATGGAGCATTGTGATGACAACGGCATGGAGCACTGTGATGACATTGGTCATTGAGCATTGTGATTACAAAGACCATGAAGCATTGTGATGACAGGGGCCTTGGAGCATTGTGATGACAATGGTCATCAAGCATTGTGATGACAGGGGTCATAGAGCATTGTGATGAGAAAGACCATGGAGCATGGTGATGAGAGAGGCCATGGAACATTGTGATGACCAGGCCATGTACCATTGTGATGACAAGGTCAGGGAACCTTGTGGTGACCGGGGTCATGGAGCATTTTGATGACAACTTTCATGGAACGTTGTGATGACAGGGGTCATGGAGCATTGTGATGAAAGTTGTCCTGGAGCATTGTGATGACAGCGGTCACAGAGAATTGGGATGAAAGGTATCATGCAGCATTGTGATGACAACGGTCATGGATCATTTTGATGACAGGGGTCATGGAACATTCTGATAACAAGGTTCATAAAGCATTTTGATGACAGGGGTCATGGAGCATTGTGTTGACACGAGCATGGAGCATTGTAATGATAGGATATCTGGAGCATTGTGATGAAAAGGGGATGGAGCATTTTGATGACATGGTCCAAGGAGAATTGTGCTGACAATGGCATGGAGCATTGTGATGAAAAGGGTACTGGAGCACTGTGAGGAAAGGAATCATGGATCATTGTGATGCCAGGGGTCATGGAGCTTTGTGATGACAAGGGTCATGGAGCATTGTGATGACACGGTCAAGGAACATTGCGATGACAAGAATTCTGGAGCATTGTGATGAAAGGGCATGGTGCATTGTGATGAAAGGTGACAAGGAGCATTGTGACGATATGGGCAGAGAACTTTTTGATGACAGGGGTCATGGAGCATTGTGATAAAAAGTGTCATGGAACATTGTACTGACAGGGATCATGGAGCTTTTTGGTAAGAGAGGTCGTGGAGATTTGTGAAGGCAGGCGTCATGGGGCATTGTGATGACAGCGGTCTTGGAGCATTGGGATGAAAGGGGTCATGGAGCTCTGTGATTACAGGGGCCATGGAGCATTGTGAATACAAAGGCCATGGAGCATTGAGATGACAGGGTTCATGGAGCATTGTGATGAAAGTGATCATGGATCATTGTGATGACAAGTGTCCTGGAACCTTGTGATGACACAGTTCATGGAGCATTGTGATGACAAGGACCATGGAGAATTGTGGTATCATCTGTCATGGGGCATTGTGATGACAGTGGTCATGTAGAATTGTATTGAAAGGTAACATGGAGCACTCTGATGACAGGGGCCATGGAACATTGTGATGACAAAGGCCATGGAGCATTGTGATGACAAGTGTCATGGGGCATTTTGATGACATTGGCATGGAGCATTATGATGACAAGAGTTCTGGAGCATTTTGATGACCAGGGCATGGAGCATTGTGATGAAAGTTGTCCTGGAGCATTGTGATGACAGCGGTCACAGAGGATTGGGATGAAAGGTATCATGCAGCATTGCGATGACAACGGTCAGGGATCATTTTGATGACAGGGGTCATGGAACATTCTGATAACAAGTTTCATCAAGCATTTTGATGACAGGGGTCATGGAGCATTGTGTTGACACGGGCATGGAGCATTGTAATGATAGGATATCTGGAGCATTGTGATGAAAAGGGGATGGAGCATTTTGATGACAGTGTCCAAGTAGCATTGTGCTGACAATGGCATGGAGCATTGTGATGAAAAGGGTACTGGAGCACTGTGAGGAAAGGAATCATGGATCATTGTGATGCCAGGGGTCATGGAGCTTTGTGATGACACGGGTCATGGAGCATTGTGATGACACGGTCAAGGAACATTGTGATGACAAGAAATCTGGAGCATTGTGATGAAAGGGCATGGAGCATTGTGATGAAAGGTGACAAGTAGCATTGTGATGATATGGGCAGAGAACTTTGTGATGACAGGGGTCATGGAGCATTGTGATGAAAAGTGTCATGGAACATTGTACTGACAGGGATCATGGAGCTTTTTGGTAAGGGAGCCCTTGGAGATTGGTGGTGGCAGGCGTCATGGGGCATTGTGATGACAGCGGTCTTGGAGCATTGTGATGAAAGGGGTCATGGAGCACTGTGATTACAGGGGCCATGGAGCATTGTGAATACAAAGGCTATGGAGCATTGAGATGACAGGGTTCATGGAGCATTGTGATGAAAGTGATCATGGATCATTGTGATGACAAGTGTCCTGAAACCTTGTGATGACACGGTTCATGGAGCATTGTTATGACAAGGACCATGGCGAATTGTGATGACATCTGAAATGGGGCATTGTGATGACAGTGGTCATGTAGAATTGTGATGAAAGGTATCAAGGAGCACTGTGATGACAGGGGCCATGGAACATTGTGATGACAAAGGCCATGGAGCATTGTGATGACAAGTGTCATGGGACATTTTGATGACATTGGCATGGAACATTATGATGACAAGAGTTCTGGAGAATTTTGATGACAAGGGCATGGAGCATTGTGATGACAGGGCCCATGGAGCATTGTGACGAAGAGGGCAGGGAACATTGTGATGACTGGGTTCATGGAGCCTTGTGATGAAAGGGGCCATGGAGCACTGAGATGACAGGCGTCTTGAGGTATGGTGATGACAGTGGTCATGGAGCATTGTGATGAAAGAGATCATGGAGCAATATGATAAGAGGGGACATGGAGCATTGTGATGACAGGTGTATTGGAGCATTGTGATGAAAATATTAATGGATCATTGTGATGACATGTGTCCTGGAACACTGTGATGACACGGTTCATCGAGTATTGTGATGACAAGGGTCATAGCGAATTGTGATAACAGGTGTCATGGGGCATTGTGATGACATTGATCATCTAGGAATTGTGATGAAAGGTATCATGGAGCACTGTGATGACTGGGGGCATGAAGCATTGTAATGAAAATTGTCCTGGATTATTGTGATGACAGCAGTCATGGAGAATTGGGATGACAGGGATTATGCAGCATTGTGTTGACATGGGTATGGACTATTGTGATGACAATGGTCATGGAGCAATGTGATGAAAGTTTTCATGGAATATCGTGATGAAAAGTGCCTGGGAGCATTGTGACGATAAACGCCATGGAGCATTGTGATGACAAGTGTCATGGAGCATTGTAATGAAAGATTTCATTGTGCACTGTGATGACAAGGGGGATGGAGTATTGTGATGAAACTGGTCCTGGAGCATTGTGATAACAAAAGCCATGGAGCATTGTGATGACAGGCATCATGGAGAATTGTGAAGAAAGGGGCCATGGGGAATTGTAATGACAATAGAGAAATGTGATGAAAATGGTCAGCGAGCATAGTGATTAAAGTGGTCATTGAGAATTCTGATGAAAAGTGACATAGAGCATTGTGATGACAAAGGTCATGGAGAACTGTGATGACCAGAGTCATGTAGCATTGTGATGACACGTTCATGGAACATTGTGATGACAAGAATTCTGGAGCATTGTGATGACAAGGGCCATGGAGCATTGGGATGCCACGGTCATGGAACATTGTGATGACAAAATTCTGGAGCTTTGTGAGGAAAAAGGCATGGAGCATTGTGATTATAGGGGACATGGAGCATTTTGATGACATGGGCAGGGAACACTGTGATGACAGGTGTTATGGAGCAATAGGATGACAAGTGTCATGGAGCACTATGATGAGAGGGGCCTTGGAGAATTGTGATGACAGGCGTCATGAGGCATTGAGATGGCAGTGGTCATGGAGCATTATGATGAAAGGTGTTATGGAGCACTGTGATTACAGGGGCCATGGAGCATTGTGAATACAAAAGCCATGGAGCATTGAGATGACAGTGGTCATGGAGCATTGTGATGAAAGTGGTAATGGATCATTGTGATGACAAGTGTCCTGGGACCCTGTGATGACATGGTTCATGGAGCATTGTGATGACAATGGTCATGGCGAATTGTGATGACAATGTCATGGGGCATTGTGATGGCAGTGGTCATCTAGAAATGTGATTAAAGTTATTATGGAGCACAGTAATGAGAGGGGCCATGGAGCATTGTGATGACAAGTCTCATGGAGCATTGTGATGACAGGTGTCATGGAGCATCGTGATGACAAATGCCATTGAGAATTGTGATCAGAGGTGACATTGGGCATTGTGATGAAAGGGGTCATGGAGTACTGGGAGTACAGGGGCCATGGAGCCTTGTGATAACAAGTGACATGGAGAATAGTGATGACAGGCATCATAGAGCATTGTGATGACAAGTGCCATTTAGCATTTTGATGACAGGGGTCATCAGGCATTGTGTTGACGGGGGTCACGGAGCATTGTGATGACAAAGGCCATAGAGCATTGTGATGAGAGGGGTCATGGAGCATTGTGATGACATGGGCCATGGAGCATTGTGAAGACAAGATTCATGGAGCATTGTGATGACACGGGCATGAAGCATGGTGATGACAACAGACCTGGAGCATTGTGATGACAAGGGCATGGAGCATTGTGATTACAGGAGACTTGGGTCATTGTGATGAAATTGGCAGGGATCATTGTGATTAGAGGGATCATGGAGCATTGTGATGACAAGTGTCATGCAATATTGTGCTGACACAGATCATGGAGCATTTTGATGAGAGTGGCCTTGGAGCACAGTGATGAGAGACGTCATGGGGCATTATGGTGACAGTGGTCAAGGAGCATTGTGATGAAAGTGTTCATGGAGCAACGCGATTATCGGGACAATGGAGCATTGTGAATACAAAGGCCATGGAACATTGAGATAACAGAGTTCATGGAGCATTGTGATGACAAGGGTCTTGGGAGCTACTGATGACACGTTTCATACAGCATTGAGATGACAAGGGCCAAGGCGAATTGTGATGACACGTGTCATGGGGCATTGTGATGACATTGGTCATCTTGCATTGTGATGAGAGTGGTCATGTAGAATTTTGATTAAAGGTATCATGGAGCACTGTGATGACAAAGGCCAAGGAACATTGTGATGACAAGTGTCATTCAGCAATGTGATGACACGGGAATGGAGCATTATGATGACAAGTGTTCTGGAGCATTGTGATGACAAGGGTATGGAGCATTGTGATTACAGGGACCATGGAGCATTGTGATGACAACGGCATGGAGCACTGTGATGACATTGGTCATTGAGCATTGTGATTACAAAGACCATGAAGCATTGTGATGACAGGGGCCTTGGAGCATTGTGATGACAATGGTCATCAAGCATTGTGATGACAGGGGTCATAGAGCATTGTGATGAGAAAGACCATGGAGCATGGTGATGAGAGAGGCCATGGAACATTGTGATGACCAGGCCATGTACCATTGTGATGACAAGGTCAGGGAACCTTGTGGTGACCGGGGTCATGGAGCATTTTGATGACAACTTTCATGGAACGTTGTGATGACAGGGGTCATGGAGCATTGTGATGAAAGTTGTCCTGGAGCATTGTGATGACAGCGGTCACAGAGAATTGGGATGAAAGGTATCATGCAGCATTGTGATGAAAACGGTCATGGATCATTTGGATGACAGGGGTCATGGAACATTCTGATAACAAGGTTCATAAAGCATTTTGATGACAGGGGTCATGGAGCATTGTGTTGACACGAGCATGGAGCATTGTAATGATAGGATATCTGGAGCATTGTGATGAAAAGGGGATGGAGCATTTTGATGACAGGGTCCAAGGAGAATTGTGCTGACAATGGCATGGAGCATTGTGATGAAAAGGGTACTGGAGCACTGTGAGGAAAGGAATCATGGATCATTGTGATGACAGGGGTCATGGAGCTTTGTGATGACACGGGTCATGGAGCATTGTGATGACACGGTCAAGGAACATTGCGATGACAAGAATTCTGGAGCATTGTGATGAAAGGGCATGGTGCATTGTGATGAAAGGTGACAAGGAGCATTGTGACGATATGGGCAGAGAACTTTTTGATGACAGGGGTCATGGAGCATTGTGATAAAAAGTGTCATGGAACATTGTACTGACAGGGATCATGGAGCTTTTTGGTAAGAGATGTCTTGGAGATTTGTGAAGGCAGGCGTCATGGGGCATTGTGATGACAGCGGTCTTGGAGCATTAGGATGAAAGGGGTCATGGAGCTCTGTGATTACAGGGGCCATGGAGCATTGTGAATACAAAGGCCATGGAGCATTGAGATGACAGGGTTCATGGAGCATTGTGATGAAAGTGATCATGGATCATTGTGATGACAAGTTTCCTGGAACCTTGTGATGACACAGTTCATGGAGCATTGTGATGACAAGGACCATGGCGAATTGTGGTATCATCTGTCATGGGGCATTGTGATGACAGTGGTCATGTAGAATTGTATTGAAAGGTAACATGGGGCACTCTGATGACAGGGGCCATGGAACATTGTGATGACAAAGGCCATGGAGCATTGTGATGACAAGTGTCATGGGGCATTTTGATGACATTGGCATGGAGCATTATGATGACAAGAGTTCTGGAGCATTTTGATGACCAGGGCATGGAGCATTGTGATGAAAGTTGTCCTGGAGCATTGTGATGACAGCGGTCACAGAGGATTGGGATGAAAGGTATCATGCAGCATTGCGATGACAACGGTCAGGGATCATTTTGATGACAGGGGTCATGGAACATTCTGATAACAAGTTTCATCAAGCATTTTGATGACAGGGGTCATGGAGCATTGTGTTGACACGGGCATGGAGCATTGTAATGATAGGATATCTGGAGCATTGTGATGAAAAGGGGATGGAGCATTTTGATGACAGTGTCCAAGTAGCATTGTGCTGACAATGGCATGGAGCATTGTGATGAAAAGGGTACTGGAGCACTGTGAGGAAAGGAATCATGGATCATTGTGATGCCAGGGGTCATGGAGCTTTGTGATGACACGGGTCATGGAGCATTGTGATGACACGGTCAAGGAACATTGTGATGACAAGAAATCTGGTGCATTGTGATGAAAGGGCATGGAGCATTGTGATGAAAGGTGACAAGTAACATTGTGATGATATGGGCAGAGAACTTTGTGATGACAGGGTTCATGGAGCATTGTGATGAAAAGTGTCATGGAACATTGTACTGACAGGGATCATGGAGCTTTTTGGTAAGGGAGCCCTTGGAGATTGGTGGTGGCAGGCGTCATGGGGCATTGTGATGACAGCGGTCTTGGAGCATTGTGATGAAAGGGGTCATGGAGCACTGTGATTACAGGGGCCATGGAGCATTGTGAATACAAAGGCTATGGAGCATTGAGATGACAGGGTTCATGGAGCATTGTGATGAAAGTGATCATGGATCATTGTGATGACAAGTGTCCTGAAACCTTGTGATGACACGGTTCATGGAGCATTGTTATGACAAGGACCATGGCGAATTGTGATGACATCTGAAATGGGGCATTGTGATGACAGTGGTCATGTAGAATTGTGATGAAAGGTATCAAGGAGCACTGTGATGACAGGGGCCATGGAACATTGTGATGACAAAGGCCATGGAGCATTGTGATGACAAGTGTCATGGGACATTTTGATGACATTGGCATGGAACATTATGATGACAAGAGTTCTGGAGAATTTTGATGACAAGGGCATGGAGCATTGTGATGACAGGGCCCATGGAGCATTGTGACGAAGAGGGCAGGGAACATTGTGATGACTGGGTTCATGGAGCCTTGTGATGAAAGGGGCCATGGAGCACTGAGATGACAGGCGTCTTGAGGTATGGTGATGACAGTGGTCATGGATCATTGTGATGAAAGAGATCATGGAGCAATATGATAAGAGGGGACATGGAGCATTGTGATGACAGGTGTATTGGAGCATTGTGATGAAAATATTGATGGATCATTGTGATGACATGTGTCCTGGAACACTGTGATGACACGGTTCATCGAGTATTGTGATGACAAGGGTCATAGCGAATTGTGGTAACAGGTGTCATGGGGCATTGTGATGACATTGATCATCTAGGAATTGTGATGAAAGGTATCATGGAGCACTGTGATGACTGGGGGCATGAAGCATTGTAATGAAAATTGTCCTGGATTATTGTGATGACAGCAGTCATGGAGAATTGGGATGACAGGGATTATGCAGCATTGTGTTGACATGGGTATGGACTATTGTGATGACAATGGTCATGGAGCAATGTGATGAAAGTTTTCATGGAATATCGTGATGAAAAGTGCCTGGGAGCATTGTGACGATAAACGCCATGGAGCATTGTGATGACAAGTGTCATGGAGCATTGTAATGAAAGCTTTCATTGTGCACTGTGATGACAAGGGGGATGGAGTATTGTGATGAAACTGGTCCTGGAGCATTGTGATAACAAAAGCCATGGAGCATTGTGATGACAGGCATCATGGAGAATTGTGAAGAAAGGGGCCATGGGGAATTGTAATGACAATAGAGAAATGTGATGAAAATGGTCAGCGAGCATAGTGATTAAAGTGGTCATTGAGAATTGTGATGAAAAGTGACATAGAGCATTGTGATGACAAAGGTCATGGAGAACTGTGATGACCAGGGTCATGTAGCATTGTGATGACACGTTCATGGAACATTGTGATGACAAGAATTCTGGAGCATTGTGATGACAAGGGCCATGGAGCATTGGGATGCCACGGTCATGGAACATTGTGATGACAAAATTCTGGAGCTTTGTGAGGAAAAAGGCATGGAGCATTGTGATTATAGGGGACATGGAGCATTTTGATGACATGGGCAGGGAACACTGTGATGACAGGTGTTATGGAGCAATAGGATGACAAGTGTCATGGAGCACTGTGATGAGAGGGGCCTTGGAGAATTGTGATGACAGGCGTCATGAGGCATTGAGATGGCAGTGGTCATGGAGCATTATGATGAAAGGTGTTATGGAGCACTGTGATTACAGGGGCCATGGAGCATTGTGAATACAAAGGCCATGGAGCATTGAGATGACAGTGGTCATGGAGCATTGTGATGAAAGTGGTAATGGATCATTGTGATGACAAGTGTCCTGGGACCCTGTGATGACATGGTTCATGGAGCATTGTGATGACAATGGTCATGGCGAATTGTGATGACAATGTCATGGGGCATTGTGATGGCAGTGGTCATCTAGAAATGTGATTAAAGTTATTATGGAGCACAGTAATGAGAGGGGCCATGGAGCATTGTGATGACAAGTCTCATGGAGCATTGTGATGACAGGTGTCATGGAGCATCGTGATGACAAATGCCATTGAGAATTGTGATCAGAGGTGACATTGGGCATTGTGATGAAAGGGGTCATGGAGTACTGGGAGTACAGGGGCCATGGAGCCTTGTGATAACAAGTGACATGGAGAATAGTGATGACAGGCATCATAGAGCATTGTGATGACAAGTGCCATTTAGCATTTTGATGACAGGGGTCATCAGGCATTGTGTTGACGGGGGTCACGGAGCATTGTGATGACAAAGGCCATAGAGCATTGTGATGAGAGGGGTCATGGAGCATTGTGATGACATGGGCCATGGAGCATTGTGAAGACAAGATTCATGGAGCATTGTGATGACACGGGCATGAAGCATGGTGATGACAACAGACCTGGAGCATTGTGATGACAAGGGCATGGAGCATTGTGATTACAGGAGACTTGGGTCATTGTGATGAAATTGGCAGGGATCATTGTGATTAGAGGGATCATGGAGCATTGTGATGACAAGTGTCATGCAATATTGTGCTGACACAGATCATGGAGCATTTTGATGAGAGTGGCCTTGGAGCACAGTGATGAGAGACGTCATGGGGCATTATGGTGACAGTGGTCAAGGAGCATTGTGATGAAAGTGTTCATGGAGCAACGCGATTATCGGGACAATGGAGCATTGTGAATACAAAGGCCATGGAACATTGAGATAACAGAGTTCATGGAGCATTGTGATGACAAGGGTCTTGGGAGCTACTGATGACACGTTTCATACAGCATTGAGATGACAAGGGCCAAGGCGAATTGTGATGACACGTGTCATGGGGCATTGTGATGACATTGGTCATCTTGCATTGTGATGAGAGTGGTCATGTAGAATTTTGATTAAAGGTATCATGGAGCACAGTGATGACAAAGGCCAAGGAACATTGTGATGACAAGTGTCATTCAGCAATGTGATGACACGGGAATGGAGCATTATGATGACAAGTGTTCTGGAGCATTGTGATGACAAGGGTATGGAGCATTGTGATTACAGGGACCATGGAGCATTGTGATGACAACGGCATGGAGCACTGTGATGACATTGGTCATTGAGCATTGTGATTACAAAGACCATGAGGCATTGTGATGACAGGGGCCTTGGAGCATTGTGATGACAATGGTCATCAAGCATTGTGATGACAGGAGTCATAGAGCATTGTGATGAGAAAGACCATGGAGCATGGTGATGACAGAGGCCATGGAACATTGTGATGACCAGGCCAAGTACCATTGTGATGACAAGGGCAGGGAACCTTGTGGTGACCGGGGTCATGGAGCATTTTGATGACAACTTTCATGGAACGTTGTGATGACAGGGGTCATGGAGCATTGTGATGAAAGTTGTCCTGGAGCATTGTGATGACAGCGGTCACAGAGAATTGGGATGAAAGGTATCATGCAGCATTGTGATGACAACGGTCATGGATCATTTTGATGACAGGGGTCATGGAACATTCTGATAACAAGGTTCATAAAGCATTTTGATGACAGGGGTCATGGAGCATTGTGTTGACACGAGCATGGAGCATTGTAATGATAGGATATCTGGAGCATTGTGATGAAAAGGGGATGGAGCATTTTGATGACATGGTCCAAGGAGAATTGTGCTGACAATGGCATGGAGCATTGTGATGAAAAGGGTACTGGAGCACTGTGAGGAAAGGAATCATGGATCATTGTGATGCCAGGGGTCATGGAGCTTTGTGATGACAAGGGTCATGGAGCATTGTGATGACACGGTCAAGGAACATTGCGATGACAAGAATTCTGGAGCATTGTGATGAAAGGGCATGGTGCATTGTGATGAAAGGTGACAAGGAGCATTGTGACGATATGGGCAGAGAACTTTTTGATGACAGGGGTCATGGAGCATTGTGATAAAAAGTGTCATGGAACATTGTACTGACAGGGATCATGGAGCTTTTTGGTAAGAGAGGTCGTGGAGATTTGTGAAGGCAGGCGTCATGGGGCATTGTGATGACAGCGGTCTTGGAGCATTGGGATGAAAGGGGTCATGGAGCTCTGTGATTACAGGGGCCATGGAGCATTGTGAATACAAAGGCCATGGAGCATTGAGATGACAGGGTTCATGGAGCATTGTGATGAAAGTGATCATGGATCATTGTGATGACAAGTGTCCTGGAACCTTGTGATGACACAGTTCATGGAGCATTGTGATGACAAGGACCATGGAGAATTGTGGTATCATCTGTCATGGGGCATTGTGATGACAGTGGTCATGTAGAATTGTATTGAAAGGTAACATGGAGCACTCTGATGACAGGGGCCATGGAACATTGTGATGACAAAGGCCATGGAGCATTGTGATGACAAGTGTCATGGGGCATTTTGATGACATTGGCATGGAGCATTATGATGACAAGAGTTCTGGAGCATTTTGATGACCAGGGCATGGAGCATTGTGATGAAAGTTATCCTGGAGCATTGTGATGACAGCGGTCACAGAGGATTGGGATGAAAGGTATCATGCAGCATTGCGATGACAACGGTCAGGGATCATTTTGATGACAGGGGTCATGGAACATTCTGATAACAAGTTTCATCAAGCATTTTGATGACAGGGGTCATGGAGCATTGTGTTGACACGGGCATGGAGCATTGTAATGATAGGATATCTGGAGCATTGTGATGAAAAGGGGATGGAGCATTTTGATGACAGTGTCCAAGTAGCATTGTGCTGACAATGGCATGGAGCATTGTGATGAAAAGGGTACTGGAGCACTGTGAGGAAAGGAATCATGGATCATTGTGATGCCAGGGGTCATGGAGCTTTGTGATGACACGGGTCATGGAGCATTGTGATGACACGGTCAAGGAACATTGTGATGACAAGAAATCTGGAGCATTGTGATGAAAGGGCATGGAGCATTGTGATGAAAGGTGACAAGTAGCATTGTGATGATATGGGCAGAGAACTTTGTGATGACAGGGGTCATGGAGCATTGTGATGAAAAGTGTCATGGAACATTGTACTGACAGGGATCATGGAGCTTTTTGGTAAGGGAGCCCTTGGAGATTGGTGGTGGCAGGCGTCATGGGGCATTGTGATGACAGCGGTCTTGGAGCATTGTGATGAAAGGGGTCATGGAGCACTGTGATTACAGGGGCCATGGAGCATTGTGAATACAAAGGCTATGGAGCATTGAGATGACAGGGTTCATGGAGCATTGTGATGAAAGTGATCATGGATCATTGTGATGACAAGTGTCCTGAAACCTTGTGATGACACGGTTCATGGAGCATTGTTATGACAAGGACCATGGCGAATTGTGATGACATCTGAAATGGGGCATTGTGATGACAGTGGTCATGTAGAATTGTGATGAAAGGTATCAAGGAGCACTGTGATGACAGGGGCCATGGAACATTGTGATGACAAAGGCCATGGAGCATTGTGATGACAAGTGTCATGGGACATTTTGATGACATTGGCATGGAACATTATGATGACAAGAGTTCTGGAGAATTTTGATGACAAGGGCATGGAGCATTGTGATGACAGGGCCCATGGAGCATTGTGACGAAGAGGGCAGGGAACATTGTGATGACTGGGTTCATGGAGCCTTGTGATGAAAGGGGCCATGGAGCACTGAGATGACAGGCGTCTTGAGGTATGGTGATGACAGTGGTCATGGAGCATTGTGATGAAAGAGATCATGGAGCAATATGATAAGAGGGGACATGGAGCATTGTGATGACAGGTGTATTGGAGCATTGTGATGAAAATATTAATGGATCATTGTGATGACATGTGTCCTGGAACACTGTGATGACACAGTTCATCGAGTATTGTGATGACAAGGGTCATAGCGAATTGTGATAACAGGTGTCATGGGGCATTGTGATGACATTGATCATCTAGGAATTGTGATGAAAGGTATCATGGAGCACTGTGATGACTGGGGGCATGAAGCATTGTAATGAAAATTGTCCTGGATTATTGTGATGACAGCAGTCATGGAGAATTGGGATGACAGGGATTATGCAGCATTGTGTTGACATGGGTATGGACTATTGTGATGACAATGGTCATGGAGCAATGTGATGAAAGTTTTCATGGAATATCGTGATGAAAAGTGCCTGGGAGCATTGTGACGATAAACGCCATGGAGCATTGTGATGACAAGTGTCATGGAGCATTGTAATGAAAGCTTTCATTGTGCACTGTGATGACAAGGGGGATGGAGTATTGTGATGAAACTGGTCCTGGAGCATTGTGATAACAAAAGCCATGGAGCATTGTGATGACAGGCATCATGGAGAATTGTGAAGAAAGGGGCCATGGGGAATTGTAATGACAATAGAGAAATGTGATGAAAATGGTCAGCGAGCATAGTGATTAAAGTGGTCATTGAGAATTCTGATGAAAAGTGACATAGAGCATTGTGATGACAAAGGTCATGGAGAACTGTGATGACCAGAGTCATGTAGCATTGTGATGACACGTTCATGGAACATTGTGATGACAAGAATTCTGGAGCATTGTGATGACAAGGGCCATGGAGCATTGGGATGCCACGGTCATGGAACATTGTGATGACAAAATTCTGGAGCTTTGTGAGGAAAAAGGCATGGAGCATTGTGATTATAGGGGACATGGAGCATTTTGATGACATGGGCAGGGAACACTGTGATGACAGGTGTTATGGAGCAATAGGATGACAAGTGTCATGGAGCACTGTGATGAGAGGGGCCTTGGAGAATTGTGATGACAGGCGTCATGAGGCATTGAGATGGCAGTGGTCATGGAGCATTATGATGAAAGGTGTTATGGAGCACTGTGATTACAGGGGCCATGGAGCATTGTGAATACAAAAGCCATGGAGCATTGAGATGACAGTGGTCATGGAGCATTGTGATGAAAGTGGTAATGGATCATTGTGAGGACAAGTGTCCTGGGACCCTGTGATGACATGGTTCATGGAGCATTGTGATGACAATGGTCATGGCGAATTGTGATGACAATGTCATGGGGCATTGTGATGGCAGTGGTCATCTAGAAATGTGATTAAAGTTATTATGGAGCACAGGAATGAGAGGGGCCATGGAGCATTGTGATGACAAGTCTCATGGAGCATTGTGATGACAGGTGTCATGGAGCATCGTGATGACAAATGCCATTGAGAATTGTGATCAGAGGTGACATTGGGCATTGTGATGAAAGGGGTCATGGAGTACTGGGAGTACAGGGGCCATGGAGCCTTGTGATAACAAGTGACATGGAGAATAGTGATGACAGGCATCATAGAGCATTGTGATGACAAGTGCCATTTAGCATTTTGATGACAGGGGTCATCAGGCATTGTGTTGACGGGGGTCACGGAGCATTGTGATGACAAAGGCCATAGAGCATTGTGATGAGAGGGGTCATGGAGCATTGTGATGACATGGGCCATGGAGCATTGTGAAGACAAGATTCATGGAGCATTGTGATGACACGGGCATGAAGCATGGTGATGACAACAGACCTGGAGCATTGTGATGACAAGGGCATGGAGCATTGTGATTACAGGAGACTTGGGTCATTGTGATGAAATTGGCAGGGATCATTGTGATTAGAGGGATCATGGAGCATTGTGATGACAAGTGTCATGCAATATTGTGCTGACACAGATCATGGAGCATTTTGATGAGAGTGGCCTTGGAGCACAGTGATGAGAGACGTCATGGGGCATTATGGTGACAGTGGTCAAGGAGCATTGTGATGAAAGTGTTCATGGAGCAACGCGATTATCGGGACAATGGAGCATTGTGAATACAAAGGCCATGGAACATTGAGATAACAGAGTTCATGGAGCATTGTGATGACAAGGGTCTTGGGAGCTACTGATGACACGTTTCATACAGCATTGAGATGACAAGGGCCAAGGCGAATTGTGATGACACGTGTCATGGGGCATTGTGATGACATTGGTCATCTTGCATTGTGATGAGAGTGGTCATGTAGAATTTTGATTAAAGGTATCATGGAGCACTGTGATGACAAAGGCCAAGGAACATTGTGATGACAAGTGTCATTCAGCAATGTGATGACACGGGAATGGAGCATTATGATGACAAGTGTTCTGGAGCATTGTGATGACAAGGGTATGGAGCATTGTGATTACAGGGACCATGGAGCATTGTGATGACAACGGCATGGAGCACTGTGATGACATTGGTCATTGAGCATTGTGATTACAAAGACCATGAAGCATTGTGATGACAGGGGCCTTGGAGCATTGTGATGACAATGGTCATCAAGCATTGTGATGACAGGGGTCATAGAGCATTGTGATGAGAAAGACCATGGAGCATGGTGATGACAGAGGCCATGGAACATTGTGATGACCAGGCCATGTACCATTGTGATGACAAGGTCAGGGAACCTTGTGGTGACCGGGGTCATGGAGCATTTTGATGACAACTTTCATGGAACGTTGTGATGACAGGGGTCATGGAGCATTGTGATGAAAGTTGTCCTGGAGCATTGTGATGACAGCGGTCACAGAGAATTGGGATGAAAGGTATCATGCAGCATTGTGATGAAAACGGTCATGGATCATTTGGATGACAGGGGTCATGGAACATTCTGATAACAAGGTTCATAAAGCATTTTGATGACAGGGGTCATGGAGCATTGTGTTGACACGAGCATGGAGCATTGTAATGATAGGATATCTGGAGCATTGTGATGAAAAGGGGATGGAGCATTTTGATGACAGGGTCCAAGGAGAATTGTGCTGACAATGGCATGGAGCATTGTGATGAAAAGGGTACTGGAGCACTGTGAGGAAAGGAATCATGGATCATTGTGATGACAGGGGTCATGGAGCTTTGTGATGACACGGGTCATGGAGCATTGTGATGACACGGTCAAGGAACATTGCGATGACAAGAATTCTGGAGCATTGTGATGAAAGGGCATGGTGCATTGTGATGAAAGGTGACAAGGAGCATTGTGACGATATGGGCAGAGAACTTTTTGATGACAGGGGTCATGGAGCATTGTGATAAAAAGTGTCATGGAACATTGTACTGACAGGGATCATGGAGCTTTTTGGTAAGAGATGTCTTGGAGATTTCTGAAGGCAGGCGTCATGGGGCATTGTGATGACAGCGGTCTTGGAGCATTGGGATGAAAGGGGTCATGAAGCTCTGTGATTACAGGGGCCATGTAGCATTGTGAATACAAAGGCCATGGAGCATTGAGATGACAGGGTTCATGGGGCATTGTGATGAATGTGATCATGGATCATTGTGAAGACAAGTGTCCTGAAACCTTGTGATGACACAGTTCATGGAGCATTGTGATGACAAGGACCATGGCGAATTGTGGTATCATCTGTCATGGGGCATTGTGATGACAGTGGTCATGTAGAATTGTATTGAAAGGTAACATGGAGCACTCTGATGACAGGGGCCATGGAACATTGTGATGACAAAGGCCATGGAGCATTGTGATGACAAGTGTCATGGGGCATTTTGATGACATTGGCATGGAGCATTATGATGACAAGAGTTCTGGAGCATTTTGATGACCAGGGCATGGAGCATTGTGATGAAAGTTGTCCTGGAGCATTGTGATGACAGCGGTCACAGAGGATTGGGATGAAAGCTATCATGCAGCATTGCGATGACAACGGTCAGGGATCATTTTGATGACAGGGGTCATGGAACATTCTGATAACAAGTTTCTTCAAGCATTTTGATGACAGGGGTCATGGAGCATTGTGTTGACACGGGCATGGAGCATTGTAATGATAGGATATCTGGAGCATTGTGATGAAAAGGGGATGGAGCATTTTGATGACAGTGTCCAAGTAGCATTGTGCTGACAATGGCATGGAGCATTGTGATGAAAAGGGTACTGGAGCACTGTGAGGCAAGGAATCATGGATCATTGTGATGCCAGGGGTCATGGAGCTTTGTGATGACACGGGTCATGGAGCATTGTGATGACACGGTCAAGGAACATTGTGATGACAAGAAATCTGGAGCATTGTGATGAAAGGGCATGGAGCATTGTGATGAAAGGTGACAAGTAGCATTGTGATGATATGGGCAGAGAACTTTGTGATGACAGGGGTCATGGAGCATTGTGATGAAAAGTGTCATTGAACATTGTACTGACAGGGATCATGGAGCTTTTTGGTAAGGGAGCCCTTGGAGATTGGTGGTGGCAGGCGTCATGGGGCATTGTGATGACAGCGGTCTTGGAGCATTGTGATGAAAGGGGTCATGGAGCACTGTGATTACAGGGGCCATGGAGCATTGTGAATACAAAGGCTATGGAGCATTGAGATGACAGGGTTCATGGAGCATTGTGATGAAAGTGATCATGGATCATTGTGATGACAAGTGTCCTGAAACCTTGTGATGACACGGTTCATGGAGCATTGTTATGACAAGGACCATGGCGAATTGTGATGACATCTGAAATGGGGCATTGTGATGACAGTGGTCATGTAGAATTGTGATGAAAGGTATCAAGGAGCACTGTGATGACAGGGGCCATGGAACATTGTGATGACAAAGGCCATGGAGCATTGTGATGACAAGTGTCATGGGACATTTTGATGACATTGGCATGGAACATTATGATGACAAGAGTTCTGGAGAATTTTGATGACAAGGGCATGGAGCATTGTGATGACAGGGCCCATGGAGCATTGTGACGAAGAGGGCAGGGAACATTGTGATGACTGGGTTCATGGAGCCTTGTGATGAAAGGGGCCATGGAGCACTGAGATGACAGGCGTCTTGAGGTATGGTGATGACAGTGGTCATGGAGCATTGTGATGAAAGAGATCATGGAGCAATATGATAAGAGGGGACATGGAGCATTGTGATGACAGGTGTATTGGAGCATTGTGATGAAAATATTAATGGATCATTGTGATGACATGTGTCCTGGAACACTGTGATGACACGGTTCATCGAGTATTGTGATGACAAGGGTCATAGCGAATTGTGATAACAGGTGTCATGGGGCATTGTGATGACATTGATCATCTAGGAATTGTGATGAAAGGTATCATGGAGCACTGTGATGACTGGGGGCATGAAGCATTGTTATGAAAATTGTCCTGGATTATTGTGATGACAGCAGTCATGGAGAATTGGGATGACAGGGATTATGCAGCATTGTGTTGACATGGGTATGGACTATTGTGATGACAATGGTCATGGAGCAATGTGATGAACGTTTTCATGGAATATCGTGATGAAAAGTGCCTGGGAGCATTGTGACGATAAAGGCCATGGAGCATTGTGATGACAAGTGTCATGGAGCATTGTAATGAAAGCTTTCATTGTGCACTGTGATGACAAGGGGGATGGAGTATTGTGATGAAACTGGTCCTGGAACATTGTGATAACAAAAGCCATGGAGCATTGTGATGACAGGCATCATGGAGAATTGTGAAGAAAGGGGCCATGGGGAATTGTAATGACAATAGAGAAATGTGATGAAAATGGTCAGCGAGCATAGTGATTAAAGTGGTCATTGAGAATTGTGATGAAAAGTGACATAGAGCATTGTGATGACAAAGGTCATGGAGAACTGTGATGACCAGGGTCATGTAGCATTGTGATGACACGTTCATGGAACATTGTGATGACAAGAATTCTGGAGCATTGTGATGACAAGGGCCATGGAGCATTGGGATGCCACGGTCATGGAACATTGTGATGACAAAATTCTGGAGCTTTGTGAGGAAAAAGGCATGGAGCATTGTGATTATAGGGGACATGGAGCATTTTGATGACATGGGCAGGGAACACTGTGATGACAGGTGTTATGGAGCAATGGGATGACAAGTGTCATGGAGCACTGTGATGAGAGGGGCCTTGGAGAATTGTGATGACAGGCGTCATGAGGCATTGAGATGGCAGTGGTCATGGAGCATTATGATGAAAGGTGTTATGGAGCACTGTGATTACAGGGGCCATGGAGCATTGTGAATACAAAGGCCATGGAGCATTGAGATGACAGTGGTCATGGAGCATTGTGATGAAAGTGGTAATGGATCATTGTGATGCCAAGTGTCCTGGGACCCTGTGAAGACATGGTTCATGGAGCATTGTGATGACAATGTTCATGGCGAATTGTGATGACAATGTCATGGGGCATTGTGATGGCAGTGGTCATCTAGAAATGTGATTAAAGTTATTATGGAGCACAGGAATGAGACGGGCCATGGAGCATTGTGATGACAAGTCTCATGGAGCATTGTGATGACAGGTGTCATGGAGCATCGTGATGACAAATGCCATTGAGAATTGTGATCAGTGGTGACATTGGGCATTGTGATGAAAGGGGTCATGGAGTACTGGGAGTACAGGGGCCATGGAGCCTTGTGATAACAAGTGACATGGAGAATAGTGATGACAGGCATCATAGAGCATTGTGATGACAAGTGCCATTTAGCATTTTGATGACAGGGGTCATCAGGCATTGTGTTGACGGGGGTCACGGAGCATTGTGATGACAAAGGCCATAGAGCATTGTGATGAGAGGGGTCATGGAGCATTGTGATGACATGGGCCATGGAGCATTGTGAAGACAAGATTCATGGAGCATTGTGATGACACGGGCATGAAGCATGGTGATGACAACAGACCTGGAGCATTGTGATGACAAGGGCATGGAGCATTGTGATTACAGGAGACTTGGGTCATTGTGATGAAATTGGCAGGGATCATTGTGATTAGTGGGATCATGGAGCATTGTGATGACAAGTGTCATGCAATATTGTGCTGACACAGATCATGGAGCATTTTGATGAGAGTGGCCTTGGAGCACAGTGATGAGAGACATCATGGGGCATTATGGTGACAGTGGTCAAGGAGCATTGTGATGAAAGTGTTCATGGAGTAACGCGATTATCGGGACAATGGAGCATTGTGAATACAAAGGCCATGGAACATTGAGATAACAGAGTTCATGGAGCATTGTGATGACAAGGGTCTTGGGAGCTACTGATGACACGTTTCATACAGCATTGAGATGACAAGGGCCAAGGCGAATTGTGATGACACGTGTCATGGGGCATTGTGATGACATTGGTCATCTTGCATTGTGATGAGAGTGGTCATGTAGAATTTTGATTAAAGGTATCATGGAGCACTGTGATGACAAAGGCCAAGGAACATTGTGATGACAAGTGTCATTCAGCAATGTGATGACACGGGAATGGAGCATTATGATGACAAGTGTTCTGGAGCATTGTGATGACAAGGGTATGGAGCATTGTGATTACAGGGACCATGGAGCATTGTGATGACAACGGCATGGAGCACTGTGATGACATTGGTCATTGAGCATTGTGATTACAAAGACCATGAGGCATTGTGATGACAGTGGCCTTGGAGCATTGTGACGACAATGGTCATCAAGCATTGTGATGACAGGGGTCATAGAGCATTGTGATGAGAAAGACCATGGAGCATGGTGATGACAGAGGCCATGGAACATTGTGATGACCAGGCCATGTACCATTGTGATGACAAGGTCAGGGAAACTTGTGGTGACCGGGGTCATGGAGCATTTTGATGACAACTTTCATGGAACGTTGTGATGACAGGGGTCATGGAGCATTGTGATGAAAGTTGTCCTGGAGCATTGTGATGACAGCGGTCACAGAGAATTGGGATGAAAGGTATCATGCAGCATTGTGATGACAACGGTCATGGATCATTTTGATGACAGGGGTCATGGAACATTCTGATAACAAGGTTCCTAAAGCATTTTGATGACAGGGGTCATGGAGCATTGTGTTGACACGAGCATGGAGCATTGTAATGATAGGATATCTGGAGCATTGTGATGAAAAGGGGATGGAGCATTTTGATGACAGGGTCCAAGGAGAATTGTGCTGACAATGGCATGGAGCATTGTGATGAAAAGGGTACTGGAGCACTGTGAGGAAAGGAATCATGGATCATTGTGATGACAGGGGTCATGGAGCTTTGTGATGACACGGGTCATGGAGCATTGTGATGACACGGTCAAGGAACATTGCGATGACAAGAATTCTGGAGCATTGTGATGAAAGGGCATGGTGCATTGTGATGAAAGGTGACAAGGAGCATTGTGACGATATGGGCAGAGAACTTTTTGATGACAGGGGTCATGGAGCATTGTGATAAAAAGTGTCATGGAACATTGTACTGACAGGGATCATGGAGCTTTTTGGTAAGAGAGGTCTTGGAGATTTGTGAAGGCAGGCGTCATGGGGCATTGTGATGACAGCGGTCTTGGAGCATTGGGATGAAAGGGGTCATGGAGCTCTGTGATTACAGGGGCCATGGAGCATTGTGAATACAAAGGCCATGGAGTATTGAGATGACAGGGTTCATGGAGCATTGTGATGAATGTGATCATGGATCATTGTGAAGACAAGTGTCCTGAAACCTTGTGATGACACAGTTCATGGAGCATTGTGATGACAAGGACCATGGCGAATTGTGGTATCATCTGTCATGGGGCATCGTGATGACACTGGTCATGTAGAATTGTATTGAAAGGTAACATGGAGCACTCTGATGACAGGGGCCATGGAACATTGTGATGACAAAGGCCATGGAGCATTGTGATGACAAGTGTCATGGGGCATTTTGATGACATTGGCATGGAGCATTATGATGACAAGAGTTCTGGAGCATTTTGATGACCAGGGCATGGAGCATTGTGATGAAAGTTGTCCTGGAGCATTGTGATGACAGCGGTCACAGAGGATTGGGATGAAAGGTATCATGCAGCATTGCGATGACAACGGTCAGGGATCATTTTGATGACAGGGGTCATGGAACATTCTGATAACAAGTTTCATCAAGCATTTTGATGACAGGGGTCATGGAGCATTGTGTTGACACGGGCATGGAGCATTGTAATGATAGGATATCTGGAGCATTGTGATGAAAAGGGGATGGAGCATTTTGATGACAGTGTCCAAGTAGCATTGTGCTGACAATGGCATGGAGCATTGTGATGAAAAGGGTACTGGAGCACTGTGAGGAAAGGAATCATGGATCATTGTGATGCCAGGGGTCATGGAGCTTTGTGATGACACGGGTCATGGAGCATTGTGATGACACGGTCAAGGAACATTGTGATGACAAGAAATCTGGAGCATTGTGATGAAAGGGCATGGAGCATTGTGATGAAAGGTGACAAGTAGCATTGTGATGATATGGGCAGAGAACTTTGTGATGACAGGGGTCATGGAGCATTGTGATGAAAAGTGTCATGGAACATTGTACTGACAGGGATCATGGAGCTTTTTGGTAAGGGAGCCCTTGGAGATTGGTGGTGGCAGGCGTCATGGGGCATTGTGATGACAGCGGTCTTGGAGCATTGTGATGAAAGGGGTCATGGAGCACTGTGATTACAGGGGCCATGGAGCATTGTGAATACAAAGGCTATGGAGCATTGAGATGACAGGGTTCATGGAGCATTGTGATGAAAGTGATCATGGATCATTGTGATGACAAGTGTCCTGAAACCTTGTGATGACACGGTTCATGGAGCATTGTTATGACAAGGACCATGGCGAATTGTGATGACATCTGAAATGGGGCATTGCGATGACAGTGGTCATGTAGAATTGTGATGAAAGGTATCAAGGAGCACTGTGATGACAGGGGCCATGGAACATTGTGATGACAAAGGCCATGGAGCATTGTGATGACAAGTGTCATGGGACATTTTGATGACATTGGCATGGAACATTATGATGACAAGAGTTCTGGAGAATTTTGATGACAAGGGCATGGAGCATTGTGATGACAGGGCCCATGGAGCATTGTGACGAAGAGGGCAGGGAACATTGTGATGACTGGGTTCATGGAGCCTTGTGATGAAAGGGGCCATGGAGCACTGAGATGACAGGCGTCTTGAGGTATGGTGATGACAGTGGTCATGGAGCATTGTGATGAAAGAGATCATGGAGCAATATGATAAGAGGGGACATGGAGCATTGTGATGACAGGTGTATTGGAGCATTGTGATGAAAATATTAATGGATCATTGTGATGACATGTGTCCTGGAACACTGTGATGACACGGTTCATCGAGTATTGTGATGACAAGGGTCATAGCGAATTGTGGTAACAGGTGTCATGGGGCATTGTGATGACATTGATCATCTAGGAATTGTGATGAAAGGTATCATGGAGCACTGTGATGACTGGGGGCATGAAGCATTGTTATGAAAATTGTCCTGGATTATTGTGATGACAGCAGTCATGGAGAATTGGGATGACAGGGATTATGCAGCATTGTGTTGACATGGGTATGGACTATTGTGATGACAATGGTCATGGAGCAATGTGATGAAAGTTTTCATGGAATATCGTGATGAAAAGTGCCTGGGAGCATTGTGACGATAAAGGCCATGGAGCATTGTGATGACAAGTGTCATGGAGCATTGTAATGAAAGCTTTCATTGTGCACTGTGATGACAAGGGGGATGGAGTATTGTGATGAAACTGGTCCTGGAACATTGTGATAACAAAAGCCATGGAGCATTGTGATGACAGGCATCATGGAGAATTGTGAAGAAAGGGGCCATGGGGAATTGTAATGACAATAGAGAAATGTGATGAAAATGGTCAGCGAGCATAGTGATTAAAGTGGTCATTGAGAATTGTGATGAAAAGTGACATAGAGCATTGTGATGGCAAAGGTCATGGAGAACTGTGATGACCAGGGTCATGTAGCATTGTGATGACACGTTCATGGAACATTGTGATGACAAGAATTCTGAAGCATTGTGATGACAAGGGCCATGGAGCATTGTGATGCCACGGTCATGGAACATTGTGATGACAAAATTCTGGAGCTTTGTGAGGAAAAAGGCATGGAGCATTGTGATTATAGGGGACATGGAGCATTTTGATGACATGGGCAGGGAACACTGTGATGACAGGTGTTATGGAGCAATGGGATGACAAGTTTCATGGAGCACTGTGATGAGAGGGGCCTTGGAGAATTGTGATGACAGGCGTCATGAGGCATTGAGATGGCAGTGGTCATGGAGCATTATGATGAAAGGTGTTATGGAGCACTGTGATTACAGGGGCCATGGAGCATTGTGAATACAAAGGCCATGGAGCATTGAGATGACAGTGGTCATGGAGCATTGTGATGAAAGTGGTAATGGATCATTGTGATGACAAGTGTCCTGGGACCCTGTGATGACATGGTTCATGGAGCATTGTGATGACAATGGTCATGGCGAATTGTGATGACAATGTCATGGGGCATTGTGATGGCAGTGGTCATCTAGAAATGTGATTAAAGTTATTATGGAGCACAGGAATGAGAGGGGCCATGGAGCATTGTGATGACAAGTCTCATGGAGCATTGTGATGACAGGTATCATGGAGCATCGTGATGACAAATGCCATTGAGAATTGTGATCAGAGGTGACATTGGGCATTGTGATGAAAGGGGTCATGGAGTACTGGGAGTACAGGGGCCATGGAGCCTTGTGATAACAAGTGACATGGAGAATAGTGATGACAGGCATCATAGAGCATTGTGATGACAAGTGCCATTTAGCATTTTGATGACAGGGGTCATCAGGCATTGTGTTGACGGGGGTCACGGAGCATTGTGATGACAAAGGCCATAGATCATTGTGATGAGAGGGGTCATGGAGCATTGTGATGACATGGGCCATGGAGCATTGTGAGGACAAGATTCATGGAGCATTGTGATGACACGGGCATGAAGCATGGTGATGACAACAGACCTGGAGCATTGTGATGACAAGGGCATGGAGCATTGTGATTACAGGAGACTTGGGTCATTGTGATGAAATTGGCAGGGATCATTGTGATTAGAGGGATCATGGAGCATTGTGATGACAAGTGTCATGCAATATTGTGCTGACACAGATCATGGGGCATTTTGATGAGAGTGGCCTTGGAGCACAGTGATGAGAGACGTCATGGGGCATTATGGTGACAGTGGTCAAGGAGCATTGTGATGAAAGTGTTCATGGAGCAACGCGATTATCGGGACAATGGAGCATTGTGAATACAAAGGCCATGGAACATTGAGATAACAGAGTTCATGGAGCATTGTGATGACAAGGGTCTTGGGAGCTACTGATGACACGTTTCATACAGCATTGAGATGACAAGGGCCAAGGCGAATTGTGATGACACGTGTCATGGGGCATTGTGATGACATTGGTCATCTTGCATTGTGATGAGAGTGGTCATGTAGAATTTTGATTAAAGGTATCATGGAGCACTGTGATGACAAAGGCCAAGGAACATTGTGATGACAAGTGTCATTCAGCAATGTGATGACACGGGAATGGAGCATTATGATGACAAGTGTTCTGGAGCATTGTGATGACAAGGGTATGGAGCATTGTGATTACAGGGACCATGGAGCATTGTGATGACAACGGCATGGAGCACTGTGATGACATTGGTCATTGAGCATTGTGATTACAAAGACCATGAGGCATTGTGATGACAGGGGCCTTGGAGCATTGTGATGACAATGGTCATCAAGCATTGTGATGACAGGGGTCATAGAGCATTGTGATGAGAAAGACCATGGAGCATGGTGATGACAGAGGCCATGGAACATTGTGATGACCAGGCCATGTACCATTGTGATGACAAGGGCAGGGAACCTTGTGGTGACCGGGGTCATGGAGCATTTTGATGACAACTTTCATGGAACGTTGTGATGACAGGGGTCATGGAGCATTGTGATGAAAGTTGTCCTGGAGCATTGTGATGACAGCGGTCACAGAGAATTGGGATGAAAGGTATCATGCAGCATTGTGATGACAACGGTCATGGATCATTTTGATGACAGGGGTCATGGAACATTCTGATAACAAGGTTCATAAAGCATTTTGATGACAGGGGTCAAGGAGCATTGTGTTGACACGAGCATGGAGCATTGTAATGATAGGATATCTGGAGCATTGTGATGAAAAGGGGATGGAGCATTTTGATGACAGGGTCCAAGGAGAATTGTGCTGACAATGGCATGGAGCATTGTGATGAAAAGGGTACTGGAGCACTGTGAGGAAAGGAATCATGGATCATTGTGATGCCAGGGGTCATGGAGCTTTGTGATGACACGGGTCATGGAGCATTGTGATGACACGGTCAAGGAACATTGCGATGACAAGAATTCTGGAGCATTGTGATGAAAGGGCATGGTGCATTGTGATGAAAGGTGACAAGGAGCATTGTGACGATATGGGCAGAGAACTTTTTGATGACAGGGGTCATGGAGCATTGTGATAAAAAGTGTCATGGAACATTGTACTGACAGGGATCATGGAGCTTTTGGGTAAGGGAGCCCTTGGAGATTGGTGGTGGCAGGCGTCATGGGGCATTGTGATGACAGCGGTCTTGGAGCATTGGGATGAAAGGGGTCATGGAGCTCTGTGATTACAGGGGCCATGGAGCATTGTGAATACAAAGGCCATGGAGCATTGAGATGACAGGGTTCATGGAGCATTGTGATGAATGTGATCATGGATCATTGTGAAGACAAGTGTCCTGAAACCTTGTGATGACACAGTTCATGGAGCATTGTGATGACAAGGACCATGGCGAATTGTGGTATCATCTGTCATGGGGCATCGTGATGACACTGGTCATGTAGAATTGTATTGAAAGGTAACATGGAGCACTCTGATGACAGGGGCCATGGAACATTGTGATGACAAAGGCCATGGAGCATTGTGATGACAAGTGTCATGTCGCATTTTGATGACATTGGCATGGAGCATTATGATGACAAGAGTTCTGGAGCATTTTGATGACCAGGGCATGGAGCATTGTGATGAAAGTTGTCCTGGAGCATTGTGATGACAGCGGTCACAGAGGATTGGGATGAAAGGTATCATGCAGCATTGCGATGACAACGGTCAGGGATCATTTTGATGACAGGGGTCATGGAACATTCTGATAACAAGTTTCATCAAGCATTTTGATGACAGCGGTCATGGAGCATTGTGTTGACACGGGCATGGAGCATTGTAATGATAGGATATCTGGAGCATTGTGATGAAAAGGGGATGGAGCATTTTGATGACAGGGTCCAAGTAGCATTGTGCTGACAATGGCATGGAGCATTGTGATGAAAAGGGTACTGGAGCACTGTGAGGAAAGGAATCATGGATCATTGTGATGCCAGGGGTCATGGAGCTTTGTGATGACACGGGTCATGGAGCATTGTGATGACACGGTCAAGGAACATTGTGATGACAAGAAATCTGGAGCATTGTGATGAAAGGGCATGGAGCATTGTGATGAAAGGTGACAAGTAGCATTGTGATGATATGGGCAGAGAACTTTGTGATGACAGGGGTCATGGAGCATTGTGATGAAAAGTGTCATGGAACATTGTACTGACAGGGATCATGGAGCTTTTTGGTAAGGGAGCCCTTGGAGATTGGTGGTGGCAGGCGTCATGGGGCATTGTGATGACAGCGGTCTTGGAGCATTGTGATGAAAGGGGTCATGGAGCACTGTGATTACAGGCGCCATGGAGCATTGTGAATACAAAGGCTATGGAGAATTGAGATGACAGGGTCCATGGAGCATTGTGATGAAAGTGATCATGGATCATTGTGATGACAAGTGTCCTGAAACCTTGTGATGACACGGTTCATGGAGCATTGTTATGACAAGGACCATGGCGAATTGTGATGACATCTGAAATGGGGCATTGTGATGACAGTGGTCATGTAGAATTGTGATGAAAGGTATCAAGGAGCACTGTGATGACAGGGGCCATGGAACATTGTGATGACAAAGGCCATGGAGCATTGTGATGACAAGTGTCATGGGACATTTTGATGACATTGGCATGGAACATTATGATGACAAGAGTTCTGGAGAATTTTGATGACAAGGGCATGGAGCATTGTGATGACAGGGCCCATGGAGCATTGTGACGAAGAGGGCAGGGAACATTGTGATGACTGGGTTCATGGAGCCTTGTGATGAAAGGGGCCATGGAGCACTGAGATGACAGGCGTCTTGAGGTATGGTGATGACAGTGGTCATGGAGCATTGTGATGAAAGAGATCATGGAGCAATATGATAAGAGGGGACATGGAGCATTGTGATGACAGGTGTATTGGAGAATTGTGATGAAAATATTAATGGATCATTGTGATGACATGTGTCCTGGAACACTGTGATGACACGGTTCATCGAGTATTGTGATGACAAGGGTCATAGCGAATTGTGATAACAGGTGTCATGGGGCATTGTGATGACATTGATCATCTAGGAATTGTGATGAAAGGTATCATGGAGCACTGTGATGACTGGGGGCATGAAGCATTGTTATGAAAATTGTCCTGGATTATTGTGATGACAGCAGTCATGGAGAATTGGGATGACAGGGATTATGCAGCATTGTGTTGACATGGGTATGGACTATTGTGATGACAATGGTCATGGAGCAATGTGATGAACGTTTTCATGGAATATCGTGATGAAAAGTGCCTGGGAGCATTGTGACGATAAAGGCCATGGAGCATTGTGATGACAAGTGTCATGGAGCATTGTAATGAAAGCTTTCATTGTGCACTGTGATGACAAGGGGGATGGAGTATTGTGATGAAACTGGTCCTGGAACATTGTGATAACAAAAGCCATGGAGCATTGTGATGACAGGCATCATGGAGAATTGTGAAGAAAGGGGCCATGGGGAATTGTAATGACAATAGAGAAATGTGATGAAAATGGTCAGCGAGCATAGTGATTAAAGTGGTCATTGAGAATTGTGATGAAAAGTGACATAGAGCATTGTGATGACAAAGGTCATGGAGAACTGTGATGACCAGGGTCATGTAGCATTGTGATGACACGTTCATGGAACATTGTGATGACAAGAATTCTGGAGCATTGTGATGACAAGGGCCATGGAGCATTGGGATGCTACGGTCATGGAACATTGTGATGACAAAATTCTGGAGCTTTGTGAGGAAAAAGGCATGGAGCATTGTGATTATAGGGGACATGGAGCATTTTGATGACATGGGCAGGGAACACTGTGATGACAGGTGTTATGCAGCAATAGGATGACAAGTGTCATGGAGCACTGTGATGAGAGGGGCCTTGGAGAATTGTGATGACAGGCGTCATGAGGCATTGAGATGGCAGTGGTCATGGAGCATTATGATGAAAGGTGTTATGGAGCACTGTGATTACAGGGGCCATGGAGCATTGTGAATACAAAGGCCATGGAGCATTGAGATGACAGTGGTCATGGAGCATTGTGATGAAAGTGGTAATGGATCATTGTGATGCCAAGTGTCCTGGGACCCAGTGATGACATGGTTCATGGAGCATTGTGATGACAATGGTCATGGCGAATTGTGATGACAATGTCATGGGGCATTGTGATGGCAGTGGTCATCTAGAAATGTGATTAAAGTTATTATGGAGCACAGGAATGAGAGGGGCCATGGAGCATTGTGATGACAAGTCTCATGGAGCATTGTGATGACAGGTGTCATGGAGCATCGTGATGACAAATGCCATTGAGAATTGTGATCAGAGGTGACATTGGGCATTGTGATGAAAGGGGTCATGGAGTACTGGGAGTACAGGGGCCATGGAGCCTTGTGATAACAAGTGACATGGAGAATAGTGATGACAGGCATCATAGAGCATTGTGATGACAAGTGCCATTTAGCATTTTGATGACAGGGGTCATCAGGCATTGTGTTGACGGGGGTCACGGAGCATTGTGATGACAAAGGCCATAGAGCATTGTGATGAGAGGGGTCATGGAGCATTGTGATGACATGGGCCATGGAGCATTGTGAAGACAAGATTCATGGAGCATTGTGATGACACGGGCATGAAGCATGGTGATGACAACAGACCTGGAGCATTGTGATGACAAGGGCATGGAGCATTGTGATTACAGGAGACTTGGGTCATTGTGATGAAATTGGCAGGGATCATTGTGATTAGAGGGATCATGGAGCATTGTGATGACAAGTGTCATGCAATATTGTGCTGACACAGATCATGGAGCATTTTGATGAGAGTGGCCTTGGAGCACAGTGATGAGAGACGTCATGGGGCATTATGGTGACAGTGGTCAAGGAGCATTGTGATGAAAGTGTTCATGGAGCAACGCGATTATCGGGACAATGGAGCATTGTGAATACAAAGGCCATGGAACATTGAGATAACAGAGTTCATGGAGCATTGTGATGACAAGGGTCTTGGGAGCTACTGATGACACGTTTCATACAGCATTGAGATGACAAGGGCCAAGGCGAATGGTGATGACACGTGTCATGGGGCATTGTGATGACATTGGTCATCTTGCATTGTGATGAGAGTGGTCATGTAGAATTTTGATTAAAGGTATCATGGAGCACTGTGATGACAAAGGCCAAGGAACATTGTGATGACAAGTGTCATTCAGCAATGTGATGACACGGGAATGGAGCATTATGATGACAAGTGTTCTGGAGCATTGTGATGACAAGGGTATGGAGCATTGTGATTACAGGGACCATGGAGCATTGTGATGACAACGGCATGGAGCACTGTGATGACATTGGTCATTGAGCATTGTGATTACAAAGACCAGGAGGCATTGTGATGACAGGGGCCTTGGAGCATTGTGATGACAATGGTCATCAAGCATTGTGATGACAGGGGTCATAGAGCATTGTGATGAGAAAGACCATGGAGCATGGTGATGACAGAGGCCATGGAACATTGTGATGACCAGGCCATGTACCATTGTGATGACAAGGGCAGGGAACCTTGTGGTGACCGGGGTCATGGAGCATTTTGATGACAACTTTCATGGAACGTTGTGATAACAGGGGTCATGGAGCATTGTGATGAAAGTTGTCCTGGAGCATTGTGATGACAGCGGTCACAGAGAATTGGGATGAAAGGTATCATGCAGCATTGTGATGACAACGGTCATGGATCATTTTGATGACAGGGGTCATGGAACATTCTGATAACAAAGTTCATAAAGCATTTTGATGACAGGGGTCATGGAGCATTGTGTTGACACGAGCATGGAGCATTGTAATGATAGGATATCTGGAGCATTGTGATGAAAAGGGGATGGAGCATTTTGATGACAGGGTCCAAGGAGAATTGTGCTGACAATGGCATGGAGCATTGTGATGAAAAGGGTACTGGAGCACTGTGAGGAAAGGAATCATGGATCATTGTGATGACAGGGGTCATGGAGCTTTGTGATGACAAGGGTCATGGAGCATTGTGATGACACGGTCAAGGAACATTGCGATGACAAGAATTCTGGAGCATTGTGATGAAAGGGCATGGTGCATTGTGATGAAAGGTGACAAGGAGCATTGTGACGATATGGGCACAGAACTTTTTGATGACAGGGGTCATGGAGCATTGGGATGCCACGGTCATGGAACATTGTGATGACAAAATTCTGGAGCTTTGTGAGGAAAAAGGCATGGAGCATTGTGATTATAGGGGACATGGAGCATTTTGATGACATGGGCAGGGAACACTGTGATGACAGGTGTTATGGAGCAATGGGATGACAAGTGTCATGGAGCACTGTGATGAGAGGGGCCTTGGAGAATTGTGATGACAGGCGTCATGAGGCATTGAGATGGCAGTGGTCATGGAGCATTATGATGAAAGGTGTTATGGAGCACTGTGATTACAGGGGCCATGGAGCATTGTGAATACAAAGGCCATGGAGCATTGAGATGACAGTGGTCATGGAGCATTGTGATGAAAGTGGTAATGGATCATTGTGATGACAAGTGTCCTGGGACCCTGTGATGACATGGTTCATGGAGCATTGTGATGACAATGGTCATGGCGAATTGTGATGACAATGTCATGGGACATTGTGACGGCAGTGGTCATCTAGAAATGTGATTAAAGTTATTATGGAGCACAGTAATGAGAGGGGCCATGGAGCATTGTGATGACAAGTCTCATGGAGCATTGTGATGACAGGTGTCATGGAGCATCGTGATGACAAATGCCATTGAGAATTGTGATCAGAGGTGACATTGGGCATTGTGATGAAAGGGGTCATGGAGTACTGGGAGTACAGGGGCCATGGAGCCTTGTGATAACAAGTGACATGGAGAATAGTGATGACAGGCATCATAGAGCATTGTGATGACAAGTGCCATTTAGCATTTTGATGACAGGGGTCATCAGGCATTGTGTTGACGGGGGTCACGGAGCATTGTGATGACAAAGGCCATAGAGCATTGTGATGAGAGGGGTCATGGAGCATTGTGATGACATGGGCCATGGAGCATTGTGAAGACAAGATTCATGGAGCATTGTGATGACACGGGCATGAAGCATGGTGATGACAACAGACCTGGAGCATTGTGATGACAAGGGCATGGAGCATTGTGATTACAGGAGACTTGGGTCATTGTGACGAAATTGGCAGGGATCATTTGATTAGTGGGATCATGAAGCATTGTGATGACAAGTGTCATGCAATATTGTGCTGACACAGATCATGGAGCATTTTGATGAGAGTGGCCTTGGAGCACAGTGATGAGAGACGTCATGGGGCATTATGGTGACAGTGGTCAAGGAGCATTGTGATGAAAGTGTTCATGGAGCAACGCGATTATCGGGACAATGGAGCATTGTGAATACAAAGGCCATGGAACATTGAGATAACAGAGTTCATGGAGCATTGTGATGACAAGGGTCTTGGGAGCTACTGATGACACGTTTCATACAGCATTGAGATGACAAGGGCCAAGGCGAATTGTGATGACACGTGTCATGGGGCATTGTGATGACATTGGTCATCTTGCATTGTGATGAGAGTGGTCATGTAGAATTTTGATTAAAGGTATCATGGAGCACTGTGATGACAAAGGCCAAGGAACATTGTGATGACAAGTGTCATTCAGCAATGTGATGACACGGGAATGGAGCATTATGATGACAAGTGTTCTGGAGCATTGTGATGACAAGGGTATGGAGCATTGTGATTACAGGGACCATGGAGCATTGTGATGACAACGGCATGGAGCACTGTGATGACATTGGTCATTGAGCATTGTGATTACAAAGACCATGAGGCATTGTGATGACAGGGGCCTTGGAGCATTGTGATGACAATGGTCATCAAGCATTGTGATGACAGGGGTCATAGAGCATTGTGATGAGAAAGACCATGGAGCATGGTGATGACAGAGGCCATGGAACATTGTGATGACCAGGCCATGTACCATTGTGATGACAAGGGCAGGGAACCTTGTGGTGACCGGGGTCATGGAGCATTTTGATGACAACTTTCATGGAACGTTGTGATGACAGGGGTCATGGAGCATTGTGATGAAAGTTGTCCTGGAGCATTGTGATGACAGCGGTCACAGAGAATTGGGATGAAAGGTATCATGCAGCATTGTGATGACAACGGTCATGGATCATTTTGATGACAGGGGTCAGGGAACATTCTGATAACAAGGTTCATAAAGCATTTTGATGACAGGGGTCATGGAGCATTGTGTTGACACGAGCATGGAGCATTGTAATGATAGGATATCTGGAGCATTGTGATGAAAAGGGGATGGAGCATTTTGATGACAGGGTCCAAGGAGAATTGTGCTGACAATGGCATGGAGCATTGTGATGAAAAGGGTACTGGAGCCCTGTGAGGAAAGGAATCATGGATCATTGTGATGACAGGGGTCATGGAGCTTTGTGATGACAAGGGTCATGGAGCATTGTGATGACACGGTCAAGGAACATTGCGATGACAAGAATTCTGGAGCATTGTGATGAAAGGGCATGGTGCATTGTGATCAAAGGTGACAAGGAGCATTGTGACGATATGGGCAGAGAACTTTTTGATGACAGGGGTCATGGAGCATTGTGATAAAAAGTGTCATGGAACATTGTACTGACAGGGATCATGGAGCTTTTTGGTAAGAGATGTCTTGGAGATTTGTGAAGGCAGGCGTCATGGGGCATTGTGATGACAGCGGTCTTGGAGCATTGGGATGAAAGGGGTCATGGTGCTCTGTGATTACAGGGGCCATGGAGCATTGTGAATACAAAGGCCATGGAGCATTGAGATGAAAGGGTTCATGGAGCATTGTGATTAATGTGATCATGGATCATTGTGAAGACAAGTGTCCTGAAACCTTGTGATGACACAGTTCATGGAGCATTGTGATGACAAGGACCATGGCGAATTGTGGTATCATCTATCATGGGGCATCGTGATGACAGTGGTCATGTAGAATTGTATTGAAAGGTAACATGGAGCACACTGATGACAGGGGCCATGGAACATTGTGATGACAAAGGCCATGGAGCATTGTGATGACAAGTGTCATGGGGCCTTTTGATGACATTGGCATGGAGCATTATGATGACAAGAGTTCTGGAGCATTTTGATGACCAGGGCATGGAGCATTGTGATGAAAGTTGTCCTGGAGCATTGTGATGACAGTGGTCACAGAGGATTGGGATGAAAGGTATCATGCAGCATTGCGATGACAACGGTCAGGGATCATTTTGATGACAGGGGTCATGGAACATTCTGATAACAAGTTTCATCAAGCATTTTGATGACAGGGGTCATGGAGCATTGTGTTGACACGGGCATGGAGCATTGTAATGATAGGATATCTGGAGCATTGTGATGAAAAGGGGATGGAGCATTTTGATGACAGTGTCCAAGTAGCATTGTGCTGACAATGGCATGGAGCATTGTGATGAAAAGGGTACTGGAGCACTGTGAGGAAAGGAATCATGGATCATTGTGATGCCAGGGGTCATGGAGCTTTGTGATGACACGGGTCATGGAGCATTGTGATGACACGGTCAAGGAACATTGTGATGACAAGAAATCTGGAGCATTGTGATGAAAGGGCATGGAGCATTGTGATGAAAGGTGACAAGTAGCATTGTGATGATATGGGCAGAGAACTTTGTGATGACAGGGGTCATGGAGCATTGTGATGAAAAGTGTCATGGAACATTGTACTGACAGGGATCATGGAGCTTTTTGGTAAGGGAGCCCTTGGAGATTGGTGGTGGCAGGCGTCATGGGGCATTGTGATGACAGCGGTCTTGGAGCATTGTGATGAAAGGGGTCATGGAGCACTGTGATTACAGGGGCCATGGAGCATTGTGAATACAAAGGCTATGGAGCATTGAGATGACAGGGTTCATGGAGCATTGTGATGAAAGTGATCATGGATCATTGTGATGACAAGTGTCCTGAAACCTTGTGATGACACGGTTCATGGAGCATTGTTATGACAAGGACCATGGCGAATTGTGATGACATCTGAAATGGGGCATTGTGATGACAGTGGTCATGTAGAATTGTGATGAAAGGTATCAAGGAGCACTGTGTTGACAGGGGCCATGGAACATTGTGATGACAAAGGCCATGGAGCATTGTGATGACAAGTGTCATGGGACATTTTGATGACATTGGCATGGAACATTATGATGACAAGAGTTCTGGAGAATTTTGATGACAAGGGCATGGAGCATTGTGATGACAGGGCCCATGGAGCATTGTGACGAAGAGGGCAGGGAACATTGTGATGACTGGGTTCATGGAGCCTTGTGATGAAAGGGGCAATGGAGCACTGAGATGACAGGCGTCTTGAGGTATGGTGATGACAGTGGTCATGGAGCATTGTGATGAAAGAGATCATGGAGCAATATGATAAGAGGGGACATGGAGCATTGTGATGACAGGTGTATTGGAGCATTGTGATGAAAATATTAATGGATCATTGTGATGACATGTGTCCTGGAACACTGTGATGACACGGTTCATCGAGTATTGTGATGACAAGGGTCATAGCGAATTGTGATAACAGGTGTCATGGGGCATTGTGATGACATTGATCATCTAGGAATTGTGATGAAAGGTATCATGGAGCACTGTGATGACTGGGGGCATGAAGCATTGTTATGAAAATTGTCCTGGATTATTGTGATGACAGCAGTCATGGAGAATTGGGATGACAGGGATTATGCAGCATTGTGTTGACATGGGTATGGACTATTGTGATGACAATGGTCATGGAGCAATGTGATGAACGTTTTCATGGAATATCGTGATGAAAAGTGGCTGGGAGTATTGTGACGATAAAGGCCATGGAGCATTGTGATGACAAGTGTCATGGAGCATTGTAATGAAAGCTTTCATTGTGCACTGTGATGACAAGGGGGATGGAGTATTGTGATGAAACTGGTCCTGGAACATTGTGATAACAAAAGCCATGGAGCATTGTGATGACAGGCATCATGGAGAATTGTGAAGAAAGGGGCCATGGGGAATTGTAATGACAATAGAGAAATGTGATGAAAATGGTCAGCGAGCATAGTGATTAAAGTGGTCATTGAGAATTGTGATGAAAAGTGACATAGAGCATTGTGATGACAAAGGTCATGGAGAACTGTGATGACCAGGGTCATGTAGCATTGTGATGACACGTTCATGGAACATTGTGATGACAAGAATTCTGGAGCATTGTGATGACAAGGGCCATGGAGCATTGTGATGCCACGGTCATGGAACATTGTGATGACAAAATTCTGGAGCTTTGTGAGGAAAAAGGCATGGAGCATTGTGATTATAGGGGACATGGAGCATTTTGATGACATGGGCAGGGAACACTGTGATGACAGGTGTTATGGAGCAATGGGATGACAAGTGTCATGGAGCACTGTGATGAGAGGGGCCTTGGAGAATTGTGATGACAGGCGTCATGAGGCATTGAGATGGCAGTGGTCATGGAGCATTATGATGAAAGGTGTTATGGAGCACTGTGATTACAGGGGCCATGGAGCATTGTGAATACAAAGGCCATGGAGCATTGAGATGACAGTGGTCATGGAGCATTGTGATGAAAGTGGTAATGGATCATTGTGAGGACAAGTGTCCTGGGACCCTGTGATGACATGGTTCATGGAGCATTGTGATGACAATGGTCATGACGAATTGTGATGACAATGTCATGGGGCATTGTGATGGCAGTGGTCATCTAGAAATGTGATTAAAGTTATTATGGAGCACAGTAATGAGAGGGGCCATGGAGCATTGTGATGACAAGTCTCATGGAGCATTGTGATGACAGGTGTCATGGAGCATCGTGATGACAAATGCCATTGAGAATTGTGATCAGAGGTGACATTGGGCATTGTGATGAAAGGGGTCATGGAGTACTGGGAGTACAGGGGCCATGGAGCCTTGTGATAACAAGTGACATGGAGAATAGTGATGACAGGCATCATAGAGCATTGTGATGACAAGTTCCATTTAGCATTTTGATGACAGGGGTCATCAGGCATTGTGTTGACGGGGGTCACGGAGCATTGTGATGACAAAGGCCATAGAGCATTGTGATGAGAGGGGTCATGGAGCATTGTGATGACATGGGCCATGGAGCATTGTGAAGACAAGATTCATGGAGCATTGTGATGACACGGGCATGAAGCATGGTGATGACAACAGACCTGGAGCATTGTGATGACAAGGGCATGGAGCATTGTGATTACAGGAGACTTGGGTCATTGTGATGAAATTGGCAGGGATCATTGTGATTAGAGGGATCATGGAGCATTGTGTTGACAAGTGTCATGCAATATTGTGCTGACACAGATCATGGAGCATTTTGATGAGAGTGGCCTTGGAGCACAGTGATGAGAGACGTCATGGGGCATTATGGTGACAGTGGTCAAGGAGCATTGTGATGAAAGTGTTCATGGAGCAACGCGATTATCGGGACAATGGAGCATTGTGAATACAAAGGCCATGGAACATTGAGATAACAGAGTTCATGGAGCATTGTGATGACAAGGGTCTTGGGAGCTACTGATGACACGTTTCATACAGCATTGAGATGACAAGGGCCAAGGCGAATTGTGATGACACGTGTCATGGGGCATTGTGATGACATTGGTCATCTTGCATTGTGATGAGAGTGGTCATGTAGAATTTGATTAAAGGTATCATGGAGCACTGTGATGACAAAGGCCAAGGAACATTGTGATGACAAGTGTCATTCAGCAATGTGATGACACGGGAATGGAGCATTATGATGACAAGTGTTCTGGAGCATTGTGATGACAAGGGTATGGAGCATTGTGATTACAGGGACCATGGAGCATTGTGATGACAACGGCATGGAGCACTGTGATGACATTGGTCATTGAGCATTGTGATTACAAAGACCAGGAGGCATTGTGATGACAGGGGCCTTGGAGCATTGTGATGACAATGGTCATCAAGCATTGTGATGACAGGGGTCATAGAGCATTGTGATGAGAAAGACCATGGAGCATGGTGATGACAGAGGCCATGGAACATTGTGATGACCAGGCCATGTACCATTGTGATGACAAGGGCAGGGAACCTTGTGGTGACCGGGGTCATGGAGCATTTTGATGACAACTTTCATGGAACGTTGTGATGACAGGGATCATGGAGCATTGTGATGAAAGTTGTCCTGGAGCATTGTGATGACAGCGGTCACAGAGAATTGGGATGAAAGGTATCATGCAGCATTGTGATGACAACGGTCATGGATCATTTTGATGACAGGGATCATGGAACATTCTGATAACAAGGTTCATAAAGCATTTTGATGACAGGGGTCATGGAGCATTGTGTAGACACGAGCATGGAGCATTGTAATGATAGGATATCTGGAGCATTGTGATGAAAAGGGGATGGAGCATTTTGATGACAGGGTCCAAGGAGAATTGTGCTGACAATGGCATGGAGCATTGTGATGAAAAGGGTACTGGAGCACTGTGAGGAAAGGAATCATGGATCATTGTGATGCCAGGGGTCATGGAGCTTTGTGATGACAAGGGTCATGGAGCATTGTGATGACACGGTCAAGGAACATTGCGATGACAAGAATTCTGGAGCATTGTGATGAAAGGGCATGGTGCATTGTGATGAAAGGTGACAAGGAGCATTGTGACGATATGGGCAGAGAACTTTTTGATGACAGGGGTCATGGAGCATTGTGATAAAAAGTGTCATGGAACATTGTACTGACAGGGATCATGGAGCTTTTTGGTAAGAGAGGTCGTGGAGATTTGTGAAGGCAGGCGTCATGGGGCATTGTGATGACAGCGGTCTTGGAGCATTGGGATGAAAGGGGTCATGGAGCTCTGTGATTACAGGGGCCATGGAGCATTGTGAATACAAAGGCCATGGAGCATTGAGATGACAGGGTTCATGGAGCATTGTGATGAAAGTGATCATGGATCATTGTGATGACAAGTGTCCTGGAACCTTGTGATGACACAGTTCATGGAGCATTGTGATGACAAGGACCATGGCGAATTGTGGTATCATCTGTCATGGGGCATTGTGATGACAGTGGTCATGTAGAATTGTATTGAAAGGTAACATGGAGCACTCTGATGACAGGGGCCATGGAATATTGTGATGACAAAGGCCATGGAGCATTGTGATGACAAGTGTCATGGGGCATTTTGATGACATTGGCATGGAGCATTATGATGACAAGAGTTCTGGAGCATTTTGATGACCAGGGCATGGAACATTGTGATGAAAGTTGTCCTGGAGCATTGTGATGACAGCGGTCACAGAGGATTGGGATGAAAGGTATCATGCAGCATTGCGATGACAACGGTCAGGGATCATTTTGATGACAGGGGTCATGGAACATTCTGATAACAAGTTTCATCAAGCATTTTGATGACAGGGGTCATGGAGCATTGTGTTGACACGGGCATGGAGCATTGTAATGATAGGATATCTGGAGCATTGTGATGAAAAGGGGATGGAGCATTTTGATGACAGTGTCCAAGTAGCATTGTGCTGACAATGGCATGGAGCATTGTGATGAAAAGGGTACTGGAGCACTGTGAGGAAAGGAATCATGGATCATTGTGATGCCAGGGGACATGGAGCTTTGTGATGACACGGGTCATGGAGCATTGTGATGACACGGTCAAGGAACATTGTGATGACAAGAAATCTGGAGCATTGTGATGAAAGGGCATGGAGCATTGTGATGAAAGGTGACAAGTAGCATTGTGATGATATGGGCAGAGAACTTTGTGATGACAGGGGTCATGGAGCATTGTGATTACACGTTCATGGAACATTGTGATGACAAGAATTCTGGAGCATTGTGATGACAAGGGCCATGGAGCATTGGGATGCCACGGTCATGGAACATTGTGATGACAAAATTCTGGAGCTTTGTGAGGAAAAAGGCATGGAGCATTGTGATTATAGGGGACATGGAGCATTTTGATGACATGGGCAGGGAACACTGTGATGACAGGTGTTATGGAGCAATGGGATGACAAGTGTCATGGAGCACTGTGATGAGAGGGGCCTTGGAGAATTGTGATGACAGGCGTCATGAGGCATTGAGATGGCAGTGGTCATGGAGCATTATGATGAAAGGTGTTATGGAGCACTGTGATTACAGGGGCCATGGAGCATTGTGAATACAAAGGCCATGGAGCATTGAGATGACAGTGGTCATGGAGCATTGTGATGAAAGTGGTAATGGATCATTGTGATGACAAGTGTCCTGGGACCCTGTGAAGACATGGTTCATGGAGCATTGTGATGACAATGGTCATGGCGAATTGTGATGACAATGTCATGGGGCATTGTGATGGCAGTGGTCATCTAGAAATGTGATTAAAGTTATTATGGAGCACAGGAATGAGAGGGGCCATGGAGCATTGTGATGACAAGTCTCATGGAGCATTGTGATGACAGGTGTCATGGAGCATCGTGATGACAAATGCCATTGAGAATTGTGATCAGAGGTGACATTGGGCATTGTGATGAAAGGGGTCATGGAGTACTGGGAGTACAGGGGCCATGGAGCCTTGTGATAACAAGTGACATGGAGAATAGTGATGACAGGCATCATAGAGCATTGTGATGACAAGTGCCATTTAGCATTTTGATGACAGGGGTCATCAGGCATTGTGTTGACGGGGGTCACGGAGCATTGTGATGACAAAGGCCATAGAGCATTGTGATGAGAGGGGTCATGGAGCATTGTGATGACATGGGCCATGGAGCATTGTGAAGACAAGATTCATGGAGCATTGTGATGACACGGGCATGAAGCATGGTGATGACAACAGACCTGGAGCATTGTGATGACAAGGGCATGGAGCATTGTGATTACAGGAGACTTGGGTCATTGTGATGAAATTGGCAGGGATCATTGTGATTAGAGGGATCATGGAGCATTGTGATGACAAGTGTCATGCAATATTGTGCTGACACAGATCATGGAGCATTTTGATGAGAGTGGCCTTGGAGCACAGTGATGAGAGACGTCATGGGGCATTATGGTGACAGTGGTCAAGGAGCATTGTGATGAAAGTGTTCATGGAGCAACGCGATTATCGGGACAATGGAGCATTGTGAATACAAAGGCCATGGAACATTGAGATAACAGAGTTCATGGAGCATTGTGATGACAAGGGTCTTGGGAGCTACTGATGACACGTTTCATACAGCATTGAGATGACAAGGGCCAAGGCGAATTGTGATGACACGTGTCATGGGGCATTGTGATGACATTGGTCATCTTGCATTGTGATGAGAGTGGTCATGTAGAATTTTGATTAAAGGTATCATGGAGCACTGTGATGACAAAGGCCAAGGAACATTGTGATGACAAGTGTCATTCAGCAATGTGATGACACGGGAATGGAGCATTATGATGACAAGTGTTCTGGAGCATTGTGATGACAAGGGTATGGAGCATTGTGATTACAGGGACCATGGAGCATTGTGATGACAACGGCATGGAGCACTGTGATGACATTGGTCATTGAGCATTGTGATTACAAAGACCAGGAGGCATTGTGATGACAGTGGCCTTGGAGCATTGTGATGACAATGGTCATCAAGCATTGTGATGACAGGGGTCATAGAGCATTGTGATGAGAAAGACCATGGAGCATGGTGATGACAGAGGCCATGGAACATTGTGATGACCAGGCCATGTACCATTGTGATGACAAGGTCAGGGAACCTTGTGGTGACCGGGGTCATGGAGCATTTTGATGACAACTTTCATGGAACGTTGTGATGACAGGGGTCATGGAGCATTGTGATGAAAGTTGTCCTGGAGCATTGTGATGACAGCGGTCACAGAGAATTGGGATGAAAGGTATCATGCAGCATTGTGATGACAACGGTCATGGATCATTTGGATGACAGGGGTCATGGAACATTCTGATAACAAGGTTCATAAAGCATTTTGATGACAGGGGTCATGGAGCATTGTGTTGACACGAGCATGGAGCATTGTAATGATAGGATATCTGGAGCATTGTGATGAAAAGGGGATGGAGCATTTTGATGACAGGGTCCAAGGAGAATTGTGCTGACAATGGCATGGAGCATTGTGATGAAAAGGGTACTGGAGCACTGTGAGGAAAGGAATCATGGATCATTGTGATGACAGGGGTCATGGAGCTTTGTGATGACACGGGTCATGGAGCATTGTGATGACACGGTCAAGGAACATTGCGATGACAAGAATTCTGGAGCATTGTGATGAAAGGGCATGGTGCATTGTGATGAAAGGTGACAAGGAGCATTGTGACGATATGGGCAGAGAACTTTTTGATGACAGGGGTCATGGAGCATTGTGATAAAAAGTGTCATGGAACATTGTACTGACAGGGATCATGGAGCTTTTTGGTAAGAGAGGTCTTGGAGATTTGTGAAGGCAGGCGTCATGGGGCATTGTGATGACAGCGGTCTTGGAGCATTGGGATGAAAGGGGTCATGGAGCTCTGTGATTACAGGGGCCATGGAGCATTGTGAATACAAAGGCCATGGAGCATTGAGATGACAGGGTTCATGGAGCATTGTGATGAATGTGATCATGGATCATTGTGAAGACAAGTGTCCTGAAACCTTGTGATGACACAGTTCATGGAGCATTGTGATGACAAGGACCATGGCGAATTGTGGTATCATCTGTCATGGGGCATCGTGATGACACTGGTCATGTAGAATTGTATTGAAAGGTAACATGGAGCACTGTGATGACAGGGGCCATGGAACATTGTGATGACAAAGGCCATGGAGCATTGTGATGACAAGTGTCATGTCGCATTTTGATGACATTGGCATGGAGCATTATGATGACAAGAGTTCTGGAGCATTTTGATGACCAGGGCATGGAGCATTGTGATGAAAGTTGTCCTGGAGCATTGTGATGACAGCGGTCACAGAGGATTGGGATGAAAGGTATCATGCAGCATTGCGATGACAACGGTCAGGGATCATTTTGATGACAGGGGTCATGGAACATTCTGATAAGAAGTTTCTTCAAGCATTTTGATGACAGGGGTCATGGAGCATTGTGTTGACATGGGCATGGAGCATTGTAATGATAGGATATCTGGAGCATTGTGATGAAAAGGGGATGGAGCATTTTGATGACAGTGTCCAAGTAGCATTGTGCTGACAATGGCATGGAGCATTGTGATGAAAAGGGTACTGGAGCACTGTGAGGAAAGGAATCATGGATCATTGTGATGACAGGGGTCATGGAGCTTTGTGATGACACGGGTCATGGAGCATTTTGATGACACGGTCAAGGAACATTGTGATGACAAGAAATCTGGAGCATTGTGATGAAAGGGCATGGAGCATTGTGATGAAAGGTGACAAGTAGCATTGTGATGATATGGGCAGAGAACTTTGTGATGACAGGGGTCATGGAGCATTGTGATGAAAAGTGTCATGGAACATTGTACTGACAGGGATCATGGAGCTTTTTGGTAAGGGAGCCCTTGGAGATTGGTGGTGGCAGGCGTCATGGGGCATTGTGATGACAGCGGTCTTGGAGCATTGTGATGAAAGGGGTCATGGAGCACTGTGATTACAGGGGCCATGGAGCATTGTGAATACAAAGGCTATGGAGCATTGAGATGACAGGGTTCATGGAGCATTGTGATGAAAGTGATCATGGATCATTGTGATGACAAGTGTCCTGAAACCTTGTGATGATACGGTTCATGGAGCATTGTTATGACAAGGACCATGGCGAATTGTGATGACATCTGAAATGGGGCATTGTGATGACAGTGGTCATGTAGAATTGTGATGAAAGGTATCAAGGAGCACTGTGATGACAGGGGCCATGGAACATTGTGATGACAAAGGCCATGGAGCATTGTGATGACAAGTGTCATGGGACATTTTGATGACATTGGCATGGAACATTATGATGACAAGAGTTCTGGAGAATTTTGATGACAAGGGCATGGAGCATTGTGATGACAGGGCCCATGGAGCATTGTGACGAAGAGGGCAGGGAACATTGTGATGACTGGGTTCATGGAGCCTTGTGATGAAAGGGGCCATGGAGCACTGAGATGACAGGCGTCTTGAGGTATGGTGATGACAGTGGTCATGGAGCATTGTGATGAAAGAGATCATGGAGCAATATGATAAGAGGGGACATGGAGCATTGTGATGACAGGTGTATTGGAGCATTGTGATGAAAATATTAATGGATCATTGTGATGACATGTGTCCTGGAACACTGTGATGACACGGTTCATCGAGTATTGTGATGACAAGGGTCATAGAGAATTGTGATAACAGGTGTCATGGGGCATTGTGATGACATTGATCATCTAGGAATTGTGATGAAAGGTATCATGGAGCACTGTGATGACTGGGGGCATGAAGCATTGTTATGAAAATTGTCCTGGATTATTGTGATGACAGCAGTCATGGAGAATTGGGATGACAGGGATTATGCAGCATTGTGTTGACATGGGTATGGACTATTGTGATGACAATGGTCATGGAGCAATGTGATGAACGTTTTCATGGAATATCGTGATGAAAAGTGCCTGGGAGCATTGTGACGATAAAGGCCATGGAGCATTGTGATGACAAGTGTCATGGAGCATTGTAATGAAAGCTTTCATTGTGCACTGTGATGACAAGGGGGATGGAGTATTGTGATGAAACTGGTCCTGGAACATTGTGATAACAAAAGCCATGGAGCATTGTGATGACAGGCATCATGGAGAATTGTGAAGAAAGGGGCCATGGGGAATTGTAATGACAATAGAGAAATGTGATGAAAATGGTCAGCGAGCATAGTGATTAAAGTGGTCATTGAGAATTGTGATGAAAAGTGACATAGAGCATTGTGATGACAAAGGTCATGGAGAACTGTGATGACCAGGGTCATGTAGCATTGTGATGACACGTTCATGGAACATTGTGATGACAAGAATTCTGGAGCATTGTGATGACAAGGGCCATGGAGCATTGGGATGCCACGGTCATGGAACATTGTGATGACAAAATTCTGGAGCTTTGTGAGGAAAAAGGCATGGAGCATTGTGATTATAGGGGACATGGAGCATTTTGATGACATGGGCAGGGAACACTGTGATGACAGGTGTTATGGAGCAATGGGATGACAAGTGTCATGGAGCACTGTGATGAGAGGGGCCTTGGAGAATTGTGATGACAGGCGTCATGAGGCATTGAGATGGCAGTGGTCATGGAGCATTATGATGAAAGGTGTTATGGAGCACTGTGATTACAGGGGCCATGGAGCATTGTGAATACAAAGGCCATGGAGCATTGAGATGACAGTGGTCATGGAGCATTGTGATGAAAGTGGTAATGGATCATTGTGATGACAAGTGTCCTGGGACCCTGTGATGACATGGTTCATGGAGCATTGTGATGACAATGGTCATGGCGAATAGTGATGACAATGTCATGGGGCATTGTGATGGCAGTGGTCATCTAGAAATGTGATTAAAGTTATTATGGAGCACAGGAATGAGAGGGGCCATGGAGCATTGTGATGACAAGTCTCATGGAGCATTGTGATGACAGGTGTCATGGAGCATCGTGATGACAAATGCCATTGAGAATTGTGATCAGAGGTGACATTGGGCATTGTGATGAAAGGGGTCATGGAGTACTGGGAGTACAGGGGCCATGGAGCCTTGTGATAACAAGTGACATGGAGAATAGTGATGACAGGCATCATAGAGCATTGTGATGACAAGTGCCATTTAGCATTTTGATGACAGGTGTCATCAGGCATTGTGTTGACGGGGGTCACGGAGCATTGTGATGACAAGGGCATGGAGCATTGTGATTACAGGAGACTTGGGTCATTGTGATGAAATTGGCAGGGATCATTGTGATTAGTGGGATCATGGAGCATTGTGATGACAAGTGTCATGCAATATTGTGCTGACACAGATCATGGAGCATTTTGATGAGAGTGGCCTTGGAGCACAGTGATGAGAGACGTCATGGGGCATTATGGTGACAGTGGTCAAGGAGCATTGTGATGAAAGTGTTCATGGAGCAACGCGATTATCGGGACAATGGAGCATTGTGAATACAAAGGCCATGGAACATTGAGATAACAGAGTTCATGGAGCATTGTGATGACAAGGGTCTTGGGAGCTACTGATGACACGTTTCATACAGCATTGAGATGACAAGGGCCAAGGCGAATGGTGATGACACGTGTCATGGGGCATTGTGATGACATTGGTCATCTTGCATTGTGATGAGAGTGGTCATGTAGAATTTTGATTAAAGGTATCATGGAGCACTGTGATGACAAAGGCCAAGGAACATTGTGATGACAAGTGTCATTAAGCAATGTGATGACACGGGAATGGAGCATTATGATGACAAGTGTTCTGGAGCATTGTGATGACAAGGGTATGGAGCATTGTGATTACAGGGACCATGGAGCATTGTGATGACAATGGCATGGAGCACTGTGATGACATTGGTCATTGAGCATTGTGATTACAAAGACCATGAGGCATTGTGATGACAGGGGCCTTGGAGCATTGTGATGACAATGGTCATCAAGCATTGTGATGACAGGGGTCATAGAGCATTGTGATGAGAAAGACCATGGAGCATGGTGATGACAGAGGCCATGGAACATTGTGATGACCAGGCCATGTACCATTGTGATGACAAGGGCAGGGAACCTTGTGGTGACCGGGGTCATGGAGCATTTTGATGACAACTTTCATGGAACGTTGTGATGACAGGGGTCATGGAGCATTGTGATGAAAGTTGTCCTGGAGCATTGTGATGACAGCGGTCACAGAGAATTGGGATGAAAGGTATCATGCAGCATTGTGATGACAACGGTCATGGATCATTTTGATGACAGGGGTCATGGAACATTCTGATAACAAGGTTCATAAAGCATTTTGATGACAGGGGTCATGGAGCATTGTGTTGACACGAGCATGGAGCATTGTAATGATAGGATATCTGGAGCATTGTGATGAAAAGGGGATGGAGCATTTTGATGACAGGGTCCAAGGAGAATTGTGCTGACAATGGCATGGAGCATTGTGATGAAAAGGGTACTGGAGCACTGTGAGGAAAGGAATCATGGATCATTGTGATGCCAGGGGTCATGGAGCTTTGTGATGACACGGGTCATGGAGCATTGTGATGACACGGTCAAGGAACATTGCGATGACAAGAATTCTGGAGCATTGTGATGAAAGGGCATGGTGCATTGTGATGAAAGGTGACAAGGAGCATTGTGACGATATGGGCAGAGAACTTTTTGATGACAGGGGTCATGGAGCATTGTGATAAAAAGTGTCATGGAACATTGTACTGACAGGGATCATGGAGCTTTTTGGTAAGAGAGGTCTTGGAGATTTGTGAAGGCAGGCGTCATGGGGCATTGTGATGACAGCGGTCTTGGAGCATTGGGATGAAAAGGGTCATGGAGCTCTGTGATTACAGGGGCCATGGAGCATTGTGAATACAAAGGCCATGGAGCATTGAGATGACAGGGTTCATGGAGCATTGTGATGAATGTGATCATGGATCATTGTGAAGACAAGTGTCCTGAAACCTTGTGATGACACAGTTCATGGAGCATTGTGATAACAAGGACCATGGCGAATTGTGGTATCATCTGTCATGGGGCATCGTGATGACACTGGTCATGTAGAATTGTATTGAAAGGTAACATGGAGCACTCTGATGACAGGGGCCATGGAACATTGTGATGACAAAGGCCATGGAGCATTGTGATGACAAGTGTCATGGGGCATTTTGATGACATTGGCATGGAGCATTATGATGACAAGAGTTCTGGAGCATTTTGATGACCAGGGCATGGAGCATTGTGATGAAAGTTGTCCTGGAGCATTGTGATGACAGCGGTCACAGAGGATTGGGATGAAAGGTATCATGCAGCATTGCGATGACAACGGTCAGGGATCATTTTGATGACAGGGGTCATGGAACATTCTGATAACAAGTTTCATCAAGCATTTTGATGACAGGGGTCATGGAGCATTGTGTTGACACGGGCATGGAGCATTGTAATGATAGGATATCTGGAGCATTGTGATGAAAAGGGGATGGAGCATTTTGATGACAGTGTCCAAGTAGCATTGTGCTGACAATGGCATGGAGCATTGTGATGAAAAGGGTACTGGAGCACTGTGAGGAAAGGAATCATGGATCATTGTGATGCCAGGGGTCATGGAGCTTTGTGATGACACGGGTCATGGAGCATTGTGATGACACGGTCAAGGAACATTGTGATGACAAGAAATCTGGAGCATTGTGATGAAAGGGCATGGAGCATTGTGATGAAAGGTGACAAGTAGCATTGTGATGATATGGGCAGAGAACTTTGTGATGACAGGGGTCATGGAGCATTGTGATGAAAAGTGTCATGGAACATTGTACTGACAGGGATCATGGAGCTTTTTGGTAAGGGAGCCCTTGGAGATTGGTGGTGGCAGGCGTCATGGGGCATTGTGATGACAGCGGTCTTGGAGCATTGTGATGAAAGGGGTCATGGAGCACTGTGATTACAGGGGCCATGGAGCATTGTGAATACAAAGGCTATGGAGCATTGAGATGACAGGGTTCATGGAGCATTGTGATGAAAGTGATCATGGATCATTGTGATGACAAGTGTCCTGAAACCTTGTGATGACACGGTTCATGGAGCATTGTTATGACAAGGACCATGGCGAATTGTGATGACATCTGAAATGGGGCATTGTGATGACAGTGGTCATGTAGAATTGTGATGAAAGGTATCAAGGAGCACTGTGATGACAGGGGCCATGGAACATTGTGATGACAAAGGCCATGGAGCATTGTGATGACAAGTGTCATGGGACATTTTGATGACATTGGCATGGAACATTATGATGACAAGAGTTCTGGAGAATTTTGATGACAAGGGCATGGAGCATTGTGAAGACAGGGCCCATGGAGCATTGTGACGAAGAGGGCAGGGAACATTGTGATGACTGGGTTCATGGAGCCTTGTGATGAAAGGGGCCATGGAGCACTGAGATGACAGGCGTCTTGAGGTATGGTGATGACAGTGGTCATGGAGCATTGTGATGAAAGAGATCATGGAGCAATATGATAAGAGGGGACATGGAGCATTGTGATGACAGGTGTATTGGAGCATTGTGATGAAAATATTAATGGATCATTGTGATGACATGTGTCCTGGAACACTGTGATGACACGGTTCATCGAGTATTGTGATGACAAGGGTCATAGCGAATTGTGATAACAGGTGTCATGGGGCATTGTGATGACATTGATCATCTAGGAATTGTGATGAAAGGTATCATGGAGCACTGTGATGACTGGGGGCATGAAGCATTGTTATGAAAACTGTCCTGGATTATTGTGATGACAGCAGTCATGGAGAATTGGGATGACAGGGATTATGCAGCATTGTGTTGACATGGGTATGGACTATTGTGATGACAATGGTCATGGAGCAATGTGATGAACGTTTTCATGGAATATCGTGATGAAAAGTGCCTGGGAGCATTGTGACGATAAAGGCCATGGAGCATTGTGATGACAAGTGTCATGGAGCATTGTAATGAAAGCTTTCATTGTGCACTGTGATGACAAGGGGGATGGAGTATTGTGATGAAACTGGTCCTGGAACATTGTGATAACAAAAGCCATGGAGCATTGTGATGACAGGCATCATGGAGAATTGTGAAGAAAGGGGCCATGGGGAATTGTAATGACAATAGAGAAATGTGATGAAAATGGTCAGCGAGCATAGTGATTAAAGTGGTCATTGAGAATTGTGATGAAAAGTGACATAGAGCATTGTGATGACAAAGGTCATGGAGAACTGTGATGACCAGGGTCATGTAGCATTGTGATGACACGTTCATGGAACATTGTGATGACAAGAATTCTGGAGCATTGTGATGACAAGGGCCATGGAGCATTGGGATGCCACGGTCATGGAACATTGTGATGACAAAATTCTGGAGCTTTGTGAGGAAAAAGGCATGGAGCATTGTGATTATAGGGGACATGGAGCATTTTGATGACATGGGCAGGGAACACTGTGATGACAGGTGTTATGGAGCAATGGGATGACAAGTGTCATGGAGCACTGTGATGAGAGGGGCCTTGGAGAATTGTGATGACAGGCGTCATGAGGCATTGAGATGGCAGTGGTCATGGAGCATTATGATGAAAGGTGTTATGGAGCACTGTGATTACAGGGGCCATGGAGCATTGTGAATACAAAGGCCATGGAGCATTGAGATGACAGTGGTCATGGAGCATTGTGATGAAAGTGGTAATGGATCATTGTGATGCCAAGTGTCCTGGGACCCTGTGATGACATGGTTCATGGAGCATTGTGATGACAATGGTCATGGCGAATTGTGATGACAATGTCATGGGGCATTGTGATGGCAGTGGTCATCTAGAAATGTGATTAAAGTTATTATGGAGCACAGTAATGAGAGGGGCCATGGAGCATTGTGATGACAAGTCTCATGGAGCATTGTGATGACAGGGGTCATGGAGCATCGTGATGACAAATGCCATTGAGAATTGTGATCAGAGGTGACATTGGGCATTGTGATGAAAGGGGTCATGGAGTACTGGGAGTACAGGGGCCATGGAGCCTTGTGATAACAAGTGACATGGAGAATAGTGATGACAGGCATCATAGAGCATTGTGATGACAAGTGCCATTTAGCATTTTGATGACAGGGGTCATCAGGCATTGTGTTGACGGGGGTCACGGAGCATTGTGATGACAAAGGCCATAGAGCATTGTGATGAGAGGGGTCATGGAGCATTGTGATGACATGGGCCATGGAGCATTGTGAAGACAAGATTCATGGAGCATTGTGATGACACGGGCATGAAGCATGGTGATGACAACAGACCTGGAGCATTGTGATGACAAGGGCATGGAGCATTGTGATTACAGGAGACTTGGGTCATTGTGATGAAATTGGCAGGGATCATTGTGATTAGAGGGATCATGGAGCATTGTGATGACAAGTGTCATGCAATATTGTGCTGACACAGATCATGGAGCATTTTGATGAGAGTGGCCTTGGAGCACAGTGATGAGAGACGTCATGGGGCATTATGGTGACAGTGGTCAAGGAGCATTGTGATGAAAGTGTTCATGGAGCAACGCGATTATCGGGACAATGGAGCATTGTGAATACAAAGGCCATGGAACATTGAGATAACAGAGTTCATGGAGCATTGTGATGACAAGGGTCTTGGGAGCTACTGATGACACGTTTCATACAGCATTGAGATGACAAGGGCCAAGGTGAATTGTGATGACACGTGTCATGGGGCATTGTGATGACATTGGTCATCTTGCATTGTGATGAGAGTGGTCATGTAGAATTTTGATTAAAGGTATCATGGAGCACTGTGATGACAAAGGCCAAGGAACATTGTGATGACAAGTGTCATTCAGCAATGTGATGACACGGGAATGGAGCATTATGATGACAAGTGTTCTGGAGCATTGTGATGACAAGGGTATGGAGCATTGTGATTACAGGGACCATGGAGCATTGTGATGACAACGGCATGGAGCACTGTGATGACATTGGTCATTGAGCATTGTGATTACAAAGACCATGAGGCATTGTGATGACAGGGGCCTTGGAGCATTGTGATGACAATGGTCATCAAGCATTGTGATGACAGGGGTCATAGAGCATTGTGATGAGAAAGACCATGGAGCATGGTGATGACAGAGGCCATGGAACATTGTGATGACCAGGCCATGTACCATTGTGATGACAAGGGCAGGGAACCTTGTGGTGACCGGGGTCATGGAGCATTTTGATGACAACTTTCATGGAACGTTGTGATGACAGGGGTCATGGAGCATTGTGATGAAAGTTGTCCTGGAGCATTGTGATGACAGCGGTCACAGAGAATTGGGATGAAAGGTATCATGCAGCATTGTGATGACAACGGTCATGGATCATTTTGATGACAGGGGTCATGGAACATTTTGATAACAAAGTTCATAAAGCATTTTGATGACAGGGGTCATGGAGCATTGTGTTGACACGAGCATGGAGCATTGTAATGATAGGATATCTGGAGCATTGTGATGAAAAGGGGATGGAGCATTTTGATGACAGGGTCCAAGGAGAATTGTGCTGACAATGGCATGGAGCATTGTGATGAAAAGGGTACTGGAGCACTGTGAGGAAAGGAATCATGGATCATTGTGATGACAGGGGTCATGGAGCTTTGTGATGACAAGGGTCATGGAGCATTGTGATGACACGGTCAAGGAACATTGCGATGACAAGAATTCTGGAGCATTGTGATGAAAGGGCATGGTGCATTGTGATGAAAGGTGACAAGGAGCATTGTGACGATATGGGCAGAGAACTTTTTGATGACAGGGGTCATGGAGCATTGTGATAAAAAGTGTCATGGAACATTGTACTGACAGGGATCATGGAGCTTTTTGGTAAGAGAGGTCGTGGAGATTTGTGAAGGCAGGCGTCATGGGGCATTGTGATGACAGCGGTCTTGGAGCATTGGGATGAAAGGGGTCATGGAGCTCTGTGATTACAGGGGCCATGGAGCATTGTGAATACAAAGGCCATGGAGCATTGAGATGACAGGGTTCATGGAGCATTGTGATGAAAGTGATCATGGATCATTGTGATGACAAGTGTCCTGGAACCTTGTGATGACACAGTTCATAGAGCATTGTGATGACAAGGACCATGGCGAATTGTGGTATCATCTGTCATGGGGCATTGTGATGACAGTGGTCATGTAGAATTGTATTGAAAGGTAACATGGAGCACTCTGATGACAGGGGCCATGGAACATTGTGATGACAAAGGCCATGGAGCATTGTGATGACAAGTGTCATGGGGCATTTTGATGACATTGGCATGGAGCATTATGATGACAAGAGTTCTGGAGCATTTTGATGACCAGGGCATGGAACATTGTGATGAAAGTTGTCCTGGAGCATTGTGATGACAGCGGTCACAGAGGATTGGGATGAAAGGTATCATGCAGCATTGCGATGACAACGGTCAGGGATCATTTTGATGACAGGGGTCATGGAACATTCTGATAACAAGTTTCATCAAGCATTTTGATGACAGGGGTCATGGAGCATTGTGTTGACACGGGCATGGAGCATTGTAATGATAGGATATCTGGAGCATTGTGATGAAAAGGGGATGGAGCATTTTGATGACAGTGTCCAAGTAGCATTGTGCTGACAATGGCATGGAGCATTGTGATGAAAAGGGTACTGGAGCACTGTGAGGAAAGGAATCATGGATCATTGTGATGCCAGGGGTCATGGAGCTTTGTGATGACACGGGTCATGGAGCATTGTGATGACACGGTCAAGGAACATTGTGATGACAAGAAATCTGGAGCATTGTGATGAAAGGGCATGGAGCATTGTGATGAAAGGTGACAAGTAGCATTGTGATGATATGGGCAGAGAACTTTGTGATGACAGGGGTCATGGAGCATTGTGATGAAAAGTATCATGGAACATTGTACTGACAGGGATCATGGAGCTTTTTGGTAAGGGAGCCCTTGGAGATTGGTGGTGGCAGGCGTCATGGGGCATTGTGATGACAGCGGTCTTGGAGCATTGTGATGAAAGGGGTCATGGAGCACTGTGATTACAGGGGCCATGGAGCATTGTGAATACAAAGGCTATGGAGCATTGAGATGACAGGGTTCATGGAGCATTGTGATGAAAGTGATCATGGATCATTGTGATGACAAGTGTCCTGAAACCTTGTGATGACACGGTTCATGGAGCATTGTTATGACAAGGACCATGGCGAATTGTGATGACATCTGAAATGGGGCATTGTGATGACAGTGGTCATGTAGAATTGTGATGAAAGGTATCAAGGAGCACTGTGATGACAGGGGCCATGGAACATTGTGATGACAAAGGCCATGGAGCATTGTGATGACAAGTGTCATGGGACATTTTGATGACATTGGCATGGAACATTATGATGACAAGAGTTCTGGAGAATTTTGATGACAAGGGCATGGAGCATTGTGATGACAGGGCCCATGGAGCATTGTGATGAAGAGGGCAGGGAACATTGTGATGACTGGGTTCATGGAGCCTTTTGATGAAAGGGGCCATGGAGCACTGAGATGACAGGCGTCTTGAGGTATGGTGATGACAGTGGTCATGGAGCATTGTGATGAAAGAGATCATGGAGCAATATGATAAGAGGGTACATGGAGCATTGTGATGACAGGTGTATTGGAGAATTGTGATGAAAATATTAATGGATCATTGTGATGACATGTGTCCTGGAACACTGTGATGACACGGTTCATCGAGTATTGTGATGACAAGGGTCATAGCGAATTGTGATAACAGGTGTCATGGGGCATTGTGATGACATTGATCATCTAGGAATTGTGATGAAAGGTATCATGGAGCACTGTGATGACTGGGGGCATGAAGCATTGTTATGAAAATTGTCCTGGATTATTGTGATGACAGCAGTCATGGAGAATTGGGATGACAGGGATTATGCAGCATTGTGTTGACATGGGTATGGACTATTGTGATGACAATGGTCATGGAGCAATGTGATGAACGTTTTCATGGAATATCGTGATGAAAAGTGCCTGGGAGCATTGTGACGATAAAGGCCATGGAGCATTGTGATGACAAGTGTCATGGAGCATTGTAATGAAAGCTTTCATTGTGCACTGTGATGACAAGGGGGATGGAGTATTGTGATGAAACTGGTCCTGGAACATTGTGATAACAAAAGCCATGGAGCATTGTGATGACAGGCATCATGGAGAATTGTGAAGAAAGGGGCCATGGGGAATTGTAATGACAATAGAGAAATGTGATGAAAATGGTCAGCGAGCATAGTGATTAAAGTGGTCATTGAGAATTGTGATGAAAAGTGACATAGAGCATTGTGATGACAAAGGTCATGGAGAACTGTGATGACCAGGGTCATGTAGCATTGTGATGACACGTTCATAGAACATTGTGATGACAAGAATTCTGGAGCATTGTGATGACAAGGGCCATGGAGCATCGGGATGCCACGGTCATGGAACATTGTGATGACAAAATTCTGGAGCTTTGTGAGGAAAAAGGCATGGAGCATTGTGATTATAGGGGACATGGAGCATTTTGATGACATGGGCAGGGAACACTGTGATGACAGGTGTTATGGAGCAATGGGATGACAAGTGTCATGGAGCACTGTGATGAGAGGGGCCTTGGAGAATTGTGATGACAGGCGTCATGAGGCATTGAGATGGCAGTGGTCATGGAGCATTATGATGAAAGGTGTTATGGAGCACTGTGATTACAGGGGCCATGGAGCATTGTGAATACAAAGGCCATGGAGCATTGAGATGACAGTGGTCATGGAGCATTGTGATGAAAGTGGTAATGGATCATTGTGAGGACAAGTGTCCTGGGACCCTGTGATGACATGGTTCATGGAGCATTGTGATGACAATGGTCATGGCGAATTGTGATGACAATGTCATGGGGCATTGTGATGGCAGTGGTCATCTAGAAATGTGATTAAAGTTATTATGGAGCACAGTAATGAGAGGGGCCATGGAGCATTGTGATGACAAGTCTCATGGAGCATTGTGATGACAGGTGTCATGGAGCATCGTGATGACAAATGCCATTGAGAATTGTGATCAGAGGTGACATTGGGCATTGTGATGAAAGGGGTCATGGAGTACTGGGAGTATAGGGGCCATGGAGCCTTGTGATAACAAGTGACATGGAGAATAGTGATGACAGGCATCATAGAGCATTGTGATGACAAGTGCCATTTAGCATTTTGATGACAGGGGTCATCAGGCATTGTGTTGACGGGGGTCACGGAGCATTGTGATGACAAAGGCCATAGAGCATTGTGATGAGAGGGGTCATGGAGCATTGTGATGACATGGGCCATGGAGCATTGTGAAGACAAGATTCATGGAGCATTGTGATGACACGGGCATGAAGCATGGTGATGACAACAGACCTGGAGCATTGTGATGACAAGGGCATGGAGCATTGTGATTACAGGAGACTTGGGTCATTGTGATGAAATTGGCAGGGATCATTGTGATTAGAGGGATCATGGAGCATTGTGATGACAAGTGTCATGCAATATTGTGCTGACACAGATCATGGAGCATTTTGATGAGAGTGGCCTTGGAGCACAGTGATGAGAGACGTCATGGGGCATTATGGTGAGAGTGGTCAAGGAGCATTGTGATGAAAGTGTTCATGGAGCAACGCGATTATCGGGACAATGGAGCATTGTGAATACAAAGGCCATGGAACATTGAGATAACAGAGTTCATGGAGCATTGTGATGACAAGGGTCTTGGGAGCTACTGATGACACGTTTCATACAGCATTGAGATGACAAGGGCCAAGGCGAATTGTGATGATACGTGTCATGGGGCATTGTGATGACATTGGTCATTTGGCGTTGTGATGAGAGTGGTCATGTAGAATTTTGATTAAAGGTATCATGGAGCACTGTGATGACAAAGGCCAAGGAACATTGTGATGACAAGAGTATGGAGCATTGTGATTACAGGGACCATGGAGCATTGTGATGACAACGGCATGGAGCACTGTGATGACATTGGTCATTGAGCTTTGTGATTACAAAGACCATGAGGCATTGTGATGACAGGGGCCTTGGAGCATTGTGATGACAATGGTCATCAAGCATTGTGATGACAGGGGTCATAGAGCATTGTTATGAGAAAGACCATGGAGCATGGTGATGACAGAGGCCATGGAACATTGTGATGACCAGGCCATGTACCATTGTGAAGACAAGGGCAGGGAACCTTGTGGTGACCGGGGTCATGGAGCATTTTGATGACAACTTTCATGGAACGTTGTGATGACAGGGGTCATGGAGCATTGTGATGAAAGTTGTCCTTTAGCATTGTGATGACAGCGGTCACAGAGAATTGGGATGAAATGTATCATGCAACATTGTGATGACAACGGTCAAGGATCATTTTGATGACAGGGGTCATGGAACATTCTGATAACAAGGTTCATAAAGCATTTTGATGACAGGGGTCATGGAGCATTGTGTTGACACGAGCATGGAGCATTGTAATGATAGGATATCTGGAGCATTGTGATGAAAAGGGGATGGAGCATTTTGATGACAGGGTCCAAGGAGAATTGTGCTGACAATGGCATGGAGCATTGTGATGAAAAGGGTACTGGAGCACTGTGAGGAAAGGAATCATGGATCATTGTGATGACAGGGGTCATGGAGCTTTGTGATGACAAGGGTCATGGAGCATTGTGATGACACGGTCAAGGAACATTGCGATGACAAGAATTCTGGAGCATTGTGATGAAAGGGCATGGTGCATTGTGATGAAAGGTGACAAGGAGCATTGTGACGATATGGACAGAGAACTTTTTGATGACAGGGGTCATGGAGCATTGTGCTAAAAAGTGTCATGGAGCATTGTACTGACAGGGATCATGGAGCTTTTTGGTAAGAGAGGTCTTGGAGATTTGTGAAGGCAGGCGTCATGGGGCATTGTGATGACAGCGGTCTTGGAGCATTGCGATGAAAGGGGTCATGGAGCTCTGTGATTACAGGGGCCATGGAGCATTGTGAATACAAAGGCCATGGAGCATTGAGATGACAGGGTTCATGGAGCATTGTGATGAAAGTGATCATGGATCATTGTGATGACAAGTGTCCTGGAACCTTGTGATGACACAGTTCATGGAGCATTGTGATGACAAGGACCATGGCGAATTGTGGTATCATCTGTCATGGGGCATTGTGATGACAGTGGTCATGTAGAATTGTATTGAAAGGTAACATGGAGCACTGTGATGACAGGGGCCATGGAACATTGTGATGACAAAGGCCATGGAGCATTGTGATGACAAGTGTCATGGGGCATTTTGATGACATTGGCATGGAGCATTATGATGACAAGAGTTCTGGAGCATTTTGATGACCAGGGCATGGAGCATTGTGATGAAAGTTGTCCTGGAGCATTGTGATGACAGCGGTCACAGAGGATTGGGTTGAAAGGTATCATGCAGCATTGCGATGACAACGGTCAGGGATCATTTTGATGACAGGGGTCATGGAACATTCTGATAACAAGTTTCATCAAGCATTTTGATGACAGGGGTCATGGAGCATTGTGTTGACACGGGCATGGAGCATTGTAATGATAGGATATCTGGAGCATTGTGATGAAAAGGGGATGGAGCAGTTTGATGACAGGGTCCAAGGAGCATTGTGCTGACAATGGCATGGAGCATTGTGATGAAAAGGGTACTGGAGCACTCTGAGGAAAGGAATCATGGATCATTGTGATGCCAGGGGTCATGGAGCTTTGTGATGACACGAGTCATGGAGCATTGTGATGACACGGTCAAGGAACATTGTGATGACAAGAAATCTGGAGCATTGTGATGAAAGGGCATGGAGCATTGTGATGAAAGGTGACAAGTAGCATTGTGATGATATGGGCAGAGAACTTTGTGATGACAGGGTTCTTGGAGCATTGTGATGAAAAGTGTCATGGAACATTGTACTGACAGGGATCATGGAGCTTTTTGGTAAGGGAGCCCTTGGAGATTGGTGGTGGCAGGCGTCATGGGGAATTGTGATGACAGCGGTCTTGGAGCATTGTGATGAAAGGGGTCATGGAGCACTGTGATTACAGGGGCCATGGAGCATTGTGAATACAAAGGCTATGGAGCATTGAGATGACAGGGTTCATGGAGCATTGTGATGAAAGTGATCATGGATCATTGTGATGACAAGTGTCCTGAAACCTTGTGATGACACGGTTCATGGAGCATTGTTATGACAAGGACCATGGCGAATTGTGATGACATCTGAAATGGGGCATTGTGATGACAGTGGTCATGTAGAATTGTGATGAAAGGTATCAAGGAGAACTGTGATGACAGGGGCCATGGAACATTGTGATGACAAAGGCCATGGAGCATTGTGATGACAAGTGTCATGGGACATTTTGATGACATTGGCATGGAACATTATGATGACAAGAGTTCTGGAGAATTTTGATGACAAGGGCATGGAGCATTGTGATGACAGGGCCCATGGAGCATTGTGGCGAAAAGGGCAGGGAACATTGTGATGACTGGGTTCATGGAGCCTTGTGATGAAAGGGGCCATGGAGCACTGAGATGACAGGCGTCTTGAGGTATGGTGATGACAGTGGTCATGGAGCATTGTGATGAAAGAGATCATGGAGCAATATTATAAGAGGGGACATGGAGCATTGTGATGACAGGTGTATTGGAGCATTGTGATGAAAATATTAATGGATCATTGTGATGACATGTGTCCTGGAACACTGTGATGACACGGTTCATCGAGTATTGTGATGACAAGGGTCATAGCGAATTGTGATAACAGGTGTCATGGGGCATTGTGATGACATTGATCATCTAGGAATTGTGATGAAAGGTATCATGGAGCACTGTGATGACTGGGGGCATGAAGCATTGTTATGAAAATTGTCCTGGATTATTGTGATGACAGCAGTCATGGAGAATTGGGATGACAGGGATTATGCAGCATTGTGTTGACATGGGTATGGACTATTGTGATGACAATGGTCATGGAGCAATGTGATGAAAGTTTTCATGGAATATCGTGATGAAAAGTGCCTGGGAGCATTGTGACGATAAAGGCCATGGAGCATTGTGATGACAAGTGTCATGGAGCATTGTAATGAAAGCTTTCATTGTGCACTGTGATGACAAGGGGGATGGAGTATTGTGATGAAATTGGTCCTGGAACATTGTGATAACAAAAGCCATGGAGCATTGTGATGACAGGCATCATGGAGAATTGTGAAGAAAGGGGCCATGGGGAATTGTAATGACAATAGAGAAATGTGATGAAAATGGTCAGCGAGCATAGTGATTAAAGTGGTCATTGAGAATTGTGATGAAAAGTGACATAGAGCATTGTGATGACAAAGGTCATGGAGAACTGTGATGACCAGGGTCATGTAGCATTGTGATGACACGTTCATGGAACATTGTGATGACAAGAATTCTGGAGCATTGTGATGACAAGGGCCATGGAGCATTGGGATGCCACGGTCATGGAACATTGTGATGACAAAATTCTGGAACTTTGTGAGGAAAAAGGCATGGAGCATTGTGATTATAAGGGACATGGAGCGTTTTGATGACATGGGCAGGGAACACTGTGATGACAGGTGTTATGGAGCAATGGGATGACAAGTGTCATGGAGCACTGTGATGAGAGGGGCCTTGGAGAATTGTGATGACAGGCGTCATGAGGCATTGAGATGGCAGTGGTCATGGAGCATTATGATGAAAGGTGTTATGGAGCACTGTGATTACAGGGGCCATGGAGCATTGTGAATACAAAGGCCATGGAGCATTGAGATGACAGTGGTCATGGAGCATTGTGATGAAAGTGGTAATGGATCATTGTGATGACAAGTGTCCTGGGACCCTGTGATGACATGGTTCATGGAGCATTGTGATGACAATGGTCATGGCGAATTGTGATGACAATGTCATGGGGCATTGTGATGGCAGTGGTCATCTAGAAATGTGATTAAAGTTATTATGGAGCACAGGAATGAGAGGGGCCGTGGAGCATTGTGATGACAAGTCTCATGGAGCATTGTGATGACAGGTGTCATGGAGCATCGTGATGACAAATGCCATTGAGAATTGTGATCAGAGGTGACATTGGCATTGTGATGAAAGGGGTCATGGAGTACTGGGAGTACAGGGGCCATGGAGCCTTGTGATAACAAGTGACATGGAGAATAGTGATGACAGGCATCATAGAGCATTGTGATGACAAGTGCCATTTAGCATTTTGATGACAGGGGTCATCAGGCACTGTGTTGACGGGGGTCACGGAGCATTGTGATGACAAAGGCCATAGAGCATTGTGATGAGAGGGGTCATGGAGCATTGTGATGACATGGGCCATGGAGCATTGTGAGGACAAGATTCATGGAGCATTGTGATGACACGGGTATGAAGCATGGTGATGACAACAGACCTGGAGCATTGTGATGACAAGGGCATGGAGCATTGTGATTACAGGAGACTTGGGTCATTGTGATGAAATAGGCAGTGATCATTGTGATTAGAGGGATGATGGAGCATTGTGATGACAAGTGTCATGCAATATTGTGCTGACACAGATCATGGAGCATTTTGATGAGAGTGGCCTTGGAGCACAGTGATGAGAGACGTCATGGGGCATTATGGTGAGAGTGGTCAAGGAGCATTGTGATGAAAGTGTTCATGGAGCAACGCGATTATCGGGACAATGGAGCATTGTGAATACAAAGGCCATGGAACATTGAGATAACAGAGTTCATGGAGCATTGTGATGACAAGGGTCTTGGGAGCTACTGATGACACGTTTCATACAGCATTGAGATGACAAGGGCCAAGGCGAATTGTGATGACACGTGTCATGGGGCATTGTGATGACATTGGTCATCTTGCATTGTGATGAGAGTGGTCATGTAGAATTTTGATTAAAGGTATCATGGAGCACTGTGATGACAAAGGCCAAGGAACATTGTGATGACAAGAGTATGGAGCATTGTGATTACAGGGACCATGGAGCATTGTGATGACAACGGCATGGAGCACTGTGATGACATTGGTCATTGAGCATTGTGATTACAAAGACCATGAGGCATTGTGATGACAGGGGCCTTGGAGCATTGTGATGACAATGGTCATCAAGCATTGTGATGACAGGGGTCATAGAGCATTGTGATGAGAAAGACCATGGAGCATGGTGATGACAGAGGCCATGGAACATTGTGATGACCAGGCCATGTACCATTGTGATGACAAGGGCAGGGAACCTTGTGGTGACCGGGGTCATGGAGCATTTTGATGACAACTTTCATGGAACGTTGTGATGACAGGGGTCATGGAGCATTGTGATGAAAGTTGTCCTGGAGCATTGTGATGACAGCGGTCACAGAGAATTGGGATGAAAGGTATCATGCAGCATTGTGATGACAACGGTCATGGATCATTTGGATGACAGTGATCATGGAACATTCTGATAACAAGGTTCCTAAAGCATTTTGATGACAGGGGTCATGGAGCATTGTGTTGACACGAGCATGGAGCATTGTAATGATAGGATATCTGGAGCATTGTGATGAAAAGGGGATGGAGCATTTTGATGACAGGGTCCAAGGAGAATTGTGCTGACAATGGCATGGAGCATTGTGATGAAAAGGGTACTGGAGCACTGTGAGGAAAGGAATCATGGATCATTGTGATGACAGGGGTCATGGAGCTTTGTGATGACAAGGGTCATGGAGCATTGTGATGACACGGTCAAGGAACATTGCGATGACAAGAATTCTGGAGCATTGTGATGAAAGGGCATGGTGCATTGTGATGAAAGGTGACAAGGAGCATTGTGACGATATGGGCAGAGAACTTTTTGATGACAGGGGTCATGGAGCATTGTGATAAAAAGTGTCATGGAACATTGTACTGACAGGGATCATGGAGCTTTTTGGTAAGAGAGGTCTTGGAGATTTGTGAAGGCAGGCGTCATGGGGCATTGTGATGACAGCGGTCTTGGAGCATTGGGATGAAAGGGGTCATGGAGCTCTGTGATTACAGGGGCCATGGAGCATTGTGAATACAAAGGCCATGGAGCATTGAGATGACAGGGTTCATGGAGCATTGTGATGAAAGTGATCATGGATCATTGTGATGACAAGTGTCCTGGAACCTTGTGATGACACAGTTCATGGAGCATTGTGATGACAAGGACCATGGCGAATTGTGGTATCATCTGTCATGGGGCATTGTGATGACAGTGGTCATGTAGAATTGTATTGAAAGGTAACATGGAGCACTGTGATGACAGGGGCCATGGAATATTGTGATGACAAAGGCCATGGAGCATTGTGATGACAAGTGTCATGGGGCATTTTGATGACATTGGCATGGAGCATTATGATGACAAGAGTTCTGGAGCATTTTGATGACCAGGGCATGGAGCATTGTGATGAAAGTTGTCCTGGAGCATTGTGATGACAGCGGTCACAGAGGATTGGGATGAAAGGTATCATGCAGCATTGCGATGACAACAGTCAGGGATCATTTTGATGACAGGGGTCATGGAATATTCTGATAACAAGTTTCATCAAGCATTTTGATGACAGGGGTCATGGAGCATTGTGTTGACACGGGCATGGAGCATGGTAATGATAGGATATCTGGAGCATTGTGATGAAAAGGGGATGGAGCATTTTGATGACAGGCTCCAAGGAGCATTGTGCTGACAATGGCATGGAGCATTGTGATGAAAGGTGACAAGTAGCATTGTGATGATATGGGCAGAGAACTTTGTGATGACAGGGGTCATGGAGCATTGTGATGAAAAGTGTCATGGAACATTGTACTGACAGGGATCATGGAGCTTTTTGGTAAGGGAGCCCTTGGAGATTGGTGGTGGCAGGCGTCATGTGGCATTGTGATGACAGCGGTCTTGGAGCATTGTGATGAAAGGGGTCATGGAGCACTGTGATTACAGGGGCCATGGAGCATTGTGAATACAAAGGCTATGGAGCATTGAGATGACAGGGTTCATGGAGCATTGTGATGAAAGTGATCATGGATCATTGTGATGACAAGTGTCCTGAAACCTTGTGATGACACGGTTCATGGAGCATTGTTATGACAAGGACCATGGCGAATTGTGATGACATCTGAAATGGGGCATTGTGATGACAGTGGTCATGTAGAATTGTGATGAAAGGTATCAAGGAGCACTGTGATGACAGGGGCCATGGAACATTGTGATGACAAAGGCCATGGAGCATTGTGATGACAAGTGTCATGGGACATTTTGATGACATTGGCATGGAACATTATGATGACAAGAGTTCTGGAGAATTTTGATGACAAGGGCATGGAGCATTGTGATGACAGGGCCCATGGAGCATTGTGACGAAGAGGGCAGGGAACATTGGGATGACTGGGTTCATGGAGCCTTGTGATGAAAGGGGCCATGGAGCACTGAGATGACAGGCGTCTTGAGGTATGGTGATGACAGTGGTCATGGAGCATTGTGATGAAAGAGATCATGGAGCAATATGATAAGAGGGGACATGGAGCATTGTGATGACAGGTGTATTGGAGCATTGTGATGAAAATATTAATGGATCATTGTGATGACATGTGTCCTGGAACACTGTGATGACACGGTTCATCGAGTATTGTGATGACAAGGGTCATAGCGAATTGTGATAACAGGTGTCATGGGGCATTGTGATGACATTGATCATCTAGGAATTGTGATGAAAGGTATCATGGAGCACTGTGATGACTGGGGGCATGAAGCATTGTTATGAAAATTGTCCTGGATTATTGTGATGACAGCAGTCATGGAGAATTGGGATGACAGGGATTATGCAGCATTGTGTTGACATGGGTATGGACTATTGTGATGACAATGGTCATGGAGCAATGTGATGAAAGTTTTCATGGAATATCGTGATGAAAAGTGCCTGGGAGCATTGTGACGATAAAGGCCATGGAGCATTGTGATGACAATGTCATGGAGCATTGTAATGAAAGCTTTCATTGTGCACTGTGATGACAAGGGGGATGGAGTATTGTGATGAAATTGGTCCTGGAACATTGTGATAACAAAAGCCATGGAGCATTGTGATGACAGGCATCATGGAGAATTGTGAAGAAAGGGGCCATGGGGAATTGTAATGACAATAGAGAAATGTGATGAAAATGGTCAGCGAGCATAGTGATTAAAGTGGTCATTGAGAATTGTGATGAAAAGTGACATAGAGCATTGTGATGACAAAGGTCATGGAGAACTGTGATGACCAGGGTCATGTAGCATTGTGATGACACGTTCATGGAACATTGTGATGACAAGAATTCTGGAGCATTGTGATGACAAGGGCCATGGAGCATTGTGATGCCACGGTCATGGAACATTGTGATGACAAAATTCTGGAGCTTTGTGAGGAAAAAGGCATGGAGCTTTGTGATTATAGGGGACATGGAGCATTTTGATGACATGGGCAGGGAACACTGTGATGACAGGTGTTATGGAGCAATGGGATGACAAGTGTCATGGAGCACTGTGATGAGAGGGGCCTTGGAGAATTGTGATGACAGGCGTCATGAGGCATTGAGATGGCAGTGGTCATGGAGCATTATGATGAAAGGTGTTATGGAGCACTGTGATTACAGGGGCCATGGAGCATTGTGAATACAAAGGCCATGGAGCATTGAGATGACAGTGGTCATGGAGCATTGTGATGAAAGTGGTAATGGATCATTGTGATGACAAGTGTCCTGGGACCCTGTGATGACATGGTTCATGGAGCATTGTGATGACAATGGTCATGGCGAATTGTGATGACAATGTCATGGGGCATTGTGATGGCAGTGGTCATCTAGAAATGTGATTAAAGTTATTATGGAGCACAGGAATGAGAGGGGCCATGGAGCATTGTGATGACAAGTCTCATGGAGCATTGTGATGACAGGTGTCATGGAGCATCGTGATGACAAATGCCATTGAGAATTGTGATCAGAGGTGACATTGGCATTGTGATGAAAGGGGTCATGGAGTACTGGGAGTACAGGGGCCATGGAGCCTTGTGATAACAAGTGACATGGAGAATAGTGATGACAGGCATCATAGAGCATTGTGATGACAAGTGCCATTTAGCATTTTGATGACAGGGGTCATCAGGCATTGTGTTGACGGGGGTCACGGAGCATTGTGATGACAAAGGCCATAGAGCATTGTGATGAGAGGGGTCATGGAGCATTGTGATGACATGGGCCATGGAGCATTGTGAGGACAAGATTCATGGAGCATTGTGATGACACGGGTATGAAGCATGGTGATGACAACAGACCTGGAGCATTGTGATGACAAGGGCATGGAGCATTGTGATTACAGGAGACTTGGGTCATTGTGATGAAATAGGCAGTGATCATTGTGATTAGAGGGATCATGGAGCATTGTGATGACAAGTGTCATGCAATATTGTGCTGACACAGATCATGGAGCATTTTGATGAGAGTGGCCTTGGAGCACAGTGATGAGAGACGTCATTGGGCATTATGGTGAGAGTGGTCAAGGAGCATTGTGATGAAAGTGTTCATGGAGCAACGCGATTATCGGGACAATGGAGCATTGTGAATACAAAGGCCATGGAACATTGAGATAACAGAGTTCATGGAGCATTGTGATGACAAGTGTCTTGGGAGCTACTGATGACACGTTTCATACAGCATTGAGATGACAAGGGCCAAGGCGAATTGTGATGACACGTGTCATGGGGCATTGTGATGACATTGGTCATCTTGCATTGTGATGAGAGTGGTCATGTAGAATTTTGATTAAAGGTATCATGGAGCACTGTGATGACAAAGGCCAAGGAACATTGTGATGACAAGTGTCATTCAGCAATGTGATGACACGGGAATGGAGCATTATGATGACAAGTGTTCTGGAGCATTGTGATGACAAGGGTATGGAGCATTGTGATTACAGGGACCATGGAGCATTGTGATGACAACGGAATGGAGCACTGTGATGACATTGGTCATTGAGCATTGTGATTACAAAGACCATGAGGCATTGTGATGACAGTGGCCTTGGAGCATTGTGATGACAATGGTCATCAAGCATTGTGATGACAGGTGTCACAGAGCATTGTGATGAGAAAGACCATGGAGCATGGTGATGACAGAGGCCATGGAACATTGTGATGACCAGGCCATGTACCATTGTGATGACAAGGTCAGGGAACCTTGTGGTGACCGGGGTCATGGAGCATTTTGATGACAACTTTCATGGAACGTTGTGATGACAGGGGTCATGGAGCATTGTGATGAAAGTTGTCCTGGAGCATTGTGATGACAGCGGTCACAGAGAATTGGGATGAAAGGTATCATGCAGCATTGTGATGACAACGGTCATGGATCATTTGGATGACAGGGGTCATGGAACATTCTGATAACAAGGTTCATAAAGCATTTTGATGACAGGGGTCATGGAGCATTGTGTTGACACGAGCATGGAGCATTGTAATGATAGGATATCTGGAGCATTGTGATGAAAAGGGGATGGAGCATTTTGATGACAGGGTCCAAGGAGAATTGTGCTGACAATGGCATGGAGCATTGTGATGAAAAGGGTACTGGAGCACTGTGAGGAAAGGAATCATGGATCATTGTGATGACAGGGGTCATGGAGCTTTGTGATGACACGGGTCATGGAGCATTGTGATGACACGGTCAAGGAACATTGCGATGACAAGAATTCTGGAGCATTGTGATGAAAGGGCATGGTGCATTGTGATGAAAGGTGACAAGGAGCATTGTGACGATATGGGCAGAGAACTTTTTGATGACAGGGGTCATGGAGCATTGTGATAAAATGTGTCATGGAACATTGTACTGACAGGGATCATGGAGCTTTTTGGTAAGAGAGGTCTTGGAGATTTGTGAAGGCAGGCGTCATGGGGCATTGTGATGACAGCGGTCTTGGAGCATTGGGATGAAAGGGGTCATGGAGCTCTGTGATTACAGGGGCCATGGAGCATTGTGAATACAAAGGCCATGGAGCATTGAGATGACAGGGTTCATGGAGCATTGTGATGAATGTGATCATGGATCATTGTGAAGACAAGTGTCCTGAAACCTTGTGATGACACAGTTCATGGAGCATTGTGATGACAAGGACCATGGCGAATTGTGGTATCATCTGTCATGGGGCATCGTGATGACACTGGTCATGTAGAATTGTATTGAAAGGTAACATGGAGCACTCTGATGACAGGGGCCATGGAACATTGTGATGACAAAGGCCATGGAGCATTGTGATGACAAGTGTCATGTCGCATTTTGATGACATTGGCATGGAGCATTATGATGACAAGAGTTCTGGAGCATTTTGATGACCAGGGCATGGAGCATTGTGATGAAAGTTGTCCTGGAGCATTGTGATGACAGCGGTCACAGAGGATTGGGATGAAAGGTATCATGCAGCATTGCGATGACAACGGTCAGGGATCATTTTGATGACAGGGGTCATGGAACATTCTGATAAGAAGTTTCTTCAAGCATTTTGATGACAGGGGTCATGGAGCATTGTGTTGACATGGGCATGGAGCATTGTAATGATAGGATATCTGGAGCATTGTGATGAAAAGGGGATGGAGCATTTTGATGACAGTGTCCAAGTAGCATTGTGCTGACAATGGCATGGAGCATTGTGATGAAAAGGGTACTGGAGCACTGTGAGGAAAGGAATCATGGATCATTGTGATGCCAGGGGTCATGGAGCTTTGTGATGACACGGGTCATGGAGCATTGTGATGACACGGTCAAGGAACATTGTGATGACAAGAAATCTGGAGCATTGTGATGAAAGGGCATGGAGCATTGTGATGAAAGGTGACAAGTAGCATTGTGATGATATGGGCAGAGAACTTTGTGATGACAGGGGTCATGGAGCATTGTGATGAAAAGTGTCATGGAACATTGTACTGACAGGGATCATGGAGCTTTTTGGTAAGGGAGCCCTTGGAGATTGGTGGTGGCAGGCGTCATGGGGCATTGTGATGACAGCGGTCTTGGAGCATTGTGATGAAAGGGGTCATGGAGCACTGTGATTACAGGGGCCATGGAGCATTGTGAATACAAAGGCTATGGAGCATTGAGATGACAGGGTTCATGGAGCATTGTGATGAAAGTGATCATGGATCATTGTGATGACAAGTGTCCTGAAACCTTGTGATGACACGGTTCATGGAGCATTGTTATGACAAGGACCATGGCGAATTGTGATGACATCTGAAATGGGGCATTGTGATGACAGTGGTCATGTAGAATTGTGATGAAAGGTATCAAGGAGCACTGTGATGACAGGGGCCATGGAACATTGTGATGACAAAGGCCATGGAGCATTGTGATGACAAGTGTCATGGGACATTTTGATGACATTGGCATGGAACATTATGATGACAAGAGTTCTGGAGAATTTTGATGACAAGGGCATGGAGCATTGTGATGACAGGGCCCATGGAGCATTGTGACGAAGAGGGCAGGGAACATTGTGATGACTGGGTTCATGGAGCCTTGTGATGAAAGGGGCCATGGAGCACTGAGATGACAGGCGTCTTGAGGTATGGTGATGACAGTGGTCATGGAGCATTGTGATGAAAGAGATCATGGAGCAATATGATAAGAGGGGACATGGAGCATTGTGATGACAGGTGTATTGGAGCATTGTGATGAAAATATTAATGGATCATTGTGATGACATGTGTCCTGGAACACTGTGATGACACGGTTCATCGAGTATTGTGATGACAAGGGTCATAGCGAATTGTGATAACAGGTGTCATGGGGCATTGTGATGACATTGATCATCTAGGAATTGTGATGAAAGGTATCATGGAGCACTGTGATGACTGGGGGCATGAAGCATTGTTATGAAAATTGTCCTGGATTATTGTGATGACAGCAGTCATGGAGAATTGGGATGACAGGGATTATGCAGCATTGTGTTGACATGGGTATGGACTATTGTGATGACAATGGTCATGGAGCAATGTGATGAACGTTTTCATGGAATATCGTGATGAAAAGTGCCTGGGAGCATTGTGACGATAAAGGCCATGGAGCATTGTGATGACAAGTGTCATGGAGCATTGTAATGAAAGCTTTCATTGTGCACTGTGATGACAAGGGGGATGGAGTATTGTGATGAAACTGGTCCTGGAACATTGTGATAACAAAAGCCATGGAGCATTGTGATGACAGGCATCATGGAGAATTGTGAAGAAAGGGGCCATGGGGAATTGTAATGACAATAGAGAAATGTGATGAAAATGGTCAGCGAGCATAGTGATTAAAGTGGTCATTGAGAATTGTGATGAAAAGTGACATAGAGCATTGTGATGACAAAGGTCATGGAGAACTGTGATGACCAGGGTCATGTAGCATTGTGATGACACGTTCATGGAACATTGTGATGACAAGAATTCTGGAGCATTGTGATGACAAGGGCCATGGAGCATTGGGATGCCACGGTCATGGAACATTGTGATGACAAAATTCTGGAGCTTTGTGAGGAAAAAGGCATGGAGCATTGTGATTATAGGGGACATGGAGCATTTTGATGACATGGGCAGGGAACACTGTGATGACAGGTGTTATGGAGCAATGGGATGACAAGTGTCATGGAGCACTGTGATGAGAGGGGCCTTGGAGAATTGTGATGACAGGCGTCATGAGGCATTGAGATGGCAGTGGTCATGGAGCATTATGATGAAAGGTGTTATGGAGCACTGTGATTACAGGGGCCATGGAGCATTGTGAATACAAAGGCCATGGAGCATTGAGATGACAGTGGTCATGGAGCATTGTGATGAAAGTGGTAATGGATCATTGTGATGACAAGTGTCCTGGGACCCTGTGAAGACATGGTTCATGGAGCCTTGTGATGACAATGGTCATGGCGAATTGTGATGACAATGTCATGGGGCATTGTGATGGCAGTGGTCATCTAGAAATGTGATTAAAGTTATTATGGAGCACAGGAATGAGAGGGGCCATGGAGCATTGTGATGACAAGTCTCATGGAGCATTGTGATGACAGGTGTCATGGAGCATCGTGATGACAAATGCCATTGAGAATTGTGATCAGAGGTGACATTGGGCATTGTGATGAAAGGGGTCATGGAGTACTGGGAGTACAGGGGCCATGGAGCCTTGTGATAACAAGTGACATGGAGAATAGTGATGACAGGCATCATAGAGCATTGTGATGACAAGTGCCATTTAGCATTTTGATGACAGGGGTCATCAGGCATTGTGTTGACGGGGGTCACGGAGCATTGTGATGACAAAGGCCATAGAGCATTGTGATGAGAGGGGTCATGGAGCATTGTGATGACATGGGCCATGGAGCATTGTGAAGACAAGATTCATGGAGCATTGTGATGACACGGGCATGAAGCATGGTGATGACAACAGACCTGGAGCATTGTGATGACAAGGGCATGGAGCATTGTGATTACAGGAGACTTGGGTCATTGTGATGAAATTGGCAGGGATCATTGTGATTAGTGGGATCATGGAGCATTGTGATGACAAGTGTCATGCAATATTGTGCTGACACAGATCATGGAGCATTTTGATGAGAGTGGCCTTGGAGCACAGTGATGAGAGACGTCATGGGGCATTATGGTGACAGTGGTCAAGGAGCATTGTGATGAAAGTGTTCATGGAGCAACGCGATTATCGGGACAATGGAGCATTGTGAATACAAAGGCCATGGAACATTGAGATAACAGAGTTCATGGAGCATTGTGATGACAAGGGTCTTGGGAGCTACTGATGACACGTTTCATACAGCATTGAGATGACAAGGGCCAAGGCGAATTGTGATGACACGTGTCATGGGGCATTGTGATGACATTGGTCATCTTGCATTGTGATGAGAGTGGTCATGTAGAATTTTGATTAAAGGTATCATGGAGCACTGTGATGACAAAGGCCAAGGAACATTGTGATGACAAGTGTCATTAAGCAATGTGATGACACGGGAATGGAGCATTATGATGACAAGTGTTCTGGAGCATTGTGATGACAAGGGTATGGAGCATTGTGATTACAGGGACCATGGAGCATTGTGATGACAATGGCATGGAGCACTGTGATGACATTGGTCATTGAGCATTGTGATTACAAAGACCATGAGGCATTGTGATGACAGGGGCCTTGGAGCATTGTGATGACAATGGTCATCAAGCATTGTGATGACAGGGGTCATAGAGCATTGTGATGAGAAAGACCATGGAGCATGGTGATGACAGAGGCCATGGAACATTGTGATGACCAGGCCATGTACCATTGTGATGACAAGGGCAGGGAACCTTGTGGTGACCGGGGTCATGGAGCATTTTGATGACAACTTTCATGGAACGTTGTGATGACAGGGGTCATGGAGAATTGTGATGAAAGTTGTCCTGGAGCATTGTGATGACAGCGGTCACAGAGAATTGGGATGAAAGGTATCATGCAGCATTGTGATGACAACGGTCATGGATCATTTGGATGACAGGGGTCATGGAACATTCTGATAACAAGGTTCATAAAGCATTTTGATGACAGGGGTCATGGAGCATTGTGTTGACACGAGCATGGAGCATTGTAATGATAGGATATCTGGAGCATTGTGATGAAAAGGGGATGGAGCATTTTGATGACAGGGTCCAAGGAGAATTGTGCTGACAATGGCATGGAGCATTGTGATGAAAAGGGTACTGGAGCACTGTGAGGAAAGGAATCATGGATCATTGTGATGACAGGGGTCATGGAGCTTTGTGATGACACGGGTCATGGAGCATTGTGATGACACGGTCAAGGAACATTGCGATGACAAGAATTCTGGAGCATTGTGATGAAAGGGCATGGTGCATTGTGATGAAAGGTGACAAGGAGCATTGTGACGATATGGGCAGAGAACTTTTTGATGACAGGGGTCATGGAGCATTGTGATAAAAAGTGTCATGGAACATTGTACTGACAGGGATCATGGAGCTTTTTGGTAAGAGAGGTCTTGGAGATTTGTGAAGGCAGGCGTCATGGGGCATTGTGATGACAGCGGTCTTGGAGCATTGGGATGAAAGGGGTCATGGAGCTCTGTGATTACAGGGGCCATGGAGCATTGTGAATACAAAGGCCATGGAGCATTGAGATGACAGGGTTCATGGAGCATTGTGATGAATGTGATCATGGATCATTGTGAAGACAAGTGTCCTGAAACCTTGTGATGACACAGTTCATGGAGCATTGTGATAACAAGGACCATGGCGAATTGTGGTATCATCTGTCATGGGGCATCGTGATGACACTGGTCATGTAGAATTGTATTGAAAGGTAACATGGAGCACTCTGATGACAGGGGCCATGGAACATTGTGATGACAAAGGCCATGGAGCATTGTGATGACAAGTGTCATGGGGCATTTTGATGACATTGGCATGGAGCATTATGATGACAAGAGTTCTGGAGCATTTTGATGACCAGGGCATGGAGCATTGTGATGAAAGTTGTCCTGGAGCATTGTGATGACAGCGGTCACAGAGGATTGGGATGAAAGGTATCATGCAGCATTGCGATGACAACGGTCAGGGATCATTTTGATGACAGGGGTCATGGAACATTCTGATAACAAGTTTCATCAAGCATTTTGATGACAGGGGTCATGGAGCATTGTGTTGACACGGGCATGGAGCATTGTAATGATAGGATATCTGGAGCATTGTGATGAAAAGGGGATGGAGCATTTTGATGACAGTGTCCAAGTAGCATTGTGCTGACAATGGCATGGAGCATTGTGATGAAAAGGGTACTGGAGCACTGTGAGGAAAGGAATCATGGATCATTGTGATGCCAGGGGTCATGGAGCTTTGTGATGACACGGGTCATGGAGCATTGTGATGACACGGTCAAGGAACATTGTGATGACAAGAAATCTGGAGCATTGTGATGAAAGGGCATGGAGCATTGTGATGAAAGGTGACAAGTAGCATTGTGATGATATGGGCAGAGAACTTTGTGATGACAGGGGTCATGGAGCATTGTGATGAAAAGTGTCATGGAACATTGTACTGACAGGGATCATGGAGCTTTTTGGTAAGGGAGCCCTTGGAGATTGGTGGTGGCAGGCGTCATGGGGCATTGTGATGACAGCGGTCTTGGAGCATTGTGATGAAAGGGGTCATGGAGCACTGTGATTACAGGGGCCATGGAGCATTGTGAATACAAAGGCTATGGAGCATTGAGATGACAGGGTTCATGGAGCATTGTGATGAAAGTGATCATGGATCATTGTGATGACAAGTGTCCTGAAACCTTGTGATGACACGGTTCATGGAGCATTGTTATGACAAGGACCATGGCGAATTGTGATGACATCTGAAATGGGGCATTGTGATGACAGTGGTCATGTAGAATTGTGATGAAAGGTATCAAGGAGCACTGTGATGACAGGGGCCATGGAACATTGTGATGACAAAGGCCATGGAGCATTGTGATGACAAGTGTCATGGGACATTTTGATGACATTGGCATGGAACATTATGATGACAAGAGTTCTGGAGAATTTTGATGACAAGGGCATGGAGCATTGTGATGACAGGGCCCATGGAGCATTGTGACGAAGAGGGCAGGGAACATTGTGATGACTGGGTTCATGGAGCCTTGTGATGAAAGGGGCCATGGAGCACTGAGATGACAGGCGTCTTGAGGTATGGTGATGACAGTGGTCATGGAGCATTGTGATGAAAGAGATCATGGAGCAATATGATAAGAGGGGACATGGAGCATTGTGATGACAGGTGTATTGGAGCATTGTGATGAAAATATTAATGGATCATTGTGATGACATGTGTCCTGGAACACTGTGATGACACGGTTCATCGAGTATTGTGATGACAAGGGTCATAGCGAATTGTGATAACAGGTGTCATGGGGCATTGTGATGACATTGATCATCTAGGAATTGTGATGAAAGGTATCATGGAGCACTGTGATGACTGGGGGCATGAAGCATTGTTATGAAAATTGTCCTGGATTATTGTGATGACAGCAGTCATGGAGAATTGGGATGACAGGGATTATGCAGCATTGTGTTGACATGGGTATGGACTATTGTGATGACAATGGTCATGGAGCAATGTGATGAACGTTTTCATGGAATATCGTGATGAAAAGTGCCTGGGAGCATTGTGACGATAAAGGCCATGGAGCATTGTGATGACAAGTGTCATGGAGCATTGTAATGAAAGCTTTCATTGTGCACTGTGATGACAAGGGGGATGGAGTATTGTGATGAAACTGGTGCTGGAACATTGTGATAACAAAAGCCATGGAGCATTGTGATGACAGGCATCATGGAGAATTGTGAAGAAAGGGGCCATGGGGAATTGTAATGACAATAGAGAAATGTGATGAAAATGGTCAGCGAGCATAGTGATTAAAGTGGTCATTGAGAATTGTGATGAAAAGTGACATAGAGCATTGTGATGACAAAGGTCATGGAGAACTGTGATGACCAGGGTCATGTAGCATTGTGATGACACGTTCATGGAACATTGTGATGACAAGAATTCTGGAGCATTGTGATGACAAGGGCCATGGAGCATCGGGATGCCACAGTCATGGAACATTGTGATGACAAAATTCTGGAGCTTTGTGAGGAAAAAGGCATGGAGCATTGTGATTATAGGGGACATGGAGCATTTTGATGACATGGGCAGGGAACACTGTGATGACAGGTGTTATGGAGCAATGGGATGACAAGTGTCATGGAGCACTGTGATGAGAGGGGCCTTGGAGAATTGTGATGACAGGCGTCATGAGGCATTGAGATGGCAGTGGTCATGGAGCATTATGATGAAAGGTGTTATGGAGCACTGTGATTACAGGGGCCATGGAGCATTGTGAATACAAAGGCCATGGAGCATTGAGATGACAGTGGTCATGGAGCATTGTGATGAAAGTGGTAATGGATCTTTGTGAGGACAAGTGTCCTGGGACCCTGTGATGACATGGTTCATGGAGCATTGTGATGACAATGGTCATGGCGAATTGTGATGACAATGTCATGGGGCATTGTGATGGCAGTGGTCATCTAGAAATGTGATTAAAGTTATTATGGAGCACAGTAATGAGAGGGGCCATGGAGCATTGTGATGACAAGTCTCATGGAGCATTGTGATGACAGGTGTCATGGAGCATCGTGATGACAAATGCCATTGAGAATTGTGATCAGAGGTGACATTGGGCATTGTGATGAAAGGGGTCATGGAGTACTGGGAGTATAGGGGCCATGGAGCCTTGTGATAACAAGTGACATGGAGAATAGTGATGACAGGCATCATAGAGCATTGTGATGACAAGTGCCATTTAGCATTTTGATGACAGGGGTCATCAGGCATTGTGTTGACGGGGGTCACGGAGCATTGTGATGACAAAGGCCATAGAGCATTGTGATGAGAGGGGTCATGGAGCATTGTGATGACATGGGCCATGGAGCATTGTGAAGACAAGATTCATGGAGCATTGTGATGACACGGGCATGAAGCATGGTGATGACAACAGACCTGGAGCATTGTGATGACAAGGGCATGGAGCATTGTGATTACAGGAGACTTGGGTCATTGTGATGAAATTGGCAGGGATCATTGTGATTAGAGGGATCATGGAGCATTGTGATGACAAGTGTCATGCAATATTGTGCTGACACAGATCATGGAGCATTTTGATGAGAGTGGCCTTGGAGCACAGTGATGAGAGACGTCATGGGGCATTATGGTGAGAGTGGTCAAGGAGCATTGTGATGAAAGTGTTCATGGAGCAACGCGATTATCGGGACAATGGAGCATTGTGAATACAAAGGCCATGGAACATTGAGATAACAGAGTTCATGGAGCATTGTGATGACAAGGGTCTTGGGAGCTACTGATGACACGTTTCATACAGCATTGAGATGACAAGGGCCAAGGCGAATTGTGATGATACGTGTCATGGGGCATTGTGATGACATTGGTCATTTGGCGTTGTGATGAGAGTGGTCATGTAGAATTTTGATTAAAGGTATCATGGAGCAGTGTGATGACAAAGGCCAAGGAACATTGTGATGACAAGAGTATGGAGCATTGTGATTACAGGGACCATGGAGCATTGTGATGACAACGGCATGGAGCACTGTGATGACATTGGTCATTGAGCTTTGTGATTACAAAGACCATGAGGCATTGTGATGACAGGGGCCTTGGAGCATTGTGATGACAATGGTCATCAAGCATTGTGATGACAGGGGTCATAGAGCATTGTTATGAGAAAGACCATGGAGCATGGTGATGACAGAGGCCATGGAACATTGTGATGACCAGGCCATGTACCATTGTGATGACAAGGGCAGGGAACCTTGTGGTGACCGGGGTCATGGAGCATTTTGATGACAACTTTCATGGAACGTTGTGATGACAGGGGTCATGGAGCATTGTGATGAAAGTTGTCCTTTAGCATTGTGATGACAGCGGTCACAGAGAATTGGGATGAAATGTATCATGCAACATTGTGATGACAACGGTCAAGGATCATTTTGATGACAGGGGTCATGGAACATTCTGATAACAAGGTTCATAAAGCATTTTGATGACAGGGGTCATGGAGCATTGTGTTGACACGAGCATGGAGCATTGTAATGATAGGATATCTGGAGCATTGTGATGAAAAGGGGATGGAGCATTTTGATGACAGGGTCCAAGGAGAATTGTGCTGACAATGGCATGGAGCATTGTGATGAAAAGGGTACTGGAGCACTGTGAGGAAAGGAATCATGGATCATTGTGATGACAGGGGTCATGGAGCTTTGTGATGACAAGGGTCATGGAGCATTGTGATGACACGGTCAAGGAACATTGCGATGACAAGAATTCTGGAGCATTGTGATGAAAGGGCATGGTGCATTGTGATGAAAGGTGACAAGGAGCATTGTGACGATATGGACAGAGAACTTTTTGATGACAGGGGTCATGGAGCATTGTGATAAAAAGTGTCATGGAGCATTGTACTGACAGGGATCATGGAGCTTTTTGGTAAGAGAGGTCTTGGAGATTTGTGAAGGCAGGCGTCATGGGGCATTGTGATGACAGCGGTCTTGGAGCATTGCGATGAAAGGGGTCATGGAGCTCTGTGATTACAGGGGCCATGGAGCATTGTGAATACAAAGGCCATGGAGCATTGAGATGACAGGGTTCATGGAGCATTGTGATGAAAGTGATCATGGATCATTGTGATGACAAGTGTCCTGGAACCGTGTGATGACACAGTTCATGGAGCATTGTGATGACAAGGACCATGGCGAATTGTGGTATCATCTGTCATGGGGCATTGTGATGACAGTGGTCATGTAGAATTGTATTGAAAGGTAACATGGAGCACTGTGATGACAGGGGCCATGGAACATTGTGATGACAAAGGCCATGGAGCATTGTGATGACAAGTGTCATGGGGCATTTTGATGACATTGGCATGGAGCATTATGATGACAAGAGTTCTGGAGCATTTTGATGACCAGGGCATGGAGCATTGTGATGAAAGTTGTCCTGGAGCATTGTGATGACAGCGGTCACAGAGGATTGGGTTGAAAGGTATCATGCAGCATTGCGATGACAACGGTCAGGGATCATTTTGATGACAGGGGTCATGGAACATTCTGATAACAAGTTTCATCAAGCATTATGATGACAGGGGTCATGGAGCATTGTGTTGACACGGGCATGGAGCATTGTAATGATAGGATATCTGGAGCATTGTGATGAAAAGGGGATGGAGCAGTTTGATGACAGGGTCCAAGGAGCATTGTGCTGACAATGGCATGGAGCATTGTGATGAAAAGGGTACTGGAGCACTCTGAGGAAAGGAATCATGGATCATTGTGATGCCAGGGGTCATGGAGCTTTGTGATGACACGAGTCATGGAGCATTGTGATGACACGGTCAAGGAACATTGTGATGACAAGAAATCTGGAGCATTGTGATGAAAGGGCATGGAGCATTGTGATGAAAGGTGACAAGTAGCATTGTGATGATATGGGCAGAGAACTTTGTGATGACAGGGTTCTTGGAGCATTGTGATGAAAAGTGTCATGGAACATTGTACTGACAGGGATCATGGAGCTTTTTGGTAAGGGAGCCCTTGGAGATTGGTGGTGGCAGGCGTCATGGGGAATTGTGATGACAGCGGTCTTGGAGCATTGTGATGAAAGGGGTCATGGAGCACTGTGATTACAGGGGCCATGGAGCATTGTGAATACAAAGGCTATGGAGCATTGAGATGACAGGGTTCATGGAGCATTGTGATGAAAGTGATCATGGATCATTGTGATAACAAGTGTCCTGAAACCTTGTGATGACACGGTTCATGGAGCATTGTTATGACAAGGACCATGGCGAATTGTGATGACATCTGAAATGGGGCATTGTGATGACAGTGGTCATGTAGAATTGTGATGAAAGGTATCAAGGAGCACTGTGATGACAGGGGCCATGGAACATTGTGATGACAAAGGCCATGGAGCATTGTGATGACAAGTGTCATGGGACATTTTGATGACATTGGCATGGAACATTATGATGACAAGAGTTCTGGAGAATTTTGATGACAAGGGCATGGAGCATTGTGATGACAGGGCCCATGGAGCATTGTGGCGAAGAGGGCAGGGAACATTGTGATGACTGGGTTCATGGAGCCTTGTGATGAAAGGGGCCATGGAGCACTGAGATGACAGGCGTCTTGAGGTATGGTGATGACAGTGGTCATGGAGCATTGTGATGAAAGAGATCATGGAGCAATATTATAAGAGGGGACATGGAGCATTGTGATGACAGGTGTATTGGAGCATTGTGATGAAAATATTAATGGATCATTGTGATGACATGTGTCCTGGAACACTGTGATGACACGGTTCATCGAGTATTGTGATGACAAGGGTCATAGCGAATTGTGATAACAGGTGTCATGGGGCATTGTGATGACATTGATCATCTAGGAATTGTGATGAAAGGTATCATGGAGCACTGTGATGACTGGGGGCATGAAGCATTGTTATGAAAATTGTCCTGGATTATTGTGATGACAGCAGTCATGGAGAATTGGGATGACAGGGATTATGCAGCATTGTGTTGACATGGGTATGGACTATTGTGATGACAATGGTCATGGAGCAATGTGATGAAAGTTTTCATGGAATATCGTGATGAAAAGTGCCTGGGAGCATTGTGACGATAAAGGCCATGGAGCATTGTGATGACAAGTGTCATGGAGCATTGTAATGAAAGCTTTCATTGTGCACTGTGATGACAAGGGGGATGGAGTATTGTGATGAAATTGGTCCTGGAACATTGTGATAACAAAAGCCATGGAGCATTGTGATGACAGGCATCATGGAGAATTGTGAAGAAAGGGGCCATGGGGAATTGTAATGACAATAGAGAAATGTGATGAAAATGGTCAGCGAGCATAGTGATTAAAGTGGTCATTGAGAATTGTGATGAAAAGTGACATAGAGCATTGTGATGACAAAGGTCATGGAGAACTGTGATGACCAGGGTCATGTAGCATTGTGATGACACGTTCATGGAACATTGTGATGACAAGAATTCTGGAGCATTGTGATGACAAGGGCCATGGAGCATTGTGATGCCACGGTCATGGAACATTGTGATGACAAAATTCTGGAGCTTTGTGAGGAAAAAGGCATGGAGCATTGTGATTATAGGGGACATGGAGCGTTTTGATGACATGGGCAGGGAACACTGTGATGACAGGTGTTATGGAGCAATGGGATGACAAGTGTCATGGAGCACTGTGATGAGAGGGGCCTTGGAGAATTGTGATGACAGGCGTCATGAGGCATTGAGATGGCAGTGGTCATGGAGCATTATGATGAAAGGTGTTATGGAGCACTGTGATTACAGGGGCCATGGAGCATTGTGAATACAAAGGCCATGGAGCATTGAGATGACAGTGGTCATGGAGCATTGTGATGAAAGTGGTAATGGATCATTGTGATGACAAGTGTCCTGGGACCCTGTGATGACATGGTTCATGGAGCATTGTGATGACAATGGTCATGGCGAATTGTGATGACAATGTCATGGGGCATTGTGATGGCAGTGGTCATCTAGAAATGTGATTAAAGTTATTATGGAGCACAGGAATGAGAGGGGCCGTGGAGCATTGTGATGACAAGTCTCATGGAGCATTGTGATGACAGGTGTCATGGAGCATCGTGATGACAAATGCCATTGAGAATTGTGATCAGAGGTGACATTGGCATTGTGATGAAAGGGGTCATGGAGTACTGGGAGTACAGGGGCCATGGAGCCTTGTGATAACAAGTGACATGGAGAATAGTGATGACAGGCATCATAGAGCATTGTGATGACAAGTGCCATTTAGCATTTTGATGACAGGGGTCATCAGGCACTGTGTTGACGGGGGTCACGGAGCATTGTGATGACAAAGGCCATAGAGCATTGTGATGAGAGGGGTCATGGAGCATTGTGATGACATGGGCCATGGAGCATTGTGAGGACAAGATTCATGGAGCATTGTGATGACACGGGTATGAAGCATGGTGATGACAACAGACCTGGAGCATTGTGATGACAAGGGCATGGAGCATTGTGATTACAGGAGACTTGGGTCATTGTGATGAAATAGGCAGTGATCATTGTGATTAGAGGGATCATGGAGCATTGTGATGACAAGTGTCATGCAATATTGTGCTGACACAGATCATGGAGCATTTTGATGAGAGTGGCCTTGGAGCACAGTGATGAGAGACGTCATGGGGCATTATGGTGAGAGTGGTCAAGGAGCATTGTGATGAAAGTGTTCATGGAGCAACGCGATTATCGGGACAATGGAGCATTGTGAATACAAAGGCCATGGAACATTGAGATAACAGAGTTCATGGAGCATTGTGATGACAAGGGTCTTGGGAGCTACTGATGACACGTTTCATACAGCATTGAGATGACAAGGGCCAAGGCGAATTGTGATGACACGTGTCATGGGGCATTGTGATGACATTGGTCATCTTGCATTGTGATGAGAGTGGTCATGTAGAATTTTGATTAAAGGTATCATGGAGCACTGTGATGACAAAGGCCAAGGAACATTGTGATGACAAGAGTATGGAGCATTGTGATTACAGGGACCATGGAGCATTGTGATGACAACGGCATGGAGCACTGTGATGACATTGGTCATTGAGCATTGTGATTACAAAGACCATGAGGCATTGTGATGACAGGGGCCTTGGAGCATTGTGATGACAATGGTCATCAAGCATTGTGATGACAGGGGTCATAGAGCATTGTGATGAGAAAGACCATGGAGCATGGTGATGACAGAGGCCATGGAACATTGTGATGACCAGGCCATGTACCATTGTGATGACAAGGGCAGGGAACCTTCTGGTGACCGAGGTCATGGAGCATTTTGATGACAACTTTCATGGAACGTTGTGATGACAGGGGTCATGGAGCATTGTGATGAAAGTTGTCCTGGAGCATTGTGATGACAGCGGTCACAGAGAATTGGGATGAAAGGTATCATGCAGCATTGTGATGACAACGGTCATGGATCATTTTGATGACAGGGGTCATGGAACATTCTGATAACAAGGTTCCTAAAGCATTTTGATGACAGGGGTCATGGAGCATTGTGTTGACACGAGCATGGAGCATTGTAATGATAGGATATCTGGAGCATTGTGATGAAAAGGGGATGGAGCATTTTGATGACAGGGTCCAAGGAGAATTGTGCTGACAATGGCATGGAGCATTGTGATGAAAAGGGTACTGGAGCACTGTGAGGAAAGGAATCATGGATCATTGTGATGACAGGGGTCATGGAGCTTTGTGATGACAAGGGTCATGGAGCATTGTGATGACACGGTGAAGGAACATTGCGATGACAAGAATTCTGGAGCATTGTGATGAAAGGGCATGGTGCATTGTGATGAAAGGTGACAAGGAGCATTGTGACGATATGGGCAGAGAACTTTTTGATGACAGGGGTCATGGAGCATTGTGATAAAAAGTGTCATGGAACATTGTACTGACAGGGATCATGGAGCTTTTTGGTAAGAGAGGTCTTGGAGATTTGTGAAGGCAGGCGTCATGGGGCATTGTGATGACAGCGGTCTTGGAGCATTGGGATGAAAGGGGTCATGGAGCTCTGTGATTACAGGGGCCATGGAGCATTGTGAATACAAAGGCCATGGAGCATTGAGATGACAGGGTTCATGGAGCATTGTGATGAAAGTGATCATGGATCATTGTGATGACAAGTGTCCTGGAACCTTGTGATGACACAGTTCATGGAGCATTGTGATGACAAGGACCATGGCGAATTGTGGTATCATCTGTCATGGGGCATTGTGATGACAGTGGTCATGTAGAATTGTATTGAAAGGTAACATGGAGCACTGTGATGACAGGGGCCATGGAATATTGTGATGACAAAGGCCATGGAGCATTGTGATGACAAGTGTCATGGGGCATTTTGATGACATTGGCATGGAGCATTATGATGACAAGAGTTCTGGAGCATTTTGATGACCAGGGCATGGAGCATTGTGATGAAAGTTGTCCTGGAGCATTGTGATGACAGCGGTCACAGAGGATTGGGATGAAAGGTATCATGCAGCATTGCGATGACAACGGTCAGGGATCATTTTGATGACAGGGGTCATGGAATATTCTGATAACAAGTTTCATCAAGCATTTTGATGACAGGGGTCATGGAGCATTGTGTTGACACGGGCATGGAGCATGGTAATGATAGGATATCTGGAGCATTGTGATGAAAAGGGGATGGAGCATTTTGATGACAGGCTCCAAGGAGCATTGTGCTGACAATGGCATGGAGCATTGTGATGAAAGGTGACAAGTAGCATTGTGATGATATGGGCAGAGAACTTTGTGATGACAGGGGTCATGGAGCATTGTGATGAAAAGTGTCATGGAACATTGTACTGACAGGGATCATGGAGCTTTTTGGTAAGGGAGCCCTTGGAGATTGGTGGTGGCAGGCGTCATGGGGCATTGTGATGACAGCGGTCTTGGAGCATTGTGATGAAAGGGGTCATGGAGCACTGTGATTACAGGGGCCATGGAGCATTGTGAATACAAAGGCTATGGAGCATTGAGATGACAGGGTTCATGGAGCATTGTGATGAAAGTGATCATGGATCATTGTGATGACAAGTGTCCTGAAACCTTGTGATGACACGGTTCATGGAGCATTGTTATGACAAGGACCATGGCGAATTGTGATGACATCTGAAATGGGGCATTGTGATGACAGTGGTCATGTAGAATTGTGATGAAAGGTATCAAGGAGCACTGTGATGACAGGGGCCATGGAACATTGTGATGACAAAGGCCATGGAGCATTGTGATGACAAGTGTCATGGGACATTTTGATGACATTGGCATGGAACATTATGATGACAAGAGTTCTGGAGAATTTTGATGACAAGGGCATGGAGCATTGTGATGACAGGGCCCATGGAGCATTGTGACGAAGAGGGCAGGGAACATTGGGATGACTGTGTTCATGGAGCCTTGTGATGAAAGGGGCCATGGAGCACTGAGATGACAGGCGTCTTGAGGTATGGTGATGACAGTGGTCATGGAGCATTGTGATGAAAGAGATCATGGAGCAATATGATAAGAGGGGACATGGAGCATTGTGATGACAGGTGTATTGGAGCATTGTGATGAAAATATTAATGGATCATTGTGATGACATGTGTCCTGGAACACTGTGATGACACGGTTCATCGAGTATTGTGATGACAAGGGTCATAGCGAATTGTGATAACAGGTGTCATGGGGCATTGTGATGACATTGATCATCTAGGAATTGTGATGAAAGGTATCATGGAGCACTGTGATGACTGGGGGCATGAAGCATTGTTATGAAAATTGTCCTGGATTATTGTGATGACAGCAGTCATGGAGAATTGGGATGACAGGGATTATGCAGCATTGTGTTGACATGGGTATGGACTATTGTGATGACAATGGTCATGGAGCAATGTGATGAAAGTTTTCATGGAATATCGTGATGAAAAGTGCCTGGGAGCATTGAGACGATAAAGGCCATGCAGCATTGTGATGACAAGTGTCATGGAGCATTGTAATGAAAGCTTTCATTGTGCACTGTGATGACAAGGGGGATGGAGTATTGTGATGAAATTGGTCCTGGAACATTGTGATAACAAAAGCCATGGAGCATTGTGATGACAGGCATCATGGAGAATTGTGAAGAAAGGGGCCATGGGGAATTGTAATGACAATAGAGAAATGTGATGAAAATGGTCAGCGAGCATAGTGATTAAAGTGGTCATTGAGAATTGTGATGAAAAGTGACATAGAGCATTGTGATGACAAAGGTCATGGAGAAGTGTGATGACCAGGGTCATGTAGCATTGTGATGACACGTTCATGGAACATTGTGATGACAAGAATTCTGGAGCATTGTGATGACAAGGGCCATGGAGCATTGTGATGCCACGGTCATGGAACATTGTGATGACAAAATTCTGGAGCTTTGTGAGGAAAAAGGCATGGAGCTTTGTGATTATAGGGGACATGGAGCATTTTGATGACATGGGCAGGGAACACTGTGATGACAGGTGTTATGGAGCAATGGGATGACAAGTGTCATGGAGCACTGTGATGAGAGGGGCCTTGGAGAATTGTGATGACAGGCGTCATGAGGCATTGAGATGGCAGTGGTCATGGAGCATTATGATGAAAGGTGTTATGGAGCACTGTGATTACAGGGGCCATGGAGCATTGTGAATACAAAGGCCATGGAGCATTGAGATGACAGTGGTCATGGAGCATTGTGATGAAAGTGGTAATGGATCATTGTGATGACAAGTGTCCTGGGACCCTGTGATGACATGGTTCATGGAGCATTGTGATGACAATGGTCATGGCGAATTGTGATGACAATGTCATGGGGCATTGTGATGGCAGTGGTCATCTAGAAATGTGATTAAAGTTATTATGGAGCACAGGAATGAGAGGGGCCATGGAGCATTGTGATGACAAGTCTCATGGAGCATTGTGATGACAGGTGTCATGGAGCATCGTGATGACAAATGCCATTGAGAATTGTGATCAGAGGTGACATTGGCATTGTGATGAAAGGGGTCATGGAGTACTGGGAGTACAGGGGCCATGGAGCCTTGTGATAACAAGTGACATGGAGAATAGTGATGACAGGCATCATAGAGCATTGTGATGACAAGTGCCATTTAGCATTTTGATGACAGGGGTCATCAGGCACTGTGTTGACGGGGGTCACGGAGCATTGTGATGACAAAGGCCATAGAGCATTGTGATGAGAGGGGTCATGGAGCATTGTGATGACATGGGCCATGGAGCATTGTGAGGACAAGATTCATGGAGCATTGTGATGACACGGGTATGAAGCATGGTGATGACAACAGACCTGGAGCATTGTGATGACAAGGGCATGGAGCATTGTGATTACAGGAGACTTGGGTCATTGTGATGAAATAGGCAGTGATCATTGTGATTAGAGGGATCATGGAGCATTGTGATGACAAGTGTCATGCAATATTGTGCTGACACAGATCATGGAGCATTTTGATGAGAGTGGCCTTGGAGCACAGTGATGAGAGACGTCATGGGGCATTATGGTGAGAGTGGTCAAGGAGCATTGTGATGAAAGTGTTCATGGAGCAACGCGATTATCGGGACAATGGAGCATTGTGAATACAAAGGCCATGGAACATTGAGATAACAGAGTTCATGGAGCATTGTGATGACAAGGGTCTTGGGAGCTACTGATGACACGTTTCATACAGCATTGAGATGACAAGGGCCAAGGCGAATTGTGATGATACGTGTCATGGGGCATTGTGATGACATTGGTCATCTTGCATTGTGATGAGAGTGGTCATGTAGAATTTTGATTAAAGGTATCATGGAGCACTGTGATGACAAAGGCCAAGGAACATTGTGATGACAAGAGTATGGAGCATTGTGATTACAGGGACCATGGAGCATTGTGATGACAACGGCATGGAGCACTGTGATGACATTGGTCATTGAGCTTTGTGATTACAAAGACCATGAGGCATTGTGATGACAGGGGCCTTGGAGCATTGTGATGACAATGGTCATCAAGCATTGTGATGACAGGGGTCATAGAGCATTGTTATGAGAAAGACCATGGAGCATGGTGATGACAGAGGCCATGGAACATTGTGATGACCAGGCCATGTACCATTGTGATGACAAGGGCAGGGAACCTTGTGGTGACCGGGGTCATGGAGCATTTTGATGACAACTTTCATGGAACGTTGTGATGACAGGGGTCATGGAGCATTGTGATGAAAGTTGTCCTGGAGCATTGTGATGACAGCGGTCACAGAGAATTGGGATGAAATGTATCATGCAACATTGTGATGACAACGGTCAAGGATCATTTTGATGACAGGGGTCATGGAACATTCTGATAACAAGGTTCATAAAGCATTTTGATGACAGGGGTCATGGAGCATTGTGTTGACACGAGCATGGAGCATTGTAATGATAGGATATCTGGAGCATTGTGATGAAAAGGGGATGGAGCATTTTGATGACAGGGTCCAAGGAGAATTGTGCTGACAATGGCATGGAGCATTGTGATGAAAAGGGTACTGGAGCACTGTGAGGAAAGGAATCATGGATCATTGTGATGACAGGGGTCATGGAGCTTTGTGATGACAAGGGACATGGAGCATTGTGATGACAGCTGTATTGGAGCATTGTGATGAAAATATTAATGGATCATTGTGATGACATGTGTCCTGGAACACTGTGATGACACGGTTCATCGAGTATTGTGATGACAAGGGTCATAGCGAATTGTGATAACAGGTGTCATGGGGCATTGTGATGACATTGATCATCTAGGAATTGTGATGAAAGGTATCATGGAGCACTGTGATGACTGGGGGCATGAAGCATTGTTATGAAAATTGTCCTGGATTATTGTGATGACAGCAGTCATGGAGAATTGGGATGACAGGGATTATGCAGCATTGTGTTGACATGGGTATGGACTATTGTGATGACAATGGTCATGGAGCAATGTGATGAAAGTTTTCATGGAATATCGTGATGAAAAGTGCCTGGGAGCATTGTGACGATAAAGGCCATGGAGCATTGTGATGACAAGTGTCATGGAGCATTGTAATGAAAGCTTTCATTGTGCACTGTGATGACAAGGGGGATGGAGTATTGTGATGAAATTGGTCCTGGAACATTGTGATAACAAAAGCCATGGAGCATTGTGATGACAGGCATCATGGAGAATTGTGAAGAAAGGGGCCATGGGGAATTGTAATGACAATAGAGAAATGTGATGAAAATGGTCAGCGAGCATAGTGATTAAAGTGGTCATTGAGAATTGTGATGAAAAGTGACATAGAGCATTGTGATGACAAAGGTCATGGAGAACTGTGATGACCAGGGTCATGTAGCATTGTGATGACACGTTCATGGAACATTGTGATGACAAGAATTCTGGAGCATTGTGATGACAAGGGCCATGGAGCATTGTGATGCCACGGTCATGGAACATTGTGATGACAAAATTCTGGAGCTTTGTGAGGAAAAAGGCATGGAGCATTGTGATTATAGGGGACATGGAGCGTTTTGATGACATGGGCAGGGAACACTGTGATGACAGGTGTTATGGAGCAATGGGATGACAAGTGTCATGGAGCACTGTGATGAGAGGGGCCTTGGAGAATTGTGATGACAGGCGTCATGAGGCATTGAGATGGCAGTGGTCATGGAGCATTATGATGAAAGGTGTTATGGAGCACTGTGATTACAGGGGCCATGGAGCATTGTGAATACAAAGGCCATGGAGCATTGAGATGACAGTGGTCATGGAGCATTGTGATGAAAGTGGTAATGGATCATTGTGATGACAAGTGTCCTGGGACCCTGTGATGACATGGTTCATGGAGCATTGTGATGACAATGGTCATGGCGAATTGTGATGACAATGTCATGGGGCATTGTGATGGCAGTGGTCATCTAGAAATGTGATTAAAGTTATTATGGAGCACAGGAATGAGAGGGGCCGTGGAGCATTGTGATGACAAGTCTCATGGAGCATTGTGATGACAGGTGTCATGGAGCATCGTGATGACAAATGCCATTGAGAATTGTGATCAGAGGTGACATTGGCATTGTGATGAAAGGGGTCATGGAGTACTGGGAGTACAGGGGCCATGGAGCCTTGTGATAACAAGTGACATGGAGAATAGTGATGACAGGCATCATAGAGCATTGTGATGACAAGTGCCATTTAGCATTTTGATGACAGGGGTCATCAGGCACTGTGTTGACGGGGGTCACGGAGCATTGTGATGACAAAGGCCATAGAGCATTGTGATGAGAGGGGTCATGGAGCATTGTGATGACATGGGCCATGGAGCATTGTGAGGACAAGATTCATGGAGCATTGTGATGACACGGGTATGAAGCATGGTGATGACAACAGACCTGGAGCATTGTGATGACAAGGGCATGGAGCATTGTGATTACAGGAGACTTGGGTCATTGTGATGAAATAGGCAGTGATCATTGTGATTAGAGGGATCATGGAGCATTGTGATGACAAGTGTCATGCAATATTGTGCTGACACAGATCATGGAGCATTTTGATGAGAGTGGCCTTGGAGCACAGTGATGAGAGACGTCATGGGGCATTATGGTGAGAGTGGTCAAGGAGCATTGTGATGAAAGTGTTCATGGAGCAACGCGATTATCGGGACAATGGAGCATTGTGAATACAAAGGCCATGGAACATTGAGATAACAGAGTTCATGGAGCATTGTGATGACAAGGGTCTTGGGAGCTACTGATGACACGTTTCATACAGCATTGAGATGACAAGGGCCAAGGCGAATTGTGATGACACGTGTCATGGGGCATTGTGATGACATTGGTCATCTTGCATTGTGATGAGAGTGGTCATGTAGAATTTTGATTAAAGGTATCATGGAGCACTGTGATGACAAAGGCCAAGGAACATTGTGATGACAAGTGTCATTCAGCAATGTGATGACACGGGAATGGAGCATTATGATGACAAGTGTTCTGGAGCATTGTGATGACAAGGGTATGGAGCATTGTGATTACAGGGACCATGGAGCATTGTGATGACAACGGCATGGAGCACTGTGATGACATTGGTCATTGAGCATTGTGATTACAAAGACCATGAGGCATTGTGATGACAGGGGCCTTGGAGCATTGTGATGACAATGGTCATCAAGCATTGTGATGACAGGGGTCATAGAGCATTGTGATGAGAAAGACCATGGAGCATGGTGATGACAGAGGCCATGGAACATTGTGATGACCAGGCCATGTACCATTGTGATGACAAGGGCAGGGAACCTTCTGGTGACCGAGGTCATGGAGCATTTTGATGACAACTTTCATGGAACGTTGTGATGACAGGGGTCATGGAGCATTGTGATGAAAGTTGTCCTGGAGCATTGTGATGACAGCGGTCACAGAGAATTGGGATGAAAGGTATCATGCAGCATTGTGATGACAACGGTCATGGATCATTTTGATGACAGGGGTCATGGAACATTCTGATAACAAGGTTCCTAAAGCATTTTGATGACAGGGGTCATGGAGCATTGTGTTGACACGAGCATGGAGCATTGTAATGATAGGATATCTGGAGCATTGTGATGAAAAGGGGATGGAGCATTTTGATGACAGTGTCCAAGTAGCATTGTGCTGACAATGGCATGGAGCATTGTGATGAAAAGGGTACTGGAGCACTGTGAGGAAAGGAATCATGGATCATTGTGATGACAGGGGTCATGGAGCTTTGTGATGACACGGGTCATGGAGCATTGTGATGACACGGTCAAGGAACATTGCGATGACAAGAATTCTGGAGCATTGTGATGAAAGGGCATGGTGCATTGTGATGAAAGGTGACAAGGAGCATTGTGACGATATGGGCAGAGAACTTTTTGATGACAGGGGTCATGGAGCATTGTGATAAAAAGTGTCATGGAACATTGTACTGACAGGGATCATGGAGCTTTTTGGTAAGAGAGGTCTTGGAGATTTGTGAAGGCAGGCGTCATGGGGCATTGTGATGACAGCGGTCTTGGAGCATTGGGATGAAAGGGGTCATGGAGCTCTGTGATTACAGGGGCCATGGAGCATTGTGAATACAAAGGCCATGGAGCATTGAGATGACAGGGTTCATGGAGCATTGTGATGAATGTGATCATGGATCATTGTGAAGACAAGTGTCCTGAAACCTTGTGATGACACAGTTCATGGAGCATTGTGATAACAAGGACCATGGCGAATTGTGGTATCATCTGTCATGGGGCATCGTGATGACACTGGTCATGTAGAATTGTATTGAAAGGTAACATGGAGCACTCTGATGACAGGGGCCATGGAACATTGTGATGACAAAGGCCATGGAGCATTGTGATGACAAGTGTCATGGGGCATTTTGATGACATTGGCATGGAGCATTATGATGACAAGAGTTCTGGAGCATTTTGATGACCAGGGCATGGAGCATTGTGATGAAAGTTGTCCTGGAGCATTGTGATGACAGCGGTCACAGAGGATTGGGATGAAAGGTATCATGCAGCATTGCGATGACAACGGTCAGGGATCATTTTGATGACAGGGGTCATGGAACATTCTGATAACAAGTTTCATCAAGCATTTTGATGACAGGGGTCATGGAGCATTGTGTTGACACGGGCATGGAGCATTGTAATGATAGGATATCTGGAGCATTGTGATGAAAAGGGGATGGAGCATTTTGATGACAGTGTCCAAGTAGCATTGTGCTGACAATGGCATGGAGCATTGTGATGAAAAGGGTACTGGAGCACTGTGAGGAAAGGAATCATGGATCATTGTGATGCCAGGGGTCATGGAGCTTTGTGATGACACGGGTCATGGAGCATTGTGATGACACGGTCAAGGAACATTGTGATGACAAGAAATCTGGAGCATTGTGATGAAAGGGCATGGAGCATTGTGATGAAAGGTGACAAGTAGCATTGTGATGATATGGGCAGAGAACTTTGTGATGACAGGGGTCATGGAGCATTGTGATGAAAAGTGTCATGGAACATTGTACTGACAGGGATCATGGAGCTTTTTGGTAAGGGAGCCCTTGGAGATTGGTGGTGGCAGGCGTCATGGGGCATTGTGATGACAGCGGTCTTGGAGCATTGTGATGAAAGGGGTCATGGAGCACTGTGATTACAGGGGCCATGGAGCATTGTGAATACAAAGGCTATGGAGCATTGAGATGACAGGGTTCATGGAGCATTGTGATGAAAGTGATCATGGATCATTGTGATGACAAGTGTCCTGAAACCTTGTGATGACACGGTTCATGGAGCATTGTTATGACAAGGACCATGGCGAATTGTGATGACATCTGAAATGGGGCATTGTGATGACAGTGGTCATGTAGAATTGTGATGAAAGGTATCAAGGAGCACTGTGATGACAGGGGCCATGGAACATTGTGATGACAAAGGCCATGGAGCATTGTGATGACAAGTGTCATGGGACATTTTGATGACATTGGCATGGAACATTATGATGACAAGAGTTCTGGAGAATTTTGATGACAAGGGCATGGAGCATTGTGATGACAGGGCCCATGGAGCATTGTGGCGAAGAGGGCAGGGAACATTGTGATGACTGGGTTCATGGAGCCTTGTGATGAAAGGGGCCATGGAGCACTGAGATGACAGGCGTCTTGAGGTATGGTGATGACAGTGGTCATGGAGCATTGTGATGAAAGAGATCATGGAGCAATATGATAAGAGGGGACATGGAGCATTGTGATGACAGGTGTATTGGAGCATTGTGATGAAAATATTAATGGATCATTGTGATGACATGTGTCCTGGAACACTGTGATGACACGGTTCATCGAGTATTGTGATGACAAGGGTCATAGCGAATTGTGATAACAGGTGTCATGGGGCATTGTGATGACATTGATCATCTAGGAATTGTGATGAAAGGTATCATGGAGCACTGTGATGACTGGGGGCATGAAGCATTGTTATGAAAATTGTCCTGGATTATTGTGATGACAGCAGTCATGGAGAATTGGGATGACAGGGATTATGCAGCATTGTGTTGACATGGGTATGGACTATTGTGATGACAATGGTCATGGAGCAATGTGATGAACGTTTTCATGGAATATCGTGATGAAAAGTGCCTGGGAGCATTGTGACGATAAAGGCCATGGAGCATTGTGATGACAAGTGTCATGGAGCATTGTAATGAAAGCTTTCATTGTGCACTGTGATGACAAGGGGGATGGAGTATTGTGATGAAACTGGTCCTGGAACATTGTGATAACAAAAGCCATGGAGCATTGTGATGACAGGCATCATGGAGAATTGGGAAGAAAGGGGCCATGGGGAATTGTAATGACAATAGAGAAATGTGATGAAAATGGTCAGCGAGCATAGTGATTAAAGTGGTCATTGAGAATTGTGATGAAAAGTGACATAGAGCATTGTGATGACAAAGGTCATGGAGAACTGTGATGACCAGGGTCATGTAGCATTGTGATGACACGTTCATGGAACATTGTGATGACAAGAATTCTGGAGCATTGTGATGACAAGGGCCATGGAGCATCGGGATGCCACGGTCATGGAACATTGTGATGACAAAATTCTGGAGCTTTGTGAGGAAAAAGGCATGGAGCATTGTGATTATAGGGGACATGGAGCATTTTGATGACATGGGCAGGGAACACTGTGATGACAGGTGTTATGGAGCAATGGGATGACAAGTGTCATGGAGCACTGTGATGAGAGGGGCCTTGGAGAATTGTGATGACAGGCGTCATGAGGCATTGAGATGGCAGTGGTCATGGAGCATTATGATGAAAGGTGTTATGGAGCACTGTGATTACAGGGGCCATGGAGCATTGTGAATACAAAGGCCATGGAGCATTGAGATGACAGTGGTCATGGAGCATTGTGATGAAAGTGGTAATGGATCTTTGTGAGGACAAGTGTCCTGGGACCCTGTGATGACATGGTTCATGGAGCATTGTGATGACAATGGTCATGGCGAATTGTGATGACAATGTCATGGGGCATTGTGATGGCAGTGGTCATCTAGAAATGTGATTAAAGTTATTATGGAGCACAGTAATGAGAGGGGCCATGGAGCATTGTGATGACAAGTCTCATGGAGCATTGTGATGACAGGTGTCATGGAGCATCGTGATGACAAATGCCATTGAGAATTGTGATCAGAGGTGACATTGGGCATTGTGATGAAAGGGGTCATGGAGTACTGGGAGTATAGGGGCCATGGAGCCTTGTGATAACAAGTGACATGGAGAATAGTGATGACAGGCATCATAGAGCATTGTGATGACAAGTGCCATTTAGCATTTTGATGACAGGGGTCATCAGGCATTGTGTTGACGGGGGTCACGGAGCATTGTGATGACAAAGGCCATAGAGCATTGTGATGAGAGGGGTCATGGAGCATTGTGATGACATGGGCCATGGAGCATTGTGAAGACAAGATTCATGGAGCATTGTGATGACACGGGCATGAAGCATGGTGATGACAACAGACCTGGAGCATTGTGATGACAAGGGCATGGAGCATTGTGATTACAGGAGACTTGGGTCATTGTGATGAAATTGGCAGGGATCATTGTGATTAGAGGGATCATGGAGCATTGTGATGACAAGTGTCATGCAATATTGTGCTGACACAGATCATGGAGCATTTTGATGAGAGTGGCCTTGGAGCACAGTGATGAGAGACGTCATGGGGCATTATGGTGAGAGTGGTCAAGGAGCATTGTGATGAAAGTGTTCATGGAGCAACGCGATTATCGGGACAATGGAGCATTGTGAATACAAAGGCCATGGAACATTGAGATAACAGAGTTCATGGAGCATTGTGATGACAAGGGTCTTGGGAGCTACTGATGACACGTTTCATACAGCATTGAGATGACAAGGGCCAAGGCGAATTGTGATGATACGTGTCATGGGGCATTGTGATGACATTGGTCATTTGGCGTTGTGATGAGAGTGGTCATGTAGAATTTTGATTAAAGGTATCATGGAGCACTGTGATGACAAAGGCCAAGGAACATTGTGATGACAAGAGTATGGAGCATTGTGATTACAGGGACCATGGAGCATTGTGATGACAACGGCATGGAGCACTGTGATGACATTGGTCATTGAGCTTTGTGATTACAAAGACCATGAGGCATTGTGATGACAGGGGCCTTGGAGCATTGTGATGACAATGGTCATCAAGCATTGTGATGACAGGGGTCATAGAGCATTGTTATGAGAAAGACCATGGAGCATGGTGATGACAGAGGCCATGGAACATTGTGATGACCAGGCCATGTACCATTGTGATGACAAGGGCAGGGAACCTTGTGGTGACCGGGGTCATGGAGCATTTTGATGACAACTTTCATGGAACGTTGTGATGACAGGGGTCATGGAGCATTGTGATGAAAGTTGTCCTTTAGCATTGTGATGACAGCGGTCACAGAGAATTGGGATGAAATGTATCATGCAACATTGTGATGACAACGGTCAAGGATCATTTTGATGACAGGGGTCATGGAACATTCTGATAACAAGGTTCATAAAGCATTTTGATGACAGGGGTCATGGAGCGTTGTGTTGACACGAGCATGGAGCATTGTAATGATAGGATATCTGGAGCATTGTGATGAAAAGGGGATGGAGCATTTTGATGACAGGGTCCAAGGAGAATTGTGCTGACAATGGCATGGAGCATTGTGATGAAAAGGGTACTGGAGCACTGTGAGGAAAGGAATCATGGATCATTGTGATGACAGGGGTCATGGAGCTTTGTGATGACAAGGGTCATGGAGCATTGTGATGACACGGTCAAGGAACATTGCGATGACAAGAATTCTGGAGCATTGTGATGAAAGGGCATGGTGCATTGTGATGAAAGGTGACAAGGAGCATTGTGACGATATGGACAGAGAACTTTTTGATGACAGGGGTCATGGAGCATTGTGATAAAAAGTGTCATGGAGCATTGTACTGACAGGGATCATGGAGCTTTTTGGTAAGAGAGGTCTTGGAGATTTGTGAAGGCAGGCGTCATGGGGCATTGTGATGACAGCGGTCTTGGAGCATTGCGATGAAAGGGGTCATGGAGCTCTGTGATTACAGGGGCCATGGAGCATTGTGAATACAAAGGCCATGGAGCATTGAGATGACAGGGTTCAAGGAGCATTGTGATGAAAGTGATCATGGATCATTGTGATGACAAGTGTCCTGGAACCTTGTGATGACACAGTTCATGGAGCATTGTGATGACAAGGACCATGGCGAATTGTGGTATCATCTGTCATGGGGCATTGTGATGACAGTGGTCATGTAGAATTGTATTGAAAGGTAACATGGAGCACTCTGATGACAGGGGCCATGGAACATTGTGATGACAAAGGCCATGGAGCATTGTGATGACAAGTGTCATGGGGCATTTTGATGACATTGGCATGGAGCATTATGATGACAAGAGTTCTGGAGCATTTTGATGACCAGGGCATGGAGCATTGTGATGAAAGTTGTCCTGGAGCATTGTGATGACAGCGGTCACAGAGGATTGGGTTGAAAGGTATCATGCAGCATTGCGATGACAACGGTCAGGGACCATTTTGATGACAGGGGTCATGGAACATTCTGATAACAAGTTTCATCAAGCATTTTGATGACAGGGGTCATGGAGCATTGTGTTGACACGGGCATGGAGCATTGTAATGATAGGATATCTGGAGCATTGTGATGAAAAGGGGATGGAGCAGTTTGATGACAGGGTCCAAGGAGCATTGTGCTGACAATGGCATGGAGCATTGTGATGAAAAGGGTACTGGAGCACTCTGAGGAAAGGAATCATGGATCATTGTGATGCCAGGGGACATGGAGCTTTGTGATGACACGAGTCATGGAGCATTGTGATGACACGGTCAAGGAACATTGTGATGACAAGAAATCTGGAGCATTGTGATGAAAGGGCATGGAGCATTGTGATGAAAGGTGACAAGTAGCATTGTGATGATATGGGCAGAGAACTTTGTGATGACAGGGTTCTTGGAGCATTGTGATGAAAAGTGTCATGGAACATTGTACTGACAGGGATCATGGAGCTTTTTGGTAAGGGAGCCCTTGGAGATTGGTGGTGGCAGGCGTCATGGGGCATTGTGATGACAGCGGTCTTGGAGCATTGTGATGAAAGGGGTCATGGAGCACTGTGATTACAGGGGCCATGGAGCATTGTGAATACAAAGGCTATGGAGCATTGAGATGACAGGGTTCATGGAGCATTGTGATGAAAGTGATCATGGATCATTGTGATGACAAGTGTCCTGAAACCTTGTGATGACACGGTTCATGGAGCATTGTTATGACAAGGACCATGGCGAATTGTGATGACATCTGAAATGGGGCATTGTGATGACAGTGGTCATGTAGAATTGTGATGAAAGGTATCAAGGAGCACTGTGATGACAGGGGCCATGGAACATTGTGATGACAAAGGCCATGGAGCATTGTGATGACAAGTGTCATGGGACATTTTGATGACATTGGCATGGAACATTATGATGACAAGAGTTCTGGAGAATTTTGATGACAAGGGCATGGAGCATTGTGATGACAGGGCCCATGGAGCATTGTGACGAAGAGGGCAGGGAACATTGGGATGACTGGGTTCATGGAGCCTTGTGATGAAAGGGGCCATGGAGCACTGAGATGACAGGCGTCTTGAGGTATGGTGATGACAGTGGTCATGGAGCATTGTGATGAAAGAGATCATGGAGCAATATGATAAGAGGGGACATGGAGCATTGTGATGACAGGTGTATTGGAGCATTGTGATGAAAATATTAATGGATCATTGTGATGACATGTGTCCTGGAACACTGTGATGACACGGTTCATCGAGTATTGTGATGACAAGGGTCATAGCGAATTGTGATAACAGGTGTCATGGGGCATTGTGATGACATTGATCATCTAGGAATTGTGATGAAAGGTATCATGGAGCACTGTGATGACTGGGGGCATGAAGCATTGTTATGAAAATTGTCCTGGATTATTGTGATGACAGCAGTCATGGAGAATTGGGATGACAGGGATTATGCAGCATTGTGTTGACATGGGTATGGACTATTGTGATGACAATGGTCATGGAGCAATGTGATGAAAGTTTTCATGGAATATCGTGATGAAAAGTGCCTGGGAGCATTGAGACGATAAAGGCCATGCAGCATTGTGATGACAAGTGTCATGGAGCATTGTAATGAAAGCTTTCATTGTGCACTGTGATGACAAGGGGGATGGAGTATTGTGATGAAATTGGTCCTGGAACATTGTGATAACAAAAGCCATGGAGCATTGTGATGACAGGCATCATGGAGAATTGTGAAGAAAGGGGCCATGGGGAATTGTAATGACAATAGAGAAATGTGATGAAAATGGTCAGCGAGCATAGTGATTAAAGTGGTCATTGAGAATTGTGATGAAAAGTGACATAGAGCATTGTGATGACAAAGGTCATGGAGAAGTGTGATGACCAGGGTCATGTAGCATTGTGATGACACGTTCATGGAACATTGTGATGACAAGAATTCTGGAGCATTGTGATGACAAGGGCCATGGAGCATTGTGATGCCACGGTCATGGAACATTGTGATGACAAAATTCTGGAGCTTTGTGAGGAAAAAGGCATGGAGCTTTGTGATTATAGGGGACATGGAGCATTTTGATGACATGGGCAGGGAACACTGTGATGACAGGTGTTATGGAGCAATGGGATGACAAGTGTCATGGAGCACTGTGATGAGAGGGGCCTTGGAGAATTGTGATGACAGGCGTCATGAGGCATTGAGATGGCAGTGGTCATGGAGCATTATGATGAAAGGTGTTATGGAGCACTGTGATTACAGGGGCCATGGAGCATTGTGAATACAAAGGCCATGGAGCATTGAGATGACAGTGGTCATGGAGCATTGTGATGAAAGTGGTAATGGATCATTGTGATGACAAGTGTCCTGGGACCCTGTGATGACATGGTTCATGGAGCATTGTGATGACAATGGTCATGGCGAATTGTGATGACAATGTCATGGGGCATTGTGATGGCAGTGGTCATCTAGAAATGTGATTAAAGTTATTATGGAGCACAGGAATGAGAGGGGCCATGGAGCATTGTGATGACAAGTCTCATGGAGCATTGTGATGACAGGTGTCATGGAGCATCGTGATGACAAATGCCATTGAGAATTGTGATCAGAGGTGACATTGGCATTGTGATGAAAGGGGTCATGGAGTACTGGGAGTACAGGGGCCATGGAGCCTTGTGATAACAAGTGACATGGAGAATAGTGATGACAGGCATCATAGAGCATTGTGATGACAAGTGCCATTTAGCATTTTGATGACAGGGGTCATCAGGCACTGTGTTGACGGGGGTCACGGAGCATTGTGATGACAAAGGCCATAGAGCATTGTGATGAGAGGGGTCATGGAGCATTGTGATGACATGGGCCATGGAGCATTGTGAGGACAAGATTCATGGAGCATTGTGATGACACGGGTATGAAGCATGGTGATGACAACAGACCTGGAGCATTGTGATGACAAGGGCATGGAGCATTGTGATTACAGGAGACTTGGGTCATTGTGATGAAATAGGCAGTGATCATTGTGATTAGAGGGATCATGGAGCATTGTGATGACAAGTGTCATGCAATATTGTGCTGACACAGATCATGGAGCATTTTGATGAGAGTGGCCTTGGAGCACAGTGATGAGAGACGTCATGGGGCATTATGGTGAGAGTGGTCAAGGAGCATTGTGATGAAAGTGTTCATGGAGCAACGCGATTATCGGGACAATGGAGCATTGTGAATACAAAGGCCATGGAACATTGAGATAACAGAGTTCATGGAGCATTGTGATGACAAGGGTCTTGGGAGCTACTGATGACACGTTTCATACAGCATTGAGATGACAAGGGCCAAGGCGAATTGTGATGATACGTGTCATGGGGCATTGTGATGACATTGGTCATCTTGCATTGTGATGAGAGTGGTCATGTAGAATTTTGATTAAAGGTATCATGGAGCACTGTGATGACAAAGGCCAAGGAACATTGTGATGACAAGAGTATGGAGCATTGTGATTACAGGGACCATGGAGCATTGTGATGACAACGGCATGGAGCACTGTGATGACATTGGTCATTGAGCTTTGTGATTACAAAGACCATGAGGCATTGTGATGACAGGGGCCTTGGAGCATTGTGATGACAATGGTCATCAAGCATTGTGATGACAGGGGTCATAGAGCATTGTTATGAGAAAGACCATGGAGCATGGTGATGACAGAGGCCATGGAACATTGTGATGACCAGGCCATGTACCATTGTGATGACAAGGGCAGGGAACCTTGTGGTGACCGGGGTCATGGAGCATTTTGATGACAACTTTCATGGAACGTTGTGATGACAGGGGTCATGGAGCATTGTGATGAAAGTTGTCCTGGAGCATTGTGATGACAGCGGTCACAGAGAATTGGGATGAAATGTATCATGCAACATTGTGATGACAACGGTCAAGGATCATTTTGATGACAGGGGTCATGGAACATTCTGATAACAAGGTTCATAAAGCATTTTGATGACAGGGGTCATGGAGCATTGTGTTGACACGAGCATGGAGCATTGTAATGATAGGATATCTGGAGCATTGTGATGAAAAGGGGATGGAGCATTTTGATGACAGGGTCCAAGGAGAATTGTGCTGACAATGGCATGGAGCATTGTGATGAAAAGGGTACTGGAGCACTGTGAGGAAAGGAATCATGGATCATTGTGATGACAGGGGTCATGGAGCTTTGTGATGACAAGGGACATGGAGCATTGTGATGACAGCTGTATTGGAGCATTGTGATGAAAATATTAATGGATCATTGTGATGACATGTGTCCTGGAACACTGTGATGACACGGTTCATCGAGTATTGTGATGACAAGGGTCATAGCGAATTGTGATAACAGGTGTCATGGGGCATTGTGATGACATTGATCATCTAGGAATTGTGATGAAAGGTATCATGGAGCACTGTGATGACTGGGGGCATGAAGCATTGTTATGAAAATTGTCCTGGATTATTGTGATGACAGCAGTCATGGAGAATTGGGATGACAGGGATTATGCAGCATTGTGTTGACATGGGTATGGACTATTGTGATGACAATGGTCATGGAGCAATGTGATGAAAGTTTTCATGGAATATCGTGATGAAAAGTGCCTGGGAGCATTGTGACGATAAAGGCCATGGAGCATTGTGATGACAAGTGTCATGGAGCATTGTAATGAAAGCTTTCATTGTGCACTGTGATGACAAGGGGGATGGAGTATTGTGATGAAACTGGTCCTGGAACATTGTGATAACAAAAGCCATGGAGCATTGTGATGACAGGCATCATGGAGAATTGTGAAGAAAGGGGCCATGGGGAATTGTAATGACAATAGAGAAATGTGATGAAAATGGTCAGCGAGCATAGTGATTAAAGTGGTCATTGAGAATTGTGATGAAAAGTGACATAGAGCATTGTGATGACAAAGGTCATGGAGAACTGTGATGACCAGGGTCATGTAGCATTGTGATGACACGTTCATGGAACATTGTGATGACAAGAATTCTGGAGCATTGTGATGACAAGGGCCATGGAGCATTGTGATGCCACGGTCATGGAACATTGTGATGACAAAATTCTGGAGCTTTGTGAGGAAAAAGGCATGGAGCATTGTGATTATAGGGGACATGGAGCGTTTTGATGACATGGGCAGGGAACACTGTGATGACAGGTGTTATGGAGCAATGGGATGACAAGTGTCATGGAGCACTGTGATGAGAGGGGCCTTGGAGAATTGTGATGACAGGCGTCATGAGGCATTGAGATGGCAGTGGTCATGGAGCATTATGATGAAAGGTGTTATGGAGCACTGTGATTACAGGGGCCATGGAGCATTGTGAATACAAAGGCCATGGAGCATTGAGATGACAGTGGTCATGGAGCATTGTGATGAAAGTGGTAATGGATCATTGTGATGACAAGTGTCCTGGGACCCTGTGATGACATGGTTCATGGAGCATTGTGATGACAATGGTCATGGCGAATTGTGATGACAATGTCATGGGGCATTGTGATGGCAGTGGTCATCTAGAAATGTGATTAAAGTTATTATGGAGCACAGGAATGAGAGGGGCCGTGGAGCATTGTGATGACAAGTCTCATGGAGCATTGTGATGACAGGTGTCATGGAGCATCGTGATGACAAATGCCATTGAGAATTGTGATCAGAGGTGACATTGGCATTGTGATGAAAGGGGTCATGGAGTACTGGGAGTACAGGGGCCATGGAGCCTTGTGATAACAAGTGACATGGAGAATAGTGATGACAGGCATCATAGAGCATTGTGATGACAAGTGCCATTTAGCATTTTGATGACAGGGGTCATCAGGCACTGTGTTGACGGGGGTCACGGAGCATTGTGATGACAAAGGCCATAGAGCATTGTGATGAGAGGGGTCATGGAGCATTGTGATGACATGGGCCATGGAGCATTGTGAGGACAAGATTCATGGAGCATTGTGATGACACGGGTATGAAGCATGGTGATGACAACAGACCTGGAGCATTGTGATGACAAGGGCATGGAGCATTGTGATTACAGGAGACTTGGGTCATTGTGATGAAATAGGCAGTGATCATTGTGATTAGAGGGATCATGGAGCATTGTGATGACAAGTGTCATGCAATATTGTGCTGACACAGATCATGGAGCATTTTGATGAGAGTGGCCTTGGAGCACAGTGATGAGAGACGTCATGGGGCATTATGGTGAGAGTGGTCAAGGAGCATTGTGATGAAAGTGTTCATGGAGCAACGCGATTATCGGGACAATGGAGCATTGTGAATACAAAGGCCATGGAACATTGAGATAACAGAGTTCATGGAGCATTGTGATGACAAGGGTCTTGGGAGCTACTGATGACACGTTTCATACAGCATTGAGATGACAAGGGCCAAGGCGAATTGTGATGACACGTGTCATGGGGCATTGTGATGACATTGGTCATCTTGCATTGTGATGAGAGTGGTCATGTAGAATTTTGATTAAAGGTATCATGGAGCACTGTGATGACAAAGGCCAAGGAACATTGTGATGACAAGAGTATGGAGCATTGTGATTACAGGGACCATGGAGCATTGTGATGACAACGGCATGGAGCACTGTGATGACATTGGTCATTGAGCATTGTGATTACAAAGACCATGAGGCATTGTGATGACAGGGGCCTTGGAGCATTGTGATGACAATGGTCATCAAGCATTGTGATGACAGGGGTCATAGAGCATTGTGATGAGAAAGACCATGGAGCATGGTGATGACAGAGGCCATGGAACATTGTGATGACCAGGCCATGTACCATTGTGATGACAAGGGCAGGGAACCTTCTGGTGACCGAGGTCATGGAGCATTTTGATGACAACTTTCATGGAACGTTGTGATGACAGGGGTCATGGAGCATTGTGATGAAAGTTGTCCTGGAGCATTGTGATGACAGCGGTCACAGAGAATTGGGATGAAAGGTATCATGCAGCATTGTGATGACAACGGTCATGGATCATTTTGATGACAGGGGTCATGGAACATTCTGATAACAAGGTTCCTAAAGCATTTTGATGACAGGGGTCATGGAGCATTGTGTTGACACGAGCATGGAGCATTGTAATGATAGGATATCTGGAGCATTGTGATGAAAAGGGGATGGAGCATTTTGATGACAGTGTCCAAGTAGCATTGTGCTGACAATGGCATGGAGCATTGTGATGAAAAGGGTACTGGAGCACTGTGAGGAAAGGAATCATGGATCATTGTGATGACAGGGGTCATGGAGCTTTGTGATGACACGGGTCATGGAGCATTGTGATGACACGGTCAAGGAACATTGCGATGACAAGAATTCTGGAGCATTGTGATGAAAGGGCATGGTGCATTGTGATGAAAGGTGACAAGGAGCATTGTGACGATATGGGCAGAGAACTTTTTGATGACAGGGGTCATGGAGCATTGTGATAAAAAGTGTCATGGAACATTGTACTGACAGGGATCATGGAGCTTTTTGGTAAGAGAGGTCTTGGAGATTTGTGAAGGCAGGCGTCATGGGGCATTGTGATGACAGCGGTCTTGGAGCATTGGGATGAAAGGGGTCATGGAGCTCTGTGATTACAGGGGCCATGGAGCATTGTGAATACAAAGGCCATGGAGCATTGAGATGACAGGGTTCATGGAGCATTGTGATGAATGTGATCATGGATCATTGTGAAGACAAGTGTCCTGAAACCTTGTGATGACACAGTTCATGGAGCATTGTGATAACAAGGACCATGGCGAATTGTGGTATCATCTGTCATGGGGCATCGTGATGACACTGGTCATGTAGAATTGTATTGAAAGGTAACATGGAGCACTCTGATGACAGGGGCCATGGAACATTGTGATGACAAAGGCCATGGAGCATTGTGATGACAAGTGTCATGGGGCATTTTGATGACATTGGCATGGAGCATTATGATGACAAGAGTTCTGGAGCATTTTGATGACCAGGGCATGGAGCATTGTGATGAAAGTTGTCCTGGAGCATTGTGATGACAGCGGTCACAGAGGATTGGGATGAAAGGTATCATGCAGCATTGCGATGACAACGGTCAGGGATCATTTTGATGACAGGGGTCATGGAACATTCTGATAACAAGTTTCATCAAGCATTTTGATGACAGGGGTCATGGAGCATTGTGTTGACACGGGCATGGAGCATTGTAATGATAGGATATCTGGAGCATTGTGATGAAAAGGGGATGGAGCATTTTGATGACAGTGTCCAAGTAGCATTGTGCTGACAATGGCATGGAGCATTGTGATGAAAAGGGTACTGGAGCACTGTGAGGAAAGGAATCATGGATCATTGTGATGCCAGGGGTCATGGAGCTTTGTGATGACACGGGTCATGGAGCATTGTGATGACACGGTCAAGGAACATTGTGATGACAAGAAATCTGGAGCATTGTGATGAAAGGGCATGGAGCATTGTGATGAAAGGTGACAAGTAGCATTGTGATGATATGGGCAGAGAACTTTGTGATGACAGGGGTCATGGAGCATTGTGATGAAAAGTGTCATGGAACATTGTACTGACAGGGATCATGGAGCTTTTTGGTAAGGGAGCCCTTGGAGATTGGTGGTGGCAGGCGTCATGGGGCATTGTGATGACAGCGGTCTTGGAGCATTGTGATGAAAGGGGTCATGGAGCACTGTGATTACAGGGGCCATGGAGCATTGTGAATACAAAGGCTATGGAGCATTGAGATGACAGGGTTCATGGAGCATTGTGATGAAAGTGATCATGGATCATTGTGATGACAAGTGTCCTGAAACCTTGTGATGACACGGTTCATGGAGCATTGTTATGACAAGGACCATGGCGAATTGTGATGACATCTGAAATGGGGCATTGTGATGACAGTGGTCATGTAGAATTGTGATGAAAGGTATCAAGGAGCACTGTGATGACAGGGGCCATGGAACATTGTGATGACAAAGGCCATGGAGCATTGTGATGACAAGTGTCATGGGACATTTTGATGACATTGGCATGGAACATTATGATGACAAGAGTTCTGGAGAATTTTGATGACAAGGGCATGGAGCATTGTGATGACAGGGCCCATGGAGCATTGTGGCGAAGAGGGCAGGGAACATTGTGATGACTGGGTTCATGGAGCCTTGTGATGAAAGGGGCCATGGAGCACTGAGATGACAGGCGTCTTGAGGTATGGTGATGACAGTGGTCATGGAGCATTGTGATGAAAGAGATCATGGAGCAATATGATAAGAGGGGACATGGAGCATTGTGATGACAGGTGTATTGGAGCATTGTGATGAAAATATTAATGGATCATTGTGATGACATGTGTCCTGGAACACTGTGATGACACGGTTCATCGAGTATTGTGATGACAAGGGTCATAGCGAATTGTGATAACAGGTGTCATGGGGCATTGTGATGACATTGATCATCTAGGAATTGTGATGAAAGGTATCATGGAGCACTGTGATGACTGGGGGCATGAAGCATTGTTATGAAAATTGTCCTGGATTATTGTGATGACAGCAGTCATGGAGAATTGGGATGACAGGGATTATGCAGCATTGTGTTGACATGGGTATGGACTATTGTGATGACAATGGTCATGGAGCAATGTGATGAACGTTTTCATGGAATATCGTGATGAAAAGTGCCTGGGAGCATTGTGACGATAAAGGCCATGGAGCATTGTGATGACAAGTGTCATGGAGCATTGTAATGAAAGCTTTCATTGTGCACTGTGATGACAAGGGGGATGGAGTATTGTGATGAAACTGGTCCTGGAACATTGTGATAACAAAAGCCATGGAGCATTGTGATGACAGGCATCATGGAGAATTGTGAAGAAAGGGGCCATGGGGAATTGTAATGACAATAGAGAAATGTGATGAAAATGGTCAGCGAGCATAGTGATTAAAGTGGTCATTGAGAATTGTGATGAAAAGTGACATAGAGCATTGTGATGACAAAGGTCATGGAGAACTGTGATGACCAGGGTCATGTAGCATTGTGATGACACGTTCATGGAACATTGTGATGACAAGAATTCTGGAGCATTGTGATGACAAGGGCCATGGAGCATCGGGATGCCACGGTCATGGAACATTGTGATGACAAAATTCTGGAGCTTTGTGAGGAAAAAGGCATGGAGCATTGTGATTATAGGGGACATGGAGCATTTTGATGACATGGGCAGGGAACACTGTGATGACAGGTGTTATGGAGCAATGGGATGACAAGTGTCATGGAGCACTGTGATGAGAGGGGCCTTGGAGAATTGTGATGACAGGCGTCATGAGGCATTGAGATGGCAGTGGTCATGGAGCATTATGATGAAAGGTGTTATGGAGCACTGTGATTACAGGGGCCATGGAGCATTGTGAATACAAAGGCCATGGAGCATTGAGATGACAGTGGTCATGGAGCATTGTGATGAAAGTGGTAATGGATCTTTGTGAGGACAAGTGTCCTGGGACCCTGTGATGACATGGTTCATGGAGCATTGTGATGACAATGGTCATGGCGAATTGTGATGACAATGTCATGGGGCATTGTGATGGCAGTGGTCATCTAGAAATGTGATTAAAGTTATTATGGAGCACAGTAATGAGAGGGGCCATGGAGCATTGTGATGACAAGTCTCATGGAGCATTGTGATGACAGGTGTCATGGAGCATCGTGATGACAAATGCCATTGAGAATTGTGATCAGAGGTGACATTGGGCATTGTGATGAAAGGGGTCATGGAGTACTGGGAGTATAGGGGCCATGGAGCCTTGTGATAACAAGTGACATGGAGAATAGTGATGACAGGCATCATAGAGCATTGTGATGACAAGTGCCATTTAGCATTTTGATGACAGGGGTCATCAGGCATTGTGTTGACGGGGGTCACGGAGCATTGTGATGACAAAGGCCATAGAGCATTGTGATGAGAGGGGTCATGGAGCATTGTGATGACATGGGCCATGGAGCATTGTGAAGACAAGATTCATGGAGCATTGTGATGACACGGGCATGAAGCATGGTGATGACAACAGACCTGGAGCATTGTGATGACAAGGGCATGGAGCATTGTGATTACAGGAGACTTGGGTCATTGTGATGAAATTGGCAGGGATCATTGTGATTAGAGGGATCATGGAGCATTGTGATGACAAGTGTCATGCAATATTGTGCTGACACAGATCATGGAGCATTTTGATGAGAGTGGCCTTGGAGCACAGTGATGAGAGACGTCATGGGGCATTATGGTGAGAGTGGTCAAGGAGCATTGTGATGAAAGTGTTCATGGAGCAACGCGATTATCGGGACAATGGAGCATTGTGAATACAAAGGCCATGGAACATTGAGATAACAGAGTTCATGGAGCATTGTGATGACAAGGGTCTTGGGAGCTACTGATGACACGTTTCATACAGCATTGAGATGACAAGGGCCAAGGCGAATTGTGATGATACGTGTCATGGGGCATTGTGATGACATTGGTCATTTGGCGTTGTGATGAGAGTGGTCATGTAGAATTTTGATTAAAGGTATCATGGAGCACTGTGATGACAAAGGCCAAGGAACATTGTGATGACAAGAGTATGGAGCATTGTGATTACAGGGACCATGGAGCATTGTGATGACAACGGCATGGAGCACTGTGATGACATTGGTCATTGAGCTTTGTGATTACAAAGACCATGAGGCATTGTGATGACAGGGGCCTTGGAGCATTGTGATGACAATGGTCATCAAGCATTGTGATGACAGGGGTCATAGAGCATTGTTATGAGAAAGACCATGGAGCATGGTGATGACAGAGGCCATGGAACATTGTGATGACCAGGCCATGTACCATTGTGATGACAAGGGCAGGGAACCTTGTGGTGACCGGGGTCATGGAGCATTTTGATGACAACTTTCATGGAACGTTGTGATGACAGGGGTCATGGAGCATTGTGATGAAAGTTGTCCTTTAGCATTGTGATGACAGCGGTCACAGAGAATTGGGATGAAATGTATCATGCAACATTGTGATGACAACGGTCAAGGATCATTTTGATGACAGGGGTCATGGAACATTCTGATAACAAGGTTCATAAAGCATTTTGATGACAGGGGTCATGGAGCGTTGTGTTGACACGAGCATGGAGCATTGTAATGATAGGATATCTGGAGCATTGTGATGAAAAGGGGATGGAGCATTTTGATGACAGGGTCCAAGGAGAATTGTGCTGACAATGGCATGGAGCATTGTGATGAAAAGGGTACTGGAGCACTGTGAGGAAAGGAATCATGGATCATTGTGATGACAGGGGTCATGGAGCTTTGTGATGACAAGGGTCATGGAGCATTGTGATGACACGGTCAAGGAACATTGCGATGACAAGAATTCTGGAGCATTGTGATGAAAGGGCATGGTGCATTGTGATGAAAGGTGACAAGGAGCATTGTGACGATATGGACAGAGAACTTTTTGATGACAGGGGTCATGGAGCATTGTGATAAAAAGTGTCATGGAGCATTGTACTGACAGGGATCATGGAGCTTTTTGGTAAGAGAGGTCTTGGAGATTTGTGAAGGCAGGCGTCATGGGGCATTGTGATGACAGCGGTCTTGGAGCATTGCGATGAAAGGGGTCATGGAGCTCTGTGATTACAGGGGCCATGGAGCATTGTGAATACAAAGGCCATGGAGCATTGAGATGACAGGGTTCATGGAGCATTGTGATGAAAGTGATCATGGATCATTGTGATGACAAGTGTCCTGGAACCTTGTGATGACACAGTTCATGGAGCATTGTGATGACAAGGACCATGGCGAATTGTGGTATCATCTGTCATGGGGCATTGTGATGACAGTGGTCATGTAGAATTGTATTGAAAGGTAACATGGAGCACTCTGATGACAGGGGCCATGGAACATTGTGATGACAAAGGCCATGGAGCATTGTGATGACAAGTGTCATGGGGCATTTTGATGACATTGGCATGGAGCATTATGATGACAAGAGTTCTGGAGCATTTTGATGACCAGGGCATGGAGCATTGTGATGAAAGTTGTCCTGGAGCATTGTGATGACAGCGGTCACAGAGGATTGGGTTGAAAGGTATCATGCAGCATTGCGATGACAACGGTCAGGGACCATTTTGATGACAGGGGTCATGGAACATTCTGATAACAAGTTTCATCAAGCATTTTGATGACAGGGGTCATGGAGCATTGTGTTGACACGGGCATGGAGCATTGTAATGATAGGATATCTGGAGCATTGTGATGAAAAGGGGATGGAGCAGTTTGATGACAGGGTCCAAGGAGCATTGTGCTGACAATGGCATGGAGCATTGTGATGAAAAGGGTACTGGAGCACTCTGAGGAAAGGAATCATGGATCATTGTGATGCCAGGGGACATGGAGCTTTGTGATGACACGAGTCATGGAGCATTGTGATGACACGGTCAAGGAACATTGTGATGACAAGAAATCTGGAGCATTGTGATGAAAGGGCATGGAGCATTGTGATGAAAGGTGACAAGTAGCATTGTGATGATATGGGCAGAGAACTTTGTGATGACAGGGTTCTTGGAGCATTGTGATGAAAAGTGTCATGGAACATTGTACTGACAGGGATCATGGAGCTTTTTGGTAAGGGAGCCCTTGGAGATTGGTGGTGGCAGGCGTCATGGGGCATTGTGATGACAGCGGTCTTGGAGCATTGTGATGAAAGGGGTCATGGAGCACTGTGATTACAGGGGCCATGGAGCATTGTGAATACAAAGGCTATGGAGCATTGAGATGACAGGGTTCATGGAGCATTGTGATGAAAGTGATCATGGATCATTGTGATGACAAGTGTCCTGAAACCTTGTGATGACACGGTTCATGGAGCATTGTTATGACAAGGACCATGGCGAATTGTGATGACATCTGAAATGGGGCATTGTGATGACAGTGGTCATGTAGAATTGTGATGAAAGGTATCAAGGAGAACTGTGATGACAGGGGCCATGGAACATTGTGATGACAAAGGCCATGGAGCATTGTGATGACAAGTGTCATGGGACATTTTGATGACATTGGCATGGAACATTATGATGACAAGAGTTCTGGAGAATTTTGATGACAAGGGCATGGAGCATTGTGATGACAGGGCCCATGGAGCATTGTGGCGAAGAGGGCAGGGAACATTGTGATGACTGGGTTCATGGAGCCTTGTGATGAAAGGGGCCATGGAGCACTGAGATGACAGGCGTCTTGAGGTATGGTGATGACAGTGGTCATGGAGCATTGTGATGAAAGAGATCATGGAGCAATATGATAAGAGGGGACATGGAGCATTGTGATGACAGGTGTATTGGAGCATTGTGATGAAAATATTAATGGATCATTGTGATGACATGTGTCCTGGAACACTGTGATGACACGGTTCATCGAGTATTGTGATGACAAGGGTCATAGCGAATTGTGATAACAGGTGTCATGGGGCATTGTGATGACATTGATCATCTAGGAATTGTGATGAAAGGTATCATGGAGCACTGTGATGACTGGGGGCATGAAGCATTGTTATGAAAATTGTCCTGGATTATTGTGATGACAGCAGTCATGTAGAATTGGGATGACAGGGATTATGCAGCATTGTGTTGACATGGGTATGGACTATTGTGATGACAATGGTCATGGAGCAATGTGATGAACGTTTTCATGGAATATCGTGATGAAAAGTGCCTGGGAGCATTGTGACGATAAAGGCCATGGAGCATTGTGATGACAAGTGTCATGGAGCATTGTAATGAAAGCTTTCATTGTGCACTGTGATGACAAGGGGGATGGAGTATTGTGATGAAACTGGTCCTGGAACATTGTGATAACAAAAGCCATGGAGCATTGTGATGACAGGCATCATGGAGAATTGTGAAGAAAGGGGCCATGGGGAATTGTAATGACAATAGAGAAATGTGATGAAAATGGTCAGCGAGCATAGTGATTAAAGTGGTCATTGAGAATTGTGATGAAAAGTGACATAGAGCATTGTGATGACAAAGGTCATGGAGAACTGTGATGACCAGGGTCATGTAGCATTGTGATGACACGTTCATGGAACATTGTGATGACAAGAATTCTGGAGCATTGTGATGACAAGGGCCATGGAGCATCGGGATGCCACGGTCATGGAACATTGTGATGACAAAATTCTGGAGCTTTGTGAGGAAAAAGGCATGGAGCATTGTGATTATAGGGGACATGGAGCATTTTGATGACATGGGCAGGGAACACTGTGATGACAGGTGTTATGGAGCAATGGGATGACAAGTGTCATGGAGCACTGTGATGAGAGGGGCCTTGGAGAATTGTGATGACAGGCGTCATGAGGCATTGAGATGGCAGTGGTCATGGAGCATTATGATGAAAGGTGTTATGGAGCACTGTGATTACAGGGGCCATGGAGCATTGTGAATACAAAGGCCATGGAGCATTGAGATGACAGTGGTCATGGAGCATTGTGATGAAAGTGGTAATGGATCATTGTGAGGACAAGTGTCCTGGGACCCTGTGATGACATGGTTCATGGAGCATTGTGATGACAATGGTCATGGCGAATTGTGATGACAATGTCATGGGGCATTGTGATGGCAGTGGTCATCTAGAAATGTGATTAAAGTTATTATGGAGCACAGTAATGAGAGGGGCCATGGAGCATTGTGATGACAAGTCTCATGGAGCATTGTGATGACAGGTGTCATGGAGCATCGTGATGACAAATGCCATTGAGAATTGTGATCAGAGGTGACATTGGGCATTGTGATGAAAGGGGTCATGGAGTACTGGGAGTATAGGGGCCATGGAGCCTTGTGATAACAAGTGACATGGAGAATAGTGATGACAGGCATCATAGAGCATTGTGATGACAAGTGCCATTTAGCATTTTGATGACAGGGGTCATCAGGCATTGTGTTGACGGGGGTCACGGAGCATTGTGATGACAAAGGCCATAGAGCATTGTGATGAGAGGGGTCATGGAGCATTGTGATGACATGGGCCATGGAGCATTGTGAAGACAAGATTCATGGAGCATTGTGATGACACGGGCATGAAGCATGGTGATGACAACAGACCTGGAGCATTGTGATGACAAGGGCATGGAGCATTGTGATTACAGGAGACTTGGGTCATTGTGATGAAATTGGCAGGGATCATTGTGATTAGAGGGATCATGGAGCATTGTGATGACAAGTGTCATGCAATATTGTGCTGACACAGATCATGGAGCATTTTGATGAGAGTGGCCTTGGAGCACAGTGATGAGAGACGTCATGGGGCATTATGGTGAGAGTGGTCAAGGAGCATTGTGATGAAAGTGTTCATGGAGCAACGCGATTATCGGGACAATGGAGCATTGTGAATACAAAGGCCATGGAACATTGAGATAACAGAGTTCATGGAGCATTGTGATGACAAGGGTCTTGGGAGCTACTGATGACACGTTTCATACAGCATTGAGATGACAAGGGCCAAGGCGAATTGTGATGATACGTGTCATGGGGCATTGTGATGACATTGGTCATTTGGCGTTGTGATGAGAGTGGTCATGTAGAATTTTGATTAAAGGTATCATGGAGCACTGTGATGACAAAGGCCAAGGAACATTGTGATGACAAGAGTATGGAGCATTGTGATTACAGGGACCATGGAGCATTGTGATGACAACGGCATGGAGCACTGTGATGACATTGGTCATTGAGCTTTGTGATTACAAAGACCATGAGGCATTGTGATGACAGGGGCCTTGGAGCATTGTGATGACAATGGTCATCAAGCATTGTGATGACAGGGGTCATAGAGCATTGTTATGAGAAAGACCATGGAGCATGGTGATGACAGAGGCCATGGAACATTGTGATGACCAGGCCATGTACCATTGTGATGACAAGGGCAGGGAACCTTGTGGTGACCGGGGTCATGGAGCATTTTGATGACAACTTTCATGGAACGTTGTGATGACAGGGGTCATGGAGCATTGTGATGAAAGTTGTCCTTTAGCATTGTGATGACAGCGGTCACAGAGAATTGGGATGAAATGTATCATGCAACATTGTGATGACAACGGTCAAGGATCATTTTGATGACAGGGGTCATGGAACATTCTGATAACAAGGTTCATAAAGCATTTTGATGACAGGGGTCATGGAGCGTTGTGTTGACACGAGCATGGAGCATTGTAATGATAGGATATCTGGAGCATTGTGATGAAAAGGGGATGGAGCATTTTGATGACAGGGTCCAAGGAGAATTGTGCTGACAATGGCATGGAGCATTGTGATGAAAAGGGTACTGGAGCACTGTGAGGAAAGGAATCATGGATCATTGTGATGACAGGGGTCATGGAGCTTTGTGATGACAAGGGTCATGGAGCATTGTGATGACACGGTCAAGGAACATTGCGATGACAAGAATTCTGGAGCATTGTGATGAAAGGGCATGGTGCATTGTGATGAAAGGTGACAAGGAGCATTGTGACGATATGGACAGAGAACTTTTTGATGACAGGGGTCATGGAGCATTGTGATAAAAAGTGTCATGGAGCATTGTACTGACAGGGATCATGGAGCTTTTTGGTAAGAGAGGTCTTGGAGATTTGTGAAGGCAGGCGTCATGGGGCATTGTGATGACAGCGGACTTGGAGCATTGCGATGAAAGGGGTCATGGAGCTCTGTGATTACAGGGGCCATGGAGCATTGTGAATACAAAGGCCATGGAGCATTGAGATGACAGGGTTCATGGAGCATTGTGATGAAAGTGATCATGGATCATTGTGATGACAAGTGTCCTGGAACCTTGTGATGACACAGTTCATGGAGCATTGTGATGACAAGGACCATGGCGAATTGTGGTATCATCTGTCATGGGGCATTGTGATGACAGTGGTCATGTAGAATTGTATTGAAAGGTAACATGGAGCACTGTGATGACAAAGGCCATGGAGCATTGTGATGACAAGTGTCATGGGGCATTTTGATGACATTGGCATGGAGCATTATGATGACAAGAGTTCTGGAGCATTTTGATGACCAGGGCATGGAGCATTGTGATGAAAGTTGTCCTGGAGCATTGTGATGACAGCGGTCACAGAGGATTGGGTTGAAAGGTATCATGCAGCATTGCGATGACAACGGTCAGGGACCATTTTGATGACAGGGGTCATGGAACATTCTGATAACAAGTTTCATCAAGCATTTTGATGACAGGGGTCATGGAGCATTGTGTTGACACGGGCATGGAGCATTGTAATGATAGGATATCTGGAGCATTGTGATGAAAAGGGGATGGAGCAGTTTGATGACAGGGTCCAAGGAGCATTGTGCTGACAATGGCATGGAGCATTGTGATGAAAAGGGTACTGGAGCACTCTGAGGAAAGGAATCATGGATCATTGTGATGCCAGGGGTCATGGAGCTTTGTGATGACACGAGTCATGGAGCATTGTGATGACACGGTCAAGGAACATTGTGATGACAAGAAATCTGGAGCATTGTGATGAAAGGGCATGGAGCATTGTGATGAAAGGTGACAAGTAGCATTGTGATGATATGGGCAGAGAACTTTGTGATGACAGGGTTCTTGGAGCATTGTGATGAAAAGTGTCATGGAACATTGTACTGACAGGGATCATGGAGCTTTTTGGTAAGGGAGCCCTTGGAGATTGGTGGTGGCAGGCGTCATGGGGAATTGTGATGACAGCGGTCTTGGAGCATTGTGATGAAAGGGGTCATGGAGCACTGTGATTACAGGGGCCATGGAGCATTGTGAATACAAAGGCTATGGAGCATTGAGATGACAGGGTTCATGGAGCATTGTGATGAAAGTGATCATGGATCATTGTGATGACAAGTGTCCTGAAACCTTGTGATGACACGGTTCATGGAGCATTGTTATGACAAGGACCATGGCGAATTGTGATGACATCTGAAATGGGGCATTGTGATGACAGTGGTCATGTAGAATTGTGATGAAAGGTATCAAGGAGAACTGTGATGACAGGGGCCATGGAACATTGTGATGACAAAGGCCATGGAGCATTGTGATGACAAGTGTCATGGGACATTTTGATGACATTGGCATGGAACATTATGATGACAAGAGTTCTGGAGAATTTTGATGACAAGGGCATGGAGCATTGTGATGACAGGGCCCATGGAGCATTGTGGCGAAGAGGGCAGGGAACATTGTGATGACTGGGTTCATGGAGCCTTGTGATGAAAGGGGCCATGGAGCACTGAGATGACAGGCGTCTTGAGGTATGGTGATGACAGTGGTCATGGAGCATTGTGATGAAAGAGATCATGGAGCAATATGATAAGAGGGGACATGGAGCATTGTGATGACAGGTGTATTGGAGCATTGTGATGAAAATATTAATGGATCATTGTGATGACATGTGTCCTGGAACACTGTGATGACACGGTTCATCGAGTATTGTGATGACAAGGGTCATAGCGAATTGTGATAACAGGTGTCATGGGGCATTGTGATGACATTGATCATCTAGGAATTGTGATGAAAGGTATCATGGAGCACTGTGATGACTGGGGGCATGAAGCATTGTTATGAAAATTGTCCTGGATTATTGTGATGACAGCAGTCATGGAGAATTGGGATGACAGGGATTATGCAGCATTGTGTTGACATGGGTATGGACTATTGTGATGACAATGGTCATGGAGCAATGTGATGAACGTTTTCATGGAATATCGTGATGAAAAGTGCCTGGGAGCATTGTGACGATAAAGGCCATGGAGCATTGTGATGACAAGTGTCATGGAGCATTGTAATGAAAGCTTTCATTGTGCACTGTGATGACAAGGGGGATGGAGTATTGTGATGAAACTGGTCCTGGAACATTGTGATAACAAAAGCCATGGAGCATTGTGATGACAGGCATCATGGAGAATTGTGAAGAAAGGGGCCATGGGGAATTGTAATGACAATAGAGAAATGTGATGAAAATGGTCAGCGAGCATAGTGATTAAAGTGGTCATTGAGAATTGTGATGAAAAGTGACATAGAGCATTGTGATGACAAAGGTCATGGAGAACTGTGATGACCAGGGTCATGTAGCATTGTGATGACACGTTCATGGAACATTGTGATGACAAGAATTCTGGAGCATTGTGATGACAAGGGCCATGGAGCATCGGGATGCCACGGTCATGGAACATTGTGATGACAAAATTCTGGAGCTTTGTGAGGAAAAAGGCATGGAGCATTGTGATTATAGGGGACATGGAGCATTTTGATGACATGGGCAGGGAACACTGTGATGACAGGTGTTATGGAGCAATGGGATGACAAGTGTCATGGAGCACTGTGATGAGAGGGGCCTTGGAGAATTGTGATGACAGGCGTCATGAGGCATTGAGATGGCAGTGGTCATGGAGCATTATGATGAAAGGTGTTATGGAGCACTGTGATTACAGGGGCCATGGAGCATTGTGAATACAAAGGCCATGGAGCATTGAGATGACAGTGGTCATGGAGCATTGTGATGAAAGTGGTAATGGATCATTGTGAGGACAAGTGTCCTGGGACCCTGTGATGACATGGTTCATGGAGTATTGTGATGACAATGGTCATGGCGAATTGTGATGACAATGTCATGGGGCATTGTGATGGCAGTGGTCATCTAGAAATGTGATTAAAGTTATTATGGAGCACAGTAATGAGAGGGGCCATGGAGCATTGTGATGACAAGTCTCATGGAGCATTGTGATGACAGGTGTCATGGAGCATCGTGATGACAAATGCCATTGAGAATTGTGATCAGAGGTGACATTGGGCATTGTGATGAAAGGGGTCATGGAGTACTGGGAGTATAGGGGCCATGGAGCCTTGTGATAACAAGTGACATGGAGAATAGTGATGACAGGCATCATAGAGCATTGTGATGACAAGTGCCATTTAGCATTTTGATGACAGGGGTCATCAGGCATTGTGTTGACGGGGGTCACGGAGCATTGTGATGACAAAGGCCATAGAGCATTGTGATGAGAGGGGTCATGGAGCATTGTGATGACATGGGCCATGGAGCATTGTGAAGACAAGATTCATGGAGCATTGTGATGACACGGGCATGAAGCATGGTGATGACAACAGACCTGGAGCATTGTGATGACAAGGGCATGGAGCATTGTGATTACAGGAGACTTGGGTCATTGTGATGAAATTGGCAGGGATCATTGTGATTAGAGGGATCATGGAGCATTGTGATGACAAGTGTCATGCAATATTGTGCTGACACAGATCATGGAGCATTTTGATGAGAGTGGCCTTGGAGCACAGTGATGAGAGACGTCATGGGGCATTATGGTGAGAGTGGTCAAGGAGCATTGTGATGAAAGTGTTCATGGAGCAACGCGATTATCGGGACAATGGAGCATTGTGAATACAAAGGCCATGGAACATTGAGATAACAGAGTTCATGGAGCATTGTGATGACAAGGGTCTTGGGAGCTACTGATGACACGTTTCATACAGCATTGAGATGACAAGGGCCAAGGCGAATTGTGATGATACGTGTCATGGGGCATTGTGATGACATTGGTCATTTGGCGTTGTGATGAGAGTGGTCATGTAGAATTTTGATTAAAGGTATCATGGAGCACTGTGATGACAAAGGCCAAGGAACATTGTGATGACAAGAGTATGGAGCATTGTGATTACAGGGACCATGGAGCATTGTGATGACAACGGCATGGAGCACTGTGATGACATTGGTCATTGAGCTTTGTGATTACAAAGACCATGAGGCATTGTGATGACAGGGGCCTTGGAGCATTGTGATGACAATGGTCATCAAGCATTGTGATGACAGGGGTCATAGAGCATTGTTATGAGAAAGACCATGGAGCATGGTGATGACAGAGGCCATGGAACATTGTGATGACCAGGCCATGTACCATTGTGATGACAAGGGCAGGGAACCTTGTGGTGACCGGGGTCATGGAGCATTTTGATGACAACTTTCATGGAACGTTGTGATGACAGGGGTCATGGAGCATTGTGATGAAAGTTGTCCTTTAGCATTGTGATGACAGCGGTCACAGAGAATTGGGATGAAATGTATCATGCAACATTGTGATGACAACGGTCAAGGATCATTTTGATGACAGGGGTCATGGAACATTCTGATAACAAGGTTCATAAAGCATTTTGATGACAGGGGTCATGGAGCATTGTGTTGACACGAGCATGGAGCATTGTAATGATAGGATATCTGGAGCATTGTGATGAAAAGGGGATGGAGCATTTTGATGACAGGGTCCAAGGAGAATTGTGCTGACAATGGCATGGAGCATTGTGATGAAAAGGGTACTGGAGCACTGTGAGGAAAGGAATCATGGATCATTGTGATGACAGGGGTCATGGAGCTTTGTGATGACAAGGGTCATGGAGCATTGTGATGACACGGTCAAGGAACATTGCGATGACAAGAATTCTGGAGCATTGTGATGAAAGGGCATGGTGCATTGTGATGAAAGGTGACAAGGAGCATTGTGACGATATGGACAGAGAACTTTTTGATGACAGGGGTCATGGAGCATTGTGATAAAAAGTGTCATGGAGCATTGTACTGACAGGGATCATGGAGCTTTTTGGTAAGAGAGGTCTTGGAGATTTGTGAAGGCAGGCGTCATGGGGCATTGTGATGACAGCGGTCTTGGAGCATTGCGATGAAAGGGGTCATGGAGCTCTGTGATTACAGGGGCCATGGAGCATTGTGAATACAAAGGCCATGGAGCATTGAGATGACAGGGTTCATGGAGCATTGTGATGAAAGTGATCATGGATCATTGTGATGACAAGTGTCCTGGAACCTTGTGATGACACAGTTCATGGAGCATTGTGATGACAAGGACCATGGCGAATTGTGGTATCATCTGTCATGGGGCATTGTGATGACAGTGGTCATGTAGAATTGTATTGAAAGGTAACATGGAGCACTGTGATGACAGGGGCCATGGAACATTGTGATGACAAAGGCCATGGAGCATTGTGATGACAAGTGTCATGGGGCATTTTGATGACATTGGCATGGAGCATTATGATGACAAGAGTTCTGGAGCATTTTGATGACCAGGGCATGGAGCATTGTGATGAAAGTTGTCCTGGAGCATTGTGATGACAGCGGTCACAGAGGATTGGGTTGAAAGGTATCATGCAGCATTGCGATGACAACGGTCAGGGATCATTTTGATGACAGGGGTCATGGAACATTCTGATAACAAGTTTCATCAAGCATTATGATGACAGGGGTCATGGAGCATTGTGTTGACACGGGCATGGAGCATTGTAATGATAGGATATCTGGAGCATTGTGATGAAAAGGGGATGGAGCAGTTTGATGACAGGGTCCAAGGAGCATTGTGCTGACAATGGCATGGAGCATTGTGATGAAAAGGGTACTGGAGCACTCTGAGGAAAGGAATCATGGATCATTGTGATGCCAGGGGTCATGGAGCTTTGTGATGACACGAGTCATGGAGCATTGTGATGACACGGTCAAGGAACATTGTGATGACAAGAAATCTGGAGCATTGTGATGAAAGGGCATGGAGCATTGTGATGAAAGGTGACAAGTAGCATTGTGATGATATGGGCAGAGAACTTTGTGATGACAGGGTTCTTGGAGCATTGTGATGAAAAGTGTCATGGAACATTGTACTGACAGGGATCATGGAGCTTTTTGGTAAGGGAGCCCTTGGAGATTGGTGGTGGCAGGCGTCATGGGGAATTGTGATGACAGCGGTCTTGGAGCATTGTGATGAAAGGGGTCATGGAGCACTGTGATTACAGGGGCCATGGAGCATTGTGAATACAAAGGCTATGGAGCATTGAGATGACAGGGTTCATGGAGCATTGTGATGAAAGTGATCATGGATCATTGTGATGACAAGTGTCCTGAAACCTTGTGATGACACGGTTCATGGAGCATTGTTATGACAAGGACCATGGCGAATTGTGATGACATCTGAAATGGGGCATTGTGATGACAGTGGTCATGTAGAATTGTGATGAAAGGTATCAAGGAGCACTGTGATGACAGGGGCCATGGAACATTGTGATGACAAAGGCCATGGAGCATTGTGATGACAAGTGTCATGGGACATTTTGATGACATTGGCATGGAACATTATGATGACAAGAGTTCTGGAGAATTTTGATGACAAGGGCATGGAGCATTGTGATGACAGGGCCCATGGAGCATTGTGGCGAAGAGGGCAGGGAACATTGTGATGACTGGGTTCATGGAGCCTTGTGATGAAAGGGGCCATGGAGCACTGAGATGACAGGCGTCTTGAGGTATGGTGATGACAGTGGTCATGGAGCATTGTGATGAAAGAGATCATGGAGCAATATTATAAGAGGGGACATGGAGCATTGTGATGACAGGTGTATTGGAGCATTGTGATGAAAATATTAATGGATCATTGTGATGACATGTGTCCTGGAACACTGTGATGACACGGTTCATCGAGTATTGTGATGACAAGGGTCATAGCGAATTGTGATAACAGGTGTCATGGGGCATTGTGATGACATTGATCATCTAGGAATTGTGATGAAAGGTATCATGGAGCACTGTGATGACTGGGGGCATGAAGCATTGTTATGAAAATTGTCCTGGATTATTGTGATGACAGCAGTCATGGAGAATTGGGATGACAGGGATTATGCAGCATTGTGTTGACATGGGTATGGACTATTGTGATGACAATGGTCATGGAGCAATGTGATGAAAGTTTTCATGGAATATCGTGATGAAAAGTGCCTGGGAGCATTGTGACGATAAAGGCCATGGAGCATTGTGATGACAAGTGTCATGGAGCATTGTAATGAAAGCTTTCATTGTGCACTGTGATGACAAGGGGGATGGAGTATTGTGATGAAATTGGTCCTGGAACATTGTGATAACAAAAGCCATGGAGCATTGTGATGACAGGCATCATGGAGAATTGTGAAGAAAGGGGCCATGGGGAATTGTAATGACAATAGAGAAATGTGATGAAAATGGTCAGCGAGCATAGTGATTAAAGTGGTCATTGAGAATTGTGATGAAAAGTGACATAGAGCATTGTGATGACAAAGGTCATGGAGAACTGTGATGACCAGGGTCATGTAGCATTGTGATGACACGTTCATGGAACATTGTGATGACAAGAATTCTGGAGCATTGTGATGACAAGGGCCATGGAGCATTGTGATGCCACGGTCATGGAACATTGTGATGACAAAATTCTGGAGCTTTGTGAGGAAAAAGGCATGGAGCATTGTGATTATAGGGGACATGGAGCGTTTTGATGACATGGGCAGGGAACACTGTGATGACAGGTGTTATGGAGCAATGGGATGACAAGTGTCATGGAGCACTGTGATGAGAGGGGCCTTGGAGAATTGTGATGACAGGCGTCATGAGGCATTGAGATGGCAGTGGTCATGGAGCATTATGATGAAAGGTGTTATGGAGCACTGTGATTACAGGGGCCATGGAGCATTGTGAATACAAAGGCCATGGAGCATTGAGATGACAGTGGTCATGGAGCATTGTGATGAAAGTGGTAATGGATCATTGTGATGACAAGTGTCCTGGGACCCTGTGATGACATGGTTCATGGAGCATTGTGATGACAATGGTCATGGCGAATTGTGATGACAATGTCATGGGGCATTGTGATGGCAGTGGTCATCTAGAAATGTGATTAAAGTTATTATGGAGCACAGGAATGAGAGGGGCCATGGAGCATTGTGATGACAAGTCTCATGGAGCATTGTGATGACAGGTGTCATGGAGCATCGTGATGACAAATGCCATTGAGAATTGTGATCAGAGGTGACATTGGCATTGTGATGAAAGGGGTCATGGAGTACTGGGAGTACAGGGGCCATGGAGCCTTGTGATAACAAGTGACATGGAGAATAGTGATGACAGGCATCATAGAGCATTGTGATGACAAGTGCCATTTAGCATTTTGATGACAGGGGTCATCAGGCACTGTGTTGACGGGGGTCACGGAGCATTGTGATGACAAAGGCCATAGAGCATTGTGATGAGAGGGGTCATGGAGCATTGTGATGACATGGGCCATGGAGCATTGTGAGGACAAGATTCATGGAGCATTGTGATGACACGGGTATGAAGCATGGTGATGACAACAGACCTGGAGCATTGTGATGACAAGGGCATGGAGCATTGTGATTACAGGAGACTTGGGTCATTGTGATGAAATAGGCAGTGATCATTGTGATTAGAGGGATCATGGAGCATTGTGATGACAAGTGTCATGCAATATTGTGCTGACACAGATCATGGAGCATTTTGATGAGAGTGGCCTTGGAGCACAGTGATGAGAGACGTCATGGGGCATTATGGTGAGAGTGGTCAAGGAGCATTGTGATGAAAGTGTTCATGGAGCAACGCGATTATCGGGACAATGGAGCATTGTGAATACAAAGGCCATGGAACATTGAGATAACAGAGTTCATGGAGCATTGTGATGACAAGGGTCTTGGGAGCTACTGATGACACGTTTCATACAGCATTGAGATGACAAGGGCCAAGGCGAATTGTGATGACACGTGTCATGGGGCATTGTGATGACATTGGTCATCTTGCATTGTGATGAGAGTGGTCATGTAGAATTTTGATTAAAGGTATCATGGAGCACTGTGATGACAAAGGCCAAGGAACATTTTGATGACAAGAGTATGGAGCATTGTGATTACAGGGACCATGGAGCATTGTGATGACAACGGCATGGAGCACTGTGATGACATTGGTCATTGAGCATTGTGATTACAAAGACCATGAGGCATTGTGATGACAGGGGCCTTGGAGCATTGTGATGACAATGGTCATCAAGCATTGTGATGACAGGGGTCATAGAGCATTGTGATGAAAGTGATCATGGATCATTGTGATGACAAGTGTCCTGGAACCTTGTGATGACACAGTTCATGGAGCATTGTGATGACAAGGACCATGGCGAATTGTGGTATCATCTGTCATGGGGCATTGTGATGACAGTGGTCATGTAGAATTGTATTGAAAGGTAACATGGAGCACTGTGATGACAGGGGCCATGGAACATTGTGATGACAAAGGCCATGGAGCATTGTGATGACAAGTGTCATGGGGCATTTTGATGACATTGGCATGGAGCATTATGATGACAAGAGTTCTGGAGCATTTTGATGACCAGGGCATGGAGCATTGTGATGAAAGTTGTCCTGGAGCATTGTGATGACAGCGGTCACAGAGGATTGGGTTGAAAGGTATCATGCAGCATTGCGATGACAACGGTCAGGGACCATTTTGATGACAGGGGTCATGGAACATTCTGATAACAAGTTTCATCAAGCATTTTGATGACAGGGGTCATGGAGCATTGTGTTGACACGGGCATGGAGCATTGTAATGATAGGATATCTGGAGCATTGTGATGAAAAGGGGATGGAGCAGTTTGATGACAGGGTCCAAGGAGCATTGTGCTGACAATGGCATGGAGCATTGTGATGAAAAGGGTACTGGAGCACTCTGAGGAAAGGAATCATGGATCATTGTGATGCCAGGGGTCATGGAGCTTTGTGATGACACGAGTCATGGAGCATTGTGATGACACGGTCAAGGAACATTGTGATGACAAGAAATCTGGAGCATTGTGATGAAAGGGCATGGAGCATTGTGATGAAAGGTGACAAGTAGCATTGTGATGATATGGGCAGAGAACTTTGTGATGACAGGGTTCTTGGAGCATTGTGATGAAAAGTGTCATGGAACATTGTACTGACAGGGATCATGGAGCTTTTTGGTAAGGGAGCCCTTGGAGATTGGTGGTGGCAGGCGTCATGGGGAATTGTGATGACAGCGGTCTTGGAGCATTGTGATGAAAGGGGTCATGGAGCACTGTGATTACAGGGGCCATGGAGCATTGTGAATACAAAGGCTATGGAGCATTGAGATGACAGGGTTCATGGAGCATTGTGATGAAAGTGATCATGGATCATTGTGATGACAAGTGTCCTGAAACCTTGTGATGACACGGTTCATGGAGCATTGTTATGACAAGGACCATGGCGAATTGTGATGACATCTGAAATGGGGCATTGTGATGACAGTGGTCATGTAGAATTGTGATGAAAGGTATCAAGGAGAACTGTGATGACAGGGGCCATGGAACATTGTGATGACAAAGGCCATGGAGCATTGTGATGACAAGTGTCATGGGACATTTTGATGACATTGGCATGGAACATTATGATGACAAGAGTTCTGGAGAATTTTGATGACAAGGGCATGGAGCATTGTGATGACAGGGCCCATGGAGCATTGTGGCGAAGAGGGCAGGGAACATTGTGATGACTGGGTTCATGGAGCCTTGTGATGAAAGGGGCCATGGAGCACTGAGATGACAGGCGTCTTGAGGTATGGTGATGACAGTGGTCATGGAGCATTGTGATGAAAGAGATCATGGAGCAATATGATAAGAGGGGACATGGAGCATTGTGATGACAGGTGTATTGGAGCATTGTGATGAAAATATTAATGGATCATTGTGATGACATGTGTCCTGGAACACTGTGATGACACGGTTCATCGAGTATTGTGATGACAAGGGTCATAGCGAATTGTGATAACAGGTGTCATGGGGCATTGTGATGACATTGATCATCTAGGAATTGTGATGAAAGGTATCATGGAGCACTGTGATGACTGGGGGCATGAAGCATTGTTATGAAAATTGTCCTGGATTATTGTGATGACAGCAGTCATGGAGAATTGGGATGACAGGGATTATGCAGCATTGTGTTGACATGGGTATGGACTATTGTGATGACAATGGTCATGGAGCAATGTGATGAACGTTTTCATGGAATATCGTGATGAAAAGTGCCTGGGAGCATTGTGACGATAAAGGCCATGGAGCATTGTGATGACAAGTGTCATGGAGCATTGTAATGAAAGCTTTCATTGTGCACTGTGATGACAAGGGGGATGGAGTATTGTGATGAAACTGGTCCTGGAACATTGTGATAACAAAAGCCATGGAGCATTGTGATGACAGGCATCATGGAGAATTGTGAAGAAAGGGGCCATGGGGAATTGTAATGACAATAGAGAAATGTGATGAAAATGGTCAGCGAGCATAGTGATTAAAGTGGTCATTGAGAATTGTGATGAAAAGTGACATAGAGCATTGTGATGACAAAGGTCATGGAGAACTGTGATGACCAGGGTCATGTAGCATTGTGATGACACGTTCATGGAACATTGTGATGACAAGAATTCTGGAGCATTGTGATGACAAGGGCCATGGAGCATCGGGATGCCACGGTCATGGAACATTGTGATGACAAAATTCTGGAGCTTTGTGAGGAAAAAGGCATGGAGCATTGTGATTATAGGGGACATGGAGCATTTTGATGACATGGGCAGGGAACACTGTGATGACAGGTGTTATGGAGCAATGGGATGACAAGTGTCATGGAGCACTGTGATGAGAGGGGCCTTGGAGAATTGTGATGACAGGCGTCATGAGGCATTGAGATGGCAGTGGTCATGGAGCATTATGATGAAAGGTGTTATGGAGCACTGTGATTACAGGGGCCATGGAGCATTGTGAATACAAAGGCCATGGAGCATTGAGATGACAGTGGTCATGGAGCATTGTGATGAAAGTGGTAATGGATCATTGTGAGGACAAGTGTCCTGGGACCCTGTGATGACATGGTTCATGGAGTATTGTGATGACAATGGTCATGGCGAATTGTGATGACAATGTCATGGGGCATTGTGATGGCAGTGGTCATCTAGAAATGTGATTAAAGTTATTATGGAGCACAGTAATGAGAGGGGCCATGGAGCATTGTGATGACAAGTCTCATGGAGCATTGTGATGACAGGTGTCATGGAGCATCGTGATGACAAATGCCATTGAGAATTGTGATCAGAGGTGACATTGGGCATTGTGATGAAAGGGGTCATGGAGTACTGGGAGTATAGGGGCCATGGAGCCTTGTGATAACAAGTGACATGGAGAATAGTGATGACAGGCATCATAGAGCATTGTGATGACAAGTGCCATTTAGCATTTTGATGACAGGGGTCATCAGGCATTGTGTTGACGGGGGTCACGGAGCATTGTGATGACAAAGGCCATAGAGCATTGTGATGAGAGGGGTCATGGAGCATTGTGATGACATGGGCCATGGAGCATTGTGAAGACAAGATTCATGGAGCATTGTGATGACACGGGCATGAAGCATGGTGATGACAACAGACCTGGAGCATTGTGATGACAAGGGCATGGAGCATTGTGATTACAGGAGACTTGGGTCATTGTGATGAAATTGGCAGGGATCATTGTGATTAGAGGGATCATGGAGCATTGTGATGACAAGTGTCATGCAATATTGTGCTGACACAGATCATGGAGCATTTTGATGAGAGTGGCCTTGGAGCACAGTGATGAGAGACGTCATGGGGCATTATGGTGAGAGTGGTCAAGGAGCATTGTGATGAAAGTGTTCATGGAGCAACGCGATTATCGGGACAATGGAGCATTGTGAATACAAAGGCCATGGAACATTGAGATAACAGAGTTCATGGAGCATTGTGATGACAAGGGTCTTGGGAGCTACTGATGACACGTTTCATACAGCATTGAGATGACAAGGGCCAAGGCGAATTGTGATGATACGTGTCATGGGGCATTGTGATGACATTGGTCATTTGGCGTTGTGATGAGAGTGGTCATGTAGAATTTTGATTAAAGGTATCATGGAGCACTGTGATGACAAAGGCCAAGGAACATTGTGATGACAAGAGTATGGAGCATTGTGATTACAGGGACCATGGAGCATTGTGATGACAACGGCATGGAGCACTGTGATGACATTGGTCATTGAGCTTTGTGATTACAAAGACCATGAGGCATTGTGATGACAGGGGCCTTGGAGCATTGTGATGACAATGGTCATCAAGCATTGTGATGACAGGGGTCATAGAGCATTGTTATGAGAAAGACCATGGAGCATGGTGATGACAGAGGCCATGGAACATTGTGATGACCAGGCCATGTACCATTGTGATGACAAGGGCAGGGAACCTTGTGGTGACCGGGGTCATGGAGCATTTTGATGACAACTTTCATGGAACGTTGTGATGACAGGGGTCATGGAGCATTGTGATGAAAGTTGTCCTTTAGCATTGTGATGACAGCGGTCACAGAGAATTGGGATGAAATGTATCATGCAACATTGTGATGACAACGGTCAAGGATCATTTTGATGACAGGGGTCATGGAACATTCTGATAACAAGGTTCATAAAGCATTTTGATGACAGGGGTCATGGAGCATTGTGTTGACACGAGCATGGAGCATTGTAATGATAGGATATCTGGAGCATTGTGATGAAAAGGGGATGGAGCATTTTGATGACAGGGTCCAAGGAGAATTGTGCTGACAATGGCATGGAGCATTGTGATGAAAAGGGTACTGGAGCACTGTGAGGAAAGGAATCATGGATCATTGTGATGACAGGGGTCATGGAGCTTTGTGATGACAAGGGTCATGGAGCATTGTGATGACACGGTCAAGGAACATTGCGATGACAAGAATTCTGGAGCATTGTGATGAAAGGGCATGGTGCATTGTGATGAAAGGTGACAAGGAGCATTGTGACGATATGGACAGAGAACTTTTTGATGACAGGGGTCATGGAGCATTGTGATAAAAAGTGTCATGGAGCATTGTACTGACAGGGATCATGGAGCTTTTTGGTAAGAGAGGTCTTGGAGATTTGTGAAGGCAGGCGTCATGGGGCATTGTGATGACAGCGGTCTTGGAGCATTGCGATGAAAGGGGTCATGGAGCTCTGTGATTACAGGGGCCATGGAGCATTGTGAATACAAAGGCCATGGAGCATTGAGATGACAGGGTTCATGGAGCATTGTGATGAAAGTGATCATGGATCATTGTGATGACAAGTGTCCTGGAACCTTGTGATGACACAGTTCATGGAGCATTGTGATGACAAGGACCATGGCGAATTGTGGTATCATCTGTCATGGGGCATTGTGATGACAGTGGTCATGTAGAATTGTATTGAAAGGTAACATGGAGCACTGTGATGACAGGGGCCATGGAACATTGTGATGACAAAGGCCATGGAGCATTGTGATGACAAGTGTCATGGGGCATTTTGATGACATTGGCATGGAGCATTATGATGACAAGAGTTCTGGAGCATTTTGATGACCAGGGCATGGAGCATTGTGATGAAAGTTGTCCTGGAGCATTGTGATGACAGCGGTCACAGAGGATTGGGTTGAAAGGTATCATGCAGCATTGCGATGACAACGGTCAGGGATCATTTTGATGACAGGGGTCATGGAACATTCTGATAACAAGTTTCATCAAGCATTATGATGACAGGGGTCATGGAGCATTGTGTTGACACGGGCATGGAGCATTGTAATGATAGGATATCTGGAGCATTGTGATGAAAAGGGGATGGAGCAGTTTGATGACAGGGTCCAAGGAGCATTGTGCTGACAATGGCATGGAGCATTGTGATGAAAAGGGTACTGGAGCACTCTGAGGAAAGGAATCATGGATCATTGTGATGCCAGGGGTCATGGAGCTTTGTGATGACACGAGTCATGGAGCATTGTGATGACACGGTCAAGGAACATTGTGATGACAAGAAATCTGGAGCATTGTGATGAAAGGGCATGGAGCATTGTGATGAAAGGTGACAAGTAGCATTGTGATGATATGGGCAGAGAACTTTGTGATGACAGGGTTCTTGGAGCATTGTGATGAAAAGTGTCATGGAACATTGTACTGACAGGGATCATGGAGCTTTTTGGTAAGGGAGCCCTTGGAGATTGGTGGTGGCAGGCGTCATGGGGAATTGTGATGACAGCGGTCTTGGAGCATTGTGATGAAAGGGGTCATGGAGCACTGTGATTACAGGGGCCATGGAGCATTGTGAATACAAAGGCTATGGAGCATTGAGATGACAGGGTTCATGGAGCATTGTGATGAAAGTGATCATGGATCATTGTGATGACAAGTGTCCTGAAACCTTGTGATGACACGGTTCATGGAGCATTGTTATGACAAGGACCATGGCGAATTGTGATGACATCTGAAATGGGGCATTGTGATGACAGTGGTCATGTAGAATTGTGATGAAAGGTATCAAGGAGCACTGTGATGACAGGGGCCATGGAACATTGTGATGACAAAGGCCATGGAGCATTGTGATGACAAGTGTCATGGGACATTTTGATGACATTGGCATGGAACATTATGATGACAAGAGTTCTGGAGAATTTTGATGACAAGGGCATGGAGCATTGTGATGACAGGGCCCATGGAGCATTGTGGCGAAGAGGGCAGGGAACATTGTGATGACTGGGTTCATGGAGCCTTGTGATGAAAGGGGCCATGGAGCACTGAGATGACAGGCGTCTTGAGGTATGGTGATGACAGTGGTCATGGAGCATTGTGATGAAAGAGATCATGGAGCAATATTATAAGAGGGGACATGGAGCATTGTGATGACAGGTGTATTGGAGCATTGTGATGAAAATATTAATGGATCATTGTGATGACATGTGTCCTGGAACACTGTGATGACACGGTTCATCGAGTATTGTGATGACAAGGGTCATAGCGAATTGTGATAACAGGTGTCATGGGGCATTGTGATGACATTGATCATCTAGGAATTGTGATGAAAGGTATCATGGAGCACTGTGATGACTGGGGGCATGAAGCATTGTTATGAAAATTGTCCTGGATTATTGTGATGACAGCAGTCATGGAGAATTGGGATGACAGGGATTATGCAGCATTGTGTTGACATGGGTATGGACTATTGTGATGACAATGGTCATGGAGCAATGTGATGAAAGTTTTCATGGAATATCGTGATGAAAAGTGCCTGGGAGCATTGTGACGATAAAGGCCATGGAGCATTGTGATGACAAGTGTCATGGAGCATTGTAATGAAAGCTTTCATTGTGCACTGTGATGACAAGGGGGATGGAGTATTGTGATGAAATTGGTCCTGGAACATTGTGATAACAAAAGCCATGGAGCATTGTGATGACAGGCATCATGGAGAATTGTGAAGAAAGGGGCCATGGGGAATTGTAATGACAATAGAGAAATGTGATGAAAATGGTCAGCGAGCATAGTGATTAAAGTGGTCATTGAGAATTGTGATGAAAAGTGACATAGAGCATTGTGATGACAAAGGTCATGGAGAACTGTGATGACCAGGGTCATGTAGCATTGTGATGACACGTTCATGGAACATTGTGATGACAAGAATTCTGGAGCATTGTGATGACAAGGGCCATGGAGCATTGTGATGCCACGGTCATGGAACATTGTGATGACAAAATTCTGGAGCTTTGTGAGGAAAAAGGCATGGAGCATTGTGATTATAGGGGACATGGAGCGTTTTGATGACATGGGCAGGGAACACTGTGATGACAGGTGTTATGGAGCAATGGGATGACAAGTGTCATGGAGCACTGTGATGAGAGGGGCCTTGGAGAATTGTGATGACAGGCGTCATGAGGCATTGAGATGGCAGTGGTCATGGAGCATTATGATGAAAGGTGTTATGGAGCACTGTGATTACAGGGGCCATGGAGCATTGTGAATACAAAGGCCATGGAGCATTGAGATGACAGTGGTCATGGAGCATTGTGATGAAAGTGGTAATGGATCATTGTGATGACAAGTGTCCTGGGACCCTGTGATGACATGGTTCATGGAGCATTGTGATGACAATGGTCATGGCGAATTGTGATGACAATGTCATGGGGCATTGTGATGGCAGTGGTCATCTAGAAATGTGATTAAAGTTATTATGGAGCACAGGAATGAGAGGGGCCATGGAGCATTGTGATGACAAGTCTCATGGAGCATTGTGATGACAGGTGTCATGGAGCATCGTGATGACAAATGCCATTGAGAATTGTGATCAGAGGTGACATTGGCATTGTGATGAAAGGGGTCATGGAGTACTGGGAGTACAGGGGCCATGGAGCCTTGTGATAACAAGTGACATGGAGAATAGTGATGACAGGCATCATAGAGCATTGTGATGACAAGTGCCATTTAGCATTTTGATGACAGGGGTCATCAGGCACTGTGTTGACGGGGGTCACGGAGCATTGTGATGACAAAGGCCATAGAGCATTGTGATGAGAGGGGTCATGGAGCATTGTGATGACATGGGCCATGGAGCATTGTGAGGACAAGATTCATGGAGCATTGTGATGACACGGGTATGAAGCATGGTGATGACAACAGACCTGGAGCATTGTGATGACAAGGGCATGGAGCATTGTGATTACAGGAGACTTGGGTCATTGTGATGAAATAGGCAGTGATCATTGTGATTAGAGGGATCATGGAGCATTGTGATGACAAGTGTCATGCAATATTGTGCTGACACAGATCATGGAGCATTTTGATGAGAGTGGCCTTGGAGCACAGTGATGAGAGACGTCATGGGGCATTATGGTGAGAGTGGTCAAGGAGCATTGTGATGAAAGTGTTCATGGAGCAACGCGATTATCGGGACAATGGAGCATTGTGAATACAAAGGCCATGGAACATTGAGATAACAGAGTTCATGGAGCATTGTGATGACAAGGGTCTTGGGAGCTACTGATGACACGTTTCATACAGCATTGAGATGACAAGGGCCAAGGCGAATTGTGATGACACGTGTCATGGGGCATTGTGATGACATTGGTCATCTTGCATTGTGATGAGAGTGGTCATGTAGAATTTTGATTAAAGGTATCATGGAGCACTGTGATGACAAAGGCCAAGGAACATTGTGATGACAAGAGTATGGAGCATTGTGATTACAGGGACCATGGAGCATTGTGATGACAACGGCATGGAGCACTGTGATGACATTGGTCATTGAGCATTGTGATTACAAAGACCATGAGGCATTGTGATGACAGGGGCCTTGGAGCATTGTGATGACAATGGTCATCAAGCATTGTGATGACAGGGGTCATAGAGCATTGTGATGAGAAAGACCATGGAGCATGGTGATGACAGAGGCCATGGAACATTGTGATGACCAGGCCATGTACCATTGTGATGACAAGGGCAGGGAACCTTCTGGTGACCGAGGTCATGGAGCATTTTGATGACAACTTTCATGGAACGTTGTGATGACAGGGGTCATGGAGCATTGTGATGAAAGTTGTCCTGGAGCATTGTGATGACAGCGGTCACAGAGAATTGGGATGAAAGGTATCATGCAGCATTGTGATGACAACGGTCATGGATCATTTTGATGACAGGGGTCATGGAACATTCTGATAACAAGGTTCCTAAAGCATTTTGATGACAGGGGTCATGGAGCATTGTGTTGACACGAGCATGGAGCATTGTAATGATAGGATATCTGGAGCATTGTGATGAAAAGGGGATGGAGCATTTTGATGACAGGGTCCAAGGAGAATTGTGCTGACAATGGCATGGAGCATTGTGATGAAAAGGGTACTGGAGCACTGTGAGGAAAGGAATCATGGATCATTGTGATGACAGGGGTCATGGAGCTTTGTGATGACAAGGGTCATGGAGCATTGTGATGACACGGTGAAGGAACATTGCGATGACAAGAATTCTGGAGCATTGTGATGAAAGGGCATGGTGCATTGTGATGAAAGGTGACAAGGAGCATTGTGACGATATGGGCAGAGAACTTTTTGATGACAGGGGTCATGGAGCATTGTGATAAAAAGTGTCATGGAACATTGTACTGACAGGGATCATGGAGCTTTTTGGTAAGAGAGGTCTTGGAGATTTGTGAAGGCAGGCGTCATGGGGCATTGTGATGACAGCGGTCTTGGAGCATTGGGATGAAAGGGGTCATGGAGCTCTGTGATTACAGGGGCCATGGAGCATTGTGAATACAAAGGCCATGGAGCATTGAGATGACAGGGTTCATGGAGCATTGTGATGAAAGTGATCATGGATCATTGTGATGACAAGTGTCCTGGAACCTTGTGATGACACAGTTCATGGAGCATTGTGATGACAAGGACCATGGCGAATTGTGGTATCATCTGTCATGGGGCATTGTGATGACAGTGGTCATGTAGAATTGTATTGAAAGGTAACATGGAGCACTGTGATGACAGGGGCCATGGAATATTGTGATGACAAAGGCCATGGAGCATTGTGATGACAAGTGTCATGGGGCATTTTGATGACATTGGCATGGAGCATTATGATGACAAGAGTTCTGGAGCATTTTGATGACCAGGGCATGGAGCATTGTGATGAAAGTTGTCCTGGAGCATTGTGATGACAGCGGTCACAGAGGATTGGGATGAAAGGTATCATGCAGCATTGCGATGACAACGGTCAGGGATCATTTTGATGACAGGGGTCATGGAATATTCTGATAACAAGTTTCATCAAGCATTTTGATGACAGGGGTCATGGAGCATTGTGTTGACACGGGCATGGAGCATGGTAATGATAGGATATCTGGAGCATTGTGATGAAAAGGGGATGGAGCATTTTGATGACAGGCTCCAAGGAGCATTGTGCTGACAATGGCATGGAGCATTGTGATGAAAGGTGACAAGTAGCATTGTGATGATATGGGCAGAGAACTTTGTGATGACAGGGGTCATGGAGCATTGTGATGAAAAGTGTCATGGAACATTGTACTGACAGGGATCATGGAGCTTTTTGGTAAGGGAGCCCTTGGAGATTGGTGGTGGCAGGCGTCATGGGGCATTGTGATGACAGCGGTCTTGGAGCATTGTGATGAAAGGGGTCATGGAGCACTGTGATTACAGGGGCCATGGAGCATTGTGAATACAAAGGCTATGGAGCATTGAGATGACAGGGTTCATGGAGCATTGTGATGAAAGTGATCATGGATCATTGTGATGACAAGTGTCCTGAAACCTTGTGATGACACGGTTCATGGAGCATTGTTATGACAAGGACCATGGCGAATTGTGATGACATCTGAAATGGGGCATTGTGATGACAGTGGTCATGTAGAATTGTGATGAAAGGTATCAAGGAGCACTGTGATGACAGGGGCCATGGAACATTGTGATGACAAAGGCCATGGAGCATTGTGATGACAAGTGTCATGGGACATTTTGATGACATTGGCATGGAACATTATGATGACAAGAGTTCTGGAGAATTTTGATGACAAGGGCATGGAGCATTGTGATGACAGGGCCCATGGAGCATTGTGACGAAGAGGGCAGGGAACATTGGGATGACTGGGTTCATGGAGCCTTGTGATGAAAGGGGCCATGGAGCACTGAGATGACAGGCGTCTTGAGGTATGGTGATGACAGTGGTCATGGAGCATTGTGATGAAAGAGATCATGGAGCAATATGATAAGAGGGGACATGGAGCATTGTGATGACAGGTGTATTGGAGCATTGTGATGAAAATATTAATGGATCATTGTGATGACATGTGTCCTGGAACACTGTGATGACACGGTTCATCGAGTATTGTGATGACAAGGGTCATAGCGAATTGTGATAACAGGTGTCATGGGGCATTGTGATGACATTGATCATCTAGGAATTGTGATGAAAGGTATCATGGAGCACTGTGATGACTGGGGGCATGAAGCATTGTTATGAAAATTGTCCTGGATTATTGTGATGACAGCAGTCATGGAGAATTGGGATGACAGGGATTATGCAGCATTGTGTTGACATGGGTATGGACTATTGTGATGACAATGGTCATGGAGCAATGTGATGAAAGTTTTCATGGAATATCGTGATGAAAAGTGCCTGGGAGCATTGAGACGATAAAGGCCATGGAGCATTGTGATGACAAGTGTCATGGAGCATTGTAATGAAAGCTTTCATTGTGCACTGTGATGACAAGGGGGATGGAGTATTGTGATGAAATTGGTCCTGGAACATTGTGATAACAAAAGCCATGGAGCATTGTGATGACAGGCATCATGGAGAATTGTGAAGAAAGGGGCCATGGGGAATTGTAATGACAATAGAGAAATGTGATGAAAATGGTCAGCGAGCATAGTGATTAAAGTGGTCATTGAGAATTGTGATGAAAAGTGACATAGAGCATTGTGATGACAAAGGTCATGGAGAAGTGTGATGACCAGGGTCATGTAGCATTGTGATGACACGTTCATGGAACATTGTGATGACAAGAATTCTGGAGCATTGTGATGACAAGGGCCATGGAGCATTGTGATGCCACGGTCATGGAACATTGTGATGACAAAATTCTGGAGCTTTGTGAGGAAAAAGGCATGGAGCTTTGTGATTATAGGGGACATGGAGCATTTTGATGACATGGGCAGGGAACACTGTGATGACAGGTGTTATGGAGCAATGGGATGACAAGTGTCATGGAGCACTGTGATGAGAGGGGCCTTGGAGAATTGTGATGACAGGCGTCATGAGGCATTGAGATGGCAGTGGTCATGGAGCATTATGATGAAAGGTGTTATGGAGCACTGTGATTACAGGGGCCATGGAGCATTGTGAATACAAAGGCCATGGAGCATTGAGATGACAGTGGTCATGGAGCATTGTGATGAAAGTGGTAATGGATCATTGTGATGACAAGTGTCCTGGGACCCTGTGATGACATGGTTCATGGAGCATTGTGATGACAATGGTCATGGCGAATTGTGATGACAATGTCATGGGGCATTGTGATGGCAGTGGTCATCTAGAAATGTGATTAAAGTTATTATGGAGCACAGGAATGAGAGGGGCCATGGAGCATTGTGATGACAAGTCTCATGGAGCATTGTGATGACAGGTGTCATGGAGCATCGTGATGACAAATGCCATTGAGAATTGTGATCAGAGGTGACATTGGCATTGTGATGAAAGGGGTCATGGAGTACTGGGAGTACAGGGGCCATGGAGCCTTGTGATAACAAGTGACATGGAGAATAGTGATGACAGGCATCATAGAGCATTGTGATGACAAGTGCCATTTAGCATTTTGATGACAGGGGTCATCAGGCACTGTGTTGACGGGGGTCACGGAGCATTGTGATGACAAAGGCCATAGAGCATTGTGATGAGAGGGGTCATGGAGCATTGTGATGACATGGGCCATGGAGCATTGTGAGGACAAGATTCATGGAGCATTGTGATGACACGGGTATGAAGCATGGTGATGACAACAGACCTGGAGCATTGTGATGACAAGGGCATGGAGCATTGTGATTACAGGAGACTTGGGTCATTGTGATGAAATAGGCAGTGATCATTGTGATTAGAGGGATCATGGAGCATTGTGATGACAAGTGTCATGCAATATTGTGCTGACACAGATCATGGAGCATTTTGATGAGAGTGGCCTTGGAGCACAGTGATGAGAGACGTCATGGGGCATTATGGTGAGAGTGGTCAAGGAGCATTGTGATGAAAGTGTTCATGGAGCAACGCGATTATCGGGACAATGGAGCATTGTGAATACAAAGGCCATGGAACATTGAGATAACAGAGTTCATGGAGCATTGTGATGACAAGGGTCTTGGGAGCTACTGATGACACGTTTCATACAGCATTGAGATGACAAGGGCCAAGGCGAATTGTGATGACACGTGTCATGGGGCATTGTGATGACATTGGTCATCTTGCATTGTGATGAGAGTGGTCATGTAGAATTTTGATTAAAGGTATCATGGAGCACTGTGATGACAAAGGCCAAGGAACATTGTGATGACAAGAGTATGGAGCATTGTGATTACAGGGACCATGGAGCATTGTGATGACAACGGCATGGAGCACTGTGATGACATTGGTCATTGAGCATTGTGATTACAAAGACCATGAGGCATTGTGATGACAGGGGCCTTGGAGCATTGTGATGACAATGGTCATCAAGCATTGTGATGACAGGGGTCATAGAGCATTGTGATGAGAAAGACCATGGAGCATGGTGATGACAGAGGCCATGGAACATTGTGATGACCAGGCCATGTACCATTGTGATGACAAGGGCAGGGAACCTTCTGGTGACCGAGGTCATGGAGCATTTTGATGACAACTTTCATGGAACGTTGTGATGACAGGGGTCATGGAGCATTGTGATGAAAGTTGTCCTGGAGCATTGTGATGACAGCGGTCACAGAGAATTGGGATGAAAGGTATCATGCAGCATTGTGATGACAACGGTCATGGATCATTTTGATGACAGGGGTCATGGAACATTCTGATAACAAGGTTCCTAAAGCATTTTGATGACAGGGGTCATGGAGCATTGTGTTGACACGAGCATGGAGCATTGTAATGATAGGATATCTGGAGCATTGTGATGAAAAGGGGATGGAGCATTTTGATGACAGGGTCCAAGGAGAATTGTGCTGACAATGGCATGGAGCATTGTGATGAAAAGGGTACTGGAGCACTGTGAGGAAAGGAATCATGGATCATTGTGATGACAGGGGTCATGGAGCTTTGTGATGACAAGGGTCATGGAGCATTGTGATGACACGGTGAAGGAACATTGCGATGACAAGAATTCTGGAGCATTGTGATGAAAGGGCATGGTGCATTGTGATGAAAGGTGACAAGGAGCATTGTGACGATATGGGCAGAGAACTTTTTGATGACAGGGGTCATGGAGCATTGTGATAAAAAGTGTCATGGAACATTGTACTGACAGGGATCATGGAGCTTTTTGGTAAGAGAGGTCTTGGAGATTTGTGAAGGCAGGCGTCATGGGGCATTGTGATGACAGCGGTCTTGGAGCATTGGGATGAAAGGGGTCATGGAGCTCTGTGATTACAGGGGCCATGGAGCATTGTGAATACAAAGGCCATGGAGCATTGAGATGACAGGGTTCATGGAGCATTGTGATGAAAGTGATCATGGATCATTGTGATGACAAGTGTCCTGGAACCTTGTGATGACACAGTTCATGGAGCATTGTGATGACAAGGACCATGGCGAATTGTGGTATCATCTGTCATGGGGCATTGTGATGACAGTGGTCATGTAGAATTGTATTGAAAGGTAACATGGAGCACTGTGATGACAGGGGCCATGGAATATTGTGATGACAAAGGCCATGGAGCATTGTGATGACAAGTGTCATGGGGCATTTTGATGACATTGGCATGGAGCATTATGATGACAAGAGTTCTGGAGCATTTTGATGACCAGGGCATGGAGCATTGTGATGAAAGTTGTCCTGGAGCATTGTGATGACAGCGGTCACAGAGGATTGGGATGAAAGGTATCATGCAGCATTGCGATGACAACGGTCAGGGATCATTTTGATGACAGGGGTCATGGAATATTCTGATAACAAGTTTCATCAAGCATTTTGATGACAGGGGTCATGGAGCATTGTGTTGACACGGGCATGGAGCATGGTAATGATAGGATATCTGGAGCATTGTGATGAAAAGGGGATGGAGCATTTTGATGACAGGCTCCAAGGAGCATTGTGCTGACAATGGCATGGAGCATTGTGATGAAAGGTGACAAGTAGCATTGTGATGATATGGGCAGAGAACTTTGTGATGACAGGGGTCATGGAGCATTGTGATGAAAAGTGTCATGGAACATTGTACTGACAGGGATCATGGAGCTTTTTGGTAAGGGAGCCCTTGGAGATTGGTGGTGGCAGGCGTCATGGGGCATTGTGATGACAGCGGTCTTGGAGCATTGTGATGAAAGGGGTCATGGAGCACTGTGATTACAGGGGCCATGGAGCATTGTGAATACAAAGGCTATGGAGCATTGAGATGACAGGGTTCATGGAGCATTGTGATGAAAGTGATCATGGATCATTGTGATGACAAGTGTCCTGAAACCTTGTGATGACACGGTTCATGGAGCATTGTTATGACAAGGACCATGGCGAATTGTGATGACATCTGAAATGGGGCATTGTGATGACAGTGGTCATGTAGAATTGTGATGAAAGGTATCAAGGAGCACTGTGATGACAGGGGCCATGGAACATTGTGATGACAAAGGCCATGGAGCATTGTGATGACAAGTGTCATGGGACATTTTGATGACATTGGCATGGAACATTATGATGACAAGAGTTCTGGAGAATTTTGATGACAAGGGCATGGAGCATTGTGATGACAGGGCCCATGGAGCATTGTGACGAAGAGGGCAGGGAACATTGGGATGACTGGGTTCATGGAGCCTTGTGATGAAAGGGGCCATGGAGCACTGAGATGACAGGCGTCTTGAGGTATGGTGATGACAGTGGTCATGGAGCATTGTGATGAAAGAGATCATGGAGCAATATGATAAGAGGGGACATGGAGCATTGTGATGACAGGTGTATTGGAGCATTGTGATGAAAATATTAATGGATCATTGTGATGACATGTGTCCTGGAACACTGTGATGACACGGTTCATCGAGTATTGTGATGACAAGGGTCATAGCGAATTGTGATAACAGGTGTCATGGGGCATTGTGATGACATTGATCATCTAGGAATTGTGATGAAAGGTATCATGGAGCACTGTGATGACTGGGGGCATGAAGCATTGTTATGAAAATTGTCCTGGATTATTGTGATGACAGCAGTCATGGAGAATTGGGATGACAGGGATTATGCAGCATTGTGTTGACATGGGTATGGACTATTGTGATGACAATGGTCATGGAGCAATGTGATGAAAGTTTTCATGGAATATCGTGATGAAAAGTGCCTGGGAGCATTGAGACGATAAAGGCCATGGAGCATTGTGATGACAAGTGTCATGGAGCATTGTAATGAAAGCTTTCATTGTGCACTGTGATGACAAGGGGGATGGAGTATTGTGATGAAATTGGTCCTGGAACATTGTGATAACAAAAGCCATGGAGCATTGTGATGACAGGCATCATGGAGAATTGTGAAGAAAGGGGCCATGGGGAATTGTAATGACAATAGAGAAATGTGATGAAAATGGTCAGCGAGCATAGTGATTAAAGTGGTCATTGAGAATTGTGATGAAAAGTGACATAGAGCATTGTGATGACAAAGGTCATGGAGAAGTGTGATGACCAGGGTCATGTAGCATTGTGATGACACGTTCATGGAACATTGTGATGACAAGAATTCTGGAGCATTGTGATGACAAGGGCCATGGAGCATTGTGATGCCACGGTCATGGAACATTGTGATGACAAAATTCTGGAGCTTTGTGAGGAAAAAGGCATGGAGCTTTGTGATTATAGGGGACATGGAGCATTTTGATGACATGGGCAGGGAACACTGTGATGACAGGTGTTATGGAGCAATGGGATGACAAGTGTCATGGAGCACTGTGATGAGAGGGGCCTTGGAGAATTGTGATGACAGGCGTCATGAGGCATTGAGATGGCAGTGGTCATGGAGCATTATGATGAAAGGTGTTATGGAGCACTGTGATTACAGGGGCCATGGAGCATTGTGAATACAAAGGCCATGGAGCATTGAGATGACAGTGGTCATGGAGCATTGTGATGAAAGTGGTAATGGATCATTGTGATGACAAGTGTCCTGGGACCCTGTGATGACATGGTTCATGGAGCATTGTGATGACAATGGTCATGGCGAATTGTGATGACAATGTCATGGGGCATTGTGATGGCAGTGGTCATCTAGAAATGTGATTAAAGTTATTATGGAGCACAGGAATGAGAGGGGCCATGGAGCATTGTGATGACAAGTCTCATGGAGCATTGTGATGACAGGTGTCATGGAGCATCGTGATGACAAATGCCATTGAGAATTGTGATCAGAGGTGACATTGGCATTGTGATGAAAGGGGTCATGGAGTACTGGGAGTACAGGGGCCATGGAGCCTTGTGATAACAAGTGACATGGAGAATAGTGATGACAGGCATCATAGAGCATTGTGATGACAAGTGCCATTTAGCATTTTGATGACAGGGGTCATCAGGCACTGTGTTGACGGGGGTCACGGAGCATTGTGATGACAAAGGCCATAGAGCATTGTGATGAGAGGGGTCATGGAGCATTGTGATGACATGGGCCATGGAGCATTGTGAGGACAAGATTCATGGAGCATTGTGATGACACGGGTATGAAGCATGGTGATGACAACAGACCTGGAGCATTGTGATGACAAGGGCATGGAGCATTGTGATTACAGGAGACTTGGGTCATTGTGATGAAATAGGCAGTGATCATTGTGATTAGAGGGATCATGGAGCATTGTGATGACAAGTGTCATGCAATATTGTGCTGACACAGATCATGGAGCATTTTGATGAGAGTGGCCTTGGAGCACAGTGATGAGAGACGTCATGGGGCATTATGGTGAGAGTGGTCAAGGAGCATTGTGATGAAAGTGTTCATGGAGCAACGCGATTATCGGGACAATGGAGCATTGTGAATACAAAGGCCATGGAACATTGAGATAACAGAGTTCATGGAGCATTGTGATGACAAGGGTCTTGGGAGCTACTGATGACACGTTTCATACAGCATTGAGATGACAAGGGCCAAGGCGAATTGTGATGATACGTGTCATGGGGCATTGTGATGACATTGGTCATCTTGCATTGTGATGAGAGTGGTCATGTAGAATTTTGATTAAAGGTATCATGGAGCACTGTGATGACAAAGGCCAAGGAACATTGTGATGACAAGAGTATGGAGCATTGTGATTACAGGGACCATGGAGCATTGTGATGACAACGGCATGGAGCACTGTGATGACATTGGTCATTGAGCTTTGTGATTACAAAGACCATGAGGCATTGTGATGACAGGGGCCTTGGAGCATTGTGATGACAATGGTCATCAAGCATTGTGATGACAGGGGTCATAGAGCATTGTTATGAGAAAGACCATGGAGCATGGTGATGACAGAGGCCATGGAACATTGTGATGACCAGGCCATGTACCATTGTGATGACAAGGGCAGGGAACCTTGTGGTGACCGGGGTCATGGAGCATTTTGATGACAACTTTCATGGAACGTTGTGATGACAGGGGTCATGGAGCATTGTGATGAAAGTTGTCCTGGAGCATTGTGATGACAGCGGTCACAGAGAATTGGGATGAAATGTATCATGCAACATTGTGATGACAACGGTCAAGGATCATTTTGATGACAGGGGTCATGGAACATTCTGATAACAAGGTTCATAAAGCATTTTGATGACAGGGGTCATGGAGCATTGTGTTGACACGAGCATGGAGCATTGTAATGATAGGATATCTGGAGCATTGTGATGAAAAGGGGATGGAGCATTTTGATGACAGGGTCCAAGGAGAATTGTGCTGACAATGGCATGGAGCATTGTGATGAAAAGGGTACTGGAGCACTGTGAGGAAAGGAATCATGGATCATTGTGATGACAGGGGTCATGGAGCTTTGTGATGACAAGGGACATGGAGCATTGTGATGACAGCTGTATTGGAGCATTGTGATGAAAATATTAATGGATCATTGTGATGACATGTGTCCTGGAACACTGTGATGACACGGTTCATCGAGTATTGTGATGACAAGGGTCATAGCGAATTGTGATAACAGGTGTCATGGGGCATTGTGATGACATTGATCATCTAGGAATTGTGATGAAAGGTATCATGGAGCACTGTGATGACTGGGGGCATGAAGCATTGTTATGAAAATTGTCCTGGATTATTGTGATGACAGCAGTCATGGAGAATTGGGATGACAGGGATTATGCAGCATTGTGTTGACATGGGTATGGACTATTGTGATGACAATGGTCATGGAGCAATGTGATGAAAGTTTTCATGGAATATCGTGATGAAAAGTGCCTGGGAGCATTGTGACGATAAAGGCCATGGAGCATTGTGATGACAAGTGTCATGGAGCATTGTAATGAAAGCTTTCATTGTGCACTGTGATGACAAGGGGGATGGAGTATTGTGATGAAATTGGTCCTGGAACATTGTGATAACAAAAGCCATGGAGCATTGTGATGACAGGCATCATGGAGAATTGTGAAGAAAGGGGCCATGGGGAATTGTAATGACAATAGAGAAATGTGATGAAAATGGTCAGCGAGCATAGTGATTAAAGTGGTCATTGAGAATTGTGATGAAAAGTGACATAGAGCATTGTGATGACAAAGGTCATGGAGAACTGTGATGACCAGGGTCATGTAGCATTGTGATGACACGTTCATGGAACATTGTGATGACAAGAATTCTGGAGCATTGTGATGACAAGGGCCATGGAGCATTGTGATGCCACGGTCATGGAACATTGTGATGACAAAATTCTGGAGCTTTGTGAGGAAAAAGGCATGGAGCATTGTGATTATAGGGGACATGGAGCGTTTTGATGACATGGGCAGGGAACACTGTGATGACAGGTGTTATGGAGCAATGGGATGACAAGTGTCATGGAGCACTGTGATGAGAGGGGCCTTGGAGAATTGTGATGACAGGCGTCATGAGGCATTGAGATGGCAGTGGTCATGGAGCATTATGATGAAAGGTGTTATGGAGCACTGTGATTACAGGGGCCATGGAGCATTGTGAATACAAAGGCCATGGAGCATTGAGATGACAGTGGTCATGGAGCATTGTGATGAAAGTGGTAATGGATCATTGTGATGACAAGTGTCCTGGGACCCTGTGATGACATGGTTCATGGAGCATTGTGATGACAATGGTCATGGCGAATTGTGATGACAATGTCATGGGGCATTGTGATGGCAGTGGTCATCTAGAAATGTGATTAAAGTTATTATGGAGCACAGGAATGAGAGGGGCCGTGGAGCATTGTGATGACAAGTCTCATGGAGCATTGTGATGACAGGTGTCATGGAGCATCGTGATGACAAATGCCATTGAGAATTGTGATCAGAGGTGACATTGGGCATTGTGATGAAAGGGGTCATGGAGTACTGGGAGTACAGGGGCCATGGAGCCTTGTGATAACAAGTGACATGGAGAATAGTGATGACAGGCATCATAGAGCATTGTGATGACAAGTGCCATTTAGCATTTTGATGACAGGGGTCATCAGGCACTGTGTTGACGGGGGTCACGGAGCATTGTGATGACAAAGGCCATAGAGCATTGTGATGAGAGGGGTCATGGAGCATTGTGATGACATGGGCCATGGAGCATTGTGAGGACAAGATTCATGGAGCATTGTGATGACACGGGTATGAAGCATGGTGATGACAACAGACCTGGAGCATTGTGATGACAAGGGCATGGAGCATTGTGATTACAGGAGACTTGGGTCATTGTGATGAAATAGGCAGTGATCATTGTGATTAGAGGGATCATGGAGCATTGTGATGACAAGTGTCATGCAATATTGTGCTGACACAGATCATGGAGCATTTTGATGAGAGTGGCCTTGGAGCACAGTGATGAGAGACGTCATGGGGCATTATGGTGAGAGTGGTCAAGGAGCATTGTGATGAAAGTGTTCATGGAGCAACGCGATTATCGGGACAATGGAGCATTGTGAATACAAAGGCCATGGAACATTGAGATAACAGAGTTCATGGAGCATTGTGATGACAAGGGTCTTGGGAGCTACTGATGACACGTTTCATACAGCATTGAGATGACAAGGGCCAAGGCGAATTGTGATGACACGTGTCATGGGGCATTGTGATGACATTGGTCATCTTGCATTGTGATGAGAGTGGTCATGTAGAATTTTGATTAAAGGTATCATGGAGCACTGTGATGACAAAGGCCAAGGAACATTGTGATGACAAGAGTATGGAGCATTGTGATTACAGGGACCATGGAGCATTGTGATGACAACGGCATGGAGCACTGTGATGACATTGGTCATTGAGCATTGTGATTACAAAGACCATGAGGCATTGTGATGACAGGGGCCTTGGAGCATTGTGATGACAATGGTCATCAAGCATTGTGATGACAGGGGTCATAGAGCATTGTGATGAGAAAGACCATGGAGCATGGTGATGACAGAGGCCATGGAACATTGTGATGACCAGGCCATGTACCATTGTGATGACAAGGGCAGGGAACCTTCTGGTGACCGAGGTCATGGAGCATTTTGATGACAACTTTCATGGAACGTTGTGATGACAGGGGTCATGGAGCATTGTGATGAAAGTTGTCCTGGAGCATTGTGATGACAGCGGTCACAGAGAATTGGGATGAAAGGTATCATGCAGCATTGTGATGACAATGGTCATGGATCATTTTGATGACAGGGGTCATGGAACATTCTGATAACAAGGTTCCTAAAGCATTTTGATGACAGGGGTCATGGAGCATTGTGTTGACACGAGCATGGAGCATTGTAATGATAGGATATCTGGAGCATTGTGATGAAAAGGGGATGGAGCATTTTGATGACAGGGTCCAAGGAGAATTGTGCTGACAATGGCATGGAGCATTGTGATGAAAAGGGTACTGGAGCACTGTGAGGAAAGGAATCATGGATCATTGTGATGACAGGGGTCATGGAGCTTTGTGATGACAAGGGTCATGGAGCATTGTGATGACACGGTGAAGGAACATTGCGATGACAAGAATTCTGGAGCATTGTGATGAAAGGGCATGGTGCATTGTGATGAAAGGTGACAAGGAGCATTGTGACGATATGGGCAGAGAACTTTTTGATGACAGGGGTCATGGAGCATTGTGATAAAAAGTGTCATGGAACATTGTACTGACAGGGATCATGGAGCTTTTTGGTAAGAGAGGTCTTGGAGATTTGTGAAGGCAGGCGTCATGGGGCATTGTGATGACAGCGGTCTTGGAGCATTGGGATGAAAGGGGTCATGGAGCTCTGTGATTACAGGGGCCATGGAGCATTGTGAATACAAAGGCCATGGAGCATTGAGATGACAGGGTTCATGGAGCATTGTGATGAAAGTGATCATGGATCATTGTGATGACAAGTGTCCTGGAACCTTGTGATGACACAGTTCATGGAGCATTGTGATGACAAGGACCATGGCGAATTGTGGTATCATCTGTCATGGGGCATTGTGATGACAGTGGTCATGTAGAATTGTATTGAAAGGTAACATGGAGCACTGTGATGACAGGGGCCATGGAATATTGTGATGACAAAGGCCATGGAGCATTGTGATGACAAGTGTCATGGGGCATTTTGATGACATTGGCATGGAGCATTATGATGACAAGAGTTCTGGAGCATTTTGATGACCAGGGCATGGAGCATTGTGATGAAAGTTGTCCTGGAGCATTGTGATGACAGCGGTCACAGAGGATTGGGATGAAAGGTATCATGCAGCATTGCGATGACAACGGTCAGGGATCATTTTGATGACAGGGGTCATGGAATATTCTGATAACAAGTTTCATCAAGCATTTTGATGACAGGGGTCATGGAGCATTGTGTTGACACGGGCATGGAGCATGGTAATGATAGGATATCTGGAGCATTGTGATGAAAAGGGGATGGAGCATTTTGATGACAGGCTCCAAGGAGCATTGTGCTGACAATGGCATGGAGCATTGTGATGAAAGGTGACAAGTAGCATTGTGATGATATGGGCAGAGAACTTTGTGATGACAGGGGTCATGGAGCATTGTGATGAAAAGTGTCATGGAACATTGTACTGACAGGGATCATGGAGCTTTTTGGTAAGGGAGCCCTTGGAGATTGGTGGTGGCAGGCGTCATGGGGCATTGTGATGACAGCGGTCTTGGAGCATTGTGATGAAAGGGGTCATGGAGCACTGTGATTACAGGGGCCATGGAGCATTGTGAATACAAAGGCTATGGAGCATTGAGATGACAGGGTTCATGGAGCATTGTGATGAAAGTGATCATGGATCATTGTGATGACAAGTGTCCTGAAACCTTGTGATGACACGGTTCATGGAGCATTGTTATGACAAGGACCATGGCGAATTGTGATGACATCTGAAATGGGGCATTGTGATGACAGTGGTCATGTAGAATTGTGATGAAAGGTATCAAGGAGCACTGTGATGACAGGGGCCATGGAACATTGTGATGACAAAGGCCATGGAGCATTGTGATGACAAGTGTCATGGGACATTTTGATGACATTGGCATGGAACATTATGATGACAAGAGTTCTGGAGAATTTTGATGACAAGGGCATGGAGCATTGTGATGACAGGGCCCATGGAGCATTGTGACGAAGAGGGCAGGGAACATTGGGATGACTGGGTTCATGGAGCCTTGTGATGAAAGGGGCCATGGAGCACTGAGATGACAGGCGTCTTGAGGTATGGTGATGACAGTGGTCATGGAGCATTGTGATGAAAGAGATCATGGAGCAATATGATAAGAGGGGACATGGAGCATTGTGATAACAGGTGTATTGGAGCATTGTGATGAAAATATTAATGGATCATTGTGATGACATGTGTCCTGGAACACTGTGATGACACGGTTCATCGAGTATTGTGATGACAAGGGTCATAGCGAATTGTGATAACAGGTGTCATGGGGCATTGTGATGACATTGATCATCTAGGAATTGTGATGAAAGGTATAATGGAGCACTGTGATGACTGGGGGCATGAAGCATTGTTATGAAAATTGTCCTGGATTATTGTGATGACAGCAGTCATGGAGAATTGGGATGACAGGGATTATGCAGCATTGTGTTGACATGGGTATGGACTATTGTGATGACAATGGTCATGGAGCAATGTGATGAAAGTTTTCATGGAATATCGTGATGAAAAGTGCCTGGGAGCATTGAGACGATAAAGGCCATGGAGCATTGTGATGACAAGTGTCATGGAGCATTGTAATGAAAGCTTTCATTGTGCACTGTGATGACAAGGGGGATGGAGTATTGTGATGAAATTGGTCCTGGAACATTGTGATAACAAAAGCCATGGAGCATTGTGATGACAGGCATCATGGAGAATTGTGAAGAAAGGGGCCATGGGGAATTGTAATGACAATAGAGAAATGTGATGAAAATGGTCAGCGAGCATAGTGATTAAAGTGGTCATTGAGAATTGTGATGAAAAGTGACATAGAGCATTGTGATGACAAAGGTCATGGAGAACTGTGATGACCAGGGTCATGTAGCATTGTGATGACACGTTCATGGAACATTGTGATGACAAGAATTCTGGAGCATTGTGATGACAAGGGCCATGGAGCATTGTGATGCCACGGTCATGGAACATTGTGATGACAAAATTCTGGAGCTTTGTGAGGAAAAAGGCATGGAGCTTTGTGATTATAGGGGACATGGAGCATTTTGATGACATGGGCAGGGAACACTGTGATGACAGGTGTTATGGAGCAATGGGATGACAAGTGTCATGGAGCACTGTGATGAGAGGGGCCTTGGAGAATTGTGATGACAGGCGTCATGAGGCATTGAGATGGCAGTGGTCATGGAGCATTATGATGAAAGGTGTTATGGAGCACTGTGATTACAGGGGCCATGGAGCATTGTGAATACAAAGGCCATGGAGCATTGAGATGACAGTGGTCATGGAGCATTGTGATGAAAGTGGTAATGGATCATTGTGATGACAAGTGTCCTGGGACCCTGTGATGACATGGTTCATGGAGCATTGTGATGACAATGGTCATGGCGAATTGTGATGACAATGTCATGGGGCATTGTGATGGCAGTGGTCATCTAGAAATGTGATTAAAGTTATTATGGAGCACAGGAATGAGAGGGGCCATGGAGCATTGTGATGACAAGTCTCATGGAGCATTGTGATGACAGGTGTCATGGAGCATCGTGATGACAAATGCCATTGAGAATTGTGATCAGAGGTGACATTGGGCATTGTGATGAAAGGGGTCATGGAGTACTGGGAGTACAGGGGCCATGGAGCCTTGTGATAACAAGTGACATGGAGAATAGTGATGACAGGCATCATAGAGCATTGTGATGACAAGTGCCATTTAGCATTTTGATGACAGGGGTCATCAGGCACTGTGTTGACGGGGGTCACGGAGCATTGTGATGACAAAGGCCATAGAGCATTGTGATGAGAGGGGTCATGGAGCATTGTGATGACATGGGCCATGGAGCATTGTGAGGACAAGATTCATGGAGCATTGTGATGACACGGGTATGAAGCATGGTGATGACAACAGACCTGGAGCATTGTGATGACAAGGGCATGGAGCATTGTGATTACAGGAGACTTGGGTCATTGTGATGAAATAGGCAGTGATCATTGTGATTAGAGGGATCATGGAGCATTGTGATGACAAGTGTCATGCAATATTGTGCTGACACAGATCATGGAGCATTTTGATGAGAGTGGCCTTGGAGCACAGTGATGAGAGACGTCATGGGGCATTATGGTGAGAGTGGTCAAGGAGCATTGTGATGAAAGTGTTCATGGAGCAACGCGATTATCGGGACAATGGAGCATTGTGAATACAAAGGCCATGGAACATTGAGATAACAGAGTTCATGGAGCATTGTGATGACAAGGGTCTTGGGAGCTACTGATGACACGTTTCATACAGCATTGAGATGACAAGGGCCAAGGCGAATTGTGATGATACGTGTCATGGGGCATTGTGATGACATTGGTCATCTTGCATTGTGATGAGAGTGGTCATGTAGAATTTTGATTAAAGGTATCATGGAGCACTGTGATGACAAAGGCCAAGGAACATTGTGATGACAAGAGTATGGAGCATTGTGATTACAGGGACCATGGAGCATTGTGATGACAACGGCATGGAGCACTGTGATGACATTGGTCATTGAGCTTTGTGATTACAAAGACCATGAGGCATTGTGATGACAGGGGCCTTGGAGCATTGTGATGACAATGGTCATCAAGCATTGTGATGACAGGGGTCATAGAGCATTGTTATGAGAAAGACCATGGAGCATGGTGATGACAGAGGCCATGGAACATTGTGATGACCAGGCCATGTACCATTGTGATGACAAGGGCAGGGAACCTTGTGGTGACCGGGGTCATGGAGCATTTTGATGACAACTTTCATGGAACGTTGTGATGACAGGGGTCATGGAGCATTGTGATGACAGCGGTCACAGAGAATTGGGATGAAATGTATCATGCAACATTGTGATGACAACGGTCAAGGATCATTTTGATGACAGGGGTCATGGAACATTCTGATAACAAGGTTCATAAAGCATTTTGATGACAGGGGTCATGGAGCATTGTGTTGACACGAGCATGGAGCATTGTAATGATAGGATATCTGGAGCATTGTGATGAAAAGGGGATGGAGCATTTTGATGACAGGCTCCAAGGAGCATTGTGCTGACAATGGCATGGAGCATTGTGATGAAAGGTGACAAGTAGCATTGTGATGATATGGGCAGAGAACTTTGTGATGACAGGGGTCATGGAGCATTGTGATGAAAAGTGTCATGGAACATTGTACTGACAGGGATCATGGAGCTTTTTGGTAAGGGAGCCCTTGGAGATTGGTGGTGGCAGGCGTCATGGGGCATTGTGATGACAGCGGTCTTGGAGCATTGTGATGAAAGGGGTCATGGAGCACTTTGATTACAGGGGCCATGGAGCATTGTGAATACAAAGGCTATGGAGCATTGAGATGACAGGGTTCATGGAGCATTGTGATGAAAGTGATCATGGATCATTGTGATGACAAGTGTCCTGAAACCTTGTGATGACACGGTTCATGGAGCATTGTTATGACAAGGACCATGGCGAATTGTGATGACATCTGAAATGGGGCATTGTGATGACAGTGGTCATGTAGAATTGTGATGAAAGGTATCAAGGAGCACTGTGATGACAGGGGCCATGGAACATTGTGATGACAAAGGCCATGGAGCATTGTGATGACAAGTGTCATGGGACATTTTGATGACATTGGCATGGAACATTATGATGACAAGAGTTCTGGAGAATTTTGATGACAAGGGCATGGAGCATTGTGATGACAGGGCCCATGGAGCATTGTGACGAAGAGGGCAGGGAACATTGGGATGACTGGGTTCATGGAGCCTTGTGATGAAAGGGGCCATGGAGCACTGAGATGACAGGCGTCTTGAGGTATGGTGATGACAGTGGTCATGGAGCATTGTGATGAAAGAGATCATGGAGCAATATGATAAGAGGGGACATGGAGCATTGTGATGACAGGTGTATTGGAGCATTGTGATGAAAATATTAATGGATCATTGTGATGACATGTGTCCTGGAACACTGTGATGACACGGTTCATCGAGTATTGTGATGACAAGGGTCATAGCGAATTGTGATAACAGGTGTCATGGGGCATTGTGATGACATTGATCATCTAGGAATTGTGATGGAAGGTATCATGGAGCACTGTGATGACTGGGGGCATGAAGCATTGTTATGAAAATTGTCCTGGATTATTGTGATGACAGCAGTCATGGAGAATTGGGATGACAGGGATTATGCAGCATTGTGTTGACATGGGTATGGACTATTGTGATGACAATGGTCATGGAGCAATGTGATGAACGTTTTCATGGAATATCGTGATGAAAAGTGCCTGGGAGCATTGTGACGATAAAGGCCATGGAGCATTGTGATGACAAGTGTCATGGAGCATTGTAATGAAAGCTTTCATTGTGCACTGTGATGACAAGGGGGATGGAGTATTGTGATGAAACTGGTCCTGGAACATTGTGATAACAAAAGCCATGGAGCATTGTGATGACAGGCATCATGGAGAATTGTGAAGAAAGGGGCCATGGGGAATTGTAATGACAATAGAGAAATGTGATGAAAATGGTCAGCGAGCATAGTGATTAAAGTGGTCATTGAGAATTGTGATGAAAAGTGACATAGAGCATTGTGATGACAAAGGTCATGGAGAACTGTGATGACCAGGGTCATGTAGCATTGTGATGACACGTTCATGGAACATTGTGATGACAAGAATTCTGGAGCATTGTGATGACAAGGGCCATGGAGCATTGTGATGCCACGGTCATGGAACATTGTGATGACAAAATTCTGGAGCTTTGTGAGGAAAAAGGCATGGAGCTTTGTGATTATAGGGGACATGGAGCATTTTGATGACATGGGCAGGGAACACTGTGATGACAGATGTTATGGAGCAATGGGATGACAAGTGTCATGGAGCACTGTGATGAGAGGGGCCTTGGAGAATTGTGATGACAGGCGTCATGAGGCATTGAGATGGCAGTGGTCATGGAGCATTATGATGAAAGGTGTTATGGAGCACTGTGATTACAGGGGCCATGGAGCATTGTGAATACAAAGGCCATGGAGCATTGAGATGACAGTGGTCATGGAGCATTGTGATGAAAGTGGTAATGGATCATTGTGATGACAAGTGTCCTGGGACCCTGTGATGACATGGTTCATGGAGCATTGTGATGACAATGGTCATGGCGAATTGTGATGACAATGTCATGGGGCATTGTGATGGCAGTGGTCATCTAGAAATGTGATTAAAGTTATTATGGAGCACAGGAATGAGAGGGGCCATGGAGCATTGTGATGACAAGTCTCATGGAGCATTGTGATGACAGGTGTCATGGAGCATCGTGATGACAAATGCCATTGAGAATTGTGATCAGAGGTGACATTGGCATTGTGATGAAAGGGGTCATGGAGTACTGGGAGTACAGGGGCCATGGAGCCTTGTGATAACAAGTGACATGGAGAATAGTGATGACAGGCATCATAGAGCATTGTGATGACAAGTGCCATTTAGCATTTTGATGACAGGGGTCATCAGGCACTGTGTTGACGGGGGTCATGGAGCATTGTGATGACAAAGGCCATAGAGCATTGTGATGAGAGGGGTCATGGAGCATTGTGATGACATGGGCCATGGAGCATTGTGAGGACAAGATTCATGGAGCATTGTGATGACACGGGTATGAAGCATGGTGATGACAACAGACCTGGAGCATTGTGATGACAAGGGCATGGAGCATTGTGATTACAGGAGACTTGGGTCATTGTGATGAAATAGGCAGTGATCATTGTGATTAGAGGGATCATGGAGCATTGTGATGACAAGTGTCATGCAATATTGTGCTGACACAGATCATGGAGCATTTTGATGAGAGTGGCCTTGGAGCACAGTGATGAGAGACGTCATGGGGCATTATGGTGAGAGTGGTCAAGGAGCATTGTGATGAAAGTGTTCATGGAGCAACGCGATTATCGGGACAATGGAGCATTGTGAATACAAAGGCCATGGAACATTGAGATAACAGAGTTCATGGAGCATTGTGATGACAAGGGTCTTGGGAGCTACTGATGACACGTTTCATACAGCATTGAGATGACAAGGGCCAAGGCGAATTGTGATGATACGTGTCATGGGGCATTGTGATGACATTGGTCATCTTGCATTGTGATGAGAGTGGTCATGTAGAATTTTGATTAAAGGTATCATGGAGCACTGTGATGACAAAGGCCAAGGAACATTGTGATGACAAGAGTATGGAGCATTGTGATTACAGGGACCATGGAGCATTGTGATGACAACGGCATGGAGCACTGTGATGACATTGGTCATTGAGCTTTGTGATTACAAAGACCATGAGGCATTGTGATGACAGGGGCCTTGGAGCATTGTGATGACAATGGTCATCAAGCATTGTGATGACAGGGGTCATAGAGCATTGTTATGAGAAAGACCATGGAGCATGGTGATGACAGAGGCCATGGAACATTGTGATGACCAGGCCATGTACCATTGTGATGACAAGGGCAGGGAACCTTGTGGTGACCGGGGTCATGGAGCATTTTGATGACAACTTTCATGGAACGTTGTGATGACAGGGGTCATGGAGCATTGTGATGAAAGTTGTCCTGGAGCATTGTGATGACAGCGGTCACAGAGAATTGGGATGAAATGTATCATGCAACATTGTGATGACAACGGTCAAGGATCATTTTGATGACAGGGGTCATGGAACATTCTGATAACAAGGTTCATAAAGCATTTTGATGACAGGGGTCATGGAGCATTGTGTTGACACGAGCATGGAGCATTGTAATGATAGGATATCTGGAGCATTGTGATGAAAAGGGGATGGAGCATTTTGATGACAGGCTCCAAGGAGCATTGTGCTGACAATGGCATGGAGCATAGTGATGAAAGGTGACAAGTAGCATTGTGATGATATGGGCAGAGAACTTTGTGATGAAAGGGGTCATGGAGCATTGTGATGAAAAGTGTCATGGAACATTGTACTGACAGGGATCATGGAGCTTTTTGGTAAGGGAGCCCTTGGAGATTGGTGGTGGCAGGCGTCATGGGGCATTGTGATGACAGCGGTCTTGGAGCATTGTGATGAAAGGGGTCATGGAGCACTGTGATTACAGGGGCCATGGAGCATTGTGAATACAAAGGCTATGGAGCATTGAGATGACAGGGTTCATGGAGCATTGTGATGAAAGTGATCATGGATCATTGTGATGACAAGTGTCCTGAAACCTTGTGATGACACGGTTCATGGAGCATTGTTATGACAAGGACCATGGCGAATTGTGATGACATCTGAAATGGGGCATTGTGATGACAGTGGTCATGTAGAATTGTGATGAAAGGTATCAAGGAGCACTGTGATGACAGGGGCCATGGAACATTGTGATGACAAAGGCCATGGAGCATTGTGATGACAAGTGTCATGGGACATTTTGATGACATTGGCATGGAACATTATGATGACAAGAGTTCTGGAGAATTTTGATGACAAGGGCATGGAGCATTGTGATGACAGGGCCCATGGAGCATTGTGACGAAGAGGGCAGGGAACATTGGGATGACTGGGTTCATGGAGCCTTGTGATGAAAGGGGCCATGGAGCACTGAGATGACAGGCGTCTTGAGGTATGGTGATGACAGTGGTCATGGAGCATTGTGATGAAAGAGATCATGGAGCAATATGATAAGAGGGGACATGGAGCATTGTGATGACAGGTGTATTGGAGCATTGTGATGAAAATATTAATGGATCATTGTGATGACATGTGTCCTGGAACACTGTGATGACACGGTTCATCGAGTATTGTGATGACAAGGGTCATAGCGAATTGTGATAACAGGTGTCATGGGGCATTGTGATGACATTGATCATCTAGGAATTGTGATGAAAGGTATCATGGAGCACTGTGATGACTGGGGGCATGAAGCATTGTTATGAAAATTGTCCTGGATTATTGTGATGACAGCAGTCATGGAGAATTGGGATGACAGGGATTATGCAGCATTGTGTTGACATGGGTATGGACTATTGTGATGACAATGGTCATGGAGCAATGTGATGAAAGTTTTCATGGAATATCGTGATGAAAAGTGCCTGGGAGCATTGTGACGATAAAGGCCATGGAGCATTGTGATGACAAGTGTCATGGAGCATTGTAATGAAAGCTTTCATTGTGCACTGTGATGACAAGGGGGATGGAGTATTGTGATGAAATTGGTCCTGGAACATTGTGATAACAAAAGCCATGGAGCATTGTGATGACAGGCATCATGGAGAATTGTGAAGAAAGGGGCCATGGGGAATTGTAATGACAATAGAGAAATGTGATGAAAATGGTCAGCGAGCATAGTGATTAAAGTGGTCATTGAGAATTGTGATGAAAAGTGACATAGAGCATTGTGATGACAAAGGTCATGGAGAACTGTGATGACCAGGGTCATGTAGCATTGTGATGACACGTTCATGGAACATTGTGATGACAAGAATTCTGGAGCATTGTGATGACAAGGGCCATGGAGCATTGTGATGCCACGGTCATGGAACATTGTGATGACAAAATTCTGGAGCTTTGTGAGGAAAAAGGCATGGAGCATTGTGATTATAGGGGACATGGAGCGTTTTGATGACATGGGCAGGGAACACTGTGATGACAGGTGTTATGGAGCAATGGGATGACAAGTGTCATGGAGCACTGTGATGAGAGGGGCCTTGGAGAATTGTGATGACAGGCGTCATGAGGCATTGAGATGGCAGTGGTCATGGAGCATTATGATGAAAGGTGTTATGGAGCACTGTGATTACAGGGGCCATGGAGCATTGTGAATACAAAGGCCATGGAGCATTGAGATGACAGTGGTCATGGAGCATTGTGATGAAAGTGGTAATGGATCATTGTGATGACAAGTGTCCTGGGACCCTGTGATGACATGGTTCATGGAGCATTGTGATGACAATGGTCATGGCGAATTGTGATGACAATGTCATGGGGCATTGTGATGGCAGTGGTCATCTAGAAATGTGATTAAAGTTATTATGGAGCACAGGAATGAGAGGGGCCGTGGAGCATTGTGATGACAAGTCTCATGGAGCATTGTGATGACAGGTGTCATGGAGCATCGTGATGACAAATGCCATTGAGAATTGTGATCAGAGGTGACATTGGCATTGTGATGAAAGGGGTCATGGAGTACTGGGAGTACAGGGGCCATGGAGCCTTGTGATAACAAGTGACATGGAGAATAGTGATGACAGGCATCATAGAGCATTGTGATGACAAGTGCCATTTAGCATTTTGATGACAGGGGTCATCAGGCACTGTGTTGACGGGGGTCACGGAGCATTGTGATGACAAAGGCCATAGAGCATTGTGATGAGAGGGGTCATGGAGCATTGTGATGACATGGGCCATGGAGCATTGTGAGGACAAGATTCATGGAGCATTGTGATGACACGGGTATGAAGCATGGTGATGACAACAGACCTGGAGCATTGTGATGACAAGGGCATGGAGCATTGTGATTACAGGAGACTTGGGTCATTGTGATGAAATAGGCAGTGATCATTGTGATTAGAGGGATCATGGAGCATTGTGATGACAAGTGTCATGCAATATTGTGCTGACACAGATCATGGAGCATTTTGATGAGAGTGGCCTTGGAGCACAGTGATGAGAGACGTCATGGGGCATTATGGTGAGAGTGGTCAAGGAGCATTGTGATGAAAGTGTTCATGGAGCAACGCGATTATCGGGACAATGGAGCATTGTGAATACAAAGGCCATGGAACATTGAGATAACAGAGTTCATGGAGCATTGTGATGACAAGGGTCTTGGGAGCTACTGATGACACGTTTCATACAGCATTGAGATGACAAGGGCCAAGGCGAATTGTGATGACACGTGTCATGGGGCATTGTGATGACATTGGTCATCTTGCATTGTGATGAGAGTGGTCATGTAGAATTTTGATTAAAGGTATCATGGAGCACTGTGATGACAAAGGCCAAGGAACATTGTGATGACAAGAGTATGGAGCATTGTGATTACAGGGACCATGGAGCATTGTGATGACAACGGCATGGAGCACTGTGATGACATTGGTCATTGAGCATTGTGATTACAAAGACCATGAGGCATTGTGATGACAGGGGCCTTGGAGCATTGTGATGACAATGGTCATCAAGCATTGTGATGACAGGGGTCATAGAGCATTGTGATGAGAAAGACCATGGAGCATGGTGATGACAGAGGCCATGGAACATTGTGATGACCAGGCCATGTACCATTGTGATGACAAGGGCAGGGAACCTTCTGGTGACCGAGGTCATGGAGCATTTTGATGACAACTTTCATGGAACGTTGTGATGACAGGGGTCATGGAGCATTGTGATGAAAGTTGTCCTGGAGCATTGTGATGACAGCGGTCACAGAGAATTGGGATGAAAGGTATCATGCAGCATTGTGATGACAACGGTCATGGATCATTTTGATGACAGGGGTCATGGAACATTCTGATAACAAGGTTCCTAAAGCATTTTGATGACAGGGGTCATGGAGCATTGTGTTGACACGAGCATGGAGCATTGTAATGATAGGATATCTGGAGCATTGTGATGAAAAGGGGATGGAGCATTTTGATGACAGGGTCCAAGGAGAATTGTGCTGACAATGGCATGGAGCATTGTGATGAAAAGGGTACTGGAGCACTGTGAGGAAAGGAATCATGGATCATTGTGATGACAGGGGTCATGGAGCTTTGTGATGACAAGGGTCATGGAGCATTGTGATGACACGGTGAAGGAACATTGCGATGACAAGAATTCTGGAGCATTGTGATGAAAGGGCATGGTGCATTGTGATGAAAGGTGACAAGGAGCATTGTGACGATATGGGCAGAGAACTTTTTGATGACAGGGGTCATGGAGCATTGTGATAAAAAGTGTCATGGAACATTGTACTGACAGGGATCATGGAGCTTTTTGGTAAGAGAGGTCTTGGAGATTTGTGAAGGCAGGCGTCATGGGGCATTGTGATGACAGCGGTCTTGGAGCATTGGGATGAAAGGGGTCATGGAGCTCTGTGATTACAGGGGCCATGGAGCATTGTGAATACAAAGGCCATGGAGCATTGAGATGACAGGGTTCATGGAGCATTGTGATGAAAGTGATCATGGATCATTGTGATGACAAGTGTCCTGGAACCTTGTGATGACACAGTTCATGGAGCATTGTGATGACAAGGACCATGGCGAATTGTGGTATCATCTGTCATGGGGCATTGTGATGACAGTGGTCATGTAGAATTGTATTGAAAGGTAACATGGAGCACTGTGATGACAGGGGCCATGGAATATTGTGATGACAAAGGCCATGGAGCATTGTGATGACAAGTGTCATGGGGCATTTTGATGACATTGGCATGGAGCATTATGATGACAAGAGTTCTGGAGCATTTTGATGACCAGGGCATGGAGCATTGTGATGAAAGTTGTCCTGGAGCATTGTGATGACAGCGGTCACAGAGGATTGGGATGAAAGGTATCATGCAGCATTGCGATGACAACGGTCAGGGATCATTTTGATGACAGGGGTCATGGAATATTCTGATAACAAGTTTCATCAAGCATTTTGATGACAGGGGTCATGGAGCATTGTGTTGACACGGGCATGGAGCATGGTAATGATAGGATATCTGGAGCATTGTGATGAAAAGGGGATGGAGCATTTTGATGACAGGCTCCAAGGAGCATTGTGCTGACAATGGCATGGAGCATTGTGATGAAAGGTGACAAGTAGCATTGTGATGATATGGGCAGAGAACTTTGTGATGACAGGGGTCATGGAGCATTGTGATGAAAAGTGTCATGGAACATTGTACTGACAGGGATCATGGAGCTTTTTGGTAAGGGAGCCCTTGGAGATTGTTGGTGGCAGGCGTCATGGGGCATTGTGATGACAGCGGTCTTGGAGCATTGTGATGAAAGGGGTCATGGAGCACTGTGATTACAGGGGCCATGGAGCATTGTGAATACAAAGGCTATGGAGCATTGAGATGACAGGGTTCATGGAGCATTGTGATGAAAGTGATCATGGATCATTGTGATGACAAGTGTCCTGAAACCTTGTGATGACACGGTTCATGGAGCATTGTTATGACAAGGACCATGGCGAATTGTGATGACATCTGAAATGGGGCATTGTGATGACAGTGGTCATGTAGAATTGTGATGAAAGGTATCAAGGAGCACTGTGATGACAGGGGCCATGGAACATTGTGATGACAAAGGCCATGGAGCATTGTGATGACAAGTGTCATGGGACATTTTGATGACATTGGCATGGAACATTATGATGACAAGAGTTCTGGAGAATTTTGATGACAAGGGCATGGAGCATTGTGATGACAGGGCCCATGGAGCATTGTGACGAAGAGGGCAGGGAACATTGGGATGACTGGGTTCATGGAGCCTTGTGATGAAAGGGGCCATGGAGCACTGAGATGACAGGCGTCTTGAGGTATGGTGATGACAGTGGTCATGGAGCATTGTGATGAAAGAGATCATGGAGCAATATGATAAGAGGGGACATGGAGCATTGTGATGACAGGTGTATTGGAGCATTGTGATGAAAATATTAATGGATCATTGTGATGACATGTGTCCTGGAACACTGTGATGACACGGTTCATCGAGTATTGTGATGACAAGGGTCATAGCGAATTGTGATAACAGGTGTCATGGGGCATTGTGATGACATTGATCATCTAGGAATTGTGATGAAAGGTATCATGGAGCACTGTGATGACTGGGGGCATGAAGCATTGTTATGAAAATTGTCCTGGATTATTGTGATGACAGCAGTCATGGAGAATTGGGATGACAGGGATTATGCAGCATTGTGTTGACATGGGTATGGACTATTGTGATGACAATGGTCATGGAGCAATGTGATGAAAGTTTTCATGGAATATCGTGATGAAAAGTGCCTGGGAGCATTGAGACGATAAAGGCCATGGAGCATTGTGATGACAAGTGTCATGGAGCATTGTAATGAAAGCTTTCATTGTGCACTGTGATGACAAGGGGGATGGAGTATTGTGATGAAATTGGTCCTGGAACATTGTGATAACAAAAGCCATGGAGCATTGTGATGACAGGCATCATGGAGAATTGTGAAGAAAGGGGCCATGGGGAATTGTAATGACAATAGAGAAATGTGATGAAAATGGTCAGCGAGCATAGTGATTAAAGTGGTCATTGAGAATTGTGATGAAAAGTGACATAGAGCATTGTGATGACAAAGGTCATGGAGAACTGTGATGACCAGGGTCATGTAGCATTGTGATGACACGTTCATGGAACATTGTGATGACAAGAATTCTGGAGCATTGTGATGACAAGGGCCATGGAGCATTGTGATGCCACGGTCATGGAACATTGTGATGACAAAATTCTGGAGCTTTGTGAGGAAAAAGGCATGGAGCTTTGTGATTATAGGGGACATGGAGCATTTTGATGACATGGGCAGGGAACACTGTGATGACAGGTGTTATGGAGCAATGGGATGACAAGTGTCATGGAGCACTGTGATGAGAGGGGCCTTGGAGAATTGTGATGACAGGCGTCATGAGGCATTGAGATGGCAGTGGTCATGGAGCATTATGATGAAAGGTGTTATGGAGCACTGTGATTACAGGGGCCATGGAGCATTGTGAATACAAAGGCCATGGAGCATTGAGATGACAGTGGTCATGGAGCATTGTGATGAAAGTGGTAATGGATCATTGTGATGACAAGTGTCCTGGGACCCTGTGATGACATGGTTCATGGAGCATTGTGATGACAATGGTCATGGCGAATTGTGATGACAATGTCATGGGGCATTGTGATGGCAGTGGTCATCTAGAAATGTGATTAAAGTTATTATGGAGCACAGGAATGAGAGGGGCCATGGAGCATTGTGATGACAAGTCTCATGGAGCATTGTGATGACAGGTGTCATGGAGCATCGTGATGACAAATGCCATTGAGAATTGTGATCAGAGGTGACATTGGGCATTGTGATGAAAGGGGTCATGGAGTACTGGGAGTACAGGGGCCATGGAGCCTTGTGATAACAAGTGACATGGAGAATAGTGATGACAGGCATCATAGAGCATTGTGATGACAAGTGCCATTTAGCATTTTGATGACAGGGGTCATCAGGCACTGTGTTGACGGGGGTCACGGAGCATTGTGATGACAAAGGCCATAGAGCATTGTGATGAGAGGGGTCATGGAGCATTGTGATGACATGGGCCATGGAGCATTGTGAGGACAAGATTCATGGAGCATTGTGATGACACGGGTATGAAGCATGGTGATGACAACAGACCTGGAGCATTGTGATGACAAGGGCATGGAGCATTGTGATTACAGGAGACTTGGGTCATTGTGATGAAATAGGCAGTGATCATTGTGATTAGAGGGATCATGGAGCATTGTGATGACAAGTGTCATGCAATATTGTGCTGACACAGATCATGGAGCATTTTGATGAGAGTGGCCTTGGAGCACAGTGATGAGAGACGTCATGGGGCATTATGGTGAGAGTGGTCAAGTAGCATTGTGATGAAAGTGTTCATGGAGCAACGCGATTATCGGGACAATGGAGCATTGTGAATACAAAGGCCATGGAACATTGAGATAACAGAGTTCATGGAGCATTGTGATGACAAGGGTCTTGGGAGCTACTGATGACACGTTTCATACAGCATTGAGATGACAAGGGCCAAGGCGAATTGTGATGATACGTGTCATGGGGCATTGTGATGACATTGGTCATCTTGCATTGTGATGAGAGTGGTCATGTAGAATTTTGATTAAAGGTATCATGGAGCACTGTGATGACAAAGGCCAAGGAACATTGTGATGACAAGAGTATGGAGCATTGTGATTACAGGGACCATGGAGCATTGTGATGACAACGGCATGGAGCACTGTGATGACATTGGTCATTGAGCTTTGTGATTACAAAGACCATGAGGCATTGTGATGACAGGGGCCTTGGAGCATTGTGATGACAATGGTCATCAAGCATTGTGATGACAGGGGTCATAGAGCATTGTTATGAGAAAGACCATGGAGCATGGTGATGACAGAGGCCATGGAACATTGTGATGACCAGGCCATGTACCATTGTGATGACAAGGGCAGGGAACCTTGTGGTGACCGGGGTCATGGAGCATTTTGATGACAACTTTCATGGAACGTTGTGATGACAGGGGTCATGGAGCATTGTGATGAAAGTTGTCCTGGAGCATTGTGATGACAGCGGTCACAGAGAATTGGGATGAAATGTATCATGCAACATTGTGATGACAACGGTCAAGGATCATTTTGATGACAGGGGTCATGGAACATTCTGATAACAAGGTTCATAAAGCATTTTGATGACAGGGGTCATGGAGCATTGTGTTGACACGAGCATGGAGCATTGTAATGATAGGATATCTGGAGCATTGTGATGAAAAGGGGATGGAGCATTTTGATGACAGGGTCCAAGGAGAATTGTGCTGACAATGGCATGGAGCATTGTGATGAAAAGGGTACTGGAGCACTGTGAGGAAAGGAATCATGGATCATTGTGATGACAGGGGTCATGGAGCTTTGTGATGACAAGGGTCATGGAGCATTGTGATGACACGGTCAAGGAACATTGCGATGACAAGAATTCTGGAGCATTGTGATGAAAGGGCATGGTGCATTGTGATGAAAGGTGACAAGGAGCATTGTGACGATATGGACAGAGAACTTTTTGATGACAGGGGTCATGGAGCATTGTGATGAAAAGTGTCATGGAGCATTGTACTGACAGGGATCATGGAGCTTTTTGGTAAGAGAGGTCTTGGAGATTTGTGAAGGCAGGCGTCATGGGGCATTGTGATGACAGCGGTCTTGGAGCATTGCGATGAAAGGGGTCATGGAGCTCTGTGATTACAGGGGCCATGGAGCATTGTGAATACAAAGGCCATGGAGCATTGAGATGACAGGGTTCATGGAGCATTGTGATGAAAGTGATCATGGATCATTGTGATGACAAGTGTCCTGGAACCTTGTGATGACACAGTTCATGGAGCATTGTGATGACAAGGACCATGGCGAATTGTGGTATCATCTGTCATGGGGCATTGTGATGACAGTGGTCATGTAGAATTGTATTGAAAGGTAACATGGAGCACTGTGATGACAGGGGCCATGGAACATTGTGATGACAAAGGCCATGGAGCATTGTGATGACAAGTGTCATGGGGCATTTTGATGACATTGGCATGGAGCATTATGATGACAAGAGTTCTGGAGCATTTTGATGACCAGGGCATGGAGCATTGTGATGAAAGTTGTCCTGGAGCATTGTGATGACAGCGGTCACAGAGGATTGGGTTGAAAGGTATCATGCAGCATTGCGATGACAACGGTCAGGGATCATTTTGATGACAGGGGTCATAGAACATTCTGATAACAAGTTTCATCAAGCATTTTGATGACAGGGGTCATGGAGCATTGTGTTGACACGGGCATGGAGCATTGTAATGATAGGATATCTGGAGCATTGTGATGAAAAGGGGATGGAGCAGTTTGATGACAGGGTCCAAGGAGCATTGTGCTGACAATGGCATGGGGCATTGTGATGAAAAGGGTACTGGAGCACTCTGAGGAAAGGAATCATGGATCATTTTGATGCCAGGGGTCATGGAGCTTTGTGATGACACGAGTCATGGAGCATTGTGATGACACGGTCAAGGAACATTGTGATGACAAGAAATCTGGAGCATTGTGATGAAAGGGCATGGAGCATTGTGATGAAAGGTGACAAGTAGCATTGTGATGATATGGGCAGAGAACTTTGTGATGACAGGGTTCTTGGAGCATTGTGATGAAAAGTGTCATGGAACATTGTACTGACAGGGATCATGGAGCTTTTTGGTAAGGGAGCCCTTGGAGATTGGTGGTGGCAGGCGTCATGGGGCATTGTGATGACAGCGGTCTTGGAGCATTGTGATGAAAGGGGTCATGGAGCACTGTGATTACAGGGGCCATGGAGCATTGTGAATACAAAGGCTATGGAGCATTGAGATGACAGGGTTCATGGAGCATTGTGATGAAAGTGATCATGGATCATTGTGATGACAAGTGTCCTGAAACCTTGTGATGACACGGTTCATGGAGCATTGTTATGACAAGGACCATGGCGAATTGTGATGACATCTGAAATGGGGCATTGTGATGACAGTGGTCATGTAGAATTGTGATGAAAGGTATCAAGGAGAACTGTGATGACAGGGGCCATGGAACATTGTGATGACAAAGGCCATGGAGCATTGTGATGACAAGTGTCATGGGACATTTTGATGACATTGGCATGGAACATTATGATGACAAGAGTTCTGGAGAATTTTGATGACAAGGGCATGGAGCATTGTGATGACAGGGCCCATGGAGCATTGTGACGAAGAGGGCAGGGAACATTGTGATGACTGGGTTCATGGAGCCTTGTGATGAAAGGGGCCATGGAGCACTGAGATGACAGGCGTCTTGAGGTATGGTGATGACAGTGGTCATGGAGCATTGTGATGAAAGAGATCATGGAGCAATATGATAAGAGGGGACATGGAGCATTGTGATGACAGGTGTATTGGAGCATTGTGATGAAAATATTAATGGATCATTGTGATGACATGTGTCCTGGAACACTGTGATGACACGGTTCATCGAGTATTGTGATGACAAGGGTCATAGCGAATTGTGATAACAGGTGTCATGGGGCATTGTGATGACATTGATCATCTAGGAATTGTGATGGAAGGTATCATGGAGCACTGTGATGACTGGGGGCATGAAGCATTGTTATGAAAATTGTCCTGGATTATTGTGATGACAGCAGTCATGGAGAATTGGGATGACAGGGATTATGCAGCATTGTGTTGACATGGGTATGGACTATTGTGATGACAATGGTCATGGAGCAATGTGATGAACGTTTTCATGGAATATCGTGATGAAAAGTGCCTGGGAGCATTGTGACGATAAAGGCCATGGAGCATTGTGATGACAAGTGTCATGGAGCATTGTAATGAAAGCTTTCATTGTGCACTGTGATGACAAGGGGGATGGAGTATTGTGATGAAACTGGTCCTGGAACATTGTGATAACAAAAGCCATGGAGCATTGTGATGACAGGCATCATGGAGAATTGTGAAGAAAGGGGCCATGGGGAATTGTAATGACAATAGAGAAATGTGATGAAAATGGTCAGCGAGCATAGTGATTAAAGTGGTCATTGAGAATTGTGATGAAAAGTGACATAGAGCATTGTGATGACAAAGGTCATGGAGAACTGTGATGACCAGGGTCATGTAGCATTGTGATGACACGTTCATGGAACATTGTGATGACAAGAATTCTGGAGCATTGTGATGACAAGGGCCATGGAGCATTGTGATGCCACGGTCATGGAACATTGTGATGACAAAATTCTGGAGCTTTGTGAGGAAAAAGGCATGGAGCTTTGTGATTATAGGGGACATGGAGCATTTTGATGACATGGGCAGGGAACACTGTGATGACAGGTGTTATGGAGCAATGGGATGACAAGTGTCATGGAGCACTGTGATGAGAGGGGCCTTGGAGAATTGTGATGACAGGCGTCATGAGGCATTGAGATGGCAGTGGTCATGGAGCATTATGATGAAAGGTGTTATGGAGCACTGTGATTACAGGGGCCATGGAGCATTGTGAATACAAAGGCCATGGAGCATTGAGATGACAGTGGTCATGGAGCATTGTGATGAAAGTGGTAATGGATCATTGTGATGACAAGTGTCCTGGGACCCTGTGATGACATGGTTCATGGAGCATTGTGATGACAATGGTCATGGCGAATTGTGATGACAATGTCATGGGGCATTGTGATGGCAGTGGTCATCTAGAAATGTGATTAAAGTTATTATGGAGCACAGGAATGAGAGGGGCCATGGAGCATTGTGATGACAAGTCTCATGGAGCATTGTGATGACAGGTGTCATGGAGCATCGTGATGACAAATGCCATTGAGAATTGTGATCAGAGGTGACATTGGCATTGTGATGAAAGGGGTCATGGAGTACTGGGAGTACAGGGGCCATGGAGCCTTGTGATAACAAGTGACATGGAGAATAGTGATGACAGGCATCATAGAGCATTGTGATGACAAGTGCCATTTAGCATTTTGATGACAGGGGTCATCAGGCACTGTGTTGACGGGGGTCACGGAGCATTGTGATGACAAAGGCCATAGAGCATTGTGATGAGAGGGGTCATGGAGCATTGTGATGACATGGGCCATGGAGCATTGTGAGGACAAGATTCATGGAGCATTGTGATGACACGGGTATGAAGCATGGTGATGACAACAGACCTGGAGCATTGTGATGACAAGGGCATGGAGCATTGTGATTACAGGAGACTTGGGTCATTGTGATGAAATAGGCAGTGATCATTGTGATTAGAGGGATCATGGAGCATTGTGATGACAAGTGTCATGCAATATTGTGCTGACACAGATCATGGAGCATTTTGATGAGAGTGGCCTTGGAGCACAGTGATGAGAGACGTCATGGGGCATTATGGTGAGAGTGGTCAAGGAGCATTGTGATGAAAGTGTTCATGGAGCAACGCGATTATCGGGACAATGGAGCATTGTGAATACAAAGGCCATGGAACATTGAGATAACAGAGTTCATGGAGCATTGTGATGACAAGGGTCTTGGGAGCTACTGATGACACGTTTCATACAGCATTGAGATGACAAGGGCCAAGGCGAATTGTGATGATACGTGTCATGGGGCATTGTGATGACATTGGTCATCTTGCATTGTGATGAGAGTGGTCATGTAGAATTTTGATTAAAGGTATCATGGAGCACTGTGATGACAAAGGCCAAGGAACATTGTGATGACAAGAGTATGGAGCATTGTGATTACAGGGACCATGGAGCATTGTGATGACAATGGCATGGAGCACTGTGATGACATTGGTCATTGAGCTTTGTGATTACAAAGACCATGAGGCATTGTGATGACAGGGGCCTTGGAGCATTGTGATGACAATGGTCATCAAGCATTGTGATGACAGGGGTCATAGAGCATTGTTATGAGAAAGACCATGGAGCATGGTGATGACAGAGGCCATGGAACATTGTGATGACCAGGCCATGTACCATTGTGATGACAAGGGCAGGGAACCTTGTGGTGACCGGGGTCATGGAGCATTTTGATGACAACTTTCATGGAATGTTGTGATGACAGGGGTCATGGAGCATTGTGATGAAAGTTGTCCTGGAGCATTGTGATGACAGCGGTCACAGAGAATTGGGATGAAATGTATCATGCAACATTGTGATGACAACGGTCAAGGATCATTTTGATGACAGGGGTCATGGAACATTCTGATAACAAGGTTCATAAAGCATTTTGATGACAGGGGTCATGGAGCATTGTGTTGACACGAGCATGGAGCATTGTAATGATAGGATATCTGGAGCATTGTGATGAAAAGGGGATGGAGCATTTTGATGACAGGCTCCAAGGAGCATTGTGCTGACAATGGCATGGAGCATAGTGATGAAAGGTGACAAGTAGCATTGTGATGATATGGGCAGAGAACTTTGTGATGACAGGGGTCATGGAGCATTGTGATGAAAAGTGTCATGGAACATTGTACTGACAGGGATCATGGAGCTTTTTGGTAAGGGAGCCCTTGGAGATTGGTGGTGGCAGGCGTCATGGGGCATTGTGATGACAGCGGTCTTGGAGCATTGTGATGAAAGGGGTCATGGAGCACTGTGATTACAGGGGCCATGGAGCATTGTGAATACAAAGGCTATGGAGCATTGAGATGACAGGGTTCATGGAGCATTGTGATGAAAGTGATCATGGATCATTGTGATGACAAGTGTCCTGAAACCTTGTGATGACACGGTTCATGGAGCATTGTTATGACAAGGACCATGGCGAATTGTGATGACATCTGAAATGGGGCATTGTGATGACAGTGGTCATGTAGAATTGTGATGAAAGGTATCAAGGAGCACTGTGATGACAGGGGCCATGGAACATTGTGATGACAAAGGCCATGGAGCATTGTGATGACAAGTGTCATGGGACATTTTGATGACATTGGCATGGAACATTATGATGACAAGAGTTCTGGAGAATTTTGATGAGAAGGGCATGGAGCATTGTGATGACAGGGCCCATGGAGCATTGTGACGAAGAGGGCAGGGAACATTGGGATGACTGGGTTCATGGAGCCTTGTGATGAAAGGGGCCATGGAGCACTGAGATGACAGGCGTCTTGAGGTATGGTGATGACAGTGGTCATGGAGCATTGTGATGAAAGAGATCATGGAGCAATATGATAAGAGGGGACATGGAGCATTGTGATGACAGGTGTATTGGAGCATTGTGATGAAAATATTAATGGATCATTGTGATGACATGTGTCCTGGAACACTGTGATGACACGGTTCATCGAGTATTGTGATGACAAGGGTCATAGCGAATTGTGATAACAGGTGTCATGGGGCATTGTGATGACATTGATCATCTAGGAATTGTGATGAAAGGTATCATGGAGCACTGTGATGACTGGGGGCATGAAGCATTGTTATGAAAATTGTCCTGGATTATTGTGATGACAGCAGTCATGGAGAATTGGGATGACAGGGATTATGCAGCATTGTGTTGACATGGGTATGGACTATTGTGATGACAATGGTCATGGAGCAATGTGATGAAAGTTTTCATGGAATATCGTGATGAAAAGTGCCTGGGAGCATTGTGACGATAAAGGCCATGGAGCATTGTGATGACAAGTGTCATGGAGCATTGTAATGAAAGCTTTCATTGTGCACTGTGATGACAAGGGGGATGGAGTATTGTGATGAAATTGGTCCTGGAACATTTTGATAACAAAAGCCATGGAGCATTGTGATGACAGGCATCATGGAGAATTGTGAAGAAAGGGGCCATGGGGAATTGTAATGACAATAGAGAAATGTGATGAAAATGGTCAGCGAGCATAGTGATTAAAGTGGTCATTGAGAATTGTGATGAAAAGTGACATAGAGCATTGTGATGACAAAGGTCATGGAGAACTGTGATGACCAGGGTCATGTAGCATTGTGATGACACGTTCATGGAACATTGTGATGACAAGAATTCTGGAGCATTGTGATGACAAGGGCCATGGAGCATTGTGATGCCACGGTCATGGAACATTGTGATGACAAAATTCTGGAGCTTTGTGAGGAAAAAGGCATGGAGCTTTGTGATTATAGGGGACATGGAGCATTTTGATGACATGGACAGGGAACACTGTGATGACAGGTGTTATGGAGCAATGGGATGACAAGTGTCATGGAGCACTGTGATGAGAGGGGCCTTGGAGAATTGTGATGACAGGCGTCATGAGGCATTGAGATGGCAGTGGTCATGGAGCATTATGATGAAAGGTGTTATGGAGCACTGTGATTACAGGGGCCATGGAGCATTGTGAATACAAAGGCCATGGAGCATTGAGATGACAGTGGTCATGGAGTATTGTGATGAAAGTGGTAATGGATCATTGTGATGACAAGTGTCCTGGGACCCTGTGATGACATGGTTCATGGAGCATTGTGATGACAATGGTCATGGCGAATTGTGATGACAATGTCATGGGGCATTGTGATGGCAGTGGTCATCTAGAAATGTGATTAAAGTTATTATGGAGCACAGGAATGAGAGGGGCCATGGAGCATTGTGATGACAAGTCTCATGGAGCATTGTGATGACAGGTGTCATGGAGCATCGTGATGACAAATGCCATTGAGAATTGTGATCAGAGGTGACATTGGCATTGTGATGAAAGGGGTCATGGAGTACTGGGAGTACAGGGGCCATGGAGCCTTGTGATAACAAGTGACATGGAGAATAGTGATGACAGGCATCATAGAGCATTGTGATGACAAGTGCCATTTAGCATTTTGATGACAGGGGTCATCAGGCACTGTGTTGACGGGGGTCACGGAGCATTGTGATGACAAAGGCCATAGAGCATTGTGATGAGAGGGGTCATGGAGCATTGTGATGACATGGGCCATGGAGCATTGTGAGGACAAGATTCATGGAGCATTGTGATGACACGGGTATGAAGCATGGTGATGACAACAGACCTGGAGCATTGTGATGACAAGGGCATGGAGCATTGTGATTACAGGAGACTTGGGTCATTGTGATGAAATAGGCAGTGATCATTGTGATTAGAGGGATCATGGAGCATTGTGATGACAAGTGTCATGCAATATTGTGCTGACACAGATCATGGAGCATTTTGATGAGAGTGGCCTTGGAGCACAGTGATGAGAGACGTCATGGGGCATTATGGTGAGAGTGGTCAAGGAGCATTGTGATGAAAGTGTTCATGGAGCAACGCGATTATCGGGACAATGGAGCATTGTGAATACAAAGGCCATGGAACATTGAGATAACAGAGTTCATGGAGCATTGTGATGACAAGGGTCTTGGGAGCTACTGATGACACGTTTCATACAGCATTGAGATGACAAGGGCCAAGGCGAATTGTGATGATACGTGTCATGGGGCATTGTGATGACATTGGTCATCTTGCATTGTGATGAGAGTGGTCATGTAGAATTTTGATTAAAGGTATCATGGAGCACTGTGATGACAAAGGCCAAGGAACATTGTGATGACAAGAGTATGGAGCATTGTGATTACAGGGACCATGGAGCATTGTGATGACAATGGCATGGAGCACTGTGATGACATTGGTCATTGAGCTTTGTGATTACAAAGACCATGAGGCATTGTGATGACAGGGGCCTTGGAGCATTGTGATGACAATGGTCATCAAGCATTGTGATGACAGGGGTCATAGAGCATTGTTATGAGAAAGACCATGGAGCATGGTGATGACAGAGGCCATGGAACATTGTGATGACCAGGCCATGTACCATTGTGATGACAAGGGCAGGGAACCTTGTGGTGACCGGGGTCATGGAGCATTTTGATGACAACTTTCATGGAATGTTGTGATGACAGGGGTCATGGAGCATTGTGATGAAAGTTGTCCTGGAGCATTGTGATGACAGCGGTCACAGAGAATTGGGATGAAATGTATCATGCAACATTGTGATGACAACGGTCAAGGATCATTTTGATGACAGGGGTCATGGAACATTCTGATAACAAGGTTCATAAAGCATTTTGATGACAGGGGTCATGGAGCATTGTGTTGACACGAGCATGGAGCATTGTAATGATAGGATATCTGGAGCATTGTGATGAAAAGGGGATGGAGCATTTTGATGACAGGCTCCAAGGAGCATTGTGCTGACAATGGCATGGAGCATAGTGATGAAAGGTGACAAGTAGCATTGTGATGATATGGGCAGAGAACTTTGTGATGACAGGGGTCATGGAGCATTGTGATGAAAAGTGTCATGGAACATTGTACTGACAGGGATCATGGAGCTTTTTGGTAAGGGAGCCCTTGGAGATTGGTGGTGGCAGGCGTCATGGGGCATTGTGATGACAGCGGTCTTGGAGCATTGTGATGAAAGGGGTCATGGAGCACTGTGATTACAGGGGCCATGGAGCATTGTGAATACAAAGGCTATGGAGCATTGAGATGACAGGGTTCATGGAGCATTGTGATGAAAGTGATCATGGATCATTGTGATGACAAGTGTCCTGAAACCTTGTGATGACACGGTTCATGGAGCATTGTTATGACAAGGACCATGGCGAATTGTGATGACATCTGAAATGGGGCATTGTGATGACAGTGGTCATGTAGAATTGTGATGAAAGGTATCAAGGAGCACTGTGATGACAGGGGCCATGGAACATTGTGATGACAAAGGCCATGGAGCATTGTGATGACAAGTGTCATGGGACATTTTGATGACATTGGCATGGAACATTATGATGACAAGAGTTCTGGAGAATTTTGATGAGAAGGGCATGGAGCATTGTGATGACAGGGCCCATGGAGCATTGTGACGAAGAGGGCAGGGAACATTGGGATGACTGGGTTCATGGAGCCTTGTGATGAAAGGGGCCATGGAGCACTGAGATGACAGGCGTCTTGAGGTATGGTGATGACAGTGGTCATGGAGCATTGTGATGAAAGAGATCATGGAGCAATATGATAAGAGGGGACATGGAGCATTGTGATGACAGGTGTATTGGAGCATTGTGATGAAAATATTAATGGATCATTGTGATGACATGTGTCCTGGAACACTGTGATGACACGGTTCATCGAGTATTGTGATGACAAGGGTCATAGCGAATTGTGATAACAGGTGTCATGGGGCATTGTGATGACATTGATCATCTAGGAATTGTGATGAAAGGTATCATGGAGCACTGTGATGACTGGGGGCATGAAGCATTGTTATGAAAATTGTCCTGGATTATTGTGATGACAGCAGTCATGGAGAATTGGGATGACAGGGATTATGCAGCATTGTGTTGACATGGGTATGGACTATTGTGATGACAATGGTCATGGAGCAATGTGATGAAAGTTTTCATGGAATATCGTGATGAAAAGTGCCTGGGAGCATTGTGACGATAAAGGCCATGGAGCATTGTGATGACAAGTGTCATGGAGCATTGTAATGAAAGCTTTCATTGTGCACTGTGATGACAAGGGGGATGGAGTATTGTGATGAAATTGGTCCTGGAACATTTTGATAACAAAAGCCATGGAGCATTGTGATGACAGGCATCATGGAGAATTGTGAAGAAAGGGGCCATGGGGAATTGTAATGACAATAGAGAAATGTGATGAAAATGGTCAGCGAGCATAGTGATTAAAGTGGTCATTGAGAATTGTGATGAAAAGTGACATAGAGCATTGTGATGACAAAGGTCATGGAGAACTGTGATGACCAGGGTCATGTAGCATTGTGATGACACGTTCATGGAACATTGTGATGACAAGAATTCTGGAGCATTGTGATGACAAGGGCCATGGAGCATTGTGATGCCACGGTCATGGAACATTGTGATGACAAAATTCTGGAGCTTTGTGAGGAAAAAGGCATGGAGCTTTGTGATTATAGGGGACATGGAGCATTTTGATGACATGGGCAGGGAACACTGTGATGACAGGTGTTATGGAGCAATGGGATGACAAGTGTCATGGAGCACTGTGATGAGAGGGGCCTTGGAGAATTGTGATGACAGGCGTCATGAGGCATTGAGATGGCAGTGGTCATGGAGCATTATGATGAAAGGTGTTATGGAGCACTGTGATTACAGGGGCCATGGAGCATTGTGAATACAAAGGCCATGGAGCATTGAGATGACAGTGGTCATGGAGTATTGTGATGAAAGTGGTAATGGATCATTGTGATGACAAGTGTCCTGGGACCCTGTGATGACATGGTTCATGGAGCATTGTGATGACAATGGTCATGGCGAATTGTGATGACAATGTCATGGGGCATTGTGATGGCAGTGGTCATCTAGAAATGTGATTAAAGTTATTATGGAGCACAGGAATGAGAGGGGCCATGGAGCATTGTGATGACAAGTCTCATGGAGCATTGTGATGACAGGTGTCATGGAGCATCGTGATGACAAATGCCATTGAGAATTGTGATCAGAGGTGACATTGGCATTGTGATGAAAGGGGTCATGGAGTACTGGGAGTACAGGGGCCATGGAGCCTTGTGATAACAAGTGACATGGAGAATAGTGATGACAGGCATCATAGAGCATTGTGATGACAAGTGCCATTTAGCATTTTGATGACAGGGGTCATCAGGCACTGTGTTGACGGGGGTCACGGAGCATTGTGATGACAAAGGCCATAGAGCATTGTGATGAGAGGGGTCATGGAGCATTGTGATGACATGGGCCATGGAGCATTGTGAGGACAAGATTCATGGAGCATTGTGATGACACGGGTATGAAGCATGGTGATGACAACAGACCTGGAGCATTGTGATGACAAGGGCATGGAGCATTGTGATTACAGGAGACTTGGGTCATTGTGATGAAATAGGCAGTGATCATTGTGATTAGAGGGATCATGGAGCATTGTGATGACAAGTGTCATGCAATATTGTGCTGACACAGATCATGGAGCATTTTGATGAGAGTGGCCTTGGAGCACAGTGATGAGAGACGTCATGGGGCATTATGGTGAGAGTGGTCAAGGAGCATTGTGATGAAAGTGTTCATGGAGCAACGCGATTATCGGGACAATGGAGCATTGTGAATACAAAGGCCATGGAACATTGAGATAACAGAGTTCATGGAGCATTGTGATGACAAGGGTCTTGGGAGCTACTGATGACACGTTTCATACAGCATTGAGATGACAAGGGCCAAGGCGAATTGTGATGATACGTGTCATGGGGCATTGTGATGACATTGGTCATCTTGCATTGTGATGAGAGTGGTCATGTAGAATTTTGATTAAAGGTATCATGGAGCACTGTGATGACAAAGGCCAAGGAACATTGTGATGACAAGAGTATGGAGCATTGTGATTACAGGGACCATGGAGCATTGTGATGACAACGGCATGGAGCACTGTGATGACATTGGTCATTGAGCTTTGTGATTACAAAGACCATGAGGCATTGTGATGACAGGGGCCTTGGAGCATTGTGATGACAATGGTCATCAAGCATTGTGATGACAGGGGTCATAGAGCATTGTTATGAGAAAGACCATGGAGCATGGTGATGACAGAGGCCATGGAACATTGTGATGACCAGGCCATGTACCATTGTGATGACAAGGGCAGGGAACCTTGTGGTGACCGGGGTCATGGAGCATTTTGATGACAACTTTCATGGAACGTTGTGATGACAGGGGTCATGGAGCATTGTGATGACAGCGGTCACAGAGAATTGGGATGAAATGTATCATGCAACATTGTGATGACAACGGTCAAGGATCATTTTGATGACAGGGGTCATGGAACATTCTGATAACAAGGTTCATAAAGCATTTTGATGACAGGGGTCATGGAGCATTGTGTTGACACGAGCATGGAGCATTGTAATGATAGGATATCTGGAGCATTGTGATGAAAAGGGGATGGAGCATTTTGATGACAGGCTCCAAGGAGCATTGTGCTGACAATGGCATGGAGCATTGTGATGAAAGGTGACAAGTAGCATTGTGATGATATGGGCAGAGAACTTTGTGATGACAGGGGTCATGGAGCATTGTGATGAAAAGTGTCATGGAACATTGTACTGACAGGGATCATGGAGCTTTTTGGTAAGGGAGCCCTTGGAGATTGGTGGTGGCAGGCGTCATGGGGCATTGTGATGACAGCGGTCTTGGAGCATTGTGATGAAAGGGGTCATGGAGCACTGTGATTACAGGGGCCATGGAGCATTGTGAATACAAAGGCTATGGAGCATTGAGATGACAGGGTTCATGGAGCATTGTGATGAAAGTGATCATGGATCATTGTGATGACAAGTGTCCTGAAACCTTGTGATGACACGGTTCATGGAGCATTGTTATGACAAGGACCATGGCGAATTGTGATGACATCTGAAATGGGGCATTGTGATGACAGTGGTCATGTAGAATTGTGATGAAAGGTATCAAGGAGCACTGTGATGACAGGGGCCATGGAACATTGTGATGACAAAGGCCATGGAGCATTGTGATGACAAGTGTCATGGGACATTTTGATGACATTGGCATGGAACATTATGATGACAAGAGTTCTGGAGAATTTTGATGACAAGGGCATGGAGCATTGTGATGACAGGGCCCATGGAGCATTGTGACGAAGAGGGCAGGGAACATTGTGATGACTGGGTTCATGGAGCCTTGTGATGAAAGGGGCCATGGAGCACTGAGATGACAGGCGTCTTGAGGTATGGTGATGACAGTGGTCATGGAGCATTGTGATGAAAGAGATCATGGAGCAATATGATAAGAGGGGACATGGAGCATTGTGATGACAGGTGTATTGGAGCATTGTGATGAAAATATTAATGGATCATTGTGATGACATGTGTCCTGGAACACTGTGATGACACGGTTCATCGAGTATTGTGATGACAAGGGTCATAGCGAATTGTGATAACAGGTGTCATGGGGCATTGTGATGACATTGATCATCTAGGAATTGTGATGGAAGGTATCATGGAGCACTGTGATGACTGGGGGCATGAAGCATTGTTATGAAAATTGTCCTGGATTATTGTGATGACAGCAGTCATGGAGAATTGGGATGACAGGGATTATGCAGCATTGTGTTGACATGGGTATGGACTATTGTGATGACAATGGTCATGGAGCAATGTGATGAACGTTTTCATGGAATATCGTGATGAAAAGTGCCTGGGAGCATTGTGACGATAAAGGCCATGGAGCATTGTGATGACAAGTGTCATGGAGCATTGTAATGAAAGCTTTCATTGTGCACTGTGATGACAAGGGGGATGGAGTATTGTGATGAAACTGGTCCTGGAACATTGTGATAACAAAAGCCATGGAGCATTGTGATGACAGGCATCATGGAGAATTGTGAAGAAAGGGGCCATGGGGAATTGTAATGACAATAGAGAAATGTGATGAAAATGGTCAGCGAGCATAGTGATTAAAGTGGTCATTGAGAATTGTGATGAAAAGTGACATAGAGCATTGTGATGACAAAGGTCATGGAGAACTGTGATGACCAGGGTCATGTAGCATTGTGATGACACGTTCATGGAACATTGTGATGACAAGAATTCTGGAGCATTGTGATGACAAGGGCCATGGAGCATTGTGATGCCACGGTCATGGAACATTGTGATGACAAAATTCTGGAGCTTTGTGAGGAAAAAGGCATGGAGCTTTGTGATTATAGGGGACATGGAGCATTTTGATGACATGGGCAGGGAACACTGTGATGACAGGTGTTATGGAGCAATGGGATGACAAGTGTCATGGAGCACTGTGATGAGAGGGGCCTTGGAGAATTGTGATGACAGGCGTCATGAGGCATTGAGATGGCAGTGGTCATGGAGCATTATGATGAAAGGTGTTATGGAGCACTGTGATTACAGGGGCCATGGAGCATTGTGAATACAAAGGCCATGGAGCATTGAGATGACAGTGGTCATGGAGCATTGTGATGAAAGTGGTAATGGATCATTGTGATGACAAGTGTCCTGGGACCCTGTGATGACATGGTTCATGGAGCATTGTGATGACAATGGTCATGGCGAATTGTGATGACAATGTCATGGGGCATTGTGATGGCAGTGGTCATCTAGAAATGTGATTAAAGTTATTATGGAGCACAGGAATGAGAGGGGCCATGGAGCATTGTGATGACAAGTCTCATGGAGCATTGTGATGACAGGTGTCATGGAGCATCGTGATGACAAATGCCATTGAGAATTGTGATCAGAGGTGACATTGGCATTGTGATGAAAGGGGTCATGGAGTACTGGGAGTACAGGGGCCATGGAGCCTTGTGATAACAAGTGACATGGAGAATAGTGATGACAGGCATCATAGAGCATTGTGATGACAAGTGCCATTTAGCATTTTGATGACAGGGGTCATCAGGCACTGTGTTGACGGGGGTCACGGAGCATTGTGATGACAAAGGCCATAGAGCATTGTGATGAGAGGGGTCATGGAGCATTGTGATGACATGGGCCATGGAGCATTGTGAGGACAAGATTCATGGAGCATTGTGATGACACGGGTATGAAGCATGGTGATGACAACAGACCTGGAGCATTGTGATGACAAGGGCATGGAGCATTGTGATTACAGGAGACTTGGGTCATTGTGATGAAATAGGCAGTGATCATTGTGATTAGAGGGATCATGGAGCATTGTGATGACAAGTGTCATGCAATATTGTGCTGACACAGATCATGGAGCATTTTGATGAGAGTGGCCTTGGAGCACAGTGATGAGAGACGTCATGGGGCATTATGGTGAGAGTGGTCAAGTAGCATTGTGATGAAAGTGTTCATGGAGCAACGCGATTATCGGGACAATGGAGCATTGTGAATACAAAGGCCATGGAACATTGAGATAACAGAGTTCATGGAGCATTGTGATGACAAGGGTCTTGGGAGCTACTGATGACACGTTTCATACAGCATTGAGATGACAAGGGCCAAGGCGAATTGTGATGATACGTGTCATGGGGCATTGTGATGACATTGGTCATCTTGCATTGTGATGAGAGTGGTCATGTAGAATTTTGATTAAAGGTATCATGGAGCACTGTGATGACAAAGGCCAAGGAACATTGTGATGACAAGAGTATGGAGCATTGTGATTACAGGGACCATGGAGCATTGTGATGACAATGGCATGGAGCACTGTGATGACATTGGTCATTGAGCTTTGTGATTACAAAGACCATGAGGCATTGTGATGACAGGGGCCTTGGAGCATTGTGATGACAATGGTCATCAAGCATTGTGATGACAGGGGTCATAGAGCATTGTTATGAGAAAGACCATGGAGCATGGTGATGACAGAGGCCATGGAACATTGTGATGACCAGGCCATGTACCATTGTGATGACAAGGGCAGGGAACCTTGTGGTGACCGGGGTCATGGAGCATTTTGATGACAACTTTCATGGAATGTTGTGATGACAGGGGTCATGGAGCATTGTGATGAAAGTTGTCCTGGAGCATTGTGATGACAGCGGTCACAGAGAATTGGGATGAAATGTATCATGCAACATTGTGATGACAACGGTCAAGGATCATTTTGATGACAGGGGTCATGGAACATTCTGATAACAAGGTTCATAAAGCATTTTGATGACAGGGGTCATGGAGCATTGTGTTGACACGAGCATGGAGCATTGTAATGATAGGATATCTGGAGCATTGTGATGAAAAGGGGATGGAGCATTTTGATGACAGGCTCCAAGGAGCATTGTGCTGACAATGGCATGGAGCATAGTGATGAAAGGTGACAAGTAGCATTGTGATGATATGGGCAGAGAACTTTGTGATGACAGGGGTCATGGAGCATTGTGATGAAAAGTGTCATGGAACATTGTACTGACAGGGATCATGGAGCTTTTTGGTAAGGGAGCCCTTGGAGATTGGTGGTGGCAGGCGTCATGGGGCATTGTGATGACAGCGGTCTTGGAGCATTGTGATGAAAGGGGTCATGGAGCACTGTGATTACAGGGGCCATGGAGCATTGTGAATACAAAGGCTATGGAGCATTGAGATGACAGGGTTCATGGAGCATTGTGATGAAAGTGATCATGGATCATTGTGATGACAAGTGTCCTGAAACCTTGTGATGACACGGTTCATGGAGCATTGTTATGACAAGGACCATGGCGAATTGTGATGACATCTGAAATGGGGCATTGTGATGACAGTGGTCATGTAGAATTGTGATGAAAGGTATCAAGGAGCACTGTGATGACAGGGGCCATGGAACATTGTGATGACAAAGGCCATGGAGCATTGTGATGACAAGTGTCATGGGACATTTTGATGACATTGGCATGGAACATTATGATGACAAGAGTTCTGGAGAATTTTGATGAGAAGGGCATGGAGCATTGTGATGACAGGGCCCATGGAGCATTGTGACGAAGAGGGCAGGGAACATTGGGATGACTGGGTTCATGGAGCCTTGTGATGAAAGGGGCCATGGAGCACTGAGATGACAGGCGTCTTGAGGTATGGTGATGACAGTGGTCATGGAGCATTGTGATGAAAGAGATCATGGAGCAATATGATAAGAGGGGACATGGAGCATTGTGATGACAGGTGTATTGGAGCATTGTGATGAAAATATTAATGGATCATTGTGATGACATGTGTCCTGGAACACTGTGATGACACGGTTCATCGAGTATTGTGATGACAAGGGTCATAGCGAATTGTGATAACAGGTGTCATGGGGCATTGTGATGACATTGATCATCTAGGAATTGTGATGAAAGGTATCATGGAGCACTGTGATGACTGGGGGCATGAAGCATTGTTATGAAAATTGTCCTGGATTATTGTGATGACAGCAGTCATGGAGAATTGGGATGACAGGGATTATGCAGCATTGTGTTGACATGGGTATGGACTATTGTGATGACAATGGTCATGGAGCAATGTGATGAAAGTTTTCATGGAATATCGTGATGAAAAGTGCCTGGGAGCATTGTGACGATAAAGGCCATGGAGCATTGTGATGACAAGTGTCATGGAGCATTGTAATGAAAGCTTTCATTGTGCACTGTGATGACAAGGGGGATGGAGTATTGTGATGAAATTGGTCCTGGAACATTTTGATAACAAAAGCCATGGAGCATTGTGATGACAGGCATCATGGAGAATTGTGAAGAAAGGGGCCATGGGGAATTGTAATGACAATAGAGAAATGTGATGAAAATGGTCAGCGAGCATAGTGATTAAAGTGGTCATTGAGAATTGTGATGAAAAGTGACATAGAGCATTGTGATGACAAAGGTCATGGAGAACTGTGATGACCAGGGTCATGTAGCATTGTGATGACACGTTCATGGAACATTGTGATGACAAGAATTCTGGAGCATTGTGATGACAAGGGCCATGGAGCATTGTGATGCCACGGTCATGGAACATTGTGATGACAAAATTCTGGAGCTTTGTGAGGAAAAAGGCATGGAGCTTTGTGATTATAGGGGACATGGAGCATTTTGATGACATGGGCAGGGAACACTGTGATGACAGGTGTTATGGAGCAATGGGATGACAAGTGTCATGGAGCACTGTGATGAGAGGGGCCTTGGAGAATTGTGATGACAGGCGTCATGAGGCATTGAGATGGCAGTGGTCATGGAGCATTATGATGAAAGGTGTTATGGAGCACTGTGATTACAGGGGCCATGGAGCATTGTGAATACAAAGGCCATGGAGCATTGAGATGACAGTGGTCATGGAGTATTGTGATGAAAGTGGTAATGGATCATTGTGATGACAAGTGTCCTGGGACCCTGTGATGACATGGTTCATGGAGCATTGTGATGACAATGGTCATGGCGAATTGTGATGACAATGTCATGGGGCATTGTGATGGCAGTGGTCATCTAGAAATGTGATTAAAGTTATTATGGAGCACAGGAATGAGAGGGGCCATGGAGCATTGTGATGACAAGTCTCATGGAGCATTGTGATGACAGGTGTCATGGAGCATCGTGATGACAAATGCCATTGAGAATTGTGATCAGAGGTGACATTGGCATTGTGATGAAAGGGGTCATGGAGTACTGGGAGTACAGGGGCCATGGAGCCTTGTGATAACAAGTGACATGGAGAATAGTGATGACAGGCATCATAGAGCATTGTGATGACAAGTGCCATTTAGCATTTTGATGACAGGGGTCATCAGGCACTGTGTTGACGGGGGTCACGGAGCATTGTGATGACAAAGGCCATAGAGCATTGTGATGAGAGGGGTCATGGAGCATTGTGATGACATGGGCCATGGAGCATTGTGAGGACAAGATTCATGGAGCATTGTGATGACACGGGTATGAAGCATGGTGATGACAACAGACCTGGAGCATTGTGATGACAAGGGCATGGAGCATTGTGATTACAGGAGACTTGGGTCATTGTGATGAAATAGGCAGTGATCATTGTGATTAGAGGGATCATGGAGCATTGTGATGACAAGTGTCATGCAATATTGTGCTGACACAGATCATGGAGCATTTTGATGAGAGTGGCCTTGGAGCACAGTGATGAGAGACGTCATGGGGCATTATGGTGAGAGTGGTCAAGGAGCATTGTGATGAAAGTGTTCATGGAGCAACGCGATTATCGGGACAATGGAGCATTGTGAATACAAAGGCCATGGAACATTGAGATAACAGAGTTCATGGAGCATTGTGATGACAAGGGTCTTGGGAGCTACTGATGACACGTTTCATACAGCATTGAGATGACAAGGGCCAAGGCGAATTGTGATGATACGTGTCATGGGGCATTGTGATGACATTGGTCATCTTGCATTGTGATGAGAGTGGTCATGTAGAATTTTGATTAAAGGTATCATGGAGCACTGTGATGACAAAGGCCAAGGAACATTGTGATGACAAGAGTATGGAGCATTGTGATTACAGGGACCATGGAGCATTGTGATGACAACGGCATGGAGCACTGTGATGACATTGGTCATTGAGCTTTGTGATTACAAAGACCATGAGGCATTGTGATGACAGGGGCCTTGGAGCATTGTGATGACAATGGTCATCAAGCATTGTGATGACAGGGGTCATAGAGCATTGTTATGAGAAAGACCATGGAGCATGGTGATGACAGAGGCCATGGAACATTGTGATGACCAGGCCATGTACCATTGTGATGACAAGGGCAGGGAACCTTGTGGTGACCGGGGTCATGGAGCATTTTGATGACAACTTTCATGGAACGTTGTGATGACAGGGGTCATGGAGCATTGTGATGACAGCGGTCACAGAGAATTGGGATGAAATGTATCATGCAACATTGTGATGACAACGGTCAAGGATCATTTTGATGACAGGGGTCATGGAACATTCTGATAACAAGGTTCATAAAGCATTTTGATGACAGGGGTCATGGAGCATTGTGTTGACACGAGCATGGAGCATTGTAATGATAGGATATCTGGAGCATTGTGATGAAAAGGGGATGGAGCATTTTGATGACAGGCTCCAAGGAGCATTGTGCTGACAATGGCATGGAGCATTGTGATGAAAGGTGACAAGTAGCATTGTGATGATATGGGCAGAGAACTTTGTGATGACAGGGGTCATGGAGCATTGTGATGAAAAGTGTCATGGAACATTGTACTGACAGGGATCATGGAGCTTTTTGGTAAGGGAGCCCTTGGAGATTGGTGGTGGCAGGCGTCATGGGGCATTGTGATGACAGCGGTCTTGGAGCATTGTGATGAAAGGGGTCATGGAGCACTTTGATTACAGGGGCCATGGAGCATTGTGAATACAAAGGCTATGGAGCATTGAGATGACAGGGTTCATGGAGCATTGTGATGAAAGTGATCATGGATCATTGTGATGACAAGTGTCCTGAAACCTTGTGATGACACGGTTCATGGAGCATTGTTATGACAAGGACCATGGCGAATTGTGATGACATCTGAAATGGGGCATTGTGATGACAGTGGTCATGTAGAATTGTGATGAAAGGTATCAAGGAGCACTGTGATGACAGGGGCCATGGAACATTGTGATGACAAAGGCCATGGAGCATTGTGATGACAAGTGTCATGGGACATTTTGATGACATTGGCATGGAACATTATGATGACAAGAGTTCTGGAGAATTTTGATGACAAGGGCATGGAGCATTGTGATGACAGGGCCCATGGAGCATTGTGACGAAGAGGGCAGGGAACATTGGGATGACTGGGTTCATGGAGCCTTGTGATGAAAGGGGCCATGGAGCACTGAGATGACAGGCGTCTTGAGGTATGGTGATGACAGTGGTCATGGAGCATTGTGATGAAAGAGATCATGGAGCAATATGATAAGAGGGGACATGGAGCATTGTGATGACAGGTGTATTGGAGCATTGTGATGAAAATATTAATGGATCATTGTGATGACATGTGTCCTGGAACACTGTGATGACACGGTTCATCGAGTATTGTGATGACAAGGGTCATAGCGAATTGTGATAACAGGTGTCATGGGGCATTGTGATGACATTGATCATCTAGGAATTGTGATGGAAGGTATCATGGAGCACTGTGATGACTGGGGGCATGAAGCATTGTTATGAAAATTGTCCTGGATTATTGTGATGACAGCAGTCATGGAGAATTGGGATGACAGGGATTATGCAGCATTGTGTTGACATGGGTATGGACTATTGTGATGACAATGGTCATGGAGCAATGTGATGAACGTTTTCATGGAATATCGTGATGAAAAGTGCCTGGGAGCATTGTGACGATAAAGGCCATGGAGCATTGTGATGACAAGTGTCATGGAGCATTGTAATGAAAGCTTTCATTGTGCACTGTGATGACAAGGGGGATGGAGTATTGTGATGAAATTGGTCCTGGAACATTGTGATAACAAAAGCCATGGAGCATTGTGATGACAGGCATCATGGAGAATTGTGAAGAAAGGGGCCATGGGGAATTGTAATGACAATAGAGAAATGTGATGAAAATGGTCAGCGAGCATAGTGATTAAAGTGGTCATTGAGAATTGTGATGAAAAGTGACATAGAGCATTGTGATGACAAAGGTCATGGAGAACTGTGATGACCAGGGTCATGTAGCATTGTGATGACACGTTCATGGAACATTGTGATGACAAGAATTCTGGAGCATTGTGATGACAAGGGCCATGGAGCATTGTGATGCCACGGTCATGGAACATTGTGATGACAAAATTCTGGAGCTTTGTGAGGAAAAAGGCATGGAGCTTTGTGATTATAGGGGACATGGAGCATTTTGATGACATGGGCAGGGAACACTGTGATGACAGGTGTTATGGAGCAATGGGATGACAAGTGTCATGGAGCACTGTGATGAGAGGGGCCTTGGAGAATTGTGATGACAGGCGTCATGAGGCATTGAGATGGCAGTGGTCATGGAGCATTATGATGAAAGGTGTTATGGAGCACTGTGATTACAGGGGCCATGGAGCATTGTGAATACAAAGGCCATGGAGCATTGAGATGACAGTGGTCATGGAGCATTGTGATGAAAGTGGTAATGGATCATTGTGATGACAAGTGTCCTGGGACCCTGTGATGACATGGTTCATGGAGCATTGTGATGACAATGGTCATGGCGAATTGTGATGACAATGTCATGGGGCATTGTGATGGCAGTGGTCATCTAGAAATGTGATTAAAGTTATTATGGAGCACAGGAATGAGAGGGGCCATGGAGCATTGTGATGACAAGTCTCATGGAGCATTGTGATGACAGGTGTCATGGAGCATCGTGATGACAAATGCCATTGAGAATTGTGATCAGAGGTGACATTGGCATTGTGATGAAAGGGGTCATGGAGTACTGGGAGTACAGGGGCCATGGAGCCTTGTGATAACAAGTGACATGGAGAATAGTGATGACAGGCATCATAGAGCATTGTGATGACAAGTGCCATTTAGCATTTTGATGACAGGGGTCATCAGGCACTGTGTTGACGGGGGTCACGGAGCATTGTGATGACAAAGGCCATAGAGCATTGTGATGAGAGGGGTCATGGAGCATTGTGATGACATGGGCCATGGAGCATTGTGAGGACAAGATTCATGGAGCATTGTGATGACACGGGTATGAAGCATGGTGATGACAACAGACCTGGAGCATTGTGATGACAAGGGCATGGAGCATTGTGATTACAGGAGACTTGGGTCATTGTGATGAAATAGGCAGGGATCATTGTGATTAGAGGGATCATGGAGCATTGTGATGACAAGTGTCATGCAATATTGTGCTGACACAGATCATGGAGCATTTTGATGAGAGTGGCCTTGGAGCACAGTGATGAGAGACGTCATGGGGCATTATGGTGAGAGTGGTCAAGGAGCATTGTGATGAAAGTGTTCATGGAGCAACGCGATTATCGGGACAATGGAGCATTGTGAATACAAAGGCCATGGAACATTGAGATAACAGAGTTCATGGAGCATTGTGATGACAAGGGTCTTGGGAGCTACTGATGACACGTTTCATACAGCATTGAGATGACAAGGGCCAAGGCGAATTGTGATGATACGTGTCATGGGGCATTGTGATGACATTGGTCATCTTGCATTGTGATGAGAGTGGTCATGTAGAATTTTGATTAAAGGTATCATGGAGCACTGTGATGACAAAGGCCAAGGAACATTGTGATGACAAGGGTATGGAGCATTGTGATTACAGGGACCATGGAGCATTGTGATGACAACGGCATGGAGCACTGTGATGACATTGGTCATTGAGCTTTGTGATTACAAAGACCATGAGGCATTGTGATGACAGGGGCCTTGGAGCATTGTGATGACAATGGTCATCAAGCATTGTGATGACAGGGGTCATAGAGCATTGTTATGAGAAAGACCATGGAGCATGGTGATGACAGAGGCCATGGAACATTGTGATGACCAGGCCATGTACCATTGTGATGACAAGGGCAGGGAACCTTGTGGTGACCGGGGTCATGGAGCATTTTGATGACAACTTTCATGGAACGTTGTGATGACAGGGGTCATGGAGCATTGTGATGAAAGTTGTCCTGGAGCATTGTGATGACAGCGGTCACAGAGAATTGGGATGAAATGTATCATGCAACATTGTGATGACAACGGTCAAGGATCATTTTGATGACAGGGGTCATGGAACATTCTGATAACAAGGTTCATAAAGCATTTTGATGACAGGGGTCATGGAGCATTGTGTTGACACGAGCATGGAGCATTGTAATGATAGGATATCTGGAGCATTGTGATGAAAAGGGGATGGAGCATTTTGATGACAGGGTCCAAGGAGAATTGTGCTGACAATGGCATGGAGCATTGTGATGAAAAGGGTACTGGAGCACTGTGAGGAAAGGAATCATGGATCATTGTGATGACAGGGGTCATGGAGCTTTGTGATGACAAGGGTCATGGAGCATTGTGATGACACGGTCAAGGAACATTGCGATGACAAGAATTCTGGAGCATTGTGATGAAAGGGCATGGTGCATTGTGATGAAAGGTGACAAGGAGCATTGTGACGATATGGACAGAGAACTTTTTGATGACAGGGGTCATGGAGCATTGTGATGAAAAGTGTCATGGAGCATTGTACTGACAGGGATCATGGAGCTTTTTGGTAAGAGAGGTCTTGGAGATTTGTGAAGGCAGGCGTCATGGGGCATTGTGATGACAGCGGTCTTGGAGCATTGCGATGAAAGGGGTCATGGAGCTCTGTGATTACAGGGGCCATGGAGCATTGTGAATACAAAGGCCATGGAGCATTGAGATGACAGGGTTCATGGAGCATTGTGATGAAAGTGATCATGGATCATTGTGATGACAAGTGTCCTGGAACCTTGTGATGACACAGTTCATGGAGCATTGTGATGACAAGGACCATGGCGAATTGTGGTATCATCTGTCATGGGGCATTGTGATGACAGTGGTCATGTAGAATTGTATTGAAAGGTAACATGGAGCACTGTGATGACAGGGGCCATGGAACATTGTGATGACAAAGGCCATGGAGCATTGTGATGACAAGTGTCATGGGGCATTTTGATGACATTGGCATGGAGCATTATGATGACAAGAGTTCTGGAGCATTTTGATGACCAGGGCATGGAGCATTGTGATGAAAGTTGTCCTGGAGCATTGTGATGACAGCGGTCACAGAGGATTGGGTTGAAAGGTATCATGCAGCATTGCGATGACAACGGTCAGGGATCATTTTGATGACAGGGGTCATGGAACATTCTGATAACAAGTTTCATCAAGCATTTTGATGACAGGGGTCATGGAGCATTGTGTTGACACGGGCATGGAGCATTGTAATGATAGGATATCTGGAGCATTGTGATGAAAAGGGGATGGAGCAGTTTGATGACAGGGTCCAAGGAGCATTGTGCTGACAATGGCATGGGGCATTGTGATGAAAAGGGTACTGGAGCACTCTGAGGAAAGGAATCATGGATCATTGTGATGCCAGGGGTCATGGAGCTTTGTGATGACACGAGTCATGGAGCATTGTGATGACACGGTCAAGGAACATTGTGATGACAAGAAATCTGGAGCATTGTGATGAAAGGGCATGGAGCATTGTGATGAAAGGTGACAAGTAGCATTGTGATGATATGGGCAGAGAACTTTGTGATGACAGGGTTCTTGGAGCATTGTGATGAAAAGTGTCATGGAACATTGTACTGACAGGGATCATGGAGCTTTTTGGTAAGGGAGCCCTTGGAGATTGGTGGTGGCAGGCGTCATGGGGAATTGTGATGACAGCGGTCTTGGAGCATTGTGATGAAAGGGGTCATGGAGCACTGTGATTACAGGGGCCATGGAGCATTGTGAATACAAAGGCTATGGAGCATTGAGATGACAGGGTTCATGGAGCATTGTGATGAAAGTGATCATGGATCATTGTGATGACAAGTGTCCTGAAACCTTGTGATGACACGGTTCATGGAGCATTGTTATGACAAGGACCATGGCGAATTGTGATGACATCTGAAATGGGGCATTGTGATGACAGTGGTCATGTAGAATTGTGATGAAAGGTATCAAGGAGCACTGTGATGACAGGGGCCATGGAACATTGTGATGACAAAGGCCATGGAGCATTGTGATGACAAGTGTCATGGGACATTTTGATGACATTGGCATGGAACATTATGATGACAAGAGTTCTGGAGAATTTTGATGACAAGGGCATGGAGCATTGTGATGACAGGGCCCATGGAGCATTGTGACGAAGAGGGCAGGGAACATTGGGATGACTGGGTTCATGGAGCCTTGTGATGAAAGGGGCCATGGAGCACTGAGATGACAGGCGTCTTGAGGTATGGTGATGACAGTGGTCATGGAGCATTGTGATGAAAGAGATCATGGAGCAATATGATAAGAGGGGACATGGAGCATTGTGATGACAGGTGTATTGGAGCATTGTGATGAAAATATTAATGGATCATTGTGATGACATGTGTCCTGGAACACTGTGATGACACGGTTCATCGAGTATTGTGATGACAAGGGTCATAGCGAATTGTGATAACAGGTGTCATGGGGCATTGTGATGACATTGATCATCTAGGAATTGTGATGGAAGGTATCATGGAGCACTGTGATGACTGGGGGCATGAAGCATTGTTATGAAAATTGTCCTGGATTATTGTGATGACAGCAGTCATGGAGAATTGGGATGACAGGGATTATGCAGCATTGTGTTGACATGGGTATGGACTATTGTGATGACAATGGTCATGGAGCAATGTGATGAACGTTTTCATGGAATATCGTGATGAAAAGTGCCTGGGAGCATTGTGACGATAAAGGCCATGGAGCATTGTGATGACAAGTGTCATGGAGCATTGTAATGAAAGCTTTCATTGTGCACTGTGATGACAAGGGGGATGGAGTATTGTGATGAAACTGGTCCTGGAACATTGTGATAACAAAAGCCATGGAGCATTGTGATGACAGGCATCATGGAGAATTGTGAAGAAAGGGGCCATGGGGAATTGTAATGACAATAGAGAAATGTGATGAAAATGGTCAGCGAGCATAGTGATTAAAGTGGTCATTGAGAATTGTGATGAAAAGTGACATAGAGCATTGTGATGACAAAGGTCATGGAGAACTGTGATGACCAGGGTCATGTAGCATTGTGATGACACGTTCATGGAACATTGTGATGACAAGAATTCTGGAGCATTGTGATGACAAGGGCCATGGAGCATTGTGATGCCACGGTCATGGAACATTGTGATGACAAAATTCTGGAGCTTTGTGAGGAAAAAGGCATGGAGCTTTGTGATTATAGGGGACATGGAGCATTTTGATGACATGGGCAGGGAACACTGTGATGACAGGTGTTATGGAGCAATGGGATGACAAGTGTCATGGAGCACTGTGATGAGAGGGGCCTTGGAGAATTGTGATGACAGGCGTCATGAGGCATTGAGATGGCAGTGGTCATGGAGCATTATGATGAAAGGTGTTATGGAGCACTGTGATTACAGGGGCCATGGAGCATTGTGAATACAAAGGCCATGGAGCATTGAGATGACAGTGGTCATGGAGCATTGTGATGAAAGTGGTAATGGATCATTGTGATGACAAGTGTCCTGGGACCCTGTGATGACATGGTTCATGGAGCATTGTGATGACAATGGTCATGGCGAATTGTGATGACAATGTCATGGGGCATTGTGATGGCAGTGGTCATCTAGAAATGTGATTAAAGTTATTATGGAGCACAGGAATGAGAGGGGCCATGGAGCATTGTGATGACAAGTCTCATGGAGCATTGTGATGACAGGTGTCATGGAGCATCGTGATGACAAATGCCATTGAGAATTGTGATCAGAGGTGACATTGGCATTGTGATGAAAGGGGTCATGGAGTACTGGGAGTACAGGGGCCATGGAGCCTTGTGATAACAAGTGACATGGAGAATAGTGATGACAGGCATCATAGAGCATTGTGATGACAAGTGCCATTTAGCATTTTGATGACAGGGGTCATCAGGCACTGTGTTGACGGGGGTCACGGAGCATTGTGATGACAAAGGCCATAGAGCATTGTGATGAGAGGGGTCATGGAGCATTGTGATGACATGGGCCATGGAGCATTGTGAGGACAAGATTCATGGAGCATTGTGATGACACGGGTATGAAGCATGGTGATGACAACAGACCTGGAGCATTGTGATGACAAGGGCATGGAGCATTGTGATTACAGGAGACTTGGGTCATTGTGATGAAATAGGCAGGGATCATTGTGATTAGAGGGATCATGGAGCATTGTGATGACAAGTGTCATGCAATATTGTGCTGACACAGATCATGGAGCATTTTGATGAGAGTGGCCTTGGAGCACAGTGATGAGAGACGTCATGGGGCATTATGGTGAGAGTGGTCAAGGAGCATTGTGATGAAAGTGTTCATGGAGCAACGCGATTATCGGGACAATGGAGCATTGTGAATACAAAGGCCATGGAACATTGAGATAACAGAGTTCATGGAGCATTGTGATGACAAGGGTCTTGGGAGCTACTGATGACACGTTTCATACAGCATTGAGATGACAAGGGCCAAGGCGAATTGTGATGATACGTGTCATGGGGCATTGTGATGACATTGGTCATCTTGCATTGTGATGAGAGTGGTCATGTAGAATTTTGATTAAAGGTATCATGGAGCACTGTGATGACAAAGGCCAAGGAACATTGTGATGACAAGGGTATGGAGCATTGTGATTACAGGGACCATGGAGCATTGTGATGACAACGGCATGGAGCACTGTGATGACATTGGTCATTGAGCTTTGTGATTACAAAGACCATGAGGCATTGTGATGACAGGGGCCTTGGAGCATTGTGATGACAATGGTCATCAAGCATTGTGATGACAGGGGTCATAGAGCATTGTTATGAGAAAGACCATGGAGCATGGTGATGACAGAGGCCATGGAACATTGTGATGACCAGGCCATGTACCATTGTGATGACAAGGGCAGGGAACCTTGTGGTGACCGGGGTCATGGAGCATTTTGATGACAACTTTCATGGAACGTTGTGATGACAGGGGTCATGGAGCATTGTGATGAAAGTTGTCCTGGAGCATTGTGATGACAGCGGTCACAGAGAATTGGGATGAAATGTATCATGCAACATTGTGATGACAACGGTCAAGGATCATTTTGATGACAGGGGTCATGGAACATTCTGATAACAAGGTTCATAAAGCATTTTGATGACAGGGGTCATGGAGCATTGTGTTGACACGAGCATGGAGCATTGTAATGATAGGATATCTGGAGCATTGTGATGAAAAGGGGATGGAGCATTTTGATGACAGGGTCCAAGGAGAATTGTGCTGACAATGGCATGGAGCATTGTGATGAAAAGGGTACTGGAGCACTGTGAGGAAAGGAATCATGGATCATTGTGATGACAGGGGTCATGGAGCTTTGTGATGACAAGGGTCATGGAGCATTGTGATGACACGGTCAAGGAACATTGCGATGACAAGAATTCTGGAGCATTGTGATGAAAGGGCATGGTGCATTGTGATGAAAGGTGACAAGGAGCATTGTGACGATATGGACAGAGAACTTTTTGATGACAGGGGTCATGGAGCATTGTGATGAAAAGTGTCATGGAGCATTGTACTGACAGGGATCATGGAGCTTTTTGGTAAGAGAGGTCTTGGAGATTTGTGAAGGCAGGCGTCATGGGGCATTGTGATGACAGCGGTCTTGGAGCATTGGGATGAAAGGGGTCATGGAGCTCTGTGATTACAGGGGCCATGGAGCATTGTGAATACAAAGGCCATGGAGCATTGAGATGACAGGGTTCATGGAGCATTGTGATGAAAGTGATCATGGATCATTGTGATGACAAGTGTCCTGGAACCTTGTGATGACACAGTTCATGGAGCATTGTGATGACAAGGACCATGGCGAATTGTGGTATCATCTGTCATGGGGCATTGTGATGACAGTGGTCATGTAGAATTGTATTGAAAGGTAACATGGAGCACTGTGATGACAGGGGCCATGGAACATTGTGATGACAAAGGCCATGGAGCATTGTGATGACAAGTGTCATGGGGCATTTTGATGACATTGGCATGGAGCATTATGATGACAAGAGTTCTGGAGCATTTTGATGACCAGGGCATGGAGCATTGTGATGAAAGTTGTCCTGGAGCATTGTGATGACAGCGGTCACAGAGGATTGGGTTGAAAGGTATCATGCAGCATTGCGATGACAACGGTCAGGGATCATTTTGATGACAGGGGTCATGGAACATTCTGATAACAAGTTTCATCAAGCATTTTGATGACAGGGGTCATGGAGCATTGTGTTGACACGGGCATGGAGCATTGTAATGATAGGATATCTGGAGCATTGTGATGAAAAGGGGATGGAGCAGTTTGATGACAGGGTCCAAGGAGCATTGTGCTGACAATGGCATGGGGCATTGTGATGAAAAGGGTACTGGAGCACTCTGAGGAAAGGAATCATGGATCATTGTGATGCCAGGGGTCATGGAGCTTTGTGATGACACGAGTCATGGAGCATTGTGATGACACGGTCAAGGAACATTGTGATGACAAGAAATCTGGAGCATTGTGATGAAAGGGCATGGAGCATTGTGATGAAAGGTGACAAGTAGCATTGTGATGATATGGGCAGAGAACTTTGTGATGACAGGGTTCTTGGAGCATTGTGATGAAAAGTGTCATGGAACATTGTACTGACAGGGATCATGGAGCTTTTTGGTAAGGGAGCCCTTGGAGATTGGTGGTGGCAGGCGTCATGGGGAATTGTGATGACAGCGGTCTTGGAGCATTGTGATGAAAGGGGTCATGGAGCACTGTGATTACAGGGGCCATGGAGCATTGTGAATACAAAGGCTATGGAGCATTGAGATGACAGGGTTCATGGAGCATTGTGATGAAAGTGATCATGGATCATTGTGATGACAAGTGTCCTGAAACCTTGTGATGACACGGTTCATGGAGCATTGTTATGACAAGGACCATGGCGAATTGTGATGACATCTGAAATGGGGCATTGTGATGACAGTGGTCATGTAGAATTGTGATGAAAGGTATCAAGGAGAACTGTGATGACAGGGGCCATGGAACATTGTGATGACAAAGGCCATGGAGCATTGTGATGACAAGTGTCATGGGACATTTTGATGACATTGGCATGGAACATTATGATGACAAGAGTTCTGGAGAATTTTGATGACAAGGGCATGGAGCATTGTGATGACAGGGCCCATGGAGCATTGTGGCGAAGAGGGCAGGGAACATTGTGATGACTGGGTTCATGGAGCCTTGTGATGAAAGGGGCCATGGAGCACTGAGATGACAGGCGTCTTGAGGTATGGTGATGACAGTGGTCATGGAGCATTGTGATGAAAGAGATCATGGAGCAATATTATAAGAGGGGACATGGAGCATTGTGATGACAGGTTTATTGGAGCATTGTGATGAAAATATTAATGGATCATTGTGATGACATGTGTCCTGGAACACTGTGATGACACGGTTCATCGAGTATTGTGATGACAAGGGTCATAGCGAATTGTGATAACAGGTGTCATGGGGCATTGTGATGACATTGATCATCTAGGAATTGTGATGAAAGGTATCATGGAGCACTGTGATGACTGGGGGCATGAAGCATTGTTATGAAAATTGTCCTGGATTATTGTGATGACAGCAGTCATGGAGAATTGGGATGACAGGGATTATGCAGCATTGTGTTGACATGGGTATGGACTATTGTGATGACAATGGTCATGGAGCAATGTGATGAAAGTTTTCATGGAATATCGTGATGAAAAGTGCCTGGGAGCATTGTGATGATAAAGGCCATGGAGCATTGTGATGACAAGTGTCATGGAGCATTGTAATGAAAGCTTTCATTGTGCACTGTGATGACAAGGGGGATGGAGTATTGTGATGAAATTGGTCCTGGAACATTGTGATAACAAAAGCCATGGAGCATTGTGATGACAGGCATCATGGAGAATTGTGAAGAAAGGGGCCATGGGGAATTGTAATGACAATAGAGAAATGTGATGAAAATGGTCAGCGAGCATAGTGATTAAAGTGGTCATTGAGAATTGTGATGAAAAGTGACATAGAGCATTGTGATGACAAAGGTCATGGAGAACTGTGATGACCAGGGTCATGTAGCATTGTGATGACACGTTCATGGAACATTGTGATGACAAGAATTCTGGAGCATTGTGATGACAAGGGCCATGGAGCATTGTGATGCCACGGTCATGGAACATTGTGATGACAAAATTCTGGAGCTTTGTGAGGAAAAAGGCATGGAGCATTGTGATTATAGGGGACATGGAGCGTTTTGATGACATGGGCAGGGAACACTGTGATGACAGGTGTTATGGAGCAATGGGATGACAAGTGTCATGGAGCACTGTGATGAGAGGGGCCTTGGAGAATTGTGATGACAGGTGTCATGAGGCATTGAGATGGCAGTGGTCATGGAGCATTATGATGAAAGGTGTTATGGAGCACTGTGATTACAGGGGCCATGGAGCATTGTGAATACAAAGGCCATGGAGCATTGAGATGACAGTGGTCATGGAGCATTGTGATGAAAGTGGTAATGGATCATTGTGAGGACAAGTGTCCTGGGACCCTGTGATGACATGGTTCATGGAGCATTGTGATGACAATGGTCATGGCGAATTGTGATGACAATGTCATGGGGCATTGTGATGGCAGTGGTCATCTAGAAATGTGATTAAAGTTATTATGGAGCACAGGAATGAGAGGGGCCATGGAGCATTGTGATGACAAGTCTCATGGAGCATTGTGATGACAGGTGTCATGGAGCATCGTGATGACAAATGCCATTGAGAATTGTGATCAGAGGTGACATTGGCATTGTGATGAAAGGGGTCATGGAGTACTGGGAGTACAGGGGCCATGGAGCCTTGTGATAACAAGTGACATGGAGAATAGTGATGACAGGCATCATAGAGCATTGTGATGACAAGTGCCATTTAGCATTTTGATGACAGGGGTCATCAGGCACTGTGTTGACGGGGGTCACGGAGCATTGTGATGACAAAGGCCATAGAGCATTGTGATGAGAGGGGTCATGGAGCATTGTGATGACATGGGCCATGGAGCATTGTGAGGACAAGATTCATGGAGCATTGTGATGACACGGGTATGAAGCATGGTGATGACAACAGACCTGGAGCATTGTGATGACAAGGGCATGGAGCATTGTGATTACAGGAGACTTGGGTCATTGTGATGAAATAGGCAGTGATCATTGTGATTAGAGGGATCATGGAGCATTGTGATGACAAGTGTCATGCAATATTGTGCTGACACAGATCATGGAGCATTTTGATGAGAGTGGCCTTGGAGCACAGTGATGAGAGACGTCATGGGGCATTATGGTGAGAGTGGTCAAGGAGCATTGTGATGAAAGTGTTCATGGAGCAACGCGATTATCGGGACAATGGAGCATTGTGAATACAAAGGCCATGGAACATTGAGATAACAGAGTTCATGGAGCATTGTGATGACAAGGGTCTTGGGAGCTACTGATGACACGTTTCATACAGCATTGAGATGACAAGGGCCAAGGCGAATTGTGATGATACGTGTCATGGGGCATTGTGATGACATTGGTCATCTTGCATTGTGATGAGAGTGGTCATGTAGAATTTTGATTAAAGGTATCATGGAGCACTGTGATGACAAAGGCCAAGGAACATTGTGATGACAAGAGTATGGAGCATTGTGATTACAGGGACCATGGAGCATTGTGATGACAACGGCATGGAGCACTGTGATGACATTGGTCATTGAGCTTTGTGATTACAAAGACCATGAGGCATTGTGATGACAGGGGCCTTGGAGCATTGTGATGACAATGGTCATCAAGCATTGTGATGACAGGGGTCATAGAGCATTGTGATGAGAAAGACCATGGAGCATGGTGATGACAGAGGCCATGGAACATTGTGATGACCAGGCCATGTACCATTGTGATGACAAGGGCAGGGAACCTTGTGGTGACCGGGGTCATGGAGCATTTTGATGACAACTTTCATGGAACGTTGTGATGACAGGGGTCATGGAGCATTGTGATGAAAGTTGTCCTGGAGCATTGTGATGACAGCGGTCACAGAGAATTGGGATGAAATGTATCATGCAACATTGTGATGACAACGGTCAAGGATCATTTTGATGACAGGGGTCATGGAACATTCTGATAACAAGGTTCATAAAGCATTTTGATGACAGGGGTCATGGAGCATTGTGTTGACACAAGCATGGAGCATTGTAATGATAGGATATCTGGAGCATTGTGATGAAAAGGGGATGGAGCATTTTGATGACAGGGTCCAAGGAGAATTGTGCTGACAATGGCATGGAGCATTGTGATGAAAAGGGTACTGGAGCACTGTGAGGAAAGGAATCATGGATCATTGTGATGACAGGGGTCATGGAGCTTTGTGATGACAAGGGTCATGGAGCATTGTGATGACACGGTCAAGGAACATTGCGATGACAAGAATTCTGGAGCATTGTGATGAAAGGGCATGGTGCATTGTGATGAAAGGTGACAAGGAGCATTGTGACGATATGGACAGAGAACTTTTTGATGACAGGGGTCATGGAGCATTGTGATAAAAAGTGTCATGGAGCATTGTTCTGACAGTGATCATGGAGCTTTTTGGTAAGAGAGGTCTTGGAGATTTGTGAAGGCAGGCGTCATGGGGCATTGTGATGACAGCGGTCTTGGAGCATTGCGATGAAAGGGGTCATGGAGCTCTGTGATTACAGGGGCCATGGAGCATTGTGAATACAAAGGCCATGGAGCATTGAGATGACAGGGTTCATGGAGCATTGTGATGAAAGTGATCATGGATCATTGTGATGACAAGTGTCCTGGAACCTTGTGATGACACAGTTCATGGAGCATTGTGATGACAAGGACCATGGCGAATTGTGGTATCATCTCTCATGGGGCATTGTGATGAGAGTGGTCATGTAGAATTGTATTGAAAGGTAACATGGAGCACTGTGATGACAGGGGCCATGGAACATTGTGATGACAAAGGCCATGGAGCATTGTGATGACAAGTGTCATGGGGCATTTTGATGACATTGGCATGGAGCATTATGATGACAAGAGTTCTGGAGCATTTTGATGACCAGGGCATGGAGCATTGTGATGAAAGTTGTCCTGGAGCATTGTGATGACAGCGGTCACAGAGGATTGGGTTGAAAGGTATCATGCAGCATTGCGATGACAACGGTCAGGGATCATTTTGATGACAAGGGTCATGGAACATTCTGATAACAAGTTTCATCAAGCATTTTGAGGACAGGGGTCATGGAGCATTGTGTTGACACGGGCATGGAGCATTGTAATGATAGGATATCTGGAGCATTGTGATGAAAAGGGGATGGAGCAGTTTGATGACAGGGTCCAAGGAGCATTGTGCTGACAATGGCATGGGGCATTGTGATGAAAAGGGTACTGGAGCACTCTGAGGAAAGGAATCATGGATCATTGTGATGACAGGGGTCATGGAGCTTTGTGATGACAAGGGTCATGGAGCATTGTGATGACACGGTCAAGGAACATTGCGATGACAAGAATTCTGGAGCATTGTGATGAAAGGGCATGGTGCATTGTGATGAAAGGTGACAAGGAGCATTGTGACGATATGGGCAGAGAACTTTTTGATGACAGGGGTCATGGAGCATTGTGATAAAAAGTGTCATGGAACATTGTACTGACAGGGATCATGGAGCTTTTTGGTAAGAGAGGTCTTGGAGATTTGTGAAGGCAGGCGTCATGGGGCATTGTGATGACAGCGTTCTTGGAGCATTGGGATGAAAGGGGTCATGGAGCTCTGTGATTACAGGGGCCATGGAGCATTGTGAATACAAAGGCCATGGAGCATTGAGATGACAGGTTTCATGGAGCATTGTGATGAAAGTGATCATGGATCATTGTGATGACAAGTGTCCTGGAACCTTGTGATGACACAGTTCATGGAGCATTGTGATGACAAGGACCATGGCGAATTGTGGTATCATCTGTCATGGGGCATTGTGATGACAGTGGTCATGTAGAATTGTATTGAAAGGTAACATGGAGCACTGTGATGACAGGGGCCATGGAATATTGTGATGACAAAGGCCATGGAGCATTGTGATGACAAGTGTCATGGGGCATTTTGATGACATTGGCATGGAGCATTATGATGACAAGAGTTCTGGAGCATTTTGATGACCAGGGCATGGAGCATTGTGATGAAAGTTGTCCTGGAGCATTGTGATGACAGCGGTCACAGAGGATTGGGATGAAAGGTATCATGCAGCATTGCGATGACAACGGTCAGGGATCATTTTGATGACAGGGGTCATGGAATATTCTGATAACAAGTTTCATCAAGCATTTTGATGACAGGGGTCATGGAGCATTGTGTTGACACGGGCATGGAGCATGGTAATGATAGGATATCTGGAGCATTGTGATGAAAAGGGGATGGAGCATTTTGATGACAGGCTCCAAGGAGCATTGTGCTGACAATGGCATGGAGCATTGTGATGAAAGGTGACAAGTAGCATTGTGATGATATGGGCAGAGAACTTTGTGATGACAGGGGTCATGGAGCATTGTGATGAAAAGTGTCATGGAACATTGTACTGACAGGGATCATGGAGCTTTTTGGTAAGGGAGCCCTTGGAGATTGGTGGTGGCAGGCGTCATGGGGCATTGTGATGACAGCGGTCTTGGAGCATTGTGATGAAAGGGGTCATGGAGCACTGTGATTACAGGGGCCATGGAGCATTGTGAATACAAAGGCTATGGAGCATTGAGATGACAGGGTTCATGGAGCATTGTGATGAAAGTGATCATGGATCATTGTGATGACAAGTGTCCTGAAACCTTGTGATGACACGGTTCATGGAGCATTGTTATGACAAGGACCATGGCGAATTGTGATGACATCTGAAATGGGGCATTGTGATGACAGTGGTCATGTAGAATTGTGATGAAAGCTATCAAGGAGCACTGTGATGACAGGGGCCATGGAACATTGTGATGACAAAGGCCATGGAGCATTGTGATGACAAGTGTCATGGGACATTTTGATGACATTGGCATGGAACATTATGATGACAAGAGTTCTGGAGAATTTTGATGACAAGGGCATGGAGCATTGTGATGACAGGGCCCATGGAGCATTGTGACGAAGAGGGCAGGGAACATTGTGATGACTGGGTTCATGGAGCCTTGTGATGAAAGGGGCCATGGAGCACTGAGATGACAGGCGTCTTGAGGTATGGTGATGACAGTGGTCATGGAGCATTGTGATGAAAGAGATCATGGAGCAATATGATAAGAGGGGACATGGAGCATTGTGATGACAGGTGTATTGGAGCATTGTGATGAAAATATTAATGGATCATTGTGATGACATGTGTCCTGGAACACTGTGATGACACGGTTCATCGAGTATTGTGATGACAAGGGTCATAGCGAATTGTGATAACAGGTGTCATGGGGCATTGTGATGACATTGATCATCTAGGAATTGTGATGAAAGGTATCATGGAGCACTGTGATGACTGGGGGCATGAAGCATTGTTATGAAAATTGTCCTGGATTATTGTGATGACAGCAGTCATGGAGAATTGGGATGACAGGGATTATGCAGCATTGTGTTGACATGGGTATGGACTATTGTGATGACAATGGTCATGGAGCAATGTGATGAAAGTTTTCATGGAATATCGTGATGAAAAGTGCCTGGGAGCATTGTGACGATAAAGGCCATGGAGCATTGTGATGACAAGTGTCATGGAGCATTGTAATGAAAGCTTTCATTGTGCACTGTGATGACAAGGGGGATGGAGTATTGTGATGAAATTGGTCCTGGAACATTGTGATAACAAAAGCCATGGAGCATTGTGATGACAGGCATCATGGAGAATTGGGAAGAAAGGGGCCATGGGGAATTGTAATGACAATAGAGAAATGTGATGAAAATGGTCAGCGAGCATAGTGATTAAAGTGGTCATTGAGAATTGTGATGAAAAGTGACATAGAGCATTGTGATGACAAAGGTCATGGAGAACTGTGATGACCAGGGTCATGTAGCATTGTGATGACACGTTCATGGAACATTGTGATGACAAGAATTCTGGAGCATTGTGATGACAAGGGCCATGGAGCATTGTGATGCCACGGTCATGGAACATTGTGATGACAAAATTCTGGAGCTTTGTGAGGAAAAAGGCATGGAGCTTTGTGATTATAGGGGACATGGAGCATTTTGATGACATGGGCAGGGAACACTGTGATGACAGGTGTTATGGAGCAATGGGATGACAAGTGTCATGGAGCACTGTGATGAGAGGGGCCTTGGAGAATTGTGATGACAGGCGTCATGAGGCATTGAGATGGCAGTGGTCATGGAGCATTATGATGAAAGGTGTTATGGAGCACTGTGATTACAGGGGCCATGGAGCATTGTGAATACAAAGGCCATGGAGCATTGAGATGACAGTGGTCATGGAGCATTGTGATGAAAGTGGTAATGGATCATTGTGATGCCAAGTGTCCTGGGACCCTGTGATGACATGGTTCATGGAGCATTGTGATGACAATGGTCATGGCGAATTGTGATGACAATGTCATGGGGCATTGTGATGGCAGTGGTCATCTAGAAATGTGATTAAAGTTATTATGGAGCACAGGAATGAGAGGGGCCATGGAGCATTGTGATGACAAGTCTCATGGAGCATTGTGATGACAGGTGTCATGGAGCATCGTGATGATAAATGCCATTGAGAATTGTGATCAGAGGTGACATTGGCATTGTGATGAAAGGGGTCATGGAGTACTGGGAGTACAGGGGCCATGGAGCCTTGTGATAACAAGTGACATGGAGAATAGTGATGACAGGCATCATAGAGCATTGTGATGACAAGTGCCATTTAGCATTTTGATGACAGGGGTCATCAGGCACTGTGTTGACGGGGGTCACGGAGCATTGTGATGACAAAGGCCATAGAGCATTGTGATGAGAGGGGTCATGGAGCATTGTGATGACATGGGCCATGGAGCATTGTGAGGACAAGATTCATGGAGCATTGTGATGACACGGGTATGAAGCATGGTGATGACAACAGACCTGGAGCATTGTGATGACAAGGGCATGGAGCATTGTGATTACAGGAGACTTGGGTCATTGTGATGAAATAGGCAGTGATCATTGTGATTAGAGGGATCATGGAGCATTGTGATGACAAGTGTCATGCAATATTGTGCTGACACAGATCATGGAGCATTTTGATGAGAGTGGCCTTGGAGCACAGTGATGAGAGACGTCATGGGGCATTATGGTGAGAGTGGTCAAGGAGCATTGTGATGAAAGTGTTCATGGAGCAACGCGATTATCGGGACAATGGAGCATTGTGAATACAAAGGCCATGGAACATTGAGATAACAGAGTTCATGGAGCATTGTGATGACAAGGGTCTTGGGAGCTACTGATGACACGTTTCATACAGCATTGAGATGACAAGGGCCAAGGCGAATTGTGATGACACGTGTCATGGGGCATTGTGATGACATTGGTCATCTTGCATTGTGATGAGAGTGGTCATGTAGAATTTTGATTAAAGGTATCATGGAGCACTGTGATGACAAAGGCCAAGGAACATTGTGATGACAAGAGTATGGAGCATTGTGATTACAGGGACCATGGAGCATTGTGATGACAACGGCATGGAGCACTGTGATGACATTGGTCATTGAGCATTGTGATTACAAAGACCATGAGGCATTGTGATGACAGGGGCCTTGGAGCATTGTGATGACAATGGTCATCAAGCATTGTGATGACAGGGGTCATAGAGCATTGTTATGAGAAAGACCATGGAGCATGGTGATGACAGAGGCCATGGAACATTGTGATGACCAGGCCATGTACCATTGTGATGAAAAGGGCAGGGAACCTTCTGGTGACCGAGGTCATGGAGCATTTTGATGACAACTTTCATGGAACGTTGTGATGACAGGGGTCATGGAGCATTGTGATGAAAGTTGTCCTGGAGCATTGTGATGACAGCGGTCACAGAGAATTGGGATGAAAGGTATCATGCAGCATTGTGATGACAACGGTCATGGATCATTTTGATGACAGGGGTCATGGAACATTCTGATAACAAGGTTCATAAAGCATTTTGATGACAGGGGTCATGGAGCATTGTGTTGACACGAGCATGGAGCATTGTAATGATAGGATATCTGGAGCATTGTGATGAAAAGGGGATGGAGCATTTTGATGACAGGGTCCAAGGAGAATTGTGCTGACAATGGCATGGAGCATTGTGATGAAAAGGGTACTGGAGCACTGTGAGGAAAGGAATCATGGATCATTGTGATGACAGGGGTCATGGAGCATTGTGATGACACGGTCAAGGAACATTGCGATGACAAGAATTCTGGAGCATTGTGATGAAAGGGCATGGTGCATTGTGATGAAAGGTGACAAGGAGCATTGTGACGATATGGACAGAGAACTTTTTGATGACAGGGGTCATGGAGCATTGTGATAAAAAGTGTCATGGAGCATTGTACTGACAGGGATCATGGAGCTTTTTGGTAAGAGAGGTCTTGGAGATTTGTGAAGGCAGGCGTCATGGGGCATTGTGATGACAGCGGTCTTGGAGCATTGGGATGAAAGGGGTCATGGAGCTCTGTGATTACAGGGGCCATGGAGCATTGTGAATACAAAGGCCATGGAGCATTGAGATGACAGCGTTCATGGAGCATTGTGATGAAAGTGATCATGGATCATTGTGATGACAAGTGTCCTGGAACCTTGTGATGACACAGTTCATGGAGCATTGTGATGACAAGGACCATGGCGAATTGTGGTATCATCTGTCATGGGGCATTGTGATGACAGTGGTCATGTAGAATTGTATTGAAAGGTAACATGGAGTACTGTGATGACAGGGGCCATGGAATATTGTGATGACAAAGGCCATGGAGCATTGTGATGACAAGTGTCATGGGGCATTTTGATGACATTGGCATGGAGCATTATGATGACAAGAGTTCTGGAGCATTTTGATGACCAGGGCATGGAGCTTTGTGATGAAAGTTGTCCTGGAGCATTGTGATGACAGCGGTCACAGAGGATTGGGATGAAAGGTATCATGCAGCATTGCGATGACAACGGTCAGGGATCATTTTGATGACAGGGGTCATGGAATATTCTGATAACAAGTTTCATCAAGCATTTTGATGACAGGGGTCATGGAGCATTGTGTTGACACGGGCATGGAGCATGGTAATGATAGGATATCTGGAGCATTGTGATGAAAAGGGGATGGAGCATTTTGATGACAGGCTCCAAGGAGCATTGTGCTGACAATGGCATGGAGCATTGTGATGAAAGGTGACAAGTAGCGTTGTGATGATATGGGCAGAGAACTTTGTGATGACAGGGGTCATGGAGCATTGTGATGAAAAGTGTCATGGAACATTGTACTGACAGGGATCATGGAGCTTTTTGGTAAGGGAGCCCTTGGAGATTGGTGGTGGCAGGCGTCATGGGGCATTGTGATGACAGCGGTCTTGGAGCATTGTGATGAAAGGGGTCATGGAGCACTGTGATTACAGGGGCCATGGAGCATTGTGAATACAAAGGCTATGGAGCATTGAGATGACAGGGTTCATGGAGCATTGTGATGAAAGTGATCATGGATCATTGTGATGACAAGTGTCCTGAAACCTTGTGATGACACGGTTCATGGAGCATTGTTATGACAAGGACCATGGCGAATTGTGATGACATCTGAAATGGGGCATTGCGATGACAGTGGTCATGTAGAATTGTGATGAAAGGTATCAAGGAGCACTGTGATGACAGGGGCCATGGAACATTGTGATGACAAAGGCCATGGAGCATTGTGATGACAAGTGTCATGGGACATTTTGATGACATTGGCATGGAACATTATGATGACAAGAGTTCTGGAGAATTTTGATGACAAGGGCATGGAGCATTGTGATGACAGGGCCCATGGAGCATTGTGACGAAGAGGGCAGGGAACATTGTGATGACTGGGTTCATGGAGCCTTGTGATGAAAGGGGCCATGGAGCACTGAGATGACAGGCGTCTTGAGGTATGGTGATGACAGTGGTCATGGAGCATTGTGATGAAAGAGATCATGGAGCAATATGATAAGAGGGGACATGGAGCATTGTGATGACAGGTGTATTGGAGCATTGTGATGAAAATATTAATGGATCATTGTGATGACATGTGTCCTGGAACACTGTGATGACACGGTTCATCGAGTATTGTGATGACAAGGGTCATAGCGAATTGTGATAACAGGTGTCATGGGGCATTGTGATGACATTGATCATCTAGGAATTGTGATGAAAGGTATCATGGAGCACTGTGATGACTGGGGGCATGAAGCATTGTTATGAAAATTGTCCTGGATTATTGTGATGACAGCAGTCATGGAGAATTGGGATGACAGGGATTATGCAGCATTGTGTTGACATGGGTATGGACTATTGTGATGACAATGGTCATGGAGCAATGTGATGAAAGTTTTCATGGAATATCGTGATGAAAAGTGCCTGGGAGCATTGTGACGATAAAGGCCATGGAGCATTGTGATGACAAGTGTCATGGAGCATTGTAATGAAAGCTTTCATTGTGCACTGTGATGACAAGGGGGATGGAGTATTGTGATGAAATTGGTCCTGGAACATTGTGATAACAAAAGCCATGGAGCATTGTGATGACAGGCATCATGGAGAATTGGGAAGAAAGGGGCCATGGGGAATTGTAATGACAATAGAGAAATGTGATGAAAATGGTCAGCGAGCATAGTGATTAAAGTGGTCATTGAGAATTGTGATGAAAAGTGACATAGAGCATTGTGATGACAAAGGTCATGGAGAACTGTGATGACCAGGGTCATGTAGCATTGTGATGACACGTTCATGGAACATTGTGATGACAAGAATTCTGGAGCATTGTGATGACAAGGGCCATGGAGCATTGTGATGCCACGGTCATGGAACATTGTGATGACAAAATTCTGGAGCTTTGTGAGGAAAAAGGCATGGAGCTTTGTGATTATAGGGGACATGGAGCATTTTGATGACATGGGCAGGGAACACTGTGATGACAGGTGTTATGGAGCAATGGGATGACAAGTGTCATGGAGCACTGTGATGAGAGGGGCCTTGGAGAATTGTGATGACAGGCGTCATGAGGCATTGAGATGGCAGTGGTCATGGAGCATTATGATGAAAGGTGTTATGGAGCACTGTGATTACAGGGGCCATGGAGCATTGTGAATACAAAGGCCATGGAGCATTGAGATGACAGTGGTCATGGAGCATTGTGATGAAAGTGGTAATGGATCATTGTGATGCCAAGTGTCCTGGGACCCTGTGATGACATGGTTCATGGAGCATTGTGATGACAATGGTCATGGCGAATTGTGATGACAATGTCATGGGGCATTGTGATGGCAGTGGTCATCTAGAAATGTGATTAAAGTTATTATGGAGCACAGGAATGAGAGGGGCCATGGAGCATTGTGATGACAAGTCTCATGGAGCATTGTGATGACAGGTGTCATGGAGCATCGTGATGACAAATGCCATTGAGAATTGTGATCAGAGGTGACATTGGCATTGTGATGAAAGGGGTCATGGAGTACTGGGAGTACAGGGGCCATGGAGCCTTGTGATAACAAGTGACATGGAGAATAGTGATGACAGGCATCATAGAGCATTGTGATGACAAGTGCCATTTAGCATTTTGATGACAGGGGTCATCAGGCACTGTGTTGACGGGGGTCACGGAGCATTGTGATGACAAAGGCCATAGAGCATTGTGATGAGAGGGGTCATGGAGCATTGTGATGACATGGGCCATGGAGCATTGTGAGGACAAGATTCATGGAGCATTGTGATGACACGGGTATGAAGCATGGTGATGACAACAGACCTGGAGCATTGTGATGACAAGGGCATGGAGCATTGTGATTACAGGAGACTTGGGTCATTGTGATGAAATAGGCAGTGATCATTGTGATTAGAGGGATCATGGAGCATTGTGATGACAAGTGTCATGCAATATTGTGCTGACACAGATCATGGAGCATTTTGATGAGAGTGGCCTTGGAGCACAGTGATGAGAGACGTCATGGGGCATTATGGTGAGAGTGGTCAAGGAGCATTGTGATGAAAGTGTTCATGGAGCAACGCGATTATCGGGACAATGGAGCATTGTGAATACAAAGGCCATGGAACATTGAGATAACAGAGTTCATGGAGCATTGTGATGACAAGGGTCTTGGGAGCTACTGATGACACGTTTCATACAGCATTGAGATGACAAGGGCCAAGGCGAATTGTGATGATACGTGTCATGGGGCATTGTGATGACATTGGTCATCTTGCATTGTGATGAGAGTGGTCATGTAGAATTTTGATTAAAGGTATCATGGAGCACTGTGATGACAAAGGCCAAGGAACATTGTGATGACAAGAGTATGGAGCATTGTGATTACAGGGACCATGGAGCATTGTGATGACAACGGCATGGAGCACTGTGATGACATTGGTCATTGAGCATTGTGATTACAAAGACCATGAGGCATTGTGATGACAGGGGCCTTGGAGCATTGTGATGACAATGGTCATCAAGCATTGTGATGACAGGGGTCATAGAGCATTGTGATGAGAAAGACCATGGAGCATGGTGATGACAGAGGCCATGGAACATTGTGATGACCAGGCCATGTACCATTGTGATGACAAGGGCAGGGAACCTTGTGGTGACCGGGGTCATGGAGCATTTTGATGACAACTTTCATGGAACGTTGTGATGACAGGGGTCATGGAGCATTGTGATGAAAGTTGTCCTGGAGCATTGTGATGACAGCGGTCACAGAGAATTGGGATGAAATGTATCATGCAACATTGTGATGACAACGGTCAAGGATCATTTTGATGACAGGGGTCATGGAACATTCTGATAACAAGGTTCATAAAGCATTTTGATGACAGGGGTCATGGAGCATTGTGTTGACACGAGCATGGAGCATTGTAATGATAGGATATCTGGAGCATTGTGATGAAAAGGGGATGGAGCATTTTGATGACAGGGTCCAAGGAGAATTGTGCTGACAATGGCATGGAGCATTGTGATGAAAAGGGTACTGGAGCACTGTGAGGAAAGGAATCATGGATCATTGTGATGACAGGGGTCATGGAGCTTTGTGATGACAAGGGTCATGGAGCATTGTGATGACACGGTCAAGGAACATTGCGATGACAAGAATTCTGGAGCATTGTGATGAAAGGGCATGGTGCATTGTGATGAAAGGTGACAAGGAGCATTGTGACGATATGGACAGAGAACTTTTTGATGACAGGGGTCATGGAGCATTGTGATAAAAAGTGTCATGGAGCATTGTACTGACAGGGATCATGGAGCTTTTTGGTAAGAGAGGTCTTGGAGATTTGTGAAGGCAGGCGTCATGGGGCATTGTGATGACAGCGGTCTTGGAGCATTGCGATGAAAGGGGTCATGGAGCTCTGTGATTACAGGGGCCATGGAGCATTGTGAATACAAAGGCCATGGAGCATTGAGATGACAGGGTTCATGGAGCATTGTGATGAAAGTGATCATGGATCATTGTGATGACAAGTGTCCTGGAACCTTGTGATGACACAGTTCATGGAGCATTGTGATGACAAGGACCATGGCGAATTGTGGTATCATCTGTCATGGGGCATTGTGATGACAGTGGTCATGTAGAATTGTATTGAAAGGTAACATGGAGCACTGTGATGACAGGGGCCATGGAACATTGTGATGACAAAGGCCATGGAGCATTGTGATGACAAGTGTCATGGGGCATTTTGATGACATTGGCATGGAGCATTATGATGACAAGAGTTCTGGAGCATTTTGATGACCAGGGCATGGAGCATTGTGATGAAAGTTGTCCTGGAGCATTGTGATGACAGCGGTCACAGAGGATTGGGTTGAAAGGTATCATGCAGCATTGCGATGACAACGGTCAGGGATCATTTTGATGACAGGGGTCATGGAACATTCTGATAACAAGTTTCATCAAGCATTTTGATGACAGGGGTCATGGAGCATTGTGTTGACACGGGCATGGAGCATTGTAATGATAGGATATCTGGAGCATTGTGATGAAAAGGGGATGGAGCAGTTTGATGACAGGGTCCAAGGAGCATTGTGCTGACAATGGCATGGGGCATTGTGATGAAAAGGGTACTGGAGCACTCTGAGGAAAGGAATCATGGATCATTGTGATGCCAGGGGTCATGGAGCTTTGTGATGACAAGGGTCATGGAGCATTGTGATGACACGGTCAAGGAACATTGTGATGACAAGAAATCTGGAGCATTGTGATGAAAGGGCATGGAGCATTGTGATGAAAGGTGACAAGTAGCATTGTGATGATATGGGCAGAGAACTTTGTGATGACAGGGTTCTTGGAGCATTGTGATGAAAAGTGTCATGGAACATTGTACTGACAGGGATCATGGAGCTTTTTGGTAAGGGAGCCCTTGGAGATTGGTGGTGGCAGGCGTCATGGGGAATTGTGATGACAGCGGTCTTGGAGCATTGTGATGAAAGGGGTCATGGAGCACTGTGATTACAGGGGCCATGGAGCATTGTGAATACAAAGGCTATGGAGCATTGAGATGACAGGGTTCATGGAGCATTGTGAGGAAAGTGATCATGGATCATTGTGATGACAAGTGTCCTGAAACCTTGTGATGACACGGTTCATGGAGCATTGTTATGACAAGGACCATGGCGAATTGTGATGACATCTGAAATGGGGCATTGTGATGACAGTGGTCATGTAGAATTGTGATGAAAGGTATCAAGGAGAACTGTGATGACAGGGGCCATGGAACATTGTGATGACAAAGGCCATGGAGCATTGTGATGACAAGTGTCATGGGACATTTTGATGACATTGGCATGGAACATTATGATGACAAGAGTTCTGGAGAATTTTGATGACAAGGGCATGGAGCATTGTGATGACAGGGCCCATGGAGCATTGTGGCGAAGAGGGCAGGGAACATTGTGATGACTGGGTTCATGGAGCCTTGTGATGAAAGGGGCCATGGAGCACTGAGATGACAGGCGTCTTGAGGTATGGTGATGACAGTGGTCATGGAGCATTGTGATGAAAGAGATCATGGAGCAATATGATAAGAGGGGACATGGAGCATTGTGATGACAGGTGTATTGGAGCATTGTGATGAAAATATTAATGGATCATTGTGATGACATGTGTCCTGGAACACTGTGATGACACGGTTCATCGAGTATTGTGATGACAAGGGTCATAGCGAATTGTGATAACAGGTGTCATGGGGCATTGTGATGACATTGATCATCTAGGAATTGTGATGAAAGGTATCATGGAGCACTGTGATGACTGGGGGCATGAAGCATTGTTATGAAAATTGTCCTGGATTATTGTGATGACAGCAGTCATGGAGAATTGGGATGACAGGGATTATGCAGCATTGTGTTGACATGGGTATGGACTATTGTGATGACAATGGTCATGGAGCAATGTGATGAAAGTTTTCATGGAATATCGTGATGAAAAGTGCCTGGGAGCATTGTGACGATAAAGGCCATGGAGCATTGTGATGACAAGTGTCATGGAGCATTGTAATGAAAGCTTTCATTGTGCACTGTGATGACAAGGGGGATGGAGTATTGTGATGAAATTGGTCCTGGAACATTGTGATAACAAAAGCCATGGAGCATTGTGATGACAGGCATCATGGAGAATTGTGAAGAAAGGGGCCATGGGGAATTGTAATGACAATAGAGAAATGTGATGAAAATGGTCAGCGAGCATAGTGATTAAAGTGGTCATTGAGAATTGTGATGAAAAGTGACATAGAGCATTGTGATGACAAAGGTCATGGAGAACTGTGATGACCAGGGTCATGTAGCATTGTGATGACACGTTCATGGAACATTGTGATGACAAGAATTCTGGAGCATTGTGATGACAAGGGCCATGGAGCATTGGGATGCCACGGTCATGGAACATTGTGATGACAAAATTCTGGAGCTTTGTGAGGAAAAAGGCATGGAGCATTGTGATTATAGGGGACATGGAGCGTTTTGATGACATGGGCAGGGAACACTGTGATGACAGGTGTTATGGAGCAATGGGATGACAAGTGTCATGGAGCACTGTGATGAGAGGGGCCTTGGAGAATTGTGATGACAGGCGTCATGAGGCATTGAGATGGCAGTGGTCATGGAGCATTATGATGAAAGGTGTTATGGAGAACTGTGATTACAGGGGCCATGGAGCATTGTGAATACAAAGGCCATGGAGCATTGAGATGACAGTGGTCATGGAGCATTGTGATGAAAGTGGTAATGGATCATTGTGATGACAAGTGTCCTGGGACCCTGTGATGACATGGTTCATGGAGCATTGTGATGACAATGGTCATGGCGAATTGTGATGACAATGTCATGGGGCATTGTGATGGCAGTGGTCATCTAGAAATGTGATTAAAGTTATTATGGAGCACAGGAATGAGAGGGGCCGTGGAGCATTGTGATGACAAGTCTCATGGAGCATTGTGATGACAGGTGTCATGGAGCATCGTGATGACAAATGCCATTGAGAATTGTGATCAGAGGTGACATTGGCATTGTGATGAAAGGGGTCATGGAGTACTGGGAGTACAGGGGCCATGGAGCCTTGTGATAACAAGTGACATGGAGAATAGTGATGACAGGCATCATAGAGCATTGTGATGACAAGTGCCATTTAGCATTTTGATGACAGGGGTCATCAGGCACTGTGTTGACGGGGGTCACGGAGCATTGTGATGACAAAGGCCATAGAGCATTGTGATGAGAGGGGTCATGGAGCATTGTGATGACATGGGCCATGGAGCATTGTGAGGACAAGATTCATGGAGCATTGTGATGACACGGGTATGAAGCATGGTGATGACAACAGACCTGGAGCATTGTGATGACAAGGGCATGGAGCATTGTGATTACAGGAGACTTGGGTCATTGTGATGAAATAGGCAGTGATCATTGTGATTAGAGGGATCATGGAGCATTGTGATGACAAGTGTCATGCAATATTGTGCTGACACAGATCATGGAGCATTTTGATGAGAGTGGCCTTGGAGCACAGTGATGAGAGACGTCATGGGGCATTATGGTGAGAGTGGTCAAGGAGCATTGTGATGAAAGTGTTCATGGAGCAACGCGATTATCGGGACAATGGAGCATTGTGAATACAAAGGCCATGGAACATTGAGATAACAGAGTTCATGGAGCATTGTGATGACAAGGGTCTTGGGAGCTACTGATGACACGTTTCATACAGCATTGAGATGACAAGGGCCAAGGCGAATTGTGATGACACGTGTCATGGGGCATTGTGATGACATTGGTCATCTTGCATTGTGATGAGAGTGGTCATGTAGAATTTTGATTAAAGGTATCATGGAGCACTGTGATGACAAAGGCCAAGGAACATTGTGATGACAAGAGTATGGAGCATTGTGATTACAGGGACCATGGAGCATTGTGATGACAACAGCATGGAGCACTGTGATGACATTGGTCATTGAGCATTGTGATTACAAAGACCATGAGGCATTGTGATGACAGGGGCCTTGGAGCATTGTGATGACAATGGTCATCAAGCATTGTGATGACAGGGGTCATAGAGCATTGTGATGAGAAAGACCATGGAGCATGGTGATGACAGAGGCCATGGAACATTGTGATGACCAGGCCATGTACCATTGTGATGACAAGGGCAGGGAACCTTCTGGTGACCGAGGTCATGGAGCATTTTGATGACAACTTTCATGGAACGTTGTGATGACAGGGGTCATGGAGCATTGTGATGAAAGTTGTCCTGGAGCATTGTGATGACAGCGGTCACAGAGAATTGGGATGAAAGGTATCATGCAGCATTGTGATGACAACGGTCATGGATCATTTTGATGACAGGGGTCATGGAACATTCTGATAACAAGGTTCATAAAGCATTTTGATGACAGGGGTCATGGAGCATTGTGTTGACACGAGCATGGAGCATTGTAATGATAGGATATCTGGAGCATTGTGATGAAAAGGGGATGGAGCATTTTGATGACAGGGTCCAAGGAGAATTGTGCTGACAATGGCATGGAGCATTGTGATGAAAAGGGTACTGGAGCACTGTGAGGAAAGGAATCATGGATCATTGTGATGACAGGGGTCATGGAGCTTTGTGATGACAAGGGTCATGGAGCATTGTGATGACACGGTCAAGGAACATTGCGATGACAAGAATTCTGGAGCATTGTGATGAAAGGGCATGGTGCATTGTGATGAAAGGTGACAAGGAGCATTGTGACGATATGGGCAGAGAACTTTTTGATGACAGGGGTCATGGAGCATTGTGATAAAAAGTGTCATGGAACATTGTACTGACAGGGATCATGGAGCTTTTTGGTAAGAGAGGTCTTGGAGATTTGTGAAGGCAGGCGTCATGGGGCATTGTGATGACAGCGGTCTTGGAGCATTGGGATGAAAGGGGTCATGGAGCTCTGTGATTACAGGGGCCATGGAGCATTGTGAATACAAAGGCCATGGAGCATTGAGATGACAGGGTTCATGGAGCATTGTGATGAAAGTGATCATGGATCATTGTGATGACAAGTGTCCTGGAACCTTGTGATGACACAGTTCATGGAGCATTGTGATGACAAGGACCATGGCGAATTGTGGTATCATCTGTCATGGGGCATTGTGATGACAGTGGTCATGTAGAATTGTATTGAAAGGTAACATGGAGCACTGTGATGACAGGGGCCATGGAATATTGTGATGACAAAGGCCATGGAGCATTGTGATGACAAGTGTCATGGGGCATTTTGATGACATTGGCATGGAGCATTATGATGACAAGAGTTCTGGAGCATTTTGATGACCAGGGCATGGAGCATTGTGATGAAAGTTGTCCTGGAGCATTGTGATGACAGCGGTCACAGAGGATTGGGTTGAAAGGTATCATGCAGCATTGCGATGACAACGGTCAGGGATCATTTTGATGACAAGGGTCATGGAACATTCTGATAACAAGTTTCATCAAGCATTTTGAGGACAGGGGTCATGGAGCATTGTGTTGACACGGGCATGGAGCATTGTAATGATAGGATATCTGGAGCATTGTGATGAAAAGGGGATGGAGCAGTTTGATGACAGGGTCCAAGGAGCACTGTGCTGACAATGGCATGGGGCATTGTGATGAAAAGGGTACTGGAGCACTCTGAGGAAAGGAATCATGGATCATTGTGATGACAGGGGTCATGGAGCTTTGTGATGACAAGGGTCATGGAGCATTGTGATGACACGGTCAAGGAACATTGCGATGACAAGAATTCTGGAGCATTGTGATGAAAGGGCATGGTGCATTGTGATGAAAGGTGACAAGGAGCATTGTGACGATATGGGCAGAGAACTTTTTGATGACAGGGGTCATGGAGCATTGTGATAAAAAGTGTCATGGAACATTGTACTGACAGGGATCATGGAGCTTTTTGGTAAGAGAGGTCTTGGAGATTTGTGAAGGCAGGCGTCATGGGGCATTGTGATGACAGCGTTCTTGGAGCATTGGGATGAAAGGGGTCATGGAGCTCTGTGATTACAGGGGCCATGGAGCATTGTGAATACAAAGGCCATGGAGCATTGAGATGACAGGGTTCATGGAGCATTGTGATGAAAGTGATCATGGATCATTGTGATGACAAGTGTCCTGGAACCTTGTGATGACACAGTTCATGGAGCATTGTGATGACAAGGACCATGGCGAATTGTGGTATCATCTGTCATGGGGCATTGTGATGACAGTGGTCATGTAGAATTGTATTGAAAGGTAACATGGAGCACTGTGATGACAGGGGCCATGGAATATTGTGATGACAAAGGCCATGGAGCATTGTGATGACAAGTGTCATGGGGCATTTTGATGACATTGGCATGGAGCATTATGATGACAAGAGTTCTGGAGCATTTTGATGACCAGGGCATGGAGCTTTGTGATGAAAGTTGTCCTGGAGCATTGTGATGACAGCGGTCACAGAGGATTGGGATGAAAGGTATCATGCAGCATTGCGATGACAACGGTCAGGGATCATTTTGATGACAGGGGTCATGGAATATTCTGATAACAAGTTTCATCAAGCATTTTGATGACAGGGGTCATGGAGCATTGTGTTGACACGGGCATGGAGCATGGTAATGATAGGATATCTGGAGCATTGTGATGAAAAGGGGATGGAGCATTTTGATGACAGGCTCCAAGGAGCATTGTGCTGACAATGGCATGGAGCATTGTGATGAAAGGTGACAAGTAGCATTGTGATGATATGGGCAGAGAACTTTGTGATGACAGGGGTCATGGAGCATTGTGATGAAAAGTGTCATGGAACATTGTACTGACAGGGATCATGGAGCTTTTTGGTAAGGGAGCCCTTGGAGATTGGTGGTGGCAGGCGTCATGGGGCATTGTGATGACAGCGGTCTTGGAGCATTGTGATGAAAGGGGTCATGGAGCACTGTGATTACAGGGGCCATGGAGCATTGTGAATACAAAGGCTATGGAGCATTGAGATGACAGGGTTCATGGAGCATTGTGATGAAAGTGATCATGGATCATTGTGATGACAAGTGTCCTGAAACCTTGTGATGACACGGTTCATGGAGCATTGTTATGACAAGGACCATGGCGAATTGTGATGACATCTGAAATGGGGCATTGTGATGACAGTGGTCATGTAGAATTGTGATGAAAGGTATCAAGGAGCACTGTGATGACAGGGGCCATGGAACATTGTGATGACAAAGGCCATGGAGCATTGTGATGACAAGTGTCATGGGACATTTTGATGACATTGGCATGGAACATTATGATGACAAGAGTTCTGGAGAATTTTGATGACAAGGGCATGGAGCATTGTGATGACAGGGCCCATGGAGCATTGTGACGAAGAGGGCAGGGAACATTGTGATGACTGGGTTCATGGAGCCTTGTGATGAAAGGGGCCATGGAGCACTGAGATGACAGGCGTCTTGAGGTATGGTGATGACAGTGGTCATGGAGCATTGTGATGAAAGAGATCATGGAGCAATATGATAAGAGGGGACATGGAGCATTGTGATGACAGGTGTATTGGAGCATTGTGATGAAAATATTAATGGATCATTGTGATGACATGTGTCCTGGAACACTGTGATGACACGGTTCATCGAGTATTGTGATGACAAGGGTCATAGCGAATTGTGATAACAGGTGTCATGGGGCATTGTGATGACATTGATCATCTAGGAATTGTGATGAAAGGTATCATGGAGCACTGTGATGACTGGGGGCATGAAGCATTGTTATGAAAATTGTCCTGGATTATTGTGATGACAGCAGTCATGGAGAATTGGGATGACAGGGATTATGCAGCATTGTGTTGACATGGGTATGGACTATTGTGATGACAATGGTCATGGAGCAATGTGATGAAAGTTTTCATGGAATATCGTGATGAAAAGTGCCTGGGAGCATTGTGACGATAAAGGCCATGGAGCATTGTGATGACAAGTGTCATGGAGCATTGTAATGAAAGCTTTCATTGTGCACTGTGATGACAAGGGGGATGGAGTATTGTGATGAAATTGGTCCTGGAACATTGTGATAACAAAAGCCATGGAGCATTGTGATGACAGGCATCATGGAGAATTGGGAAGAAAGGGGCCATGGGGAATTGTAATGACAATAGAGAAATGTGATGAAAATGGTCAGCGAGCATAGTGATTAAAGTGGTCATTGAGAATTGTGATGAAAAGTGACATAGAGCATTGTGATGACAAAGGTCATGGAGAACTGTGATGACCAGGGTCATGTAGCATTGTGATGACACGTTCATGGAACATTGTGATGACAAGAATTCTGGAGCATTGTGATGACAAGGGCCATGGAGCATTGTGATGCCACGGTCATGGAACATTGTGATGACAAAATTCTGGAGCTTTGTGAGGAAAAAGGCATGGAGCTTTGTGATTATAGGGGACATGGAGCATTTTGATGACATGGGCAGGGAACACTGTGATGACAGGTGTTATGGAGCAATGGGATGACAAGTGTCATGGAGCACTGTGATGAGAGGGGCCTTGGAGAATTGTGATGACAGGCGTCATGAGGCATTGAGATGGCAGTGGTCATGGAGCATTATGATGAAAGGTGTTATGGAGCACTGTGATTACAGGGGCCATGGAGCATTGTGAATACAAAGGCCATGGAGCATTGAGATGACAGTGGTCATGGAGCATTGTGATGAAAGTGGTAATGGATCATTGTGATGACAAGTGTCCTGGGACCCTGTGATGACATGGTTCATGGAGCATTGTGATGACAATGGTCATGGCGAATTGTGATGACAATGTCATGGGGCATTGTGATGGCAGTGGTCATCTAGAAATGTGATTAAAGTTATTATGGAGCACAGGAATGAGAGGGGCCATGGAGCATTGTGATGACAAGTCTCATGGAGCATTGTGATGACAGGTGTCATGGAGCATCGTGATGACAAATGCCATTGAGAATTGTGATCAGAGGTGACATTGGCATTGTGATGAAAGGGGTCATGGAGTACTGGGAGTACAGGGGCCATGGAGCCTTGTGATAACAAGTGACATGGAGAATAGTGATGACAGGCATCATAGAGCATTGTGATGACAAGTGCCATTTAGCATTTTGATGACAGGGGTCATCAGGCACTGTGTTGACGGGGGTCACGGAGCATTGTGATGACAAAGGCCATAGAGCATTGTGATGAGAGGGGTCAAGGAGCATTGTGATGACATGGGCCATGGAGCATTGTGAGGACAAGATTCATGGAGCATTGTGATGACACGGGTATGAAGCATGGTGATGACAACAGACCTGGAGCATTGTGATGACAAGGGCATGGAGCATTGTGATTACAGGAGACTTGGGTCATTGTGATGAAATAGGCAGTGATCATTGTGATTAGAGGGATCATGGAGCATTGTGATGACAAGTGTCATGCAATATTGTGCTGACACAGATCATGGAGCATTTTGATGAGAGTGGCCTTGGAGCACAGTGATGAGAGACGTCATGGGGCATTATGGTGAGAGTGGTCAAGGAGCATTGTGATGAAAGTGTTCATGGAGCAACGCGATTATCGGGACAATGGAGCATTGTGAATACAAAGGCCATGGAACATTGAGATAACAGAGTTCATGGAGCATTGTGATGACAAGGGTCTTGGGAGCTACTGATGACACGTTTCATACAGCATTGAGATGACAAGGGCCAAGGCGAATTGTGATGACACGTGTCATGGGGCATTGTGATGACATTGGTCATCTTGCATTGTGATGAGAGTGGTCATGTAGAATTTTGATTAAAGGTATCATGGAGCACTGTGATGACAAAGGCCAAGGAACATTGTGATGACAAGAGTATGGAGCATTGTGATTACAGGGACCATGGAGCATTGTGATGACAATGGCATGGAGCACTGTGATGACATTGGTCATTGAGCATTGTGATTACAAAGACCATGAGGCATTGTGATGACAGGGGCCTTGGAGCATTGTGATGACAATGGTCATCAAGCATTGTGATGACAGGGGTCATAGAGCATTGTGATGAGAAAGACCATGGAGCATGGTGATGACAGAGGCCATGGAACATTGTGATGACCAGGCCATGTACCATTGTGATGACAAGGGCAGGGAACCTTCTGGTCACCGAGGTCATGGAGCATTTTGATGACAACTTTCATGGAACGTTGTGATGACAGGGGTCATGGAGCATTGTGATGAAAGTTGTCCTGGAGCATTGTGATGACAGCGGTCACAGAGAATTGGGATGAAAGGTATCATGCAGCATTGTGATGACAACGGTCATGGATCATTTTGATGACAGGGGTCATGGAACATTCTGATAACAAGGTTCATAAAGCATTTTGATGACAGGGGTCATGGAGCATTGTGTTGACACGAGCATGGAGCATTGTAATGATAGGATATCTGGAGCATTGTGATGAAAAGGGGATGGAGCATTTTGATGACAGGGTCCAAGGAGAATTGTGCTGACAATGGCATGGAGCATTGTGATGAAAAGGGTACTGGAGCACTGTGAGGAAAGGAATCATGGATCATTGTGATGACAGGGGTCATGGAGCTTTGTGATGACAAGGGTCATGGAGCATTGTGATGACACGGTCAAGGAACATTGCGATGACAAGAATTCTGGAGCATTGTGATGAAAGGGCATGGTGCATTGTGATGAAAGGTGACAAGGAGCATTGTGACGATATGGGCAGAGAACTTTTTGATGACAGGGGTCATGGAGCATTGTGATAAAAATGTCATGGAGCATTGTACTGACAGGGATCATGGAGCTTTTTGGTAAGAGAGGTCTTGGAGATTTGTGAAGGCAGGCGTCATGGGGCATTGTGATGACAGCGGTCTTGGAGCATTGTGATGAAAGGGGTCATGGAGCTCTGTGATTACAGGGGCCATGGAGCATTGTGAATACAAAGGCCATGGAGCATTGAGATGACAGGGTTCATGGAGCATTGTGATGAAAGTGATCATGGATCATTGTGATGACAAGTGTCCTGGAACCTTGTGATGACACAGTTCTTGGAGCATTGTGATGACAAGGACCATGGCGAATTGTGGTATCATCTGTCATGGGGCATTGTGATGACAGTGGTCATGTAGAATTGTATTGAAAGGTAACATGGAGCACTGTGATGACAGGGGCCATGGAATATTGTGATGACAAAGGCCATGGAGCATTGTGATGACAGGTGTCATGGGGCATTTTGATGACATTGGCATGGAGCATTATGATGACAAGAGTTCTGGAGCATTTTGATGACCAGGGCATGGAGCATTGTGATGAAAGTTGTCCTGGAGCATTGTGATGACAGCGGTCACAGAGGATTGGGATGAAAGGTATCATGCAGCATTGCGATGACAACGGTCAGGGATCATTTTGATGACAGGGGTCATGGAATATTCTGATAACAAGTTTCATCAAGCATTTTGATGACAGGGGTCATGGAGCATTGTGTTGACACGGGCATGGAGCATGGTAATGATAGGATATCTGGAGCATTGTGATGAAAAGGGGATGGAGCATTTTGATGACAGGCTCCAAGGAGCATTGTGCTGACAATGGCATGAAGCATTGTGATGAAAGGTGACAAGTAGCATTGTGATGATATGGGCAGAGAACTTTGTGATGACAGGGGTCATGGAGCATTGTGATGAAAAGTGTCATGGAACATTGTACTGACAGGGATCATGGAGCTTTTTGGTAAGGGAGCCCTTGGAGATTGGTGGTGGCAGGCGTCATGGGGCATTGTGATGACAGCGGTCTTGGAGCATTGTGATGAAAGGGGTCATGGAGCACTGTGATTACAGGGGCCATGGAGCATTGTGAATACAAAGGCTATGGAGCATTGAGATGACAGGGTTCATGGAGCATTGTGATGAAAGTGATCATGGATCATTGTGATGACAAGTGTCCTGAAACCTTGTGATGACACGGTTCATGGAGCATTGTTATGACAAGGACCATGGCGAATTGTGATGACATCTGAAATGGGGCATTGCGATGACAGTGGTCATGTAGAATTGTGATGAAAGGTATCAAGGAGCACTGTGATGACAGGGGCCATGGAACATTGTGATGACAAAGGCCATGGAGCATTGTGATGACAAGTGTCATGGGACATTTTGATGACATTGGCATGGAACATTATGATGACAAGAGTTCTGGAGAATTTTGATGACAAGGGCATGGAGCATTGTGATGACAGGGCCCATGGAGCATTGTGACGAAGAGGGCAGGGAACATTGTGATGACTGGGTTCATGGAGCCTTGTGATGAAAGGGGCCATGGAGCACTGAGATGACAGGCGTCTTGAGGTATGGTGATGACAGTGGTCATGGAGCATTGTGATGAAAGAGATCATGGAGCAATATGATAAGAGGGGACATGGAGCATTGTGATGACAGGTGTATTGGAGCATTGTGATGAAAATATTAATGGATCATTGTGATGACATGTGTCCTGGAACACTGTGATGACACGGTTCATCGAGTATTGTGATGACAAGGGTCATAGCGAATTGTGATAACAGGTGTCATGGGGCATTGTGATGACATTGATCATCTAGGAATTGTGATGAAAGGTATCATGGAGCACTGTGATGACTGGGGGCATGAAGCATTGTTATGAAAATTGTCCTGGATTATTGTGATGACAGCAGTCATGGAGAATTGGGATGACAGGGATTATGCAGCATTGTGTTGACATGGGTATGGACTATTGTGATGACAATGGTCATGGAGCAATGTGATGAAAGTTTTCATGGAATATCGTGATGGAAAGTGCCTGGGAGCATTGTGACGATAAAGGCCATGGAGCATTGTGATGACAAGTGTCATGGAGCATTGTAATGAAAGCTTTCATTGTGCACTGTGATGACAAGGGGGATGGAGTATTGTGATGAAATTGGTCCTGGAACATTGTGATAACAAAAGCCATGGAGCATTGTGATGACAGGCATCATGGAGAATTGTGAAGAAAGGGGCCATGGGGAATTGTAATGACAATAGAGAAATGTGATGAAAATGGTCAGCGAGCATAGTGATTAAAGTGGTCATTGAGAATTGTGATGAAAAGTGACATAGAGCATTGTGATGACAAAGGTCATGGAGAACTGTGATGACCAGGGTCATGTAGCATTGTGATGACACGTTCATGGAACATTGTGATGACAAGAATTCTGGAGCATTGTGATGACAAGGGCCATGGAGCATTGTGATGCCACGGTCATGGAACATTGTGATGACAAAATTCTGGAGCTTTGTGAGGAAAAAGGCATGGAGCTTTGTGATTATAGGGGACATGGAGCGTTTTGATGACATGGGCAGGGAACACTGTGATGACAGGTGTTATGGAGCAATGGGATGACAAGTGTCATGGAGCACTGTGATGAGAGGGGCCTTGGAGAATTGTGATGACAGGCGTCATGAGGCATTGAGATGGCAGTGGTCATGGAGCATTATGATGAAAGGTGTTATGGAGCACTGTGATTACAGGGGCCATGGAGCATTGTGAATACAAAGGCCATGGAGCATTGAGATGACAGTGGTCATGGAGCATTGTGATGAAAGTGGTAATGGATCATTGTGATGCCAAGTGTCCTGGGACCCTGTGATGACATGGTTCATGGAGCATTGTGATGACAATGGTCATGGCGAATTGTGATGACAATGTCATGGGGCATTGTGATGGCAGTGGTCATCTAGAAATGTGATTAAAGTTATTATGGAGCACAGGAATGAGAGGGGCCATGGAGCATTGTGATGACAAGTCTCATGGAGCATTGTGATGACAGGTGTCATGGAGCATCGTGATGACAAATGCCATTGAGAATTGTGATCAGAGGTGACATTGGCATTGTGATGAAAGGGGTCATGGAGTACTGGGAGTACAGGGGCCATGGAGCCTTGTGATAACAAGTGACATGGAGAATAGTGATGACAGGCATCATAGAGCATTGTGATGACAAGTGCCATTTAGCATTTTGATGACAGGGGTCATCAGGCACTGTGTTGACGGGGGTCACGGAGCATTGTGATGACAAAGGCCATAGAGCATTGTGATGAGAGGGGTCATGGAGCATTGTGATGACATGGGCCATGGAGCATTGTGAGGACAAGATTCATGGAGCATTGTGATGACACGGGTATGAAGCATGGTGATGACAACAGACCTGGAGCATTGTGATGACAAGGGCATGGAGCATTGTGATTACAGGAGACTTGGGTCATTGTGATGAAATAGGCAGTGATCATTGTGATTAGAGGGATCATGGAGCATTGTGATGACAAGTGTCATGCAATATTGTGCTGACACAGATCATGGAGCATTTTGATGAGAGTGGCCTTGGAGCACAGTGATGAGAGACGTCATGGGGCATTATGGTGAGAGTGGTCAAGGAGCATTGTGATGAAAGTGTTCATGGAGCAACGCGATTATCGGGACAATGGAGCATTGTGAATACAAAGGCCATGGAACATTGAGATAACAGAGTTCATGGAGCATTGTGATGACAAGGGTCTTGGGAGCTACTGATGACACGTTTCATACAGCATTGAGATGACAAGGGCCAAGGCGAATTGTGATGATACGTGTCATGGGGCATTGTGATGACATTGGTCATTTGGCGTTGTGATGAGAGTGGTCATGTAGAATTTTGATTAAAGGTATCATGGAGCACTGTGATGACAAAGGCCAAGGAACATTGTGATGACAAGAGTATGGAGCATTGTGATTACAGGGACCATGGAGCATTGTGATGACAACGGCATGGAGCACTGTGATGACATTGGTCATTGAGCTTTGTGATTACAAAGACCATGAGGCATTGTGATGACAGGGGCCTTGGAGCATTGTGATGACAATGGTCATCAAGCATTGTGATGACAGGGGTCATAGAGCATTGTTATGAGAAAGACCATGGAGCATGGTGATGACAGAGGCCATGGAACATTGTGATGACCAGGCCATGTACCATTGTGATGACAAGGGCAGGGAACCTTGTGGTGACCGGGGTCATGGAGCATTTTGATGACAACTTTCATGGAACGTTGTGATGACAGGGGTCATGGAGCATTGTGATGAAAGTTGTCCTGGAGCATTGTGATGACAGCGGTCACAGAGAATTGGGATGAAAGGTATCATGCAACATTGTGATGACAACGGTCAAGGATCATTTTGATGACAGGGGTCATGGAACATTCTGATAACAAGGTTCATAAAGCATTTTGATGACAGGGGTCATGGAGCATTGTGTTGACACGAGCATGGAGCATTGTAATGATAGGATATCTGGAGCATTGTGATGAAAAGGGGATGGAGCATTTTGATGACAGGGTCCAAGGAGAATTGTGCTGACAATGGCATGGAGCATTGTGATGAAAAGGGTACTGGAGCACTGTGAGGAAAGGAATCATGGATCATTGTGATGACAGGGGTCATGGAGCTTTGTGATGACAAGGGTCATGGAGCATTGTGATGACACGGTCAAGGAACATTGCGATGACAAGAATTCTGGAGCATTGTGATGAAAGGGCATGGTGCATTGTGATGAAAGGTGACAAGGAGCATTGTGACGATATGGGCAGAGAACTTTTTGATGACAGGGGTCATGGAGCATTGTGATAAAAAGTGTCATGGAACATTGTACTGACAGGGATCATGGAGCTTTTTGGTAAGAGAGGTCTTGGAGATTTGTGAAGGCAGGCGTCATGGGGCATTGTGATGACAGCGGTCTTGGAGCATTGGGATGAAAGGGGTCATGGAGCTCTGTGATTACAGGGGCCATGGAGCATTGTGAATACAAAGGCCATGGAGCATTGAGATGACAGGGTTCATGGAGCATTGTGATGAAAGTGATCATGGATCATTGTGATGACAAGTGTCCTGGAACCTTGTGATGACACAGTTCATGGAGCATTGTGATGACAAGGACCATGGCGAATTGTGGTATCATCTGTCATGGGGCATTGTGATGACAGTGGTCATGTAGAATTGTATTGAAAGGTAACATGGAGCACTGTGATGACAGGGGCCATGGAATATTGTGATGACAAAGGCCATGGAGCATTGTGATGACAAGTGTCATGGGGCATTTTGATGACATTGGCATGGAGCATTATGATGACAAGAGTTCTGGAGCATTTTGATGACCAGGGCATGGAGCATTGTGATGAAAGTTGTCCTGGAGCATTGTGATGACAGCGGTCACAGAGGATTGGGATGAAAGGTATCATGCAGCATTGCGATGACAACGGTCAGGGATCATTTTGATGACAGGGGTCATGGAATATTCTGATAACAAGTTTCATCAAGCATTTTGATGACAGGGGTCATGGAGCATTGTGTTGACACGGGCATGGAGCATGGTAATGATAGGATATCTGGAGCATTGTGATGAAAAGGGGATGGAGCATTTTGATGACAGGCTCCAAGGAGCATTGTGCTGACAATGGCATGGAGCATTGTGATGAAAGGTGACAAGTAGCATTGTGATGATATGGGCAGAGAACTTTGTGATGACAGGGGTCATGGAGCATTGTGATGAAAAGTGTCATGGAACATTGTACTGACAGGGATCATGGAGCTTTTTGGTAAGGGAGCCCTTGGAGATTGGTGGTGGCAGGCGTCATGGGGCATTGTGATGACAGCGGTCTTGGAGCATTGTGATGAAAGGGGTCATGGAGCACTGTGATTACAGGGGCCATGGAGCATTGTGAATACAAAGGCTATGGAGCATTGAGATGACAGGGTTCATGGAGCATTGTGATGAAAGTGATCATGGATCATTGTGATGACAAGTGTCCTGAAACCTTGTGATGACACGGTTCATGGAGCATTGTTATGACAAGGACCATGGCGAATTGTGATGACATCTGAAATGGGGCATTGTGATGACAGTGGTCATGTAGAATTGTGATGAAAGGTATCAAGGAGCACTGTGATGACAGGGGCCATGGAACATTGTGATGACAAAGGCCATGGAGCATTGTGATGACAAGTGTCATGGGACATTTTGATGACATTGGCATGGAACATTATGATGACAAGAGTTCTGGAGAATTTTGATGACAAGGGCATGGAGCATTGTGATGACAGGGCCCATGGAGCATTGTGACGAAGAGGGCAGGGAACATTGTGATGACTGGGTTCATGGAGCCTTGTGATGAAAGGGGCCATGGAGCACTGAGATGACAGGCGTCTTGAGGTATGGTGATGACAGTGGTCATGGAGCATTGTGATGAAAGAGATCATGGAGCAATATGATAAGAGGGGACATGGAGCATTGTGATGACAGGTGTATTGGAGCATTGTGATGAAAATATTAATGGATCATTGTGATGACATGTGTCCTGGAACACTGTGATGACACGGTTCATCGAGTATTGTGATGACAAGGGTCATAGCGAATTGTGATAACAGGTGTCATGGGGCATTGTGATGACATTGATCATCTAGGAATTGTGATGAAAGGTATCATGGAGCACTGTGATGACTGGGGGCATGAAGCATTGTTATGAAAATTGTCCTGGATTATTGTGATGACAGCAGTCATGGAGAATTGGGATGACAGGGATTATGCAGCATTGTGTTGACATGGGTATGGACTATTGTGATGACAATGGTCATGGAGCAATGTGATGAAAGTTTTCATGGAATATCGTGATGAAAAGTGCCTGGGAGCATTGTGACGATAAAGGCCATGGAGCATTGTGATGACAAGTGTCATGGAGCATTGTAATGAAAGCTTTCATTGTGCACTGTGATGACAAGGGGGATGGAGTATTGTGATGAAATTGGTCCTGGAACATTGTGATAACAAAAGCCATGGAGCATTGTGATGACAGGCATCATGGAGAATTGGGAAGAAAGGGGCCATGGGGAATTGTAATGACAATAGAGAAATGTGATGAAAATGGTCAGCGAGCATAGTGATTAAAGTGGTCATTGAGAATTGTGATGAAAAGTGACATAGAGCATTGTGATGACAAAGGTCATGGAGAACTGTGATGACCAGGGTCATGTAGCATTGTGATGACACGTTCATGGAACATTGTGATGACAAGAATTCTGGAGCATTGTGATGACAAGGGCCATGGAGCATTGTGATGCCACGGTCATGGAACATTGTGATGACAAAATTCTGGAGCTTTGTGAGGAAAAAGGCATGGAGCTTTGTGATTATAGGGGACATGGAGCATTTTGATGACATGGGCAGGGAACACTGTGATGACAGGTGTTATGGAGCAATGGGATGACAAGTGTCATGGAGCACTGTGATGAGAGGGGCCTTGGAGAATTGTGATGACAGGCGTCATGAGGCATTGAGATGGCAGTGGTCATGGAGCATTATGATGAAAGGTGTTATGGAGCACTGTGATTACAGGGGCCATGGAGCATTGTGAATACAAAGGCCATGGAGCATTGAGATGACAGTGGTCATGGAGCATTGTGATGAAAGTGGTAATGGATCATTGTGATGCCAAGTGTCCTGGGACCCTGTGATGACATGGTTCATGGAGCATTGTGATGACAATGGTCATGGCGAATTGTGATGACAATGTCATGGGGCATTGTGATGGCAGTGGTCATCTAGAAATGTGATTAAAGTTATTATGGAGCACAGGAATGAGAGGGGCCATGGAGCATTGTGATGACAAGTCTCATGGAGCATTGTGATGACAGGTGTCATGGAGCATCGTGATGACAAATGCCATTGAGAATTGTGATCAGAGGTGACATTGGCATTGTGATGAAAGGGGTCATGGAGTACTGGGAGTACAGGGGCCATGGAGCCTTGTGATAACAAGTGACATGGAGAATAGTGATGACAGGCATCATAGAGCATTGTGATGACAAGTGCCATTTAGCATTTTGATGACAGGTGTCATCAGGCACTGTGTTGACGGGGGTCACGGAGCATTGTGATGACAAAGGCCATAGAGCATTGTGATGAGAGGGGTCATGGAGCATTGTGATGACATGGGCCATGGAGCATTGTGAGGACAAGATTCATGGAGCATTGTGATGACACGGGTATGAAGCATGGTGATGACAACAGACCTGGAGCATTGTGATGACAAGGGCATGGAGCATTGTGATTACAGGAGACTTGGGTCATTGTGATGAAATAGGCAGTGATCATTGTGATTAGAGGGATCATGGAGCATTGTGATGACAAGTGTCATGCAATATTGTGCTGACACAGATCATGGAGCATTTTGATGAGAGTGGCCTTGGAGCACAGTGATGAGAGACGTCATGGGGCATTATGGTGAGAGTGGTCAAGGAGCATTGTGATGAAAGTGTTCATGGAGCAACGCGATTATCGGGACAATGGAGCATTGTGAATACAAAGGCCATGGAACATTGAGATAACAGAGTTCATGGAGCATTGTGATGACAAGGGTCTTGGGAGCTACTGATGACACGTTTCATACAGCATTGAGATGACATGGGCCAAGGCGAATTGTGATGATACGTGTCATGGGGCATTGTGATGACATTGGTCATTTGGCGTTGTGATGAGAGTGGTCATGTAGAATTTTGATTAAAGGTATCATGGAGCACTGTGATGACAAAGGCCAAGGAACATTGTGATGACAAGAGTATGGAGCATTGTGATTACAGGGACCATGGAGCATTGTGATGACAACGGCATGGAGCACTGTGATGACATTGGTCATTGAGCTTTGTGATTACAAAGACCATGAGGCATTGTGATGACAGGGGCCTTGGAGCATTGTGATGACAATGGTCATCAAGCATTGTGATGACAGGGGTCATAGAGCATTGTTATGAGAAAGACCATGGAGCATGGTGATGACAGAGGCCATGGAACATTGTGATGACCAGGCCATATACCATTGTGATGACAAGGGCAGGGAACCTTGTGGTGACCGGGGTCATGGAGCATTTTGATGACAACTTTCATGGAACGTTGTGATGACAGGGGTCATGGAGCATTGTGATGAAAGTTGTCCTGGAGCATTGTGATGACAGCGGTCACAGAGAATTGGGATGAAAGGTATCATGCAACATTGTGATGACAACGGTCAAGGATCATTTTGATGACAGGGGTCATGGAACATTCTGATAACAAGGTTCATAAAGCATTTTGATGACAGGGGTCATGGAGCATTGTGTTGACACGAGCATGGAGCATTGTAATGATAGGATATCTGGAGCATTGTGATGAAAAGGGGATGGAGCATTTTGATGACAGGGTCCAAGGAGAATTGTGCTGACAATGGCATGGAGCATTGTGATGAAAAGGGTACTGGAGCACTGTGAGGAAAGGAATCATGGATCATTGTGATGACAGGGGTCATGGAGCTTTGTGATGACAAGGGTCATGGAGCATTGTGATGACACGGTCAAGGAACATTGCGATGACAAGAATTCTGGAGCATTGTGATGAAAGGGCATGGTGCATTGTGATGAAAGGTGACAAGGAGCATTGTGACGATATGGACAGAGAACTTTTTGATGACAGGGGTCATGGAGCATTGTGATAAAAAGTGTCATGGAGCATTGTTCTGACAGGGATCATGGAGCTTTTTGGTAAGAGAGGTCTTGGAGATTTGTGAAGGCAGGCGTCATGGGGCATTGTGATGACAGCGGTCTTGGAGCATTGGGATGAAAGGGGTCATGGAGCTCTGTGATTACAGGGGCCATGGAGCATTGTGAATACAAAGGCCATGGAGCATTGAGATGACAGGGTTCATGGAGCATTGTGATGAAAGTGATCATGGATCATTGTGATGACAAGTGTCCTGGAACCTTGTGATGACACAGTTCATGGAGCATTGTGATGACAAGGACCATGGCGAATTGTGGTATCATCTGTCATGGGGCATTGTGATGACAGTGGTCATGTAGAATTGTATTGAAAGGTAACATGGAGCACTGTGATGACAGGGGCCATGGAACATTGTGATGACAAAGGCCATGGAGCATTGTGATGACAAGTGTCATGGGGCATTTTGATGACATTGGCATGGAGCATTATGATGACAAGAGTTCTGGAGCATTTTGATGACCAGGGCATGGAGCATTGTGATGAAAGTTGTCCTGGAGCATTGTGATGACAGCGGTCACAGAGGATTGGGTTGAAAGGTATCATGCAGCATTGCGATGACAACGGTCAGGGATCATTTTGATGACAAGGGTCATGGAACATTCTGATAACAAGTTTCATCAAGCATTTTGAGGACAGGGGTCATGGAGCATTGTGTTGACACGGGCATGGAGCATTGTAATGATAGGATATCTGGAGCATTGTGATGAAAAGGGGATGGAGCAGTTTGATGACAGGGTCCAAGGAGCATTGTGCTGACAATGGCATGGGGCATTGTGATGAAAAGGGTACTGGAGCACTCTGAGGAAAGGAATCATGGATCATTGTGATGCCAGGGGTCATGGAGCTTTGTGATGACACGAGTCATGGAGCATTGTGATGACACGGTCAAGGAACATTGTGATGACAAGAAATCTGGAGCATTGTGATGAAAGGGCATGGAGCATTGTGATGAAAGGTGACAAGTAGCATTGTGATGATATGGGCAGAGAACTTTGTGATGACAGTGTTCTTGGAGCATTGTGATGAAAAGTGTCATGGAACATTGTACTGACAGGGATCATGGAGCTTTTTGGTAAGGGAGCCCTTGGAGATTGGTGGTGGCAGGCGTCATGGGGAATTGTGATGACAGCGGTCTTGGAGCATTGTGATGAAAGGGGTCATGGAGCACTGTGATTACAGGGGCCATGGAGCATTGTGAATACAAAGGCTATGGAGCATTGAGATGACAGGGTTCATGGAGCATTGTGATGAAAGTGATCATGGATCATTGTGATGACAAGTGTCCTGAAACCTTGTGATGACACGGTTCATGGAGCATTGTTATGACAAGGACCATGGCGAATTGTGATGACATCTGAAATGGGGCATTGTGATGACAGTGGTCATGTAGAATTGTGATGAAAGGTATCAAGGAGAACTGTGATGACAGGGGCCATGGAACATTGTGATGACAAAGGCCATGGAGCATTGTGATGACAAGTGTCATGGGACATTTTGATGACATTGGCATGGAACATTATGATGACAAGAGTTCTGGAGAATTTTGATGACAAGGGCATGGAGCATTGTGATGACAGGGCCCATGGAGCATTGTGGCAAAGAGGGCAGGGAACATTGTGATGACTGGGTTCATGGAGCCTTGTGATGAAAGGGGCCATGGAGCACTGAGATGACAGGCGTCTTTAGGTATGGTGATGACAGTGGTCATGGAGCATTGTGATGAAAGAGATCATGGAGCAATATTATAAGAGGGGACATGGAGCATTGTGATGACAGGTGTATTGGAGCATTGTGATGAAAATATTAATGGATCATTGTGATGACATGTGTCCTGGAACACTGTGATGACACGGTTCATCGAGTATTGTGATGACAAGGGTCATAGCGAATTGTGATAACAGGTGTCATGGGGCATTGTGATGACATTGATCATCTAGGAATTGTGATGAAAGGTATCATGGAGCACTGTGATGACTGGGGGCATGAAGCATTGTTATGAAAATTGTCCTGGATTATTGTGATGACAGCAGTCATGGAGAATTGGGATGACAGGGATTATGCAGCATTGTGTTGACATGGGTATGGACTATTGTGATGACAATGGTCATGGAGCAATGTGATGAAAGTTTTCATGGAATATCGTGATGGAAAGTGCCTGGGAGCATTGTGACGATAAAGGCCATGGAGCATTGTGATGACAAGTGTCATGGAGCATTGTAATGAAAGCTTTCATTGTGCACTGTGATGACAAGGGGGATGGAGTATTGTGATGAAATTGGTCCTGGAACATTGTGATAACAAAAGCCATGGAGCATTGTGATGACAGGCATCATGGAGAATTGTGAAGAAAGGGGCCATGGGGAATTGTAATGACAATAGAGAAATGTGATGAAAATGGTCAGCGAGCATAGTGATTAAAGTGGTCATTGAGAATTGTGATGAAAAGTGACATAGAGCATTGTGATGACAAAGGTCATGGAGAACTGTGATGACCAGGGTCATGTAGCATTGTGATGACACGTTCATGGAACATTGTGATGACAAGAATTCTGGAGCATTGTGATGACAAGGGCCATGGAGCATTGTGATGCCACGGTCATGGAACATTGTGATGACAAAATTCTGGAACTTTGTGAGGAAAAAGGCATGGAGCATTGTGATTATAGGGGACATGGAGCGTTTTGATGACATGGGCAGGGAACACTGTGATGACAGGTGTTATGGAGCAATGGGATGACAAGTGTCATGGAGCACTGTGATGAGAGGGGCCTTGGAGAATTGTGATGACAGGCGTCATGAGGCATTGAGATGGCAGTGGTCATGGAGCATTATGATGAAAGGTGTTATGGAGCACTGTGATTACAGGGGCCATGGAGCATTGTGAATACAAAGGCCATGGAGCATTGAGATGACAGTGGTCATGGAGCATTGTGATGAAAGTGGTAATGGATCATTGTGATGACAAGTGTCCTGGGACCCTGTGATGACATGGTTCATGGAGCATTGTGATGACAATGGTCATGGCGAATTGTGATGACAATGTCATGGGGCACTGTGATGGCAGTGGTCATCTAGAAATGTGATTAAAGTTATTATGGAGCACAGGAATGAGAGGGGCCGTGGAGCATTGTGATGACAAGTCTCATGGAGCATTGTGATGACAGGTGTCATGGAGCATCGTGATGACAAATGCCATTGAGAATTGTGATCAGAGGTGACATTGGCATTGTGATGAAAGGGGTCATGGAGTACTGGGAGTACAGGGGCCATGGAGCCTTGTGATAACAAGTGACATGGAGAATAGTGATGACAGGCATCATAGAGCATTGTGATGACAAGTGCCATTTAGCATTTTGATGACAGGGGTCATCAGGCACTGTGTTGACGGGGGTCACGGAGCATTGTGATGACAAAGGCCATAGAGCATTGTGATGAGAGGGGTCATGGAGCATTGTGATGACATGGGCCATGGAGCATTGTGAGGACAAGATTCATGGAGCACTGTGATGACACGGGTATGAAGCATGGTGATGACAACAGACCTGGAGCATTGTGATGACAAGGGCATGGAGCATTGTGATTACAGGAGACTTGGGTCATTGTGATGAAATAGGCAGTGATCATTGTGATTAGAGGGATCATGGAGCATTGTGATGACAAGTGTCATGCAATATTGTGCTGACACAGATCATGGAGCATTTTGATGAGAGTGGCCTTGGAGCACAGTGATGAGAGACGTCATGGGGCATTATGGTGAGAGTGGTCAAGGAGCATTGTGATGAAAGTGTTCATGGAGCAACGCGATTATCGGGACAATGGAGCATTGTGAATACAAAGGCCATGGAACATTGAGATAACAGAGTTCATGGAGCATTGTGATGACAAGGGTCTTGGGAGCTACTGATGACACGTTTCATACAGCATTGAGATGACAAGGGCCAAGGCGAATTGTGATGACACGTGTCATGGGGCATTGTGATGACATTGGTCATCTTGCATTGTGATGAGAGTGGTCATGTAGAATTTTGATTAAAGGTATCATGGAGCACTGTGATGACAAAGGCCAAGGAACATTGTGATGACAAGAGTATGGAGCATTGTGATTACAGGGACCATGGAGCATTGTGATGACAACGGCATGGAGCAGTGTGATGACATTGGTCATTGAGCATTTTGATTACAAAGACCATGAGGCATTGTGATGACAGGGGCCTTGGAGCATTGTGATGACAATGGTCATCAAGCATTGTGATGACAGGGGTCATAGAGCATTGTGATGAGAAAGACCATGGAGCATGGTGATGACAGAGGCCATGGAACATTGTGATGACCAGGCCATGTACCATTGTGATGACAAGGGCAGGGAACCTTCTGGTGACCGAGGTCATGGAGCATTTTGATGACAACTTTCATGGAACGTTGTGATGACAGGGGTCATGGAGCATTGTGATGAAAGTTGTCCTGGAGCATTGTGATGACAGCGGTCACAGAGAATTGGGATGAAAGGTATCATGCAGCATTGTGATGACAACGGTCATGGATCATTTTGATGACAGGGGTCATGGAACATTCTGATAACAAGGTTCATAAAGCATTTTGATGACAGGGGTCATGGAGCATTGTGTTGACACGAGCATGGAGCATTGTAATGATAGGATATCTGGAGCATTGTGATGAAAAGGGGATGGAGCATTTTGATGACAGGGTCCAAGGAGAATTGTGCTGACAATGGCATGGAGCATTGTGATGAAAAGGGTACTGGAGCACTGTGAGGAAAGGAATCATGGATCATTGTGATGACACGGGTCATGGAGCTTTGTGATGACAAGGGTCATGGAGCATTGTGATGACACGGTCAAGGAACATTGCGATGACAAGAATTCTGGAGCATTGTGATGAAAGGGCATGGTGCATTGTGATGAAAGGTGACAAGGAGCATTGTGACGATATGGGCAGAGAACTTTTTGATGACAGGGGTCATGGAGCATTGTGATAAAAAGTGTCATGGAACATTGTACTGACAGGGATCATGGAGCTTTTTGGTAAGAGAGGTCTTGGAGATTTGTGAAGGCAGGCGTCATGGGGCATTGTGATGACAGCGGTCTTGGAGCATTGGGATGAAAGGGGTCATGGAGCTCTGTGATTACAGGGGCCATGGAGCATTGTGAATACAAAGGCCATGGAGCATTGAGATGACAGGGTTCATGGAGCATTGTGATGAAAGTGATCATGGATCATTGTGATGACAAGTGTCCTGGAACCTTGTGATGACACAGTTCATGGAGCATTGTGATGACAAGGACCATGGCGAATTGTGGTATCATCTGTCATGGGGCATTGTGATGACAGTGGTCATGTAGAATTGTATTGAAAGGTAACATGGAGCACTGTGATGACAGGGGCCATGGAATATTGTGATGACAAAGGCCATGGAGCATTGTGATGACAAGTGTCATGGGGCATTTTGATGACATTGGCATGGAGCATTATGATGACAAGAGTTCTGGAGCATTTTGATGACCAGGGCATGGAGCATTGTGATGAAAGTTGTCCTGGAGCATTGTGATGACAGCGGTCACAGAGGATTGGGATGAAAGGTATCATGCAGCATTGCGATGACAACGGTCAGGGATCATTTTGATGACAGGGGTCATGGAATATTCTGATAACAAGTTTCATCAAGCATTTTGATGACAGGGGTCATGGAGCATTGTGTTGACACGGGCATGGAGCATGGTAATGATAGGATATCTGGAGCATTGTGATGAAAAGGGGATGGAGCATTTTGATGACAGGCTCCAAGGAGCATTGTGCTGACAATGGCATGGAGCATTGTGATGAAAGGTGACAAGTAGCATTGTGATGATATGGGCAGAGAACTTTGTGATGACAGGGGTCATGGAGCATTGTGATGAAAAGTGTCATGGAACATTGTACTGACAGGGATCATGGAGCTTTTTGGTAAGGGAGCCCTTGGAGATTGGTGGTGGCAGGCGTCATGGGGCATTGTGATGACAGCGGTCTTGGAGCATTGTGATGAAAGGGGTCATGGAGCACTGTGATTACAGGGGCCATGGAGCATTGTGAATACAAAGGCTATGGAGCATTGAGATGACAGGGTTCATGGAGCATTGTGATGAAAGTGATCATGGATTATTGTGATGACAAGTGTCCTGAAACCTTGTGATGACACGGTTCATGGAGCATTGTTATGACAAGGACCATGGCGAATTGTGATGACATCTGAAATGGGGCATTGAGATGACAGTGGTCATGTAGAATTGTGATGAAAGGTATCAAGGAGCACTGTGATGACAGGGGCCATGGAACATTGTGATGACAAAGGCCATGGAGCATTGTGATGACAAGTGTCATGGGACATTTTGATGACATTGGCATGGAACATTATGATGACAAGAGTTCTGGAGAATTTTGATGACAAGGGCATGGAGCATTGTGATGACAGGGCCCATGGAGCATTGTGACGAAGAGGGCAGGGAACATTGTGATGACTGGGTTCATGGAGCCTTGTGATGAAAGGGGCCATGGAGCACTGAGATGACAGGCGTCTTGAGGTATGGTGATGACAGTGGTCATGGAGCATTGTGATGAAAGAGATCATGGAGCAATATGATAAGAGGGGACATGGAGCATTGTGATGACAGGTGTATTGGAGCATTGTGATGAAAATATTAATGGATCATTGTGATGACATGTGTCCTGGAACACTGTGATGACACGGTTCATCGAGTATTGTGATGACAAGGGTCATAGCGAATTGTGATAACAGGTGTCATGGGGCATTGTGATGACATTGATCATCTAGGAATTGTGATGAAAGGTATCATGGAGCACTGTGATGACTGGGGGCATGAAGCATTGTTATGAAAATTGTCCTGGATTATTGTGATGACAGCAGTCATGGAGAATTGGGATGACAGGGATTATGCAGCATTGTGTTGACATGGGTATGGACTATTGTGATGACAATGGTCATGGAGCAATGTGATGAAAGTTTTCATGGAATATCGTGATGAAAAGTGCCTGGGAGCATTGTGACGATAAAGGCCATGGAGCATTGTGATGACAAGTGTCATGGAGCATTGTAATGAAAGCTTTCATTGTGCACTGTGATGACAAGGGGGATGGAGTATTGTGATGAAATTGGTCCTGGAACATTGTGATAACAAAAGCCATGGAGCATTGTGATGACAGGCATCATGGAGAATTGGGAAGAAAGGGGCCATGGGGAATTGTAATGACAATAGAGAAATGTGATGAAAATGGTCAGCGAGCATAGTGATTAAAGTGGTCATTGAGAATTGTGATGAAAAGTGACATAGAGCATTGTGATGACAAAGGTCATGGAGAACTGTGATGACCAGGGTCATGTAGCATTGTGATGACACGTTCATGGAACATTGTGATGACAAGAATTCTGGAGCATTGTGATGACAAGGGCCATGGAGCATTGTGATGCCACGGTCATGGAACATTGTGATGACAAAATTCTGGAGCTTTGTGAGGAAAAAGGCATGGAGCTTTGTGATTATAGGGGACATGGAGCATTTTGATGACATGGGCAGGGAACACTGTGATGACAGGTGTTATGGAGCAATGGGATGACAAGTGTCATGGAGCACTGTGATGAGAGGGGCCTTGGAGAATTGTGATGACAGGCGTCATGAGGCATTGAGATGGCAGTGGTCATGGAGCATTATGATGAAAGGTGTTATGGAGCACTGTGATTACAGGGGCCATGGAGCATTGTGAATACAAAGGCCATGGAGCATTGAGATGACAGTGGTCATGGAGCATTGTGATGAAAGTGGTAATGGATCATTGTGATGCCAAGTGTCCTGGGACCCTGTGATGACATGGTTCATGGAGCATTGTGATGACAATGGTCATGGCGAATTGTGATGACAATGTCATGGGGCATTGTGATGGCAGTGGTCATCTAGAAATGTGATTAAAGTTATTATGGAGCACAGGAATGAGAGGGGCCATGGAGCATTGTGATGACAAGTCTCATGGAGCATTGTGATGACAGGTGTCATGGAGCATCGTGATGACAAATGCCATTGAGAATTGTGATCAGAGGTGACATTGGCATTGTGATGAAAGGGGTCATGGAGTACTGGGAGTACAGGGGCCATGGAGCCTTGTGATAACAAGTGACATGGAGAATAGTGATGACAGGCATCATAGAGCATTGTGATGACAAGTGCCATTTAGCATTTTGATGACAGGGGTCATCAGGCACTGTGTTGACGGGGGTCACGGAGCATTGTGATGACAAAGGCCATAGAGCATTGTGATGAGAGGGGTCATGGAGCATTGTGATGACATGGGCCATGGAGCATTGTGAGGACAAGATTCATGGAGCATTGTGATGACACGGGTATGAAGCATGGTGATGACAACAGACCTGGAGCATTGTGATGACAAGGGCATGGAGCATTGTGATTACAGGAGACTTGGGTCATTGTGATGAAATAGGCAGTGATCATTGTGATTAGAGGGATCATGGAGCATTGTGATGACAAGTGTCATGCAATATTGTGCTGACACAGATCATGGAGCATTTTGATGAGAGTGGCCTTGGAGCACAGTGATGAGAGACGTCATGGGGCATTATGGTGAGAGTGGTCAAGGAGCATTGTGATGAAAGTGTTCATGGAGCAACGCGATTATCGGGACAATGGAGCATTGTGAATACAAAGGCCATGGAACATTGAGATAACAGAGTTCATGGAGCATTGTGATGACAAGGGTCTTGGGAGCTACTGATGACACGTTTCATACAGCATTGAGATGACATGGGCCAAGGCGAATTGTGATGATACGTGTCATGGGGCATTGTGATGACATTGGTCATTTGGCGTTGTGATGAGAGTGGTCATGTAGAATTTTGATTAAAGGTATCATGGAGCACTGTGATGACAAAGGCCAAGGAACATTGTGATGACAAGAGTATGGAGCATTGTGATTACAGGGACCATGGAGCATTGTGATGACAACGGCATGGAGCACTGTGATGACATTGGTCATTGAGCTTTGTGATTACAAAGACCATGAGGCATTGTGATGACAGGGGCCTTGGAGCATTGTGATGACAATGGTCATCAAGCATTGTGATGACAGGGGTCATAGAGCATTGTTATGAGAAAGACCATGGAGCATGGTGATGACAGAGGCCATGGAACATTGTGATGACCAGGCCATATACCATTGTGATGACAAGGGCAGGGAACCTTGTGGTGACCGGGGTCATGGAGCATTTTGATGACAACTTTCATGGAACGTTGTGATGACAGGGGTCATGGAGCATTGTGATGAAAGTTGTCCTGGAGCATTGTGATGACAGCGGTCACAGAGAATTGGGATGAAAGGTATCATGCAACATTGTGATGACAACGGTCAAGGATCATTTTGATGACAGGGGTCATGGAACATTCTGATAACAAGGTTCATAAAGCATTTTGATGACAGGGGTCATGGAGCATTGTGTTGACACGAGCATGGAGCATTGTAATGATAGGATATCTGGAGCATTGTGATGAAAAGGGGATGGAGCATTTTGATGACAGGGTCCAAGGAGAATTGTGCTGACAATGGCATGGAGCATTGTGATGAAAAGGGTACTGGAGCACTGTGAGGAAAGGAATCATGGATCATTGTGATGACAGGGGTCATGGAGCTTTGTGATGACAAGGGTCATGGAGCATTGTGATGACACGGTCAAGGAACATTGCGATGACAAGAATTCTGGAGCATTGTGATGAAAGGGCATGGTGCATTGTGATGAAAGGTGACAAGGAGCATTGTGACGATATGGACAGAGAACTTTTTGATGACAGGGGTCATGGAGCATTGTGATAAAAAGTGTCATGGAGCATTGTTCTGACAGGGATCATGGAGCTTTTTGGTAAGAGAGGTCTTGGAGATTTGTGAAGGCAGGCGTCATGGGGCATTGTGATGACAGCGGTCTTGGAGCATTGGGATGAAAGGGGTCATGGAGCTCTGTGATTACAGGGGCCATGGAGCATTGTGAATACAAAGGCCATGGAGCATTGAGATGACAGGGTTCATGGAGCATTGTGATGAAAGTGATCATGGATCATTGTGATGACAAGTGTCCTGGAACCTTGTGATGACACAGTTCATGGAGCATTGTGATGACAAGGACCATGGCGAATTGTGGTATCATCTGTCATGGGGCATTGTGATGACAGTGGTCATGTAGAATTGTATTGAAAGGTAACATGGAGCACTGTGATGACAGGGGCCATGGAACATTGTGATGACAAAGGCCATGGAGCATTGTGATGACAAGTGTCATGGGGCATTTTGATGACATTGGCATGGAGCATTATGATGACAAGAGTTCTGGAGCATTTTGATGACCAGGGCATGGAGCATTGTGATGAAAGTTGTCCTGGAGCATTGTGATGACAGCAGTCACAGAGGATTGGGTTGAAAGGTATCATGCAGCATTGCGATGACAACGGTCAGGGATCATTTTGATGACAAGGGTCATGGAACATTCTGATAACAAGTTTCATCAAGCATTTTGAGGACAGGGGTCATGGAGCATTGTGTTGACACGGGCATGGAGCATTGTAATGATAGGATATCTGGAGCATTGTGATGAAAAGGGGATGGAGCAGTTTGATGACAGGGTCCAAGGAGCATTGTGCTGACAATGGCATGGGGCATTGTGATGAAAAGGGTACTGGAGCACTCTGAGGAAAGGAATCATGGATCATTGTGATGCCAGGGGTCATGGAGCTTTGTGATGACACGAGTCATGGAGCATTGTGATGACACGGTCAAGGAACATTGTGATGACAAGAAATCTGGAGCATTGTGATGAAAGGGCATGGAGCATTGTGATGAAAGGTGACAAGTAGCATTGTGATGATATGGGCAGAGAACTTTGTGATGACAGTGTTCTTGGAGCATTGTGATGAAAAGTGTCATGGAACATTGTACTGACAGGGATCATGGAGCTTTTTGGTAAGGGAGCCCTTGGAGATTGGTGGTGGCAGGCGTCATGGGGAATTGTGATGACAGCGGTCTTGGAGCATTGTGATGAAAGGGGTCATGGAGCACTGTGATTACAGGGGCCATGGAGCATTGTGAATACAAAGGCTATGGAGCATTGAGATGACAGGGTTCATGGAGCATTGTGATGAAAGTGATCATGGATCATTGTGATGACAAGTGTCCTGAAACCTTGTGATGACACGGTTCATGGAGCATTGTTATGACAAGGACCATGGCGAATTGTGATGACATCTGAAATGGGGCATTGTGATGACAGTGGTCATGTAGAATTGTGATGAAAGGTATCAAGGAGAACTGTGATGACAGGGGCCATGGAACATTGTGATGACAAAGGCCATGGAGCATTGTGATGACAAGTGTCATGGGACATTTTGATGACATTGGCATGGAACATTATGATGACAAGAGTTCTGGAGAATTTTGATGACAAGGGCATGGAGCATTGTGATGACAGGGCCCATGGAGCATTGTGGCAAAGAGGGCAGGGAACATTGTGATGACTGGGTTCATGGAGCCTTGTGATGAAAGGGGCCATGGAGCACTGAGATGACAGGCGTCTTTAGGTATGGTGATGACAGTGGTCATGGAGCATTGTGATGAAAGAGATCATGGAGCAATATTATAAGAGGGGACATGGAGCATTGTGATGACAGGTGTATTGGAGCATTGTGATGAAAATATTAATGGATCATTGTGATGACATGTGTCCTGGAACACTGTGATGACACGGTTCATCGAGTATTGTGATGACAAGGGTCATAGCGAATTGTGATAACAGGTGTCATGGGGCATTGTGATGACATTGATCATCTAGGAATTGTGATGAAAGGTATCATGGAGCACTGTGATGACTGGGGGCATGAAGCATTGTTATGAAAATTGTCCTGGATTATTGTGATGACAGCAGTCATGGAGAATTGGGATGACAGGGATTATGCAGCATTGTGTTGACATGGGTATGGACTATTGTGATGACAATGGTCATGGAGCAATGTGATGAAAGTTTTCATGGAATATCGTGATGGAAAGTGCCTGGGAGCATTGTGACGATAAAGGCCATGGAGCATTGTGATGACAAGTGTCATGGAGCATTGTAATGAAAGCTTTCATTGTGCACTGTGATGACAAGGGGGATGGAGTATTGTGATGAAATTGGTCCTGGAACATTGTGATAACAAAAGCCATGGAGCATTGTGATGACAGGCATCATGGAGAATTGTGAAGAAAGGGGCCATGGGGAATTGTAATGACAATAGAGAAATGTGATGAAAATGGTCAGCGAGCATAGTGATTAAAGTGGTCATTGAGAATTGTGATGAAAAGTGACATAGAGCATTGTGATGACAAAGGTCATGGAGAACTGTGATGACCAGGGTCATGTAGCATTGTGATGACACGTTCATGGAACATTGTGATGACAAGAATTCTGGAGCATTGTGATGACAAGGGCCATGGAGCATTGTGATGCCACGGTCATGGAACATTGTGATGACAAAATTCTGGAACTTTGTGAGGAAAAAGGCATGGAGCATTGTGATTATAGGGGACATGGAGCGTTTTGATGACATGGGCAGGGAACACTGTGATGACAGGTGTTATGGAGCAATGGGATGACAAGTGTCATGGAGCACTGTGATGAGAGGGGCCTTGGAGAATTGTGATGACAGGCGTCATGAGGCATTGAGATGGCAGTGGTCATGGAGCATTATGATGAAAGGTGTTATGGAGCACTGTGATTACAGGGGCCATGGAGCATTGTGAATACAAAGGCCATGGAGCATTGAGATGACAGTGGTCATGGAGCATTGTGATGAAAGTGGTAATGGATCATTGTGATGACAAGTGTCCTGGGACCCTGTGATGACATGGTTCATGGAGCATTGTGATGACAATGGTCATGGCGAATTGTGATGACAATGTCATGGGGCACTGTGATGGCAGTGGTCATCTAGAAATGTGATTAAAGTTATTATGGAGCCCAGGAATGAGAGGGGCCGTGGAGCATTGTGATGACAAGTCTCATGGAGCATTGTGATGACAGGTGTCATGGAGCATCGTGATGACAAATGCCATTGAGAATTGTGATCAGAGGTGACATTGGCATTGTGATGAAAGGGGTCATGGAGTACTGGGAGTACAGGGGCCATGGAGCCTTGTGATAACAAGTGACATGGAGAATAGTGATGACAGGCATCATAGAGCATTGTGATGACAAGTGCCATTTAGCATTTTGATGACAGGGGTCATCAGGCACTGTGTTGACGGGGGTCACGGAGCATTGTGATGACAAAGGCCATAGAGCATTGTGATGAGAGGGGTCATGGAGCATTGTGATGACATGGGCCATGGAGCATTGTGAGGACAAGATTCATGGAGCACTGTGATGACACGGGTATGAAGCATGGTGATGACAACAGACCTGGAGCATTGTGATGACAAGGGCATGGAGCATTGTGATTACAGGAGACTTGGGTCATTGTGATGAAATAGGCAGTGATCATTGTGATTAGAGGGATCATGGAGCATTGTGATGACAAGTGTCATGCAATATTGTGCTGACACAGATCATGGAGCATTTTGATGAGAGTGGCCTTGGAGCACAGTGATGAGAGACGTCATGGGGCATTATGGTGAGAGTGGTCAAGGAGCATTGTGATGAAAGTGTTCATGGAGCAACGCGATTATCGGGACAATGGAGCATTGTGAATACAAAGGCCATGGAACATTGAGATAACAGAGTTCATGGAGCATTGTGATGACAAGGGTCTTGGGAGCTACTGATGACACGTTTCATACAGCATTGAGATGACAAGGGCCAAGGCGAATTGTGATGACACGTGTCATGGGGCATTGTGATGACATTGGTCATCTTGCATTGTGATGAGAGTGGTCATGTAGAATTTTGATTAAAGGTATCATGGAGCACTGTGATGACAAAGGCCAAGGAACATTGTGATGACAAGAGTATGGAGCATTGTGATTACAGGGACCATGGAGCATTGTGATGACAACGGCATGGAGCAGTGTGATGACATTGGTCATTGAGCATTTTGATTACAAAGACCATGAGGCATTGTGATGACAGGGGCCTTGGAGCATTGTGATGACAATGGTCATCAAGCATTGTGATGACAGGGGTCATAGAGCATTGTGATGAGAAAGACCATGGAGCATGGTGATGACAGAGGCCATGGAACATTGTGATGACCAGGCCATGTACCATTGTGATGACAAGGGCAGGGAACCTTCTGGTGACCGAGGTCATGGAGCATTTTGATGACAACTTTCATGGAACGTTGTGATGACAGGGGTCATGGAGCATTGTGATGAAAGTTGTCCTGGAGCATTGTGATGACAGCGGTCACAGAGAATTGGGATGAAAGGTATCATGCAGCATTGTGATGACAACGGTCATGGATCATTTTGATGACAGGGGTCATGGAACATTCTGATAACAAGGTTCATAAAGCATTTTGATGACAGGGGTCATGGAGCATTGTGTTGACACGAGCATGGAGCATTGTAATGATAGGATATCTGGAGCATTGTGATGAAAAGGGGATGGAGCATTTTGATGACAGGGTCCAAGGAGAATTGTGCTGACAATGGCATGGAGCATTGTGATGAAAAGGGTACTGGAGCACTGTGAGGAAAGGAATCATGGATCATTGTGATGACACGGGTCATGGAGCTTTGTGATGACAAGGGTCATGGAGCATTGTGATGACACGGTCAAGGAACATTGCGATGACAAGAATTCTGGAGCATTGTGATGAAAGGGCATGGTGCATTGTGATGAAAGGTGACAAGGAGCATTGTGACGATATGGGCAGAGAACTTTTTGATGACAGGGGTCATGGAGCATTGTGATAAAAAGTGTCATGGAACATTGTACTGACAGGGATCATGGAGCTTTTTGGTAAGAGAGGTCTTGGAGATTTGTGAAGGCAGGCGTCATGGGGCATTGTGATGACAGCGGTCTTGGAGCATTGGGATGAAAGGGGTCATGGAGCTCTGTGATTACAGGGGCCATGGAGCATTGTGAATACAAAGGCCATGGAGCATTGAGATGACAGGGTTCATGGAGCATTGTGATGAAAGTGATCATGGATCATTGTGATGACAAGTGTCCTGGAACCTTGTGATGACACAGTTCATGGAGCATTGTGATGACAAGGACCATGGCGAATTGTGGTATCATCTGTCATGGGGCATTGTGATGACAGTGGTCATGTAGAATTGTATTGAAAGGTAACATGGAGCACTGTGATGACAGGGGCCATGGAATATTGTGATGACAAAGGCCATGGAGCATTGTGATGACAAGTGTCATGGGGCATTTTGATGACATTGGCATGGAGCATTATGATGACAAGAGTTCTGGAGCATTTTGATGACCAGGGCATGGAGCATTGTGATGAAAGTTGTCCTGGAGCATTGTGATGACAGCGGTCACAGAGGATTGGGATGAAAGGTATCATGCAGCATTGCGATGACAACGGTCAGGGATCATTTTGATGACAGGGGTCATGGAATATTCTGATAACAAGTTTCATCAAGCATTTTGATGACAGGGGTCATGGAGCATTGTGTTGACACGGGCATGGAGCATGGTAATGATAGGATATCTGGAGCATTGTGATGAAAAGGGGATGGAGCATTTTGATGACAGGCTCCAAGGAGCATTGTGCTGACAATGGCATGGAGCATTGTGATGAAAGGTGACAAGTAGCATTGTGATGATATGGGCAGAGAACTTTGTGATGACAGGGGTCATGGAGCATTGTGATGAAAAGTGTCATGGAACATTGTACTGACAGGGATCATGGAGCTTTTTGGTAAGGGAGCCCTTGGAGATTGGTGGTGGCAGGCGTCATGGGGCATTGTGATGACAGCGGTCTTGGAGCATTGTGATGAAAGGGGTCATGGAGCACTGTGATTACAGGGGCCATGGAGCATTGTGAATACAAAGGCTATGGAGCATTGAGATGACAGGGTTCATGGAGCATTGTGATGAAAGTGATCATGGATTATTGTGATGACAAGTGTCCTGAAACCTTGTGATGACACGGTTCATGGAGCATTGTTATGACAAGGACCATGGCGAATTGTGATGACATCTGAAATGGGGCATTGAGATGACAGTGGTCATGTAGAATTGTGATGAAAGGTATCAAGGAGCACTGTGATGACAGGGGCCATGGAACATTGTGATGACAAAGGCCATGGAGCATTGTGATGACAAGTGTCATGGGACATTTTGATGACATTGGCATGGAACATTATGATGACAAGAGTTCTGGAGAATTTTGATGACAAGGGCATGGAGCATTGTGATGAAAGTTGTCCTGGAGCATTGTGATGACAGCGGTCACAGAGGATTGGGATGAAAGGTATCATGCAGCATTGCGATGACAACGGTCAGGGATCATTTTGATGACAGGGGTCATGGAACATCCTGAAAACAAGTTTCATAAAGCATTTTGATGACAGGGGTCATGGAGCATTGTGTTGACACGGGCATGGAGCATTGTAATGATAGGATATCTGGAGCATTGAGATGAAAAGGGGATGGAGCATTTTGATGAGAGGGTCCAAGGAGAATTGTGCTGACAATGGCATGGAGCATTGTGATGAAAAGGGTACTGGAGCACTGTGAGGAAAGGAATCATGGATCATTGTGATGCCAGGGGTCATGGAGCTTTGTGATGACACGGGTCATGGAGCATTGTGATGACACGGTCAAGGAACATTGTGATGACAAGAAATCTGGAGCATTGTGATGAAAGGGCATGGAGCATTGTGATGAAAGGTGACAAGTAGCATTGTGATGATATGGGCAGAGAACTTTGTGATGACAGGGGTCATGGAGCATTGTGATGAAAAGTGTCATGGAACATTGTACTGACAGGGATCATGGAGCTTTTTGGTAAGGGAGCCCTTGGAGATTGGTGGTGGCAGGCGTCATGGGGCATTGTGATGACAGCGGTCTTGGAGCATTGTGATGAAAGGGGTCATGGAGCACTGTGATTACAGGGGCCATGGAGCATTGTGAATACAAAGGCTATGGAGCATTGAGATGACAGGGTTCATGGAGCATTGTGATGAAAGTGATCATGGATCATTGTGATGACAAGTGTCCTGAAACCTTGTGATGACACGGTTCATGGAGCATTGTTATGACAAGGACCATGGCGAATTGTGATGACATCTGAAATGGGGCATTGCGATGACAGTGGTCATGTAGAATTGTGATGAAAGGTATCAAGGAGCACTGTGATGACAGGGGCCATGGAACATTGTGATGACAAAGGCCATGGAGCATTGTGATGACAAGTGTCATGGGACATTTTGATGACATTGGCATGGAACATTATGATGACAAGAGTTCTGGAGAATTTTGATGACAAGGGCATGGAGCATTGTGATGACAGGGCCCATGGAGCATTGTGACGAAGAGGGCAGGGAACATTGGGATGACTGGGTTCATGGAGCCTTGTGATGAAAGGGGCCATGGAGCACTGAGATGACAGGCGTCTTGAGGTATGGTGATGACAGTGGTCATGGAGCATTGTGATGAAAGAGATCATGGAGCAATATGATAAGAGGGGACATGGAGCATTGTGATGACAGGTGTATTGGAGCATTGTGATGAAAATATTAATGGATCATTGTGATGACATGTGTCCTGGAACACTGTGATGACACGGTTCATCGAGTATTGTGATGACAAGGGTCATAGCGAATTGTGATAACAGGTGTCATGGGGCATTGTGATGACATTGATCATCTAGGAATTGTGATGAAAGGTATCATGGAGCACTGTGATGACTGGGGGCATGAAGCATTGTTATGAAAATTGTCCTGGATTATTGTGATGACAGCAGTCATGGAGAATTGGGATGACAGGGATTATGCAGCATTGTGTTGACATGGGTATGGACTATTGTGATGACAATGGTCATGGAGCAATGTGATGAAAGTTTTCATGGAATATCGTGATGAAAAGTGCCTGGGAGCATTGTGACGATAAAGGCCATGGAGCATTGTGATGACAAGTGTCATGGAGCATTGTAATGAAAGCTTTCATTGTGCACTGTGATGACAAGGGGGATGGAGTATTGTGATGAAATTGGTCCTGGAACATTGTGATAACAAAAGCCATGGAGCATTGTGATGACAGGCATCATGGAGAATTGGGAAGAAAGGGGCCATGGGGAATTGTAATGACAATAGAGAAATGTGATGAAAATGGTCAGCGAGCATAGTGATTAAAGTGGTCATTGAGAATTGTGATGAAAAGTGACATAGAGCATTGTGATGACAAAGGTCATGGAGAACTGTGATGACCAGGGTCATGTAGCATTGTGATGACACGTTCATGGAACATTGTGATGACAAGAATTCTGGAGCATTGTGATGACAAGGGCCATGGAGCATTGTGATGCCACGGTCATGGAACATTGTGATGACAAAATTCTGGAGCTTTGTGAGGAAAAAGGCATGGAGCTTTGTGATTATAGGGGACATGGAGCATTTTGATGACATGGGCAGGGAACACTGTGATGACAGGTGTTATGGAGCAATGGGATGACAAGTGTCATGGAGCACTGTGATGAGAGGGGCCTTGGAGAATTGTGATGACAGGCGTCATGAGGCATTGAGATGGCAGTGGTCATGGAGCATTATGATGAAAGGTGTTATGGAGCACTGTGATTACAGGGGCCATGGAGCATTGTGAATACAAAGGCCATGGAGCATTGAGATGACAGTGGTCATGGAGCATTGTGATGAAAGTGGTAATGGATCATTGTGATGCCAAGTGTCCTGGGACCCTGTGATGACATGGTTCATGGAGCATTGTGATGACAATGGTCATGGCGAATTGTGATGACAATGTCATGGGGCATTGTGATGGCAGTGGTCATCTAGAAATGTGATTAAAGTTATTATGGAGCACAGGAATGAGAGGGGCCATGGAGCATTGTGATGACAAGTCTCATGGAGCATTGTGATGACAGGTGTCATGGAGCATCGTGATGACAAATGCCATTGAGAATTGTGATCAGAGGTGACATTGGCATTGTGATGAAAGGGGTCATGGAGTACTGGGAGTACAGGGGCCATGGAGCCTTGTGATAACAAGTGACATGGAGAATAGTGATGACAGGCATCATAGAGCATTGTGATGACAAGTGCCATTTAGCATTTTGATGACAGGGGTCATCAGGCACTGTGTTGACGGGGGTCACGGAGCATTGTGATGACAAAGGCCATAGAGCATTGTGATGAGAGGGGTCATGGAGCATTGTGATGACATGGGCCATGGAGCATTGTGAGGACAAGATTCATGGAGCATTGTGATGACACGGGTATGAAGCATGGTGATGACAACAGACCTGGAGCATTGTGATGACAAGGGCATGGAGCATTGTGATTACAGGAGACTTGGGTCATTGTGATGAAATAGGCAGTGATCATTGTGATTAGAGGGATCATGGAGCATTGTGATGACAAGTGTCATGCAATATTGTGCTGACACAGATCATGGAGCATTTTGATGAGAGTGGCCTTGGAGCACAGTGATGAGAGACGTCATGGGGCATTATGGTGAGAGTGGTCAAGGAGCATTGTGATGAAAGTGTTCATGGAGCAACGCGATTATCGGGACAATGGAGCATTGTGAATACAAAGGCCATGGAACATTGAGATAACAGAGTTCATGGAGCATTGTGATGACAAGGGTCTTGGGAGCTACTGATGACACGTTTCATACAGCATTGAGATGACATGGGCCAAGGCGAATTGTGATGATACGTGTCATGGGGCATTGTGATGACATTGGTCATTTGGCGTTGTGATGAGAGTGGTCATGTAGAATTTTGATTAAAGGTATCATGGAGCACTGTGATGACAAAGGCCAAGGAACATTGTGATGACAAGAGTATGGAGCATTGTGATTACAGGGACCATGGAGCATTGTGATGACAACGGCATGGAGCACTGTGATGACATTGGTCATTGAGCTTTGTGATTACAAAGACCATGAGGCATTGTGATGACAGGGGCCTTGGAGCATTGTGATGACAATGGTCATCAAGCATTGTGATGACAGGGGTCATAGAGCATTGTTATGAGAAAGACCATGGAGCATGGTGATGACAGAGGCCATGGAACATTGTGATGACCAGGCCATATACCATTGTGATGACAAGGGCAGGGAACCTTGTGGTGACCGGGGTCATGGAGCATTTTGATGACAACTTTCATGGAACGTTGTGATGACAGGGGTCATGGAGCATTGTGATGAAAGTTGTCCTGGAGCATTGTGATGACAGCGGTCACAGAGAATTGGGATGAAAGGTATCATGCAACATTGTGATGACAACGGTCAAGGATCATTTTGATGACAGGGGTCATGGAACATTCTGATAACAAGGTTCATAAAGCATTTTGATGACAGGGGTCATGGAGCATTGTGTTGACACGAGCATGGAGCATTGTAATGATAGGATATCTGGAGCATTGTGATGAAAAGGGGATGGAGCATTTTGATGACAGGGTCCAAGGAGAATTGTGCTGACAATGGCATGGAGCATTGTGATGAAAAGGGTACTGGAGCACTGTGAGGAAAGGAATCATGGATCATTGTGATGACAGGGGTCATGGAGCTTTGTGATGACAAGGGTCATGGAGCATTGTGATGACACGGTCAAGGAACATTGCGATGACAAGAATTCTGGAGCATTGTGATGAAAGGGCATGGTGCATTGTGATGAAAGGTGACAAGGAGCATTGTGACGATATGGACAGAGAACTTTTTGATGACAGGGGTCATGGAGCATTGTGATAAAAAGTGTCATGGAGCATTGTTCTGACAGGGATCATGGAGCTTTTTGGTAAGAGAGGTCTTGGAGATTTGTGAAGGCAGGCGTCATGGGGCATTGTGATGACAGCGGTCTTGGAGCATTGGGATGAAAGGGGTCATGGAGCTCTGTGATTACAGGGGCCATGGAGCATTGTGAATACAAAGGCCATGGAGCATTGAGATGACAGGGTTCATGGAGCATTGTGATGAAAGTGATCATGGATCATTGTGATGACAAGTGTCCTGGAACCTTGTGATGACACAGTTCATGGAGCATTGTGATGACAAGGACCATGGCGAATTGTGGTATCATCTGTCATGGGGCATTGTGATGACAGTGGTCATGTAGAATTGTATTGAAAGGTAACATGGAGCACTGTGATGACAGGGGCCATGGAACATTGTGATGACAAAGGCCATGGAGCATTGTGATGACAAGTGTCATGGGGCATTTTGATGACATTGGCATGGAGCATTATGATGACAAGAGTTCTGGAGCATTTTGATGACCAGGGCATGGAGCATTGTGATGAAAGTTGTCCTGGAGCATTGTGATGACAGCGGTCACAGAGGATTGGGTTGAAAGGTATCATGCAGCATTGCGATGACAACGGTCAGGGATCATTTTGATGACAAGGGTCATGGAACATTCTGATAACAAGTTTCATCAAGCATTTTGAGGACAGGGGTCATGGAGCATTGTGTTGACACGGGCATGGAGCATTGTAATGATAGGATATCTGGAGCATTGTGATGAAAAGGGGATGGAGCAGTTTGATGACAGGGTCCAAGGAGCATTGTGCTGACAATGGCATGGGGCATTGTGATGAAAAGGGTACTGGAGCACTCTGAGGAAAGGAATCATGGATCATTGTGATGCCAGGGGTCATGGAGCTTTGTGATGACACGAGTCATGGAGCATTGTGATGACACGGTCAAGGAACATTGTGATGACAAGAAATCTGGAGCATTGTGATGAAAGGGCATGGAGCATTGTGATGAAAGGTGACAAGTAGCATTGTGATGATATGGGCAGAGAACTTTGTGATGACAGTGTTCTTGGAGCATTGTGATGAAAAGTGTCATGGAACATTGTACTGACAGGGATCATGGAGCTTTTTGGTAAGGGAGCCCTTGGAGATTGGTGGTGGCAGGCGTCATGGGGAATTGTGATGACAGCGGTCTTGGAGCATTGTGATGAAAGGGGTCATGGAGCACTGTGATTACAGGGGCCATGGAGCATTGTGAATACAAAGGCTATGGAGCATTGAGATGACAGGGTTCATGGAGCATTGTGATGAAAGTGATCATGGATCATTGTGATGACAAGTGTCCTGAAACCTTGTGATGACACGGTTCATGGAGCATTGTTATGACAAGGACCATGGCGAATTGTGATGACATCTGAAATGGGGCATTGTGATGACAGTGGTCATGTAGAATTGTGATGAAAGGTATCAAGGAGAACTGTGATGACAGGGGCCATGGAACATTGTGATGACAAAGGCCATGGAGCATTGTGATGACAAGTGTCATGGGACATTTTGATGACATTGGCATGGAACATTATGATGACAAGAGTTCTGGAGAATTTTGATGACAAGGGCATGGAGCATTGTGATGACAGGGCCCATGGAGCATTGTGGCAAAGAGGGCAGGGAACATTGTGATGACTGGGTTCATGGAGCCTTGTGATGAAAGGGGCCATGGAGCACTGAGATGACAGGCGTCTTTAGGTATGGTGATGACAGTGGTCATGGAGCATTGTGATGAAAGAGATCATGGAGCAATATTATAAGAGGGGACATGGAGCATTGTGATGACAGGTGTATTGGAGCATTGTGATGAAAATATTAATGGATCATTGTGATGACATGTGTCCTGGAACACTGTGATGACACGGTTCATCGAGTATTGTGATGACAAGGGTCATAGCGAATTGTGATAACAGGTGTCATGGGGCATTGTGATGACATTGATCATCTAGGAATTGTGATGAAAGGTATCATGGAGCACTGTGATGACTGGGGGCATGAAGCATTGTTATGAAAATTGTCCTGGATTATTGTGATGACAGCAGTCATGGAGAATTGGGATGACAGGGATTATGCAGCATTGTGTTGACATGGGTATGGACTATTGTGATGACAATGGTCATGGAGCAATGTGATGAAAGTTTTCATGGAATATCGTGATGAAAAGTGCCTGGGAGCATTGTGACGATAAAGGCCATGGAGCATTGTGATGACAAGTGTCATGGAGCATTGTAATGAAAGCTTTCATTGTGCACTGTGATGACAAGGGGGATGGAGTATTGTGATGAAATTGGTCCTGGAACATTGTGATAACAAAAGCCATGGAGCATTGTGATGACAGGCATCATGGAGAATTGTGAAGAAAGGGGCCATGGGGAATTGTAATGACAATAGAGAAATGTGATGAAAATGGTCAGCGAGCATAGTGATTAAAGTGGTCATTGAGAATTGTGATGAAAAGTGACATAGAGCATTGTGATGACAAAGGTCATGGAGAACTGTGATGACCAGGGTCATGTAGCATTGTGATGACACGTTCATGGAACATTGTGATGACAAGAATTCTGGAGCATTGTGATGACAAGGGCCATGGAGCATTGTGATGCCACGGTCATGGAACATTGTGATGACAAAATTCTGGAACTTTGTGAGGAAAAAGGCATGGAGCATTGTGATTATAGGGGACATGGAGCGTTTTGATGACATGGGCAGGGAACACTGTGATGACAGGTGTTATGGAGCAATGGGATGACAAGTGTCATGGAGCACTGTGATGAGAGGGGCCTTGGAGAATTGTGATGACAGGCGTCATGAGGCATTGAGATGGCAGTGGTCATGGAGCATTATGATGAAAGGTGTTATGGAGCACTGTGATTACAGGGGCCATGGAGCATTGTGAATACAAAGGCCATGGAGCATTGAGATGACAGTGGTCATGGAGCATTGTGATGAAAGTGGTAATGGATCATTGTGATGACAAGTGTCCTGGGACCCTGTGATGACATGGTTCATGGAGCATTGTGATGACAATGGTCATGGCGAATTGTGATGACAATGTCATGGGGCACTGTGATGGCAGTGGTCATCTAGAAATGTGATTAAAGTTATTATGGAGCACAGGAATGAGAGGGGCCGTGGAGCATTGTGATGACAAGTCTCATGGAGCATTGTGATGACAGGTGTCATGGAGCATCGTGATGACAAATGCCATTGAGAATTGTGATCAGAGGTGACATTGGCATTGTGATGAAAGGGGTCATGGAGTACTGGGAGTACAGGGGCCATGGAGCCTTGTGATAACAAGTGACATGGAGAATAGTGATGACAGGCATCATAGAGCATTGTGATGACAAGTGCCATTTAGCATTTTGATGACAGGGGTCATCAGGCACTGTGTTGACGGGGGTCACGGAGCATTGTGATGACAAAGGCCATAGAGCATTGTGATGAGAGGGGTCATGGAGCATTGTGATGACATGGGCCATGGAGCATTGTGAGGACAAGATTCATGGAGCACTGTGATGACACGGGTATGAAGCATGGTGATGACAACAGACCTGGAGCATTGTGATGACAAGGGCATGGAGCATTGTGATTACAGGAGACTTGGGTCATTGTGATGAAATAGGCAGTGATCATTGTGATTAGAGGGATCATGGAGCATTGTGATGACAAGTGTCATGCAATATTGTGCTGACACAGATCATGGAGCATTTTGATGAGAGTGGCCTTGGAGCACAGTGATGAGAGACGTCATGGGGCATTATGGTGAGAGTGGTCAAGGAGCATTGTGATGAAAGTGTTCATGGAGCAACGCGATTATCGGGACAATGGAGCATTGTGAATACAAAGGCCATGGAACATTGAGATAACAGAGTTCATGGAGCATTGTGATGACAAGGGTCTTGGGAGCTACTGATGACACGTTTCATACAGCATTGAGATGACAAGGGCCAAGGCGAATTGTGATGACACGTGTCATGGGGCATTGTGATGACATTGGTCATCTTGCATTGTGATGAGAGTGGTCATGTAGAATTTTGATTAAAGGTATCATGGAGCACTGTGATGACAAAGGCCAAGGAACATTGTGATGACAAGAGTATGGAGCATTGTGATTACAGGGACCATGGAGCATTGTGATGACAACGGCATGGAGCAGTGTGATGACATTGGTCATTGAGCATTTTGATTACAAAGACCATGAGGCATTGTGATGACAGGGGCCTTGGAGCATTGTGATGACAATGGTCATCAAGCATTGTGATGACAGGGGTCATAGAGCATTGTGATGAGAAAGACCATGGAGCATGGTGATGACAGAGGCCATGGAACATTGTGATGACCAGGCCATGTACCATTGTGATGACAAGGGCAGGGAACCTTCTGGTGACCGAGGTAATGGAGCATTTTGATGACAACTTTCATGGAACGTTGTGATGACAGGGGTCATGGAGCATTGTGATGAAAGTTGTCCTGGAGCATTGTGATGACAGCGGTCACAGAGAATTGGGATGAAAGGTATCATGCAGCATTGTGATGACAACGGTCATGGATCATTTTGATGACAGGGGTCATGGAACATTCTGATAACAAGGTTCATAAAGCATTTTGATGACAGGGGTCATGGAGCATTGTGTTGACACGAGCATGGAGCATTGTAATGATAGGATATCTGGAGCATTGTGATGAAAAGGGGATGGAGCATTTTGATGACAGGGTCCAAGGAGAATTGTGCTGACAATGGCATGGAGCATTGTGATGAAAAGGGTACTGGAGCACTGTGAGGAAAGGAATCATGGATCATTGTGATGACAGGGGTCATGGAGCTTTGTGATGACAAGGGTCATGGAGCATTGTGATGACACGGTCAAGGAACATTGCGATGACAAGAATTCTGGAGCATTGTGATGAAAGGGCATGGTGCATTGTGATGAAAGGTGACAAGGAGCATTGTGACGATATGGGCAGAGAACTTTTTGATGACAGGGGTCATGGAGCATTGTGATAAAAAGTGTCATGGAACATTGTACTGACAGGGATCATGGAGCTTTTTGGTAAGAGAGGTCTTGGAGATTTGTGAAGGCAGGCGTCATGGGGCATTGTGATGACAGCGGTCTTGGAGCATTGGGATGAAAGGGGTCATGGAGCTCTGTGATTACAGGGGCCATGGAGCATTGTGAATACAAAGGCCATGGAGCATTGAGATGACAGGGTTCATGGAGCATTGTGATGAAAGTGATCATGGATCATTGTGATGACAAGTGTCCTGGAACCTTGTGATGACACAGTTCATGGAGCATTGTGATGACAAGGACCATGGCGAATTGTGGTATCATCTGTCATGGGGCATTGTGATGACAGTGGTCATGTAGAATTGTATTGAAAGGTAACATGGAGCACTGTGATGACAGGGGCCATGGAATATTGTGATGACAAAGGCCATGGAGCATTGTGATGACAAGTGTCATGGGGCATTTTGATGACATTGGCATGGAGCATTATGATGACAAGAGTTCTGGAGCATTTTGATGACCAGGGCATGGAGCATTGTGATGAAAGTTGTCCTGGAGCATTGTGATGACAGCGGTCACAGAGGATTGGGATGAAAGGTATCATGCAGCATTGCGATGACAACGGTCAGGGATCATTTTGATGACAGGGGTCATGGAATATTCTGATAACAAGTTTCATCAAGCATTTTGATGACAGGGGTCATGGAGCATTGTGTTGACACGGGCATGGAGCATGGTAATGATAGGATATCTGGAGCATTGTGATGAAAAGGGGATGGAGCATTTCGATGACAGGCTCCAAGGAGCATTGTGCTGACAATGGCATGGAGCATTGTGATGAAAGGTGACAAGTAGCATTGTGATGATATGGGCAGAGAACTTTGTGATGACAGGGGTCATGGAGCATTGTGATGAAAAGTGTCATGGAACATTGTACTGACAGGGATCATGGAGCTTTTTGGTAAGGGAGCCCTTGGAGATTGGTGGTGGCAGGCGTCATGGGGCATTGTGATGACAGCGGTCTTGGAGCATTGTGATGAAAGGGGTCATGGAGCACTGTGATTACAGGGGCCATGGAGCATTGTGAATACAAAGGCTATGGAGCATTGAGATGACAGGGTTCATGGAGCATTGTGATGAAAGTGATCATGGATTATTGTGATGACAAGTGTCCTGAAACCTTGTGATGACACGGTTCATGGAGCATTGTTATGACAAGGACCATGGCGAATTGTGATGACATCTGAAATGGGGCATTGAGATGACAGTGGTCATGTAGAATTGTGATGAAAGGTATCAAGGAGCACTGTGATGACAGGGGCCATGGAACATTGTGATGACAAAGGCCATGGAGCATTGTGATGACAAGTGTCATGGGACATTTTGATGACATTGGCATGGAACATTATGATGACAAGAGTTCTGGAGAATTTTGATGACAAGGGCATGGAGCATTGTGATGAAAGTTGTCCTGGAGCATTGTGATGACAGCGGTCACAGAGGATTGGGATGAAAGGTATCATGCAGCATTGCGATGACAACGGTCAGGGATCATTTTGATGACAGGGGTCATGGAACATCCTGAAAACAAGTTTCATAAAGCATTTTGATGACAGGGGTCATGGAGCATTGTGTTGACACGGGCATGGAGCATTGTAATGATAGGATATCTGGAGCATTGTGATGAAAAGGGGATGGAGCATTTTGATGAGAGGGTCCAAGGAGAATTGTGCTGACAATGGCATGGAGCATTGTGATGAAAAGGGTACTGGAGCACTGTGAGGAAAGGAATCATGGATCATTGTGATGCCAGGGGTCATGGAGCTTTGTGATGACACGGGTCATGGAGCATTGTGATGACACGGTCAAGGAACATTGTGATGACAAGAAATCTGGAGCATTGTGATGAAAGGGCATGGAGCATTGTGATGAAAGGTGACAAGTAGCATTGTGATGATATGGGCAGAGAACTTTGTGATGACAGGGGTCATGGAGCATTGTGATGAAAAGTGTCATGGAACATTGTACTGACAGGGATCATGGAGCTTTTTGGTAAGGGAGCCCTTGGAGATTGGTGGTGGCAGGCGTCATGGGGCATTGTGATGACAGCGGTCTTGGAGCATTGTGATGAAAGGGGTCATGGAGCACTGTGATTACAGGGGCCATGGAGCATTGTGAATACAAAGGCTATGGAGCATTGAGATGACAGGGTTCATGGAGCATTGTGATGAAAGTGATCATGGATCATTGTGATGACAAGTGTCCTGAAACCTTGTGATGACACGGTTCATGGAGCATTGTTATGACAAGGACCATGGCGAATTGTGATGACATCTGAAATGGGGCATTGCGATGACAGTGGTCATGTAGAATTGTGATGAAAGGTATCAAGGAGCACTGTGATGACAGGGGCCATGGAACATTGTGATGACAAAGGCCATGGAGCATTGTGATGACAAGTGTCATGGGACATTTTGATGACATTGGCATGGAACATTATGATGACAAGAGTTCTGGAGAATTTTGATGACAAGGGCATGGAGCATTGTGATGACAGGGCCCATGGAGCATTGTGACGAAGAGGGCAGGGAACATTGGGATGACTGGGTTCATGGAGCCTTGTGATGAAAGGGGCCATGGAGCACTGAGATGACAGGCGTCTTGAGGTATGGTGATGACAGTGGTCATGGAGCATTGTGATGAAAGAGATCATGGAGCAATATGATAAGAGGGGACATGGAGCATTGTGATGACAGGTGTATTGGAGCATTGTGATGAAAATATTAATGGATCATTGTGATGACATGTGTCCTGGAACACTGTGATGACACGGTTCATCGAGTATTGTGATGACAAGGGTCATAGCGAATTGTGATAACAGGTGTCATGGGGCATTGTGATGACATTGATCATCTAGGAATTGTGATGAAAGGTATCATGGAGCACTGTGATGACTGGGGGCATGAAGCATTGTTATGAAAATTGTCCTGGATTATTGTGATGACAGCAGTCATGGAGAATTGGGATGACAGGGATTATGCAGCATTGTGTTGACATGGGTATGGACTATTGTGATGACAATGGTCATGGAGCAATGTGATGAAAGTTTTCATGGAATATCGTGATGAAAAGTGCCTGGGAGCATTGTGACGATAAAGGCCATGGAGCATTGTGATGACAAGTGTCATGGAGCATTGTAATGAAAGCTTTCATTGTGCACTGTGATGACAAGGGGGATGGAGTATTGTGATGAAATTGGTCCTGGAACATTGTGATAACAAAAGCCATGGAGCATTGTGATGACAGGCATCATGGAGAATTGTGAAGAAAGGGGCCATGGGGAATTGTAATGACAATAGAGAAATGTGATGAAAATGGTCAGCGAGCATAGTGATTAAAGTGGTCATTGAGAATTGTGATGAAAAGTGACATAGAGCATTGTGATGACAAAGGTCATGGAGAACTGTGATGACCAGGGTCATGTAGCATTGTGATGACACGTTCATGGAACATTGTGATGACAAGAATTCTGGAGCATTGTGATGACAAGGGCCATGGAGCATTGTGATGCCACGGTCATGGAACATTGTGATGACAAAATTCTGGAGCTTTGTGAGGAAAAAGGCATGGAGCTTTGTGATTATAGGGGACATGGAGCATTTTGATGACATGGGCAGGGAACACTGTGATGACAGGTGTTATGGAGCAATGGGATGACAAGTGTCATGGAGCACTGTGATGAGAGGGGCCTTGGAGAATTGTGATGACAGGCGTCATGAGGCATTGAGATGGCAGTGGTCATGGAGCATTATGATGAAAGGTGTTATGGAGCACTGTGATTACAGGGGCCATGGAGCATTGTGAATACAAAGGCCATGGAGCATTGAGATGACAGTGGTCATGGAGCATTGTGATGAAAGTGGTAATGGATCATTGTGATGACAAGTGTCCTGGGACCCTGTGATGACATGGTTCATGGAGCATTGTGATGACAATGGTCATGGCGAATTGTGATGACAATGTCATGGGGCATTGTGATGGCAGTGGTCATCTAGAAATGTGATTAAAGTTATTATGGAGCACAGGAATGAGAGGGGCCATGGAGCATTGTGATGACAAGTCTCATGGAGCATTGTGATGACAGGTGTCATGGAGCATCGTGATGACAAATGCCATTGAGAATTGTGATCAGAGGTGACATTGGCATTGTGATGAAAGGGGTCATGGAGTACTGGGAGTACAGGGGCCATGGAGCCTTGTGATAACAAGTGACATGGAGAATAGTGATGACAGGCATCATAGAGCATTGTGATGACAAGTGCCATTTAGCATTTTGATGACAGGGGTCATCAGGCACTGTGTTGACGGGGGTCACGGAGCATTGTGATGACAAAGGCCATAGAGCATTGTGATGAGAGGGGTCATGGAGCATTGTGATGACATGGGCCATGGAGCATTGTGAGGACAAGATTCATGGAGCATTGTGATGACACGGGTATGAAGCATGGTGATGACAACAGACCTGGAGCATTGTGATGACAAGGGCATGGAGCATTGTGATTACAGGAGACTTGGGTCATTGTGATGAAATAGGCAGTGATCATTGTGATTAGAGGGATCATGGAGCATTGTGATGACAAGTGTCATGCAATATTGTGCTGACACAGATCATGGAGCATTTTGATGAGAGTGGCCTTGGAGCACAGTGATGAGAGACGTCATGGGGCATTATGGTGAGAGTGGTCAAGGAGCATTGTGATGAAAGTGTTCATGGAGCAACGCGATTATCGGGACAATGGAGCATTGTGAATACAAAGGCCATGGAACATTGAGATAACAGAGTTCATGGAGCATTGTGATGACAAGGGTCTTGGGAGCTACTGATGACACGTTTCATACAGCATTGAGATGACATGGGCCAAGGCGAATTGTGATGATACGTGTCATGGGGCATTGTGATGACATTGGTCATTTGGCGTTGTGATGAGAGTGGTCATGTAGAATTTTGATTAAAGGTATCATGGAGCACTGTGATGACAAAGGCCAAGGAACATTGTGATGACAAGAGTATGGAGCATTGTGATTACAGGGACCATGGAGCATTGTGATGACAATGGCATGGAGCACTGTGATGACATTGGTCATTGAGCTTTGTGATTACAAAGACCATGAGGCATTGTGATGACAGGGGCCTTGGAGCATTGTGATGACAATGGTCATCAAGCATTGTGATGACAGGGGTCATAGAGCATTGTTATGAGAAAGACCATGGAGCATGGTGATGACAGAGGCCATGGAACATTGTGATGACCAGGCCATGTACCATTGTGATGACAAGGGCAGGGAACCTTCTGGTGACCGAGGTCATGGAGCATTTTGATGACAACTTTCATGGAACGTTGTGATGACAGGGGTCATGGAGCATTGTGATGAAAGTTGTCCTGGAGCATTGTGATGACAGCGGTCACAGAGAATTGGGATGAAAGGTATCATGCAGCATTGTGATGACAACGGTCATGGATCATTTTGATGACAGGGGTCATGGAACATTCTGATAACAAGGTTCATAAAGCATTTTGATGACAGGGGTCATGGAGCATTGTGTTGACACGAGCATGGAGCATTGTAATGATAGGATATCTGGAGCATTGTGATGAAAAGGGGATGGAGCATTTTGATGACAGGGTCCAAGGAGAATTGTGCTCACAATGGCATGGAGCATTGTGATGAAAAGGGTACTGGAGCACTGTGAGGAAAGGAATCATGGATCATTGTGATGACAGGGGTCATGGAGCTTTGTGATGACAAGGGTCATGGAGCATTGTGATGACACGGTCAAGGAACATTGCGATGACAAGAATTCTGGAGCATTGTGATGAAAGGGCATGGTGCATTGTGATGAAAGGTGACAAGGAGCATTGTGACGATATGGGCAGAGAACTTTTTGATGACAGGGGTCATGGAGCATTGTGATAAAAAGTGTCATGGAACATTGTACTGACAGGGATCATGGAGCTTTTTGGTAAGAGAGGTCTTGGAGATTTGTGAAGGCAGGCGTCATGGGGCATTGTGATGACAGCGGTCTTGGAGCATTGGGATGAAAGGGGTCATGGAGCTCTGTGATTACAGGGGCCATGGAGCATTGTGAATACAAAGGCCATGGAGCATTGAGATGACAGGGTTCATGGAGCATTGTGATGAAAGTGATCATGGATCATTGTGATGACAAGTGTCCTGGAACCTTGTGATGACACAGTTCATGGAGCATTGTGATGACAAGGACCATGGCGAATTGTGGTATCATCTGTCATGGGGCATTGTGATGACAGTGGTCATGTAGAATTGTATTGAAAGGTAACATGGAGCACTGTGATGACAGGGGCCATGGAATATTGTGATGACAAAGGCCATGGAGCATTGTGATGACAAGTGTCATGGGGCATTTTGATGACATTGGCATGGAGCATTATGATGACAAGAGTTCTGGAGCATTTTGATGACCAGGGCATGGAGCATTGTGATGAAAGTTGTCCTGGAGCATTGTGATGACAGCGGTCACAGAGGATTGGGATGAAAGGTATCATGCAGCATTGCGATGACAACGGTCAGGGATCATTTTGATGACAGGGGTCATGGAATATTCTGATAACAAGTTTCATCAAGCATTTTGATGACAGGGGTCATGGAGCATTGTGTTGACACGGGCATGAAGCATGGTAATGATAGGATATCTGGAGCATTGTGATGAAAAGGGGATGGAGCATTTTGATGACAGGTTCCAAGGAGCATTGTGCTGACAATGGCATGGAGCATTGTGAAGAAAGGTGACAAGTAGCATTGTGATGATATGGGCAGAGAACTTTGTGATGACAGGGGTCATGGAGCATTGTGATGAAAAGTGTCATGGAACATTGTACTGACAGGGATCATGGAGCTTTTTGGTAAGGGAGCCCTTGGAGATTGGTGGTGGCAGGCGTCATGGGGCATTGTGATGACAGCGGTCTTGGAGCATTGTGATGAAAGGGGTCATGGAGCACTGTGATTACAGGGGCCATGGAGCATTGTGAATACAAAGGCTATGGAGCATTGAGATGACAGGGTTCATGGAGCATTGTGATGAAAGTGATCATGGATCATTGTGATGACAAGTGTCCTGAAACCTTGTGATGACACGGTTCATGGAGCATTGTTATGACAAGGACCATGGCGAATTGTGATGACATCTGAAATGAGGCATTGTGATGACAGTGGTCATGTAGAATTGTGATGAAAGGTATCAAGGAGCACTGTGATGACAGGGGCCATGGAACATTGTGATGACAAAGGCCATGGAGCATTGTGATGACAAGTGTCATGGGACATTTTGATGACATTGGCATGGAACATTATGATGACAAGAGTTCTGGAGAATTTTGATGACAAGGGCATGGAGCATTGTGATGAAAGTTGTCCTGGAGCATTGTGATGACAGCGGTCACAGAGGATTGGGATGAAAGGTATCATGCAGCATTGCGATGACAACGGTCAGGGATCATTTTGATGACAGGGGTCATGGAACATCCTGAAAACAAGTTTCATAAAGCATTTTGATGACAGGGGTCATGGAGCATTGTGTTGACACGGGCATGGAGCATTGTAATGATAGGATATCTGGAGCATTGTGATGAAAAGGGGATGGAGCATTTTGATGAGAGGGTCCAAGGAGAATTGTGCTGACAATGGCATGGAGCATTGTGATGAAAAGGGTACTGGAGCACTGTGAGGAAAGGAATCATGGATCATTGTGATGCCAGGGGTCATGGAGCTTTGTGATGACACGGGTCATGGAGCATTGTGATGACACGGTCAAGGAACATTGTGATGACAAGAAATCTGGAGCATTGTGATGAAAGGGCATGGAGCATTGTGATGAAAGGTGACAAGTAGCATTGTGATGATATGGGCAGAGAACTTTGTGATGACAGGGGTCATGGAGCATTGTGATGAAAAGTGTCATGGAACATTGTACTGACAGGGATCATGGAGCTTTTTGGTAAGGGAGCCCTTGGAGATTGGTGGTGGCAGGCGTCATGGGGCATTGTGATGACAGCGGTCTTGGAGCATTGTGATGAAAGGGGTCATGGAGCACTGTGATTACAGGGGCCATGGAGCATTGTGAATACAAAGGCTATGGAGCATTGAGATGACAGGGTTCATGGAGCATTGTGATGAAAGTGATCATGGATCATTGTGATGACAAGTGTCCTGAAACCTTGTGATGACACGGTTCATGGAGCATTGTTATGACAAGGACCATGGCGAATTGTGATGACATCTGAAATGGGGCATTGCGATGACAGTGGTCATGTAGAATTGTGATGAAAGGTATCAAGGAGCACTGTGATGACAGGGGCCATGGAACATTGTGATGACAAAGGCCATGGAGCATTGTGATGACAAGTGTCATGGGACATTTTGATGACATTGGCATGGAACATTATGATGACAAGAGTTCTGGAGAATTTTGATGACAAGGGCATGGAGCATTGTGATGACAGGGCCCATGGAGCATTGTGACGAAGAGGGCAGGGAACATTGGGATGACTGGGTTCATGGAGCCTTGTGATGAAAGGGGCCATGGAGCACTGAGATGACAGGCGTCTTGAGGTATGGTGATGACAGTGGTCATGGAGCATTGTGATGAAAGAGATCATGGAGCAATATGATAAGAGGGGACATGGAGCATTGTGATGACAGGTGTATTGGAGCATTGTGATGAAAATATTAATGGATCATTGTGATGACATGTGTCCTGGAACACTGTGATGACACGGTTCATCGAGTATTGTGATGACAAGGGTCATAGCGAATTGTGATAACAGGTGTCATGGGGCATTGTGATGACATTGATCATCTAGGAATTGTGATGAAAGGTATCATGGAGCACTGTGATGACTGGGGGCATGAAGCATTGTTATGAAAATTGTCCTGGATTATTGTGATGACAGCAGTCATGGAGAATTGGGATGACAGGGATTATGCAGCATTGTGTTGACATGGGTATGGACTATTGTGATGACAATGGTCATGGAGCAATGTGATGAAAGTTTTCATGGAATATCGTGATGAAAAGTGCCTGGGAGCATTGTGACGATAAAGGCCATGGAGCATTGTGATGACAAGTGTCATGGAGCATTGTAATGAAAGCTTTCATTGTGCACTGTGATGACAAGGGGGATGGAGTATTGTGATGAAATTGGTCCTGGAACATTGTGATAACAAAAGCCATGGAGCATTGTGATGACAGGCATCATGGAGAATTGTGAAGAAAGGGGCCATGGGGAATTGTAATGACAATAGAGAAATGTGATGAAAATGGTCAGCGAGCATAGTGATTAAAGTGGTCATTGAGAATTGTGATGAAAAGTGACATAGAGCATTGTGATGACAAAGGTCATGGAGAACTGTGATGACCAGGGTCATGTAGCATTGTGATGACACGTTCATGGAACATTGTGATGACAAGAATTCTGGAGCATTGTGATGACAAGGGCCATGGAGCATTGTGATGCCACGGTCATGGAACATTGTGATGACAAAATTCTGGAGCTTTGTGAGGAAAAAGGCATGGAGCTTTGTGATTATAGGGGACATGGAGCATTTTGATGACATGGGCAGGGAACACTGTGATGACAGGTGTTATGGAGCAATGGGATGACAAGTGTCATGGAGCACTGTGATGAGAGGGGCCTTGGAGAATTGTGATGACAGGCGTCATGAGGCATTGAGATGGCAGTGGTCATGGAGCATTATGATGAAAGGTGTTATGGAGCACTGTGATTACAGGGGCCATGGAGCATTGTGAATACAAAGGCCATGGAGCATTGAGATGACAGTGGTCATGGAGCATTGTGATGAAAGTGGTAATGGATCATTGTGATGCCAAGTGTCCTGGGACCCTGTGATGACATGGTTCATGGAGCATTGTGATGACAATGGTCATGGCGAATTGTGATGACAATGTCATGGGGCATTGTGATGGCAGTGGTCATCTAGAAATGTGATTAAAGTTATTATGGAGCACAGGAATGAGAGGGGCCATGGAGCATTGTGATGACAAGTCTCATGGAGCATTGTGATGACAGGTGTCATGGAGCATCGTGATGACAAATGCCATTGAGAATTGTGATCAGAGGTGACATTGGCATTGTGATGAAAGGGGTCATGGAGTACTGGGAGTACAGGGGCCATGGAGCCTTGTGATAACAAGTGACATGGAGAATAGTGATGACAGGCATCATAGAGCATTGTGATGACAAGTGCCATTTAGCATTTTGATGACAGGGGTCATCAGGCACTGTGTTGACGGGGGTCACGGAGCATTGTGATGACAAAGGCCATAGAGCATTGTGATGAGAGGGGTCATGGAGCATTGTGATGACATGGGCCATGGAGAATTGTGAGGACAAGATTCATGGAGCATTGTGATGACACGGGTATGAAGCATGGTGATGACAACAGACCTGGAGCATTGTGATGACAAGGGCATGGAGCATTGTGATTACAGGAGACTTGGGTCATTGTGATGAAATAGGCAGTGATCATTGTGATTAGAGGGATCATGGAGCATTGTGATGACAAGTGTCATGCAATATTGTGCTGACACAGATCATGGAGCATTTTGATGAGAGTGGCCTTGGAGCACAGTGATGAGAGACGTCATGGGGCATTATGGTGAGAGTGGTCAAGGAGCATTGTGATGAAAGTGTTCATGGAGCAACGCGATTATCGGGACAATGGAGCATTGTGAATACAAAGGCCATGGAACATTGAGATAACAGAGTTCATGGAGCATTGTGATGACAAGGGTCTTGGGAGCTACTGATGACACGTTTCATACAGCATTGAGATGACAAGGGCCAAGGCGAATTGTGATGATACGTGTCATGGGGCATTGTGATGACATTGGTCATTTGGCGTTGTGATGAGAGTGGTCATGTAGAATTTTGATTAAAGGTATCATGGAGCACTGTGATGACAAAGGCCAAGGAACATTGTGATGACAAGAGTATGGAGCATTGTGATTACAGGGACCATGGAGCATTGTGATGACAACGGCATGGAGCACTGTGATGACATTGGTCATTGAGCTTTGTGATTACAAAGACCATGAGGCATTGTGATGACAGGGGCCTTGGAGCATTGTGATGACAATGGTCATCAAGCATTGTGATGACAGGGGTCATAGAGCATTGTTATGAGAAAGACCATGGAGCATGGTGATGACAGAGGCCATGGAACATTGTGATGACCAGGCCATGTACCATTGTGATGACAAGGGCAGGGAACCTTGTGGTGACCGGGGTCATGGAGCATTTTGATGACAACTTTCATGGAACGTTGTGATGACAGGGGTCATGGAGCATTGTGATGAAAGTTGTCCTGGAGCATTGTGATGACAGCGGTCACAGAGAATTGGGATGAAAGGTATCATGCAACATTGTGATGACAACGGTCAAGGATCATTTTGATGACAGGGGTCATGGAACATTCTGATAACAAGGTTCATAAAGCATTTTGATGACAGGGGTCATGGAGCATTGTGTTGACACGAGCATGGAGCATTGTAATGATAGGATATCTGGAGCATTGTGATGAAAAGGGGATGGAGCATTTTGATGACAGGGTCCAAGGAGAATTGTGCTGACAATGGCATGGAGCATTGTGATGAAAAGGGTACTGGAGCACTGTGAGGAAAGGAATCATGGATCATTGTGATGACAGGGGTCATGGAGCTTTGTGATGACAAGGGTCATGGAGCATTGTGATGACACGGTCAAGGAACATTGCGATGACAAGAATTCTGGAGCATTGTGATGAAAGGGCATGGTGCATTGTGATGAAAGGTGACAAGGAGCATTGTGACGATATGGACAGAGAACTTTTTGATGACAGGGGTCATGGAGCATTGTGATAAAAAGTGTCATGGAGCATTGTACTGACAGGGATCATGGAGCTTTTTGGTAAGAGAGGTCTTGGAGATTTGTGAAGGCAGGCGTCATGGGGCATTGTGATGACAGCGGTCTTGGAGCATTGCGATGAAAGGGGTCATGGAGCTCTGTGATTACAGGGGCCATGGAGCATTGTGAATACAAAGGCCATGGAGCATTGAGATGACAGGGTTCATGGAGCATTGTGATGAAAGTGATCATGGATCATTGTGATGACAAGTGTCCTGGAACCTTGTGATGACACAGTTCATGGAGCATTGTGATGACAAGGACCATGGCGAATTGTGGTATCATCTGTCATGGGGCATTGTTATGACAGTGGTCATGTAGAATTGTATTGAAAGGTAACATGGAGCACTCTGATGACAGGGGCCATGGAACATTGTGATGACAAAGGCCATGGAGCATAGTGATGAAAAGTGTCATGGGGCATTTTGATGACATTGGCATGGAGCATTATGATGACAAGAGTTCTGGAGCATTTTGATGACCAGGGCATGGAGCATTGTGATGAAAGTTGTCCTGGAGCATTGTGATGACAGCGGTCACAGAGGATTGGGTTGAAAGGTATCATGCAGCATTGCGATGACAACGGTCAGGGATCATTTTGATGACAGGGGTCATGGAACATTCTGATAACAAGTTTCATCAAGCATTTTGATGACAGGGGTCATGGAGCATTGTGTTGACACGGGCATGGAGCATTGTAATGATAGGATATCTGGAGCATTGTGATGAAAAGGGGATGGAGCAGTTTGATGACAGGGTCCAAGGAGCATTGTGCTGACAATGGCATGGAGCATTGTGATGAAAAGGGTACTGGAGCACTCTGAGGAAAGGAATCATGGATCATTGTGATGCCAGGGGTCATGGAGCTTTGTGATGACACGAGTCATGGAGCATTGTGATGACACGGTCAAGGAACATTGTGATGACAAGAAATCTGGAGCATTGTGATGAAGGGGCATGGAGCATTGTGATGAAAGGTGACAAGTAGCATTGTGATGATATGGGCAGAGAACTTTGTGATGACAGTGTTCTTGGAGCATTGTGATGAAAAGTGTCATGGAACATTGTACTGACAGGGATCATGGAGCTTTTTGGTAAGGGAGCCCTTGGAGATTGTTGGTGGCAGGCGTCATGGGGCATTGTGATGACAGCGGTCTTGGAGCATTGTGATGAAAGGGGTCATGGAGCACTGTGATTACAGGGGCCATGGAGCATTGTGAATACAAAGGCTATGGAGCATTGAGATGACAGGGTTCATGGAGCATTGTGATGAAAGTGATCATGGATCATTGTGATGACAAGTGTCCTGAAACCTTGTGATGACACGGTTCATGGAGCATTGTTATGACAAGGACCATGGCGAATTGTGATGACATCTGAAATGGGGCATTGTGATGACAGTGGTCATGTAGAATTGTGATGAAAGGTATCAAGGAGCACTGTGATGACAGGGGCCATGGAACATTGTGATGACAAAGGCCATGGAGCATTGTGATGACAAGTGTCATGGGACATTTTGATGACATTGGCATGGAACATTATGATGACAAGAGTTCTGGAGAATTTTGATGACAAGGGCATGGAGCATTGTGATGACATGGCCCATGGAGCATTGTGGCAAAGAGGGCAGGGAACATTGTGATGACTGGGTTCATGGAGCCTTGTGATGAAAGGGGCCATGGAGCACTGAGATGACAGGCGTCTTGAGGTATGGTGATGACAGTGGTCATGGAGCATTGTGATGAAAGAGATCATGGAGCAATATTATAAGAGGGGACATGGAGCATTGTGATGACAGGTGTATTGGAGCATTGTGATGAAAATATTAATGGATCATTGTGATGACATGTGTCCTGGAACACTGTGATGACACGGTTCATCGAGTATTGTGATGACAAGGGTCATAGCGAATTGTGATAACAGGTGTCATGGGGCATTGTGATGACATTGATCATCTAGGAATTGTGATGAAAGGTATCATGGAGCACTGTGATGACTGGGGGCATGAAGCATTGTTATGAAAATTGTCCTGGATTATTGTGATGACAGCAGTCATGGAGAATTGGGATGACAGGGATTATGCAGCATTGTGTTGACATGGGTATGGACTATTGTGATGACAATGGTCATGGAGCAATGTGATGAAAGTTTTCATGGAATATCGTGATGAAAAGTGCCTGGGAGCATTGTGACGATAAAGGCCATGGAGCATTGTGATGACAAGTGTCATGGAGCATTGTAATGAAAGCTTTCATTGTGCACTGTGATGACAAGGGGGATGGAGTATTGTGATGAAATTGGTCCTGGAACATTGTGATAACAAAAGCCATGGAGCATTGTGATGACAGGCATCATGGAGAATTGTGAAGAAAGGGGCCATGGGGAATTGTAATGACAATAGAGAAATGTGATGAAAATGGTCAGCGAGCATAGTGATTAAAGTGGTCATTGAGAATTGTGATGAAAAGTGACATAGAGCATTGTGATGACAAAGGTCATGGAGAACTGTGATGACCAGGGTCATGTAGCATTGTGATGACACGTTCATGGAACATTGTGATGACAAGAATTCTGGAGCATTGTGATGACAAGGGCCATGGAGCATTGTGATGCCACGGTCATGGAACATTGTGATGACAAAATTCTGGAGCTTTGTGAGGAAAAAGGCATGGAGCATTGTGATTATAGGGGACATGGAGCGTTTTGATGACATGGGCAGGGAACACTGTGATGACAGGTGTTATGGAGCAATGGGATGACAAGTGTCATGGAGCACTGTGATGAGAGGGGCCTTGGAGAATTGTGATGACAGGCGTCATGAGGCATTGAGATGGCAGTGGTCATGGAGCATTATGATGAAAGGTGTTATGGAGCACTGTGATTACAGGGGCCATGGAGCATTGTGAATACAAAGGCCATGGAGCATTGAGATGACAGTGGTCATGGAGCATTGTGATGAAAGTGGTAATGGATCATTGTGATGACAAGTGTCCTGGGACCCTGTGATGACATGGTTCATGGAGCATTGTGATGACAATGGTCATGGCGAATTGTGATGACAATGTCATGGGGCATTGTGATGGCAGTGGTCATCTAGAAATGTGATTAAAGTTATTATGGAGCACAGGAATGAGAGGGGCCGTGGAGCATTGTGATGACAAGTCTCATGGAGCATTGTGATGACAGGTGTCATGGAGCATCGTGATGACAAATGCCATTGAGAATTGTGATCAGAGGTGACATTGGCATTGTGATGAAAGGGGTCATGGAGTACTGGGAGTACAGGGGCCATGGAGCCTTGTGATAACAAGTGACATGGAGAATAGTGATGACAGGCATCATAGAGCATTGTGATGACAAGTGCCATTTAGCATTTTGATGACAGGGGTCATCAGGCACTGTGTTGACGGGGGTCACGGAGCATTGTGATGACAAAGGCCATAGAGCATTGTGATGAGAGGGGTCATGGAGCATTGTGATGACATGGGCCATGGAGCATTGTGAGGACAAGATTCATGGAGCACTGTGATGACATGGGTATGAAGCATGGTGATGACAACAGACCTGGAGCATTGTGATGACAAGGGCATGGAGCATTGTGATTACAGGAGACTTGGGTCATTGTGATGAAATAGGCAGTGATCATTGTGATTAGAGGGATCATGGAGCATTGTGATGACAAGTGTCATGCAATATTGTGCTGACACAGATCATGGAGCATTTTGATGAGAGTGGCCTTGGAGCACAGTGATGAGAGACGTCATGGGGCATTATGGTGAGAGTGGTCAAGGAGCATTGTGATGAAAGTGTTCATGGAGCAACGCGATTATCGGGACAATGGAGCATTGTGAATACAAAGGCCATGGAACATTGAGATAACAGAGTTCATGGAGCATTGTGATGACAAGGGTCTTGGGAGCTACTGATGACACGTTTCATACAGCATTGAGATGACAAGGGCCAAGGCGAATTGTGATGACACGTGTCATGGGGCATTGTGATGACATTGGTCATCTTGCATTGTGATGAGAGTGGTCATGTAGAATTTTGATTAAAGGTATCATGGAGCACTGTGATGACAAAGGCCAAGGAACATTGTGATGACAAGAGTATGGAGCATTGTGATTACAGGGACCATGGAGCATTGTGATGACAACGGCATGGAGCACTGTGATGACATTGGTCATTGAGCATTGTGATTACAAAGACCATGAGGCATTGTGATGACAGGGGCCTTGGAGCATTGTGATGACAATGGTCATCAAGCATTGTGATGACAGGGGTCATAGAGCATTGTGATGAGAAAGACCATGGAGCATGGTGATGACAGAGGCCATGGAACATTGTGATGACCAGGCCATGTACCATTGTGATGACAAGGGCAGGGAACCTTCTGGTGACCGAGGTCATGGAGCATTTTGATGACAACTTTCATGGAACGTTGTGATGACAGGGGTCATGGAGCATTGTGATGAAAGTTGTCCTGGAGCATTGTGATGACAGCGGTCACAGAGAATTGGGATGAAAGGTATCATGCAGCATTGTGATGACAACGGTCATGGATCATTTTGATGACAGGGGTCATGGAACATTCTGATAACAAGGTTCATAAAGCATTTTGATGACAGGGGTCATGGAGCATTGTGTTGACACGAGCATGGAGCATTGTAATGATAGGATATCTGGAGCATTGTGATGAAAAGGGGATGGAGCATTTTGATGACAGGGTCCAAGGAGAATTGTGCTGACAATGGCATGGAGCATTGTGATGAAAAGGGTACTGGAGCACTGTGAGGAAAGGAATCATGGATCATTGTGATGACAGGGGTCATGGAGCTTTGTGATGACAAGGGTCATGGAGCATTGTGATGACACGGTCAAGGAACATTGCGATGACAAGAATTCTGGAGCATTGTGATGAAAGGGCATGGTGCATTGTGATGAAAGGTGACAAGGAGCATTGTGACGATATGGGCAGAGAACTTTTTGATGACAGGGGTCATGGAGCATTGTGATAAAAAGTGTCATGGAACATTGTACTGACAGGGATCATGGAGCTTTTTGGTAAGAGAGGTCTTGGAGATTTGTGAAGGCAGGCGTCATGGGGCATTGTGATGACAGCGGTCTTGGAGCATTGGGATGAAAGGGGTCATGGAGCTCTGTGATTACAGGGGCCATGGAGCATTGTGAATACAAAGGCCATGGAGCATTGAGATGACAGGGTTCATGGAGCATTGTGATGAAAGTGATCATGGATCATTGTGATGACAAGTGTCCTGGAACCTTGTGATGACACAGTTCATGGAGCATTGTGATGACAAGGACCATGGCGAATTGTGGTATCATCTGTCATGGGGCATTGTGATGACAGTGGTCATGTAGAATTGTATTGAAAGGTAACATGGAGCACTGTGATGACAGGGGCCATGGAATATTGTGATGACAAAGGCCATGGAGCATTGTGATGACAAGTGTCATGGGGCATTTTGATGACATTGGCATGGAGCATTATGATGACAAGAGTTCTGGAGCATTTTGATGACCAGGGCATGGAGCATTGTGATGAAAGTTGTCCTGGAGCATTGTGATGACAGCGGTCACAGAGGATTGGGTTGAAAGGTATCATGCAGCATTGCGATGACAACGGTCAGGGATCATTTTGATGACAGGGGTCATGGAACATTCTGATAACAAGTTTCATCAAGCATTTTGATGACAGGGGTCATGGAGCATTGTGTTGACACGGGCATGGAGCATTGTAATGATAGGATATCTGGAGCATTGTGATGAAAAGGGGATGGAGCAGTTTGATGACAGGGTCCAAGGAGCATTGTGCTGACAATGGCATGGAGCATTGTGATGAAAAGGGTACTGGAGCACTCTGAGGAAAGGAATCATGGATCATTGTGATGCCAGGGGTCATGGAGCTTTGTGATGACACGAGTCATGGAGCATTGTGATGACACGGTCAAGGAACATTGTGATGACAAGAAATCTGGAGCATTGTGATGAAAGGGCATGGAGCATTGTGATGAAAGGTGACAAGTAGCATTGTGATGATATGGGCAGAGAACTTTGTGATGACAGGGTTCTTGGAGCATTGTGATGAAAAGTGTCATGGAACATTGTACTGACAGGGATCATGGAGCTTTTTGGTAAGGGAGCCCTTGGAGATTGGTGGTGGCAGGCGTCATGGGGAATTGTGATGACAGCGGTCTTGGAGCATTGTGATGAAAGGGGTCATGGAGCACTGTGATTACAGGGGCCATGGAGCATTGTGAATACAAAGGCTATGGAGCATTGAGATGACAGGGTTCATGGAGCATTGTGATGAAAGTGATCATGGATCATTGTGATGACAAGTGTCCTGAAACCTTGTGATGACACGGTTCATGGAGCATTGTTATGACAAGGACCATGGCGAATTGTGATGACATCTGAAATGGGGCATTGTGATGACAGTGGTCATGTAGAATTGTGATGAAAGGTATCAAGGAGAACTGTGATGACAGGGGCCATGGAACATTGTGATGACAAAGGCCATGGAGCATTGTGATGACAAGTGTCATGGGACATTTTGATGACATTGGCATGGAACATTATGATGACAAGAGTTCTGGAGAATTTTGATGACAAGGGCATGGAGCATTGTGATGACAGGGCCCATGGAGCATTGTGGCGAAGAGGGCAGGGAACATTGTGATGACTGGGTTCATGGAGCCTTGTGATGAAAGGGGCCATGGAGCACTGAGATGACAGGCGTCTTGAGGTATGGTGATGACAGTGGTCATGGAGCATTGTGATGAAAGAGATCATGGAGCAATATTATAAGAGGGGACATGGAGCATTGTGATGACAGGTGTATTGGAGCATTGTGATGAAAATATTAATGGATCATTGTGATGACATGTGTCCTGGAACACTGTGATGACACGGTTCATCGAGTATTGTGATGACAAGGGTCATAGCGAATTGTGATAACAGGTGTCATGGGGCATTGTGATGACATTGATCATCTAGGAATTGTGATGAAAGGTATCATGGAGCACTGTGATGACTGGGGGCATGAAGCATTGTTATGAAAATTGTCCTGGATTATTGTGATGACAGCAGTCATGGAGAATTGGGATGACAGGGATTATGCAGCATTGTGTTGACATGGGTATGGACTATTGTGATGACAATGGTCATGGAGCAATGTGATGAAAGTTTTCATGGAATATCGTGATGAAAAGTGCCTGGGAGCATTGTGACGATAAAGGCCATGGAGCATTGTGATGACAAGTGTCATGGAGCATTGTAATGAAAGCTTTCATTGTGCACTGTGATGACAAGGGGGATGGAGTATTGTGATGAAATTGGTCCTGGAACATTGTGATAACAAAAGCCATGGAGCATTGTGATGACAGGCATCATGGAGAATTGTGAAGAAAGGGGCCATGGGGAATTGTAATGACAATAGAGAAATGTGATGAAAATGGTCAGCGAGCATAGTGATTAAAGTGGTCATTGAGAATTGTGATGAAAAGTGACATAGAGCATTGTGATGACAAAGGTCATGGAGAACTGTGATGACCAGGGTCATGTAGCATTGTGATGACACGTTCATGGAACATTGTGATGACAAGAATTCTGGAGCATTGTGATGACAAGGGCCATGGAGCATTGTGATGCCACGGTCATGGAACATTGTGATGACAAAATTCTGGAGCTTTGTGAGGAAAAAGGCATGGAGCATTGTGATTATAGGGGACATGGAGCGTTTTGATGACATGGGCAGGGAACACTGTGATGACAGGTGTTATGGAGCAATGGGATGACAAGTGTCATGGAGCACTGTGATGAGAGGGGCCTTGGAGAATTGTGATGACAGGCGTCATGAGGCATTGAGATGGCAGTGGTCATGGAGCATTATGATGAAAGGTGTTATGGAGCACTGTGATTACAGGGGCCATGGAGCATTGTGAATACAAAGGCCATGGAGCATTGAGATGACAGTGGTCATGGAGCATTGTGATGAAAGTGGTAATGGATCATTGTGATGACAAGTGTCCTGGGACCCTGTGATGACATGGTTCATGGAGCATTGTGATGACAATGGTCATGGCGAATTGTGATGACAATGTCATGGGGCATTGTGATGGCAGTGGTCATCTAGAAATGTGATTAAAGTTATTATGGAGCACAGGAATGAGAGGAGCCGTGGAGCATTGTGATGACAAGTCTCATGGAGCATTGTGATGACAGGTGTCATGGAGCATCGTGATGACAAATGCCATTGAGAATTGTGATCAGAGGTGACATTGGCATTGTGATGAAAGGGGTCATGGAGTACTGGGAGTACAGGGGCCATGGAGCCTTGTGATAACAAGTGACATGGAGAATAGTGATGACAGGCATCATAGAGCATTGTGATGACAAGTGCCATTTAGCATTTTGATGACAGGGGTCATCAGGCACTGTGTTGACGGGGGTCACGGAGCATTGTGATGACAAAGGCCATAGAGCATTGTGATGAGAGGGGTCATGGAGCATTGTGATGACATGGGCCATGGAGCATTGTGAGGACAAGATTCATGGAGCATTGTGATGACACGGGTATGAAGCATGGTGATGACAACAGACCTGGAGCATTGTGATGACAAGGGCATGGAGCATTGTGATTACAGGAGACTTGGGTCATTGTGATGAAATAGGCAGTGATCATTGTGATTAGAGGGATCATGGAGCATTGTGATGACAAGTGTCATGCAATATTGTGCTGACACAGATCATGGAGCATTTTGATGAGAGTGGCCTTGGAGCACAGTGATGAGAGACGTCATGGGGCATTATGGTGAGAGTGGTCAAGGAGCATTGTGATGAAAGTGTTCATGGAGCAACGCGATTATCGGGACAATGGAGCATTGTGAATACAAAGGCCATGGAACATTGAGATAACAGAGTTCATGGAGCATTGTGATGACAAGGGTCTTGGGAGCTACTGATGACACGTTTCATACAGCATTGAGATGACAAGGGCCAAGGCGAATTGTGATGACACGTGTCATGGGGCAGTGTGATGACATTGGTCATCTTGCATTGTGATGAGAGTGGTCATGTAGAATTTTGATTAAAGGTATCATGGAGCACTGTGATGACAAAGGCCAAGGAACATTGTGATGACAAGAGTATGGAGCATTGTGATTACAGGGACCATGGAGCATTGTGATGACAACGGCATGGAGCACTGTGATGACATTGGTCATTGAGCTTTGTGATTACAAAGACCATGAGGCATTGTGATGACAGGGGCCTTGGAGCATTGTGATGACAATGGTCATCAAGCATTGTGATGACAGGGGTCATAGAGCATTGTTATGAGAAAGACCATGGAGCATGGTGATGACAGAGGCCATGGAACATTGTGATGACCAGGCCATGTACCATTGTGATGACAAGGGCAGGGAACCTTCTGGTGACCGAGGTCATGGAGCATTTTGATGACAACTTTCATGGAACGTTGTGATGACAGGGGTCATGGAGCATTGTGATGAAAGTTGTCCTGGAGCATTGTGATGACAGCGGTCACAGAGAATTGGGATGAAAGGTATCATGCAGCATTGTGATGACAACGGTCATGGATCATTTTGATGACAGGGGTCATGGAACATTCTGATAACAAGGTTCATAAAGCATTTTGATGACAGGGGTCATGGAGCATTGTGTTGACACGAGCATGGAGCATTGTAATGATAGGATATCTGGAGCATTGTGATGAAAAGGGGATGGAGCATTTTGATGACAGGGTCCAAGGAGAATTGTGCTGACAATGGCATGGAGCATTGTGATGAAAAGGGTACTGGAGCACTGTGAGGAAAGGAATCATGGATCATTGTGATGACAGGGGTCATGGAGCTTTGTGATGACAAGGGTCATGGAGCATTGTGATGACACGGTCAAGGAACATTGCGATGACAAGAATTCTGGAGCATTGTGATGAAAGGGCATGGTGCATTGTGATGAAAGGTGACAAGGAGCATTGTGACGATATGGGCAGAGAACTTTTTGATGACAGGGGTCATGGAGCATTGTGATAAAAAGTGTCATGGAACATTGTACTGACAGGGATCATGGAGCTTTTTGGTAAGAGAGGTCTTGGAGATTTGTGAAGGCAGGCGTCATGGGGCATTGTGATGACAGCGGTCTTGGAGCATTGGGATGAAAGGGGTCATGGAGCTCTGTGATTACAGGGGCCATGGAGCATTGTGAATACAAAGGCCATGGAGCATTGAGATGACAGGGTTCATGGAGCATTGTGATGAAAGTGATCATGGATCATTGTGATGACAAGTGTCCTGGAACCTTGTGATGACACAGTTCATGGAGCATTGTGATGACAAGGACCATGGCGAATTGTGGTATCATCTGTCATGGGGCATTGTGATGACAGTGGTCATGTAGAATTGTATTGAAAGGTAACATGGAGCACTGTGATGACAGGGGCCATGGAATATTGTGATGACAAAGGCCATGGAGCATTGTGATGACAAGTGTCATGGGGCATTTTGATGACATTGGCATGGAGCATTATGATGACAAGAGTTCTGGAGCATTTTGATGACCAGGGCATGGAGCATTGTGATGAAAGTTGTCCTGGAGCATTGTGATGACAGCGGTCACAGAGGATTGGGATGAAAGGTATCATGCAGCATTGCGATGACAACGGTCAGGGATCATTTTGATGACAGGGGTCATGGAATATTCTGATAACAAGTTTCATCAAGCATTTTGATGACAGGGGTCATGGAGCATTGTGTTGACACGGGCATGGAGCATGGTAATGATAGGATATCTGGAGCATTGTGATGAAAAGGGGATGGAGCATTTTGATGACAGGCTCCAAGGAGCATTGTGCTGACAATGGCATGGAGCATTGTGATGAAAGGTGACAAGTAGCATTGTGATGATATGGGCAGAGAACTTTGTGATGACAGGGGTCATGGAGCATTGTGATGAAAAGTGTCATGGAACATTGTACTGACAGGGATCATGGAGCTTTTTGGTAAGGGAGCCCTTAGAGATTGGTGGTGGCAGGCGTCATGGGGCATTGTGATGACAGCGGTCTTGGAGCATTGTGATGAAAGGGGTCATGGAGCACTGTGATTACAGGGGCCATGGAGCATTGTGAATACAAAGGCTATGGAGCATTGAGATGACAGGGTTCATGGAGCATTGTGATGAAAGTGATCATGGATCATTGTGATGACAAGTGTCCTGAAACCTTGTGATGACACGGTTCATGGAGCATTGTTATGACAAGGACCATGGCGAATTGTGATGACATCTGAAATGGGGCATTGTGATGACAGTGGTCATGTAGAATTGTGATGAAAGGTATCAAGGAGCACTGTGATGACAGGGGCCATGGAACATTGTGATGACAAAGGCCATGGAGCATTGTGATGACAAGTGTCATGGGACATTTTGATGACATTGGCATGGAACATTATGATGACAAGAGTTCTGGAGAATTTTGATGACAAGGGCATGGAGCATTGTGATGACAGGGCCCATGGAGCATTGTGACGAAGAGGGCAGGGAACATTGTGATGACTGGGTTCATGGAGCCTTGTGATGAAAGGGGCCATGGAGCACTGAGATGACAGGCGTCTTGAGGTATGGTGATGACAGTGGTCATGGAGCATTGTGATGAAAGAGATCATGGAGCAATATGATAAGAGGGGACATGGAGCATTGTGATGACAGGTGTATTGGAGCATTGTGATGAAAATATTAATGGATCATTGTGATTACATGTGTCCTGGAACACTGTGATGACACGGTTCATCGAGTATTGTGATGACAAGGGTCATAGCGAATTGTGATAACAGGTGTCATGGGGCATTGTGATGACATTGATCATCTAGGAATTGTGATGAAAGGTATCATGGAGCACTGTGATGACTGGGGGCATGAAGCATTGTTATGAAAATTGTCCTGGATTATTGTGATGACAGCAGTCATGGAGAATTGGGATGACAGGGATTATGCAGCATTGTGTTGACATGGGTATGGACTATTGTGATGACAATGGTCATGGAGCAATGTGATGAAAGTTTTCATGGAATATCGTGATGAAAAGTGCCTGGGAGCATTGTGACGATAAAGGCCATGGAGCATTGTGATGACAAGTGTCATGGAGCATTGTAATGAAAGCTTTCATTGTGCACTGTGATGACAAGGGGGATGGAGTATTGTGATGAAATTGGTCCTGGAACATTGTGATAACAAAAGCCATGGAGCATTGTGATGACAGGCATCATGGAGAATTGTGAAGAAAGGGGCCATGGGGAATTGTAATGACAATAGAGAAATGTGATGAAAATGGTCAGCGAGCATAGTGATTAAAGTGGTCATTGAGAATTGTGATGAAAAGTGACATAGAGCATTGTGATGACAAAGGTCATGGAGAACTGTGATGACCAGGGTCATGTAGCATTGTGATGACACGTTCATGGAACATTGTGATGACAAGAATTCTGGAGCATTGTGATGACAAGGGCCATGGAGCATTGTGATGCCACGGTCATGGAACATTGTGATGACAAAATTCTGGAGCTTTGTGAGGAAAAAGGCATGGAGCTTTGTGATTATAGGGGACATGGAGCATTTTGATGACATGGGCAGGGAACACTGTGATGACAGGTGTTATGGAGCAATGGGATGACAAGTGTCATGGAGCACTGTGATGAGAGGGGCCTTGGAGAATTGTGATGACAGGCGTCATGAGGCATTGAGATGGCAGTGGTCATGGAGCATTATGATGAAAGGTGTTATGGAGCACTGTGATTACAGGGGCCATGGAGCATTGTGAATACAAAGGCCATGGAGCATTGAGATGACAGTGGTCATGGAGCATTGTGATGAAAGTGGTAATGGATCATTGTGATGCCAAGTGTCCTGGGACCCTGTGATGACATGGTTCATGGAGCATTGTGATGACAATGGTCATGGCGAATTGTGATGACAATGTCATGGGGCATTGTGATGGCAGTGGTCATCTAGAAATGTGATTAAAGTTATTATGGAGCACAGGAATGAGAGGGGCCATGGAGCATTGTGATGACAAGTCTCATGGAGCATTGTGATGACAGGTGTCATGGAGCATCGTGATGACAAATGCCATTGAGAATTGTGATCAGAGGTGACATTGGCATTGTGATGAAAGGGGTCATGGAGTACTGGGAGTACAGGGGCCATGGAGCCTTGTGATAACAAGTGACATGGAGAATAGTGATGACAGGCATCATAGAACATTGTGATGACAAGTGCCATTTAGCATTTTGATGACAGGGGTCATCAGGCACTGTGTTGACGGGGGTCACGGAGCATTGTGATGACAAAGGCCATAGAGCATTGTGATGAGAGGGGTCATGGAGCATTGTGATGACATGGGCCATGGAGCATTGTGAGGACAAGATTCATGGAGCATTGTGATGACACGGGTATGAAGCATGGTGATGACAACAGACCTGGAGCATTGTGATGACAAGGGCATGGAGCATTGTGATTACAGGAGACTTGGGTCATTGTGATGAAATTGGCAGGGATCATTGTGATTAGAGGGATCATGGAGCATTGTGATGACAAGTGTCATGCAATATTGTGCTGACACAGATCATGGAGCATTTTGATGAGAGTGGCCTTGGAGCACAGTGATGAGAGACGTCATGGGGCATTATGGTGAGAGTGGTCAAGGAGCATTGTGATGAAAGTGTTCATGGAGCAACGCGATTATCGGGACAATGGAGCATTGTGAATACAAAGGCCATGGAACATTGAGATAACAGAGTTCATGGAGCATTGTGATGACAAGGGTCTTGGGAGCTACTGATGACACGTTTCATACAGCATTGAGATGACAAGGGCCAAGGCGAATTGTGATGACACGTGTCATGGGGCATTGTGATGACATTGGTCATCTTGCATTGTGATGAGAGTGGTCATGTAGAATTTTGATTAAAGGTATCATGGAGCACTGTGATGACAAAGGCCAAGGAACATTGTGATGACAAGAGTATGGAGCATTGTGATTACAGGGACCATGGAGCATTGTGATGACAACGGCATGGAGCACTGTGATGACATTGGTCATTGAGCTTTGTGATTACAAAGACCATGAGGCATTGTGATGACAGGGGCCTTGGAGCATTGTGATGACAATGGTCATCAAGCATTGTGATGACAGGGGTCATAGAGCATTGTTATGAGAAAGACCATGGAGCATGGTGATGACAGAGGCCATGGAACATTGTGATGACCAGGCCATGTACCATTGTGATGACAAGGGCAGGGAACCTTGTGGTGACCGGGGTCATGGAGCATTTTGATGACAACTTTCATGGAACGTTGTGATGACAGGGGTCATGGAGCATTGTGATGAAAGTTGTCCTGGAGCATTGTGATGACAGCGGTCACAGAGAATTGGGATGAAATGTATCATGCAACATTGTGATGACAACGGTCAAGGATCATTTTGATGACAGGGGTCATGGAACATTCTGATAACAAGGTTCATAAAGCATTTTGATGACAGGGGTCATGGAGCATTGTGTTGACACGAGCATGGAGCATTGTAATGATAGGATATCTGGAGCATTGTGATGAAAAGGGGATGGAGCATTTTGATGACAGGGTCCAAGGAGAATTGTGCTGACAATGGCATGGAGCATTGTGATGAAAAGGGTACTGGAGCACTGTGAGGAAAGGAATCATGGATCATTGTGATGACAGGGGTCATGGAGCTTTGTGATGACAAGGGTCATGGAGCATTGTGATGACACGGTCAAGGAACATTGCGATGACAAGAATTCTGGAGCATTGTGATGAAAGGGCATGGTGCATTGTGATGAAAGGTGACAAGGAGCATTGTGACGATATGGACAGAGAACTTTTTGATGACAGGGGTCATGGAGCATTGTGATAAAAAGTGTCATGGAGCATTGTACTGACAGGGATCATGGAGCTTTTTGGTAAGAGAGGTCTTGGAGATTTGTGAAGGCAGGCGTCATGGGGCATTGTGATGACAGCGGTCTTGGAGCATTGGGATGAAAGGGGTCATGGAGCTCTGTGATTACAGGGGCCATGGAGCATTGTGAATACAAAGGCCATGGAGCATTGAGATGACAGGGTTCATGGAGCATTGTGATGAAAGTGATCATGGATCATTGTGATGACAAGTGTCCTGGAACCTTGTGATGACACAGTTCATGGAGCATTGTGATGACAAGGACCATGGCGAATTGTGGTATCATCTGTCATGGGGCATTGTGATGACAGTGGTCATGTAGAATTGTATTGAAAGGTAACATGGAGCACTGTGATGACAGGGGCCATGGAATATTGTGATGACAAAGGCCATGGAGCATTGTGATGACAAGTGTCATGGGGCATTTTGATGACATTGGCATGGAGCATTATGATGACAAGAGTTCTGGAGCATTTTGATGACCAGGGCATGGAGCATTGTGATGAAAGTTGTCCTGGAGCATTGTGATGACAGCGGTCACAGAGGATTGGGATGAAAGGTATCATGCAGCATTGCGATGACAACGGTCAGGGATCATTTTGATGACAGGGGTCATGGAATATTCTGATAACAAGTTTCATCAAGCATTTTGATGACAGGGGTCATGGAGCATTGTGTTGACACGGGCATGGAGCATGGTAATGATAGGATATCTGGAGCATTGTGATGAAAAGGGGATGGAGCATTTTGATGACAGGCTCCAAGGAGCATTGTGCTGACAATGGCATGGAGCATTGTGATGAAAGGTGACAAGTAGCATTGTGATGATATGGGCAGAGAACTTTGTGATGACAGTGGTCATGGAGCATTGTGATGAAAAGTGTCATGGAACATTGTACTGACAGGGATCATGGAGCTTTTTGGTAAGGGAGCCCTTGGAGATTGGTGGTGGCAGGCGTCATGGGGCATTGTGATGACAGCGGTCTTGGAGCATTGGGATGAAAGGGGTCATGGAGCTCTGTGATTACAGGGGCCATGGAGCATTGTGAATACAAAGGCCATGGAGCATTGAGATGACAGGGTTCATGGAGCATTGTGATGAAAGTGATCATGGATCATTGTGATGACAAGTGTCCTGGAACCTTGTGATGACACAGTTCATGGAGCATTGTGATGACAAGGACCATGGCGAATTGTGGTATCATCTGTCATGGGGCATTGTGATGACAGTGGTCATGTAGAATTGTATTGAAAGGTAACATGGAGCACTGTGATGACAGGGGCCATGGAATATTGTGATGACAAAGGCCATGGAGCATTGTGATGACAAGTGTCATGGGGCATTTTGATGACATTGGCATGGAGCATTATGATGACAAGAGTTCTGGAGCATTTTGATGACCAGGGCATGGAGCATTGTGATGAAAGTTGTCCTGGAGCATTGTGATGACAGCGGTCACAGAGGATTGGGTTGAAAGGTATCATGCAGCATTGCGATGACAACGGTCAGGGATCATTTTGATGACAGGGGTCATGGAACATTCTGATAACAAGTTTCATCAAGCATTTTGATGACAGGGGTCATGGAGCATTGTGTTGACACGGGCATGGAGCATTGTAATGATAGGATATCTGGAGCATTGTGATGAAAAGGGGATGGAGCAGTTTGATGACAGGGTCCAAGGAGCATTGTGCTGACAATGGCATGGAGCATTGTGATGAAAAGGGTACTGGAGCACTCTGAGGAAAGGAATCATGGATCATTGTGATGCCAGGGGTCATGGAGCTTTGTGATGACACGAGTCATGGAGCATTGTGATGACACGGTCAAGGAACATTGTGATGACAAGAAATCTGGAGCATTGTGATGAAAGGGCATGGAGCATTGTGATGAAAGGTGACAAGTAGCATTGTGATGATATGGGCAGAGAACTTTGTGATGACAGGGTTCTTGGAGCATTGTGATGAAAAGTGTCATGGAACATTGTACTGACAGGGATCATGGAGCTTTTTGGTAAGGGAGCCCTTGGAGATTGGTGGTGGCAGGCGTCATGGGGAATTGTGATGACAGCGGTCTTGGAGCATTGTGATGAAAGGGGTCATGGAGCACTGTGATTACAGGGGCCATGGAGCATTGTGAATACAAAGGCTATGGAGCATTGAGATGACAGGGTTCATGGAGCATTGTGATGAAAGTGATCATGGATCATTGTGATGACAAGTGTCCTGAAACCTTGTGATGACACGGTTCATGGAGCATTGTTATGACAAGGACCATGGCGAATTGTGATGACATCTGAAATGGGGCATTGTGATGACAGTGGTCATGTAGAATTGTGATGAAAGGTATCAAGGAGAACTGTGATGACAGGGGCCATGGAACATTGTGATGACAAAGGCCATGGAGCATTGTGATGACAAGTGTCATGGGACATTTTGATGACATTGGCATGGAACATTATGATGACAAGAGTTCTGGAGAATTTTGATGACAAGGGCATGGAGCATTGTGATGACAGGGCCCATGGAGCATTGTGGCGAAGAGGGCAGGGAACATTGTGATGACTGGGTTCATGGAGCCTTGTGATGAAAGGGGCCATGGAGCACTGAGATGACAGGCGTCTTGAGGTATGGTGATGACAGTGGTCATGGAGCATTGTGATGAAAGAGATCATGGAGCAATATGATAAGAGGGGACATGGAGCATTGTGATGACAGGTGTATTGGAGCATTGTGATGAAAATATTAATGGATCATTGTGATGACATGTGTCCTGGAACACTGTGATGACACGGTTCATCGAGTATTGTGATGACAAGGGTCATAGCGAATTGTGATAACAGGTGTCATGGGGCATTGTGATGACATTGATCATCTAGGAATTGTGATGAAAGGTATCATGGAGCACTGTGATGACTGGGGGCATGAAGCATTGTTATGAAAATTGTCCTGGATTATTGTGATGACAGCAGTCATGGAGAATTGGGATGACAGGGATTATGCAGCATTGTGTTGACATGGGTATGGACTATTGTGATGACAATGGTCATGGAGCAATGTGATGAAAGTTTTCATGGAATATCGTGATGAAAAGTGCCTGGGAGCATTGTGACGATAAAGGCCATGGAGCATTGTGATGACAAGTGTCATGGAGCATTGTAATGAAAGCTTTCATTGTGCACTGTGATGACAAGGGGGATGGAGTATTGTGATGAAATTGGTCCTGGAACATTGTGATAACAAAAGCCATGGAGCATTGTGATGACAGGCATCATGGAGAATTGTGAAGAAAGGGGCCATGGGGAATTGTAATGACAATAGAGAAATGTGATGAAAATGGTCAGCGAGCATAGTGATTAAAGTGGTCATTGAGAATTGTGATGAAAAGTGACATAGAGCATTGTGATGACAAAGGTCATGGAGAACTGTGATGACCAGGGTCATGTAGCATTGTGATGACACGTTCATGGAACATTGTGATGACAAGAATTCTGGAGCATTGTGATGACAAGGGCCATGGAGCATTGTGATGCCACGGTCATGGAACATTGTGATGACAAAATTCTGGAGCTTTGTGAGGAAAAAGGCATGGAGCATTGTGATTATAGGGGACATGGAGCGTTTTGATGACATGGGCAGGGAACACTGTGATGACAGGTGTTATGGAGCAATGGGATGACAAGTGTCATGGAGCACTGTGATGAGAGGGGCCTTGGAGAATTGTGATGACAGGCGTCATGAGGCATTGAGATGGCAGTGGTCATGGAGCATTATGATGAAAGGTGTTATGGAGCACTGTGATTACAGGGGCCATGGAGCATTGTGAATACAAAGGCCATGGAGCATTGAGATGACAGTGGTCATGGAGCATTGTGATGAAAGTGGTAATGGATCATTGTGATGACAAGTGTCCTGGGACCCTGTGATGACATGGTTCATGGAGCATTGTGATGACAATGGTCATGGCGAATTGTGATGACAATGTCATGGGGCATTGTGATGGCAGTGGTCATCTAGAAATGTGATTAAAGTTATTATGGAGCACAGGAATGAGAGGGGCCGTGGAGCATTGTGATGACAAGTCTCATGGAGCATTGTGATGACAGGTGTCATGGAGCATCGTGATGACAAATGCCATTGAGAATTGTGATCAGAGGTGACATTGGCATTGTGATGAAAGGGGTCATGGAGTACTGGGAGTACAGGGGCCATGGAGCCTTGTGATAACAAGTGACATGGAGAATAGTGATGACAGGCATCATAGAGCATTGTGATGACAAGTGCCATTTAGCATTTTGATGACAGGGGTCATCAGGCACTGTGTTGACGGGGGTCACGGAGCATTGTGATGACAAAGGCCATAGAGCATTGTGATGAGAGGGGTCATGGAGCATTGTGATGACATGGGCCATGGAGCATTGTGAGGACAAGATTCATGGAGCATTGTGATGACACGGGTATGAAGCATGGTGATGACAACAGACCTGGAGCATTGTGATGACAAGGGCATGGAGCATTGTGATTACAGGAGACTTGGGTCATTGTGATGAAATAGGCAGTGATCATTGTGATTAGAGGGATCATGGAGCATTGTGATGACAAGTGTCATGCAATATTGTGCTGACACAGATCATGGAGCATTTTGATGAGAGTGGCCTTGGAGCACAGTGATGAGAGACGTCATGGGGCATTATGGTGAGAGTGGTCAAGGAGCATTGTGATGAAAGTGTTCATGGAGCAACGCGATTATCGGGACAATGGAGCATTGTGAATACAAAGGCCATGGAACATTGAGATAACAGAGTTCATGGAGCATTGTGATGACAAGGGTCTTGGGAGCTACTGATGACACGTTTCATACAGCATTGAGATGACAAGGGCCAAGGCGAATTGTGATGACACGTGTCATGGGGCAGTGTGATGACATTGGTCATCTTGCATTGTGATGAGAGTGGTCATGTAGAATTTTGATTAAAGGTATCATGGAGCACTGTGATGACAAAGGCCAAGGAACATTGTGATGACAAGAGTATGGAGCATTGTGATTACAGGGACCATGGAGCATTGTGATGACAACGGCATGGAGCACTGTGATGACATTGGTCATTGAGCATTGTGATTACAAAGACCATGAGGCATTGTGATGACAGGGGCCTTGGAGCATTGTGATGACAATGGTCATCAAGCATTGTGATGACAGGGGTCATAGAGCATTGTGATGAGAAAGACCATGGAGCATGGTGATGACAGAGGCCATGGAACATTGTGATGACCAGGCCATGTACCATTGTGATGACAAGGGCAGGGAACCTTCTGGTGACCGAGGTCATGGAGCATTTTGATGACAACTTTCATGGAACGTTGTGATGACAGGGGTCATGGAGCATTGTGATGAAAGTTGTCCTGGAGCATTGTGATGACAGCGGTCACAGAGAATTGGGATGAAAGGTATCATGCAGCATTGTGATGACAACGGTCATGGATCATTTTGATGACAGGGGTCATGGAACATTCTGATAACAAGGTTCATAAAGCATTTTGATGACAGGGGTCATGGAGCATTGTGTTGACACGAGCATGGAGCATTGTAATGATAGGATATCTGGAGCATTGTGATGAAAAGGGGATGGAGCATTTTGATGACAGGGTCCAAGGAGAATTGTGCTGACAATGGCATGGAGCATTGTGATGAAAAGGGTACTGGAGCACTGTGAGGAAAGGAATCATGGATCATTGTGATGACAGGGGTCATGGAGCTTTGTGATGACAAGGGTCATGGAGCATTGTGATGACACGGTCAAGGAACATTGCGATGACAAGAATTCTGGAGCATTGTGATGAAAGGGCATGGTGCATTGTGATGAAAGGTGACAAGGAGCATTGTGACGATATGGGCAGAGAACTTTTTGATGAGAGGGGTCATGGAGCATTGTGATAAAAAGTGTCATGGAACATTGTACTGACAGGGATCATGGAGCTTTTTGGTAAGAGAGGTCTTGGAGATTTGTGAAGGCAGGCGTCATGGGGCATTGTGATGACAGCGGTCTTGGAGCATTGGGATGAAAGGGGTCATGGAGCTCTGTGATTACAGGGGCCATGGAGCATTGTGAATACAAAGGCCATGGAGCATTGAGATGACAGGGTTCATGGAGCATTGTGATGAAAGTGATCATGGATCATTGTGATGACAAGTGTCCTGGAACCTTGTGATGACACAGTTCATGGAGCATTGTGATGACAAGGACCATGGCGAATTGTGGTATCATCTGTCATGGGGCATTGTGATGACAGTGGTCATGTAGAATTGTATTGAAAGGTAACATGGAGCACTGTGATGACAGGGGCCATGGAATATTGTGATGACAAAGGCCATGGAGCATTGTGATGACAAGTGTCATGGGGCATTTTGATGACATTGGCATGGAGCATTATGATGACAAGAGTTCTGGAGCATTTTGATGACCAGGGCATGGAGCATTGTGATGAAAGTTGTCCTGGAGCATTGTGATGACAGCGGTCACAGAGGATTGGGATGAAAGGTATCATGCAGCATTGCGATGACAACGGTCAGGGATCATTTTGATGACAGGGGTCATGGAATATTCTGATAACAAGTTTCATCAAGCATTTTGATGACAGGGGTCATGGAGCATTGTGTTGACACGGGCATGGAGCATGGTAATGATAGGATATCTGGAGCATTGTGATGAAAAGGGGATGGAGCATTTTGATGACAGGCTCCAAGGAGCATTGTGCTGACAATGGCATGGAGCATTGTGATGAAAGGTGACAAGTAGCATTGTGATGATATGGGCAGAGAACTTTGTGATGACAGGGGTCATGGAGCATTGTGATGAAAAGTGTCATGGAACATTGTACTGACAGGGATCATGGAGCTTTTTGGTAAGGGAGCCCTTAGAGATTGGTGGTGGCAGGCGTCATGGGGCATTGTGATGACAGCGGTCTTGGAGCATTGTGATGAAAGGGGTCATGGAGCACTGTGATTACAGGGGCCATGGAGCATTGTGAATACAAAGGCTATGGAGCATTGAGATGACAGGGTTCATGGAGCATTGTGATGAAAGTGATCATGGATCATTGTGATGACAAGTGTCCTGAAACCTTGTGATGACACGGTTCATGGAGCATTGTTATGACAAGGACCATGGCGAATTGTGATGACATCTGAAATGGGGCATTGTGATGACAGTGGTCATGTAGAATTGTGATGAAAGGTATCAAGGAGCACTGTGATGACAGGGGCCATGGAACATTGTGATGACAAAGGCCATGGAGCATTGTGATGACAAGTGTCATGGGACATTTTGATGACATTGGCATGGAACATTATGATGACAAGAGTTCTGGAGAATTTTGATGACAAGGGCATGGAGCATTGTGATGACAGGGCCCATGGAGCATTGTGACGAAGAGGGCAGGGAACATTGTGATGACTGGGTTCATGGAGCCTTGTGATGAAAGGGGCCATGGAGCACTGAGATGACAGGCGTCTTGAGGTATGGTGATGACAGTGGTCATGGAGCATTGTGATGAAAGAGATCATGGAGCAATATGATAAGAGGGGACATGGAGCATTGTGATGACAGGTGTATTGGAGCATTGTGATGAAAATATTAATGGATCATTGTGATTACATGTGTCCTGGAACACTGTGATGACACGGTTCATCGAGTATTGTGATGACAAGGGTCATAGCGAATTGTGATAACAGGTGTCATGGGGCATTGTGATGACATTGATCATCTAGGAATTGTGATGAAAGGTATCATGGAGCACTGTGATGACTGGGGGCATGAAGCATTGTTATGAAAATTGTCCTGGATTATTGTGATGACAGCAGTCATGGAGAATTGGGATGACAGGGATTATGCAGCATTGTGTTGACATGGGTATGGACTATTGTGATGACAATGGTCATGGAGCAATGTGATGAAAGTTTTCATGGAATATCGTGATGAAAAGTGCCTGGGAGCATTGTGACGATAAAGGCCATGGAGCATTGTGATGACAAGTGTCATGGAGCATTGTAATGAAAGCTTTCATTGTGCACTGTGATGACAAGGGGGATGGAGTATTGTGATGAAATTGGTCCTGGAACATTGTGATAACAAAAGCCATGGAGCATTGTGATGACAGGCATCATGGAGAATTGTGAAGAAAGGGGCCATGGGGAATTGTAATGACAATAGAGAAATGTGATGAAAATGGTCAGCGAGCATAGTGATTAAAGTGGTCATTGAGAATTGTGATGAAAAGTGACATAGAGCATTGTGATGACAAAGGTCATGGAGAACTGTGATGACCAGGGTCATGTAGCATTGTGATGACACGTTCATGGAACATTGTGATGACAAGAATTCTGGAGCATTGTGATGACAAGGGCCATGGAGCATTGTGATGCCACGGTCATGGAACATTGTGATGACAAAATTCTGGAGCTTTGTGAGGAAAAAGGCATGGAGCTTTGTGATTATAGGGGACATGGAGCATTTTGATGACATGGGCAGGGAACACTGTGATGACAGGTGTTATGGAGCAATGGGATGACAAGTGTCATGGAGCACTGTGATGAGAGGGGCCTTGGAGAATTGTGATGACAGGCGTCATGAGGCATTGAGATGGCAGTGGTCATGGAGCATTATGATGAAAGGTGTTATGGAGCACTGTGATTACAGGGGCCATGGAGCATTGTGAATACAAAGGCCATGGAGCATTGAGATGACAGTGGTCATGGAGCATTGTGATGAAAGTGGTAATGGATCATTGTGATGCCAAGTGTCCTGGGACCCTGTGATGACATGGTTCATGGAGCATTGTGATGACAATGGTCATGGCGAATTGTGATGACAATGTCATGGGGCATTGTGATGGCAGTGGTCATCTAGAAATGTGATTAAAGTTATTATGGAGCACAGGAATGAGAGGGGCCATGGAGCATTGTGATGACAAGTCTCATGGAGCATTGTGATGACAGGTGTCATGGAGCATCGTGATGACAAATGCCATTGAGAATTGTGATCAGAGGTGACATTGGCATTGTGATGAAAGGGGTCATGGAGTACTGGGAGTACAGGGGCCATGGAGCCTTGTGATAACAAGTGACATGGAGAATAGTGATGACAGGCATCATAGAACATTGTGATGACAAGTGCCATTTAGCATTTTGATGACAGGGGTCATCAGGCACTGTGTTGACGGGGGTCACGGAGCATTGTGATGACAAAGGCCATAGAGCATTGTGATGAGAGGGGTCATGGAGCATTGTGATGACATGGGCCATGGAGCATTGTGAGGACAAGATTCATGGAGCATTGTGATGACACGGGTATGAAGCATGGTGATGACAACAGACCTGGAGCATTGTGATGACAAGGGCATGGAGCATTGTGATTACAGGAGACTTGGGTCATTGTGATGAAATTGGCAGGGATCATTGTGATTAGAGGGATCATGGAGCATTGTGATGACAAGTGTCATGCAATATTGTGCTGACACAGATCATGGAGCATTTTGATGAGAGTGGCCTTGGAGCACAGTGATGAGAGACGTCATGGGGCATTATGGTGAGAGTGGTCAAGGAGCATTGTGATGAAAGTGTTCATGGAGCAACGCGATTATCGGGACAATGGAGCATTGTGAATACAAAGGCCATGGAACATTGAGATAACAGAGTTCATGGAGCATTGTGATGACAAGGGTCTTGGGAGCTACTGATGACACGTTTCATACAGCATTGAGATGACAAGGGCCAAGGCGAATTGTGATGACACGTGTCATGGGGCATTGTGATGACATTGGTCATCTTGCATTGTGATGAGAGTGGTCATGTAGAATTTTGATTAAAGGTATCATGGAGCACTGTGATGACAAAGGCCAAGGAACATTGTGATGACAAGAGTATGGAGCATTGTGATTACAGGGACCATGGAGCATTGTGATGACAACGGCATGGAGCACTGTGATGACATTGGTCATTGAGCTTTGTGATTACAAAGACCATGAGGCATTGTGATGACAGGGGCCTTGGAGCATTGTGATGACAATGGTCATCAAGCATTGTGATGACAGGGGTCATAGAGCATTGTTATGAGAAAGACCATGGAGCATGGTGATGACAGAGGCCATGGAACATTGTGATGACCAGGCCATGTACCATTGTGATGACAAGGGCAGGGAACCTTGTGGTGACCGGGGTCATGGAGCATTTTGATGACAACTTTCATGGAACGTTGTGATGACAGGGGTCATGGAGCATTGTGATGAAAGTTGTCCTGGAGCATTGTGATGACAGCGGTCACAGAGAATTGGGATGAAATGTATCATGCAACATTGTGATGACAACGGTCAAGGATCATTTTGATGACAGGGGTCATGGAACATTCTGATAACAAGGTTCATAAAGCATTTTGATGACAGGGGTCATGGAGCATTGTGTTGACACGAGCATGGAGCATTGTAATGATAGGATATCTGGAGCATTGTGATGAAAAGGGGATGGAGCATTTTGATGACAGGGTCCAAGGAGAATTGTGCTGACAATGGCATGGAGCATTGTGATGAAAAGGGTACTGGAGCACTGTGAGGAAAGGAATCATGGATCATTGTGATGACAGGGGTCATGGAGCTTTGTGATGACAAGGGTCATGGAGCATTGTGATGACACGGTCAAGGAACATTGCGATGACAAGAATTCTGGAGCATTGTGATGAAAGGGCATGGTGCATTGTGATGAAAGGTGACAAGGAGCATTGTGACGATATGGACAGAGAACTTTTTGATGACAGGGGTCATGGAGCATTGTGATAAAAAGTGTCATGGAGCATTGTACTGACAGGGATCATGGAGCTTTTTGGTAAGAGAGGTCTTGGAGATTTGTGAAGGCAGGCGTCATGGGGCATTGTGATGACAGCGGTCTTGGAGCATTGGGATGAAAGGGGTCATGGAGCTCTGTGATTACAGGGGCCATGGAGCATTGTGAATACAAAGGCCATGGAGCATTGAGATGACAGGGTTCATGGAGCATTGTGATGAAAGTGATCATGGATCATTGTGATGACAAGTGTCCTGGAACCTTGTGATGACACAGTTCATGGAGCATTGTGATGACAAGGACCATGGCGAATTGTGGTATCATCTGTCATGGGGCATTGTGATGACAGTGGTCATGTAGAATTGTATTGAAAGGTAACATGGAGCACTGTGATGACAGGGGCCATGGAATATTGTGATGACAAAGGCCATGGAGCATTGTGATGACAAGTGTCATGGGGCATTTTGATGACATTGGCATGGAGCATTATGATGACAAGAGTTCTGGAGCATTTTGATGACCAGGGCATGGAGCATTGTGATGAAAGTTGTCCTGGAGCATTGTGATGACAGCGGTCACAGAGGATTGGGATGAAAGGTATCATGCAGCATTGCGATGACAACGGTCAGGGATCATTTTGATGACAGGGGTCATGGAATATTCTGATAACAAGTTTCATCAAGCATTTTGATGACAGGGGTCATGGAGCATTGTGTTGACACGGGCATGGAGCATGGTAATGATAGGATATCTGGAGCATTGTGATGAAAAGGGGATGGAGCATTTTGATGACAGGCTCCAAGGAGCATTGTGCTGACAATGGCATGGAGCATTGTGATGAAAGGTGACAAGTAGCATTGTGATGATATGGGCAGAGAACTTTGTGATGACAGTGGTCATGGAGCATTGTGATGAAAAGTGTCATGGAACATTGTACTGACAGGGATCATGGAGCTTTTTGGTAAGGGAGCCCTTGGAGATTGGTGGTGGCAGGCGTCATGGGGCATTGTGATGACAGCGGTCTTGGAGCATTGTGATGAAAGGGGTCATGGAGCACTGTGATTACAGGGGCCATGGAGCATTGTGAATACAAAGGCTATGGAGCATTGAGATGACAGGGTTCATGGAGCATTGTGATGAAAGTGATCATGGATCATTGTGATGACAAGTGTCCTGAAACCTTGTGATGACACGGTTCATGGAGCATTGTTATGACAAGGACCATGGCGAATTGTGATGACATCTGAAATGGGGCATTGTGATGACAGTGGTCATGTAGAATTGTGATGAAAGGTATCAAGGAGCACTGTGATGACAGGGGCCATGGAACATTGTGATGACAAAGGCCATGGAGCATTGTGATGACAAGTGTCATGGGACATTTTGATGACATTGGCATGGAACATTATGATGACAAGAGTTCTGGAGAATTTTGATGACAAGGGCATGGAGCATTGTGATGACAGGGCCCATGGAGCATTGTGACGAAGAGGGCAGGGAACATTGTGATGACTGGGTTCATGGAGCCTTGTGATGAAAGGGGCCATGGAGCACTGAGATGACAGGCGTCTTGAGGTATGGTGATGACAGTGGTCATGGAGCATTGTGATGAAAGAGATCATGGAGCAATATGATAAGAGGGGACATGGAGCATTGTGATGACAGGTGTATTGGAGCATTGTGATGAAAATATTAATGGATCATTGTGATGACATGTGTCCTGGAACACTGTGATGACACGGTTCATCGAGTATTGTGATGACAAGGGTCATAGCGAATTGTGATAACAGGTGTCATGGGGCATTGTGATGACATTGATCATCTAGGAATTGTGATGAAAGGTATCATGGAGCACTGTGATGACTGGGGGCATGAAGCATTGTTATGAAAATTGTCCTGGATTATTGTGATGACAGCAGTCATGGAGAATTGGGATGACAGGGATTATGCAGCATTGTGTTGACATGGGTATGGACTATTGTGATGACAATGGTCATGGAGCAATGTGATGAAAGTTTTCATGGAATATCGTGATGAAAAGTGCCTGGGAGCATTGTGACGATAAAGGCCATGGAGCATTGTGATGACAAGTGTCATGGAGCATTGTAATGAAAGCTTTCATTGTGCACTGTGATGACAAGGGGGATGGAGTATTGTGATGAAACTGGTCCTGGAACATTGTGATAACAAAAGCCATGGAGCATTGTGATGACAGGCATCATGGAGAATTGTGAAGAAAGGGGCCATGGGGAATTGTAATGACAATAGAGAAATGTGATGAAAATGGTCAGCGAGCATAGTGATTAAAGTGGTCATTGAGAATTGTGATGAAAAGTGACATAGAGCATTGTGATGACAAAGGTCATGGAGAACTGTGATGACCAGGGTCATGTAGCATTGTGATGACACGTTCATGGAACATTGTGATGACAAGAATTCTGGAGCATTGTGATGACAAGGGCCATGGAGCATTGTGATGCCACGGTCATGGAACATTGTGATGACAAAATTCTGGAGCTTTGTGAGGAAAAAGGCATGGAGCATTGTGATTATAGGGGACATGGAGCGTTTTGATGACATGGGCAGGGAACACTGTGATGACAGGTGTTATGGAGCAATGGGATGACAAGTGTCATGGAGCACTGTGATGAGAGGGGCCTTGGAGAATTGTGATGACAGGCGTCATGAGGCATTGAGATGGCAGTGGTCATGGAGCATTATGATGAAAGGTGTTATGGAGCACTGTGATTACAGGGGCCATGGAGCATTGTGAATACAAAGGCCATGGAGCATTGAGATGACAGTGGTCATGGAGCATTGTGATGAAAGTGGTAATGGATCATTGTGATGCCAAGTGTCCTGGGACCCTGTGATGACATGGTTCATGGAGCATTGTGATGACAATGGTCATGGCGAATTGTGATGACAATGTCATGGGGCATTGTGATGGCAGTGGTCATCTAGAAATGTGATTAAAGTTATTATGGAGCACAGGAATGAGAGGGGCCATGGAGCATTGTGATGACAAGTCTCATGGAGCATTGTGATGACAGGTGTCATGGAGCATCGTGATGACAAATGCCATTGAGAATTGTGATCAGAGGTGACATTGGCATTGTGATGAAAGGGGTCATGGAGTACTGGGAGTACAGGGGCCATGGAGCCTTGTGATAACAAGTGACATGGAGAATAGTGATGACAGGCATCATAGAGCATTGTGATGACAAGTGCCATTTAGCATTTTGATGACAGGGGTCATCAGGCACTGTGTTGACGGGGGTCACGGAGCATTGTGATGACAAAGGCCATAGAGCATTGTGATGAGAGGGGTCATGGAGCATTGTGATGACATGGGCCATGGAGCATTGTGAGGACAAGATTCATGGAGCATTGTGATGACACGGGTATGAAGCATGGTGATGACAACAGACCTGGAGCATTGTGATGACAAGGGCATGGAGCATTGTGATTACAGGAGACTTGGGTCATTGTGATGAAATAGGCAGTGATCATTGTGATTAGAGGGATCATGGAGCATTGTGATGACAAGTGTCATGCAATATTGTGCTGACACAGATCATGGAGCATTTTGATGAGAGTGGCCTTGGAGCACAGTGATGAGAGACGTCATGGGGCATTATGGTGAGAGTGGTCAAGGAGCATTGTGATGAAAGTGTTCATGGAGCAACGCGATTATCGGGACAATGGAGCATTGTGAATACAAAGGCCATGGAACATTGAGATAACAGAGTTCATGGAGCATTGTGATGACAAGGGTCTTGGGAGCTACTGATGACACGTTTCATACAGCATTGAGATGACAAGGGCCAAGGCGAATTGTGATGACACGTGTCATGGGGCATTGTGATGACATTGGTCATCTTGCATTGTGATGAGAGTGGTCATGTAGAATTTTGATTAAAGGTATCATGGAGCACTGTGATGACAAAGGCCAAGGAACATTGTGATGACAAGAGTATGGAGCATTGTGATTACAGGGACCATGGAGCATTGTGATGACAACGGCATGGAGCACTGTGATGACATTGGTCATTGAGCTTTGTGATTACAAAGACCATGAGGCATTGTGATGACAGGGGCCTTGGAGCATTGTGATGACAATGGTCATCAAGCATTGTGATGACAGGGGTCATAGAGCATTGTTATGAGAAAGACCATGGAGCATGGTGATGACAGAGGCCATGGAACATTGTGATGACCAGGCCATGTACCATTGTGATGACAAGGGCAGGGAACCTTGTGGTGACCGGGGTCATGGAGCATTTTGATGACAACTTTCATGGAACGTTGTGATGACAGGGGTCATGGAGCATTGTGATGAAAGTTGTCCTGGAGCATTGTGATGACAGCGGTCACAGAGAATTGGGATGAAAGGTATCATGCAGCATTGTGATGACAACGGTCATGGATCATTTTGATGACAGGGGTCATGGAACATTCTGATAACAAGGTTCATAAAGCATTTTGATGACAGGGGTCATGGAGCATTGTGTTGACACGAGCATGGAGCATTGTAATGATAGGATATCTGGAGCATTGTGATGAAAAGGGGATGGAGCATTTTGATGACAGGGTCCAAGGAGAATTGTGCTGACAATGGCATGGAGCATTGTGATGAAAAGGGTACTGGAGCACTGTGAGGAAAGGAATCATGGATCATTGTGATGACAGGGGTCATGGAGCTTTGTGATGACAAGGGTCATGGAGCATTGTGATGACACGGTCAAGGAACATTGCGATGACAAGAATTCTGGAGCATTGTGATGAAAGGGCATGGTGCATTGTGATGAAAGGTGACAAGGAGCATTGTGACGATATGGGCAGAGAACTTTTTGATGACAGGGGTCATGGAGCATTGTGATAAAAAGTGTCATGGAACATTGTACTGACAGGGATCATGGAGCTTTTTGGTAAGAGAGGTCTTGGAGATTTGTGAAGGCAGGCGTCATGGGGCATTGTGATGACAGCGGTCTTGGAGCATTGGGATGAAAGGGGTCATGGAGCTCTGTGATTACAGGGGCCATGGAGCATTGTGAATACAAAGGCCATGGAGCATTGAGATGACAGGGTTCATGGAGCATTGTGATGAAAGTGATCATGGATCATTGTGATGACAAGTGTCCTGGAACCTTGTGATGACACAGTTCATGGAGCATTGTGATGACAAGGACCATGGCGAATTGTGGTATCATCTGTCATGGGGCATTGTGATGACAGTGGTCATGTAGAATTGTATTGAAAGGTAACATGGAGCACTGTGATGACAGGGGCCATGGAATATTGTGATGACAAAGGCCATGGAGCATTGTGATGACAAGTGTCATGGGGCATTTTGATGACATTGGCATGGAGCATTATGATGACAAGAGTTCTGGAGCATTTTGATGACCAGGGCATGGAGCATTGTGATGAAAGTTGTCCTGGAGCATTGTGATGACAGCGGTCACAGAGGATTGGGTTGAAAGGTATCATGCAGCATTGCGATGACAACGGTCAGGGATCATTTTGATGACAGGGGTCATGGAACATTCTGATAACAAGTTTCATCAAGCATTTTGATGACAGGGGTCATGGAGCATTGTGTTGACACGGGCATGGAGCATTGTAATGATAGGATATCTGGAGCATTGTGATGAAAAGGGGATGGAGCAGTTTGATGACAGGGTCCAAGGAGCATTGTGCTGACAATGGCATGGAGCATTGTGATGAAAAGGGTACTGGAGCACTCTGAGGAAAGGAATCATGGATCATTGTGATGCCAGGGGTCATGGAGCTTTGTGATGACACGAGTCATGGAGCATTGTGATGACACGGTCAAGGAACATTGTGATGACAAGAAATCTGGAGCATTGTGATGAAAGGGCATGGAGCATTGTGATGAAAGGTGACAAGTAGCATTGTGATGATATGGGCAGAGAACTTTGTGATGACAGGGTTCTTGGAGCATTGTGATGAAAAGTGTCATGGAACATTGTACTGACAGGGATCATGGAGCTTTTTGGTAAGGGAGCCCTTGGAGATTGGTGGTGGCAGGCGTCATGGGGAATTGTGATGACAGCGGTCTTGGAGCATTGTGATGAAAGGGGTCATGGAGCACTGTGATTACAGGGGCCATGGAGCATTGTGAATACAAAGGCTATGGAGCATTGAGATGACAGGGTTCATGGAGCATTGTGATGAAAGTGATCATGGATCATTGTGATGACAAGTGTCCTGAAACCTTGTGATGACACGGTTCATGGAGCATTGTTATGACAAGGACCATGGCGAATTGTGATGACATCTGAAATGGGGCATTGTGATGACAGTGGTCATGTAGAATTGTGATGAAAGGTATCAAGGAGAACTGTGATGACAGGGGCCATGGAACATTGTGATGACAAAGGCCATGGAGCATTGTGATGACAAGTGTCATGGGACATTTTGATGACATTGGCATGGAACATTATGATGACAAGAGTTCTGGAGAATTTTGATGACAAGGGCATGGAGCATTGTGATGACAGGGCCCATGGAGCATTGTGGCGAAGAGGGCAGGGAACATTGTGATGACTGGGTTCATGGAGCCTTGTGATGAAAGGGGCCATGGAGCACTGAGATGACAGGCGTCTTGAGGTATGGTGATGACAGTGGTCATGGAGCATTGTGATGAAAGAGATCATGGAGCAATATTATAAGAGGGGACATGGAGCATTGTGATGACAGGTGTATTGGAGCATTGTGATGAAAATATTAATGGATCATTGTGATGACATGTGTCCTGGAACACTGTGATGACACGGTTCATCGAGTATTGTGATGACAAGGGTCATAGCGAATTGTGATAACAGGTGTCATGGGGCATTGTGATGACATTGATCATCTAGGAATTGTGATGAAAGGTATCATGGAGCACTGTGATGACTGGGGGCATGAAGCATTGTTATGAAAATTGTCCTGGATTATTGTGATGACAGCAGTCATGGAGAATTGGGATGACAGGGATTATGCAGCATTGTGTTGACATGGGTATGGACTATTGTGATGACAATGGTCATGGAGCAATGTGATGAAAGTTTTCATGGAATATCGTGATGAAAAGTGCCTGGGAGCATTGTGACGATAAAGGCCATGGAGCATTGTGATGACAAGTGTCATGGAGCATTGTAATGAAAGCTTTCATTGTGCACTGTGATGACAAGGGGGATGGAGTATTGTGATGAAATTGGTCCTGGAACATTGTGATAACAAAAGCCATGGAGCATTGTGATGACAGGCATCATGGAGAATTGTGAAGAAAGGGGCCATGGGGAATTGTAATGACAATAGAGAAATGTGATGAAAATGGTCAGCGAGCATAGTGATTAAAGTGGTCATTGAGAATTGTGATGAAAAGTGACATAGAGCATTGTGATGACAAAGGTCATGGAGAACTGTGATGACCAGGGTCATGTAGCATTGTGATGACACGTTCATGGAACATTGTGATGACAAGAATTCTGGAGCATTGTGATGACAAGGGCCATGGAGCATTGTGATGCCACGGTCATGGAACATTGTGATGACAAAATTCTGGAGCTTTGTGAGGAAAAAGGCATGGAGCATTGTGATTATAGGGGACATGGAGCGTTTTGATGACATGGGCAGGGAACACTGTGATGACAGGTGTTATGGAGCAATGGGATGACAAGTGTCATGGAGCACTGTGATGAGAGGGGCCTTGGAGAATTGTGATGACAGGCGTCATGAGGCATTGAGATGGCAGTGGTCATGGAGCATTATGATGAAAGGTGTTATGGAGCACTGTGATTACAGGGGCCATGGAGCATTGTGAATACAAAGGCCATGGAGCATTGAGATGACAGTGGTCATGGAGCATTGTGATGAAAGTGGTAATGGATCATTGTGATGACAAGTGTCCTGGGACCCTGTGATGACATGGTTCATGGAGCATTGTGATGACAATGGTCATGGCGAATTGTGATGACAATGTCATGGGGCATTGTGATGGCAGTGGTCATCTAGAAATGTGATTAAAGTTATTATGGAGCACAGGAATGAGAGGAGCCGTGGAGCATTGTGATGACAAGTCTCATGGAGCATTGTGATGACAGGTGTCATGGAGCATCGTGATGACAAATGCCATTGAGAATTGTGATCAGAGGTGACATTGGCATTGTGATGAAAGGGGTCATGGAGTACTGGGAGTACAGGGGCCATGGAGCCTTGTGATAACAAGTGACATGGAGAATAGTGATGACAGGCATCATAGAGCATTGTGATGACAAGTGCCATTTAGCATTTTGATGACAGGGGTCATCAGGCACTGTGTTGACGGGGGTCACGGAGCATTGTGATGACAAAGGCCATAGAGCATTGTGATGAGAGGGGTCATGGAGCATTGTGATGACATGGGCCATGGAGCATTGTGAGGACAAGATTCATGGAGCATTGTGATGACACGGGTATGAAGCATGGTGATGACAACAGACCTGGAGCATTGTGATGACAAGGGCATGGAGCATTGTGATTACAGGAGACTTGGGTCATTGTGATGAAATAGGCAGTGATCATTGTGATTAGAGGGATCATGGAGCATTGTGATGACAAGTGTCATGCAATATTGTGCTGACACAGATCATGGAGCATTTTGATGAGAGTGGCCTTGGAGCACAGTGATGAGAGACGTCATGGGGCATTATGGTGAGAGTGGTCAAGGAGCATTGTGATGAAAGTGTTCATGGAGCAACGCGATTATCGGGACAATGGAGCATTGTGAATACAAAGGCCATGGAACATTGAGATAACAGAGTTCATGGAGCATTGTGATGACAAGGGTCTTGGGAGCTACTGATGACACGTTTCATACAGCATTGAGATGACAAGGGCCAAGGCGAATTGTGATGACACGTGTCATGGGGCAGTGTGATGACATTGGTCATCTTGCATTGTGATGAGAGTGGTCATGTAGAATTTTGATTAAAGGTATCATGGAGCACTGTGATGACAAAGGCCAAGGAACATTGTGATGACAAGAGTATGGAGCATTGTGATTACAGGGACCATGGAGCATTGTGATGACAACGGCATGGAGCACTGTGATGACATTGGTCATTGAGCATTGTGATTACAAAGACCATGAGGCATTGTGATGACAGGGGCCTTGGAGCATTGTGATGACAATGGTCATCAAGCATTGTGATGACAGGGGTCATAGAGCATTGTGATGAGAAAGACCATGGAGCATGGTGATGACAGAGGCCATGGAACATTGTGATGACCAGGCCATGTACCATTGTGATGACAAGGGCAGGGAACCTTCTGGTGACCGAGGTCATGGAGCATTTTGATGACAACTTTCATGGAACGTTGTGATGACAGGGGTCATGGAGCATTGTGATGAAAGTTGTCCTGGAGCATTGTGATGACAGCGGTCACAGAGAATTGGGATGAAAGGTATCATGCAGCATTGTGATGACAACGGTCATGGATCATTTTGATGACAGGGGTCATGGAACATTCTGATAACAAGGTTCATAAAGCATTTTGATGACAGGGGTCATGGAGCATTGTGTTGACACGAGCATGGAGCATTGTAATGATAGGATATCTGGAGCATTGTGATGAAAAGGGGATGGAGCATTTTGATGACAGGGTCCAAGGAGAATTGTGCTGACAATGGCATGGAGCATTGTGATGAAAAGGGTACTGGAGCACTGTGAGGAAAGGAATCATGGATCATTGTGATGACAGGGGTCATGGAGCTTTGTGATGACAAGGGTCATGGAGCATTGTGATGACACGGTCAAGGAACATTGCGATGACAAGAATTCTGGAGCATTGTGATGAAAGGGCATGGTGCATTGTGATGAAAGGTGACAAGGAGCATTGTGACGATATGGGCAGAGAACTTTTTGATGACAGGGGTCATGGAGCATTGTGATAAAAAGTGTCATGGAACATTGTACTGACAGGGATCATGGAGCTTTTTGGTAAGAGAGGTCTTGGAGATTTGTGAAGGCAGGTGTCATGGGGCATTGTGATGACAGCGGTCTTGGAGCATTGGGATGAAAGGGGTCATGGAGCTCTGTGATTACAGGGGCCATGGAGCATTGTGAATACAAAGGCCATGGAGCATTGAGATGACAGGGTTCATGGAGCATTGTGATGAAAGTGATCATGGATCATTGTGATGACAAGTGTCCTGGAACCTTGTGATGACACAGTTCATGGAGCATTGTGATGACAAGGACCATGGCGAATTGTGGTATCATCTGTCATGGGGCATTGTGATGACAGTGGTCATGTAGAATTGTATTGAAAGGTAACATGGAGCACTGTGATGACAGGGGCCATGGAATATTGTGATGACAAAGGCCATGGAGCATTGTGATGACAAGTGTCATGGGGCATTTTGATGACATTGGCATGGAGCATTATGATGACAAGAGTTCTGGAGCATTTTGATGACCAGGGCATGGAGCATTGTGATGAAAGTTGTCCTGGAGCATTGTGATGACAGCGGTCACAGAGGATTGGGATGAAAGGTATCATGCAGCATTGCGATGACAACGGTCAGGGATCATTTTGATGACAGGGGTCATGGAATATTCTGATAACAAGTTTCATCAAGCATTTTGATGACAGGGGTCATGGAGCATTGTGTTGACACGGGCATGGAGCATGGTAATGATAGGATATCTGGAGCATTGTGATGAAAAGGGGATGGAGCATTTTGATGACAGGCTCCAAGGAGCATTGTGCTGACAATGGCATGGAGCATTGTGATGAAAGGTGACAAGTAGCATTGTGATGATATGGGCAGAGAACTTTGTGATGACAGGGGTCATGGAGCATTGTGATGAAAAGTGTCATGGAACATTGTACTGACAGGGATCATGGAGCTTTTTGGTAAGGGAGCCCTTAGAGATTGGTGGTGGCAGGCGTCATGGGGCATTGTGATGACAGCGGTCTTGGAGCATTGTGATGAAAGGGGTCATGGAGCACTGTGATTACAGGGGCCATGGAGCATTGTGAATACAAAGGCTATGGAGCATTGAGATGACAGGGTTCATGGAGCATTGTGATGAAAGTGATCATGGATCATTGTGATGACAAGTGTCCTGAAACCTTGTGATGACACGGTTCATGGAGCATTGTTATGACAAGGACCATGGCGAATTGTGATGACATCTGAAATGGGGCATTGTGATGACAGTGGTCATGTAGAATTGTGATGAAAGGTATCAAGGAGCACTGTGATGACAGGGGCCATGGAACATTGTGATGACAAAGGCCATGGAGCATTGTGATGACAAGTGTCATGGGACATTTTGATGACATTGGCATGGAACATTATGATGACAAGAGTTCTGGAGAATTTTGATGACAAGGGCATGGAGCATTGTGATGACAGGGCCCATGGAGCATTGTGACGAAGAGGGCAGGGAACATTGTGATGACTGGGTTCATGGAGCCTTGTGATGAAAGGGGCCATGGAGCACTGAGATGACAGGCGTCTTGAGGTATGGTGATGACAGTGGTCATGGAGCATTGTGATGAAAGAGATCATGGAGCAATATGATAAGAGGGGACATGGAGCATTGTGATGACAGGTGTATTGGAGCATTGTGATGAAAATATTAATGGATCATTGTGATTACATGTGTCCTGGAACACTGTGATGACACGGTTCATCGAGTATTGTGATGACAAGGGTCATAGCGAATTGTGATAACAGGTGTCATGGGGCATTGTGATGACATTGATCATCTAGGAATTGTGATGAAAGGTATCATGGAGCACTGTGATGACTGGGGGCATGAAGCATTGTTATGAAAATTGTCCTGGATTATTGTGATGACAGCAGTCATGGAGAATTGGGATGACAGGGATTATGCAGCATTGTGTTGACATGGGTATGGACTATTGTGATGACAATGGTCATGGAGCAATGTGATGAAAGTTTTCATGGAATATCGTGATGAAAAGTGCCTGGGAGCATTGTGACGATAAAGGCCATGGAGCATTGTGATGACAAGTGTCATGGAGCATTGTAATGAAAGCTTTCATTGTGCACTGTGATGACAAGGGGGATGGAGTATTGTGATGAAATTGGTCCTGGAACATTGTGATAACAAAAGCCATGGAGCATTGTGATGACAGGCATCATGGAGAATTGTGAAGAAAGGGGCCATGGGGAATTGTAATGACAATAGAGAAATGTGATGAAAATGGTCAGCGAGCATAGTGATTAAAGTGGTCATTGAGAATTGTGATGAAAAGTGACATAGAGCATTGTGATGACAAAGGTCATGGAGAACTGTGATGACCAGGGTCATGTAGCATTGTGATGACACGTTCATGGAACATTGTGATGACAAGAATTCTGGAGCATTGTGATGACAAGGGCCATGGAGCATTGTGATGCCACGGTCATGGAACATTGTGATGACAAAATTCTGGAGCTTTGTGAGGAAAAAGGCATGGAGCTTTGTGATTATAGGGGACATGGAGCATTTTGATGACATGGGCAGGGAACACTGTGATGACAGGTGTTATGGAGCAATGGGATGACAAGTGTCATGGAGCACTGTGATGAGAGGGGCCTTGGAGAATTGTGATGACAGGCGTCATGAGGCATTGAGATGGCAGTGGTCATGGAGCATTATGATGAAAGGTGTTATGGAGCACTGTGATTACAGGGGCCATGGAGCATTGTGAATACAAAGGCCATGGAGCATTGAGATGACAGTGGTCATGGAGCATTGTGATGAAAGTGGTAATGGATCATTGTGATGCCAAGTGTCCTGGGACCCTGTGATGACATGGTTCATGGAGCATTGTGATGACAATGGTCATGGCGAATTGTGATGACAATGTCATGGGGCATTGTGATGGCAGTGGTCATCTAGAAATGTGATTAAAGTTATTATGGAGCACAGGAATGAGAGGGGCCATGGAGCATTGTGATGACAAGTCTCATGGAGCATTGTGATGACAGGTGTCATGGAGCATCGTGATGACAAATGCCATTGAGAATTGTGATCAGAGGTGACATTGGCATTGTGATGAAAGGGGTCATGGAGTACTGGGAGTACAGGGGCCATGGAGCCTTGTGATAACAAGTGACATGGAGAATAGTGATGACAGGCATCATAGAACATTGTGATGACAAGTGCCATTTAGCATTTTGATGACAGGGGTCATCAGGCACTGTGTTGACGGGGGTCACGGAGCATTGTGATGACAAAGGCCATAGAGCATTGTGATGAGAGGGGTCATGGAGCATTGTGATGACATGGGCCATGGAGCATTGTGAGGACAAGATTCATGGAGCATTGTGATGACACGGGTATGAAGCATGGTGATGACAACAGACCTGGAGCATTGTGATGACAAGGGCATGGAGCATTGTGATTACAGGAGACTTGGGTCATTGTGATGAAATTGGCAGGGATCATTGTGATTAGAGGGATCATGGAGCATTGTGATGACAAGTGTCATGCAATATTGTGCTGACACAGATCATGGAGCATTTTGATGAGAGTGGCCTTGGAGCACAGTGATGAGAGACGTCATGGGGCATTATGGTGAGAGTGGTCAAGGAGCATTGTGATGAAAGTGTTCATGGAGCAACGCGATTATCGGGACAATGGAGCATTGTGAATACAAAGGCCATGGAACATTGAGATAACAGAGTTCATGGAGCATTGTGATGACAAGGGTCTTGGGAGCTACTGATGACACGTTTCATACAGCATTGAGATGACAAGGGCCAAGGCGAATTGTGATGACACGTGTCATGGGGCATTGTGATGACATTGGTCATCTTGCATTGTGATGAGAGTGGTCATGTAGAATTTTGATTAAAGGTATCATGGAGCACTGTGATGACAAAGGCCAAGGAACATTGTGATGACAAGAGTATGGAGCATTGTGATTACAGGGACCATGGAGCATTGTGATGACAACGGCATGGAGCACTGTGATGACATTGGTCATTGAGCTTTGTGATTACAAAGACCATGAGGCATTGTGATGACAGGGGCCTTGGAGCATTGTGATGACAATGGTCATCAAGCATTGTGATGACAGGGGTCATAGAGCATTGTTATGAGAAAGACCATGGAGCATGGTGATGACAGAGGCCATGGAACATTGTGATGACCAGGCCATGTACCATTGTGATGACAAGGGCAGGGAACCTTGTGGTGACCGGGGTCATGGAGCATTTTGATGACAACTTTCATGGAACGTTGTGATGACAGGGGTCATGGAGCATTGTGATGAAAGTTGTCCTGGAGCATTGTGATGACAGCGGTCACAGAGAATTGGGATGAAATGTATCATGCAACATTGTGATGACAACGGTCAAGGATCATTTTGATGACAGGGGTCATGGAACATTCTGATAACAAGGTTCATAAAGCATTTTGATGACAGGGGTCATGGAGCATTGTGTTGACACGAGCATGGAGCATTGTAATGATAGGATATCTGGAGCATTGTGATGAAAAGGGGATGGAGCATTTTGATGACAGGGTCCAAGGAGAATTGTGCTGACAATGGCATGGAGCATTGTGATGAAAAGGGTACTGGAGCACTGTGAGGAAAGGAATCATGGATCATTGTGATGACAGGGGTCATGGAGCTTTGTGATGACAAGGGTCATGGAGCATTGTGATGACACGGTCAAGGAACATTGCGATGACAAGAATTCTGGAGCATTGTGATGAAAGGGCATGGTGCATTGTGATGAAAGGTGACAAGGAGCATTGTGACGATATGGACAGAGAACTTTTTGATGACAGGGGTCATGGAGCATTGTGATAAAAAGTGTCATGGAGCATTGTACTGACAGGGATCATGGAGCTTTTTGGTAAGAGAGGTCTTGGAGATTTGTGAAGGCAGGCGTCATGGGGCATTGTGATGACAGCGGTCTTGGAGCATTGGGATGAAAGGGGTCATGGAGCTCTGTGATTACAGGGGCCATGGAGCATTGTGAATACAAAGGCCATGGAGCATTGAGATGACAGGGTTCATGGAGCATTGTGATGAAAGTGATCATGGATCATTGTGATGACAAGTGTCCTGGAACCTTGTGATGACACAGTTCATGGAGCATTGTGATGACAAGGACCATGGCGAATTGTGGTATCATCTGTCATGGGGCATTGTGATGACAGTGGTCATGTAGAATTGTATTGAAAGGTAACATGGAGCACTGTGATGACAGGGGCCATGGAATATTGTGATGACAAAGGCCATGGAGCATTGTGATGACAAGTGTCATGGGGCATTTTGATGACATTGGCATGGAGCATTATGATGACAAGAGTTCTGGAGCATTTTGATGACCAGGGCATGGAGCATTGTGATGAAAGTTGTCCTGGAGCATTGTGATGACAGCGGTCACAGAGGATTGGGATGAAAGGTATCATGCAGCATTGCGATGACAACGGTCAGGGATCATTTTGATGACAGGGGTCATGGAATATTCTGATAACAAGTTTCATCAAGCATTTTGATGACAGGGGTCATGGAGCATTGTGTTGACACGGGCATGGAGCATGGTAATGATAGGATATCTGGAGCATTGTGATGAAAAGGGGATGGAGCATTTTGATGACAGGCTCCAAGGAGCATTGTGCTGACAATGGCATGGAGCATTGTGATGAAAGGTGACAAGTAGCATTGTGATGATATGGGCAGAGAACTTTGTGATGACAGGGGTCATGGAGCATTGTGATGAAAAGTGTCATGGAACATTGTACTGACAGGGATCATGGAGCTTTTTGGTAAGGGAGCCCTTGGAGATTGGTGGTGGCAGGCGTCATGGGGCATTGTGATGACAGCGGTCTTGGAGCATTGTGATGAAAGGGGTCATGGAGCACTGTGATTACAGGGGCCATGGAGCATTGTGAATACAAAGGCTATGGAGCATTGAGATGACAGGGTTCATGGAGCATTGTGATGAAAGTGATCATGGATCATTGTGATGACAAGTGTCCTGAAACCTTGTGATGACACGGTTCATGGAGCATTGTTATGACAAGGACCATGGCGAATTGTGATGACATCTGAAATGGGGCATTGTGATGACAGTGGTCATGTAGAATTGTGATGAAAGGTATCAAGGAGCACTGTGATGACAGGGGCCATGGAACATTGTGATGACAAAGGCCATGGAGCATTGTGATGACAAGTGTCATGGGACATTTTGATGACATTGGCATGGAACATTATGATGACAAGAGTTCTGGAGAATTTTGATGACAAGGGCATGGAGCATTGTGATGACAGGGCCCATGGAGCATTGTGACGAAGAGGGCAGGGAACATTGTGATGACTGGGTTCATGGAGCCTTGTGATGAAAGGGGCCATGGAGCACTGAGATGACAGGCGTCTTGAGGTATGGTGATGACAGTGGTCATGGAGCATTGTGATGAAAGAGATCATGGAGCAATATGATAAGAGGGGACATGGAGCATTGTGATGACAGGTGTATTGGAGCATTGTGATGAAAATATTAATGGATCATTGTGATGACATGTGTCCTGGAACACTGTGATGACACGGTTCATCGAGTATTGTGATGACAAGGGTCATAGCGAATTGTGATAACAGGTGTCATGGGGCATTGTGATGACATTGATCATCTAGGAATTGTGATGAAAGGTATCATGGAGCACTGTGATGACTGGGGGCATGAAGCATTGTTATGAAAATTGTCCTGGATTATTGTGATGACAGCAGTCATGGAGAATTGGGATGACAGGGATTATGCAGCATTGTGTTGACATGGGTATGGACTATTGTGATGACAATGGTCATGGAGCAATGTGATGAAAGTTTTCATGGAATATCGTGATGAAAAGTGCCTGGGAGCATTGTGACGATAAAGGCCATGGAGCATTGTGATGACAAGTGTCATGGAGCATTGTAATGAAAGCTTTCATTGTGCACTGTGATGACAAGGGGGATGGAGTATTGTGATGAAATTGGTCCTGGAACATTGTGATAACAAAAGCCATGGAGCATTGTGATGACAGGCATCATGGAGAATTGTGAAGAAAGGGGCCATGGGGAATTGTAATGACAATAGAGAAATGTGATGAAAATGGTCAGCGAGCATAGTGATTAAAGTGGTCATTGAGAATTGTGATGAAAAGTGACATAGAGCATTGTGATGACAAAGGTCATGGAGAACTGTGATGACCAGGGTCATGTAGCATTGTGATGACACGTTCATGGAACATTGTGATGACAAGAATTCTGGAGCATTGTGATGACAAGGGCCATGGAGCATTGTGATGCCACGGTCATGGAACATTGTGATGACAAAATTCTGGAGCTTTGTGAGGAAAAAGGCATGGAGCATTGTGATTATAGGGGACATGGAGCGTTTTGATGACATGGGCAGGGAACACTGTGATGACAGGTGTTATGGAGCAATGGGATGACAAGTGTCATGGAGCACTGTGATGAGAGGGGCCTTGGAGAATTGTGATGACAGGCGTCATGAGGCATTGAGATGGCAGTGGTCATGGAGCATTATGATGAAAGGTGTTATGGAGCACTGTGATTACAGGGGCCATGGAGCATTGTGAATACAAAGGCCATGGAGCATTGAGATGACAGTGGTCATGGAGCATTGTGATGAAAGTGGTAATGGATCATTGTGATGCCAAGTGTCCTGGGACCCTGTGATGACATGGTTCATGGAGCATTGTGATGACAATGGTCATGGCGAATTGTGATGACAATGTCATGGGGCATTGTGATGGCAGTGGTCATCTAGAAATGTGATTAAAGTTATTATGGAGCACAGGAATGAGAGGGGCCATGGAGCATTGTGATGACAAGTCTCATGGAGCATTGTGATGACAGGTGTCATGGAGCATCGTGATGACAAATGCCATTGAGAATTGTGATCAGAGGTGACATTGGCATTGTGATGAAAGGGGTCATGGAGTACTGGGAGTACAGGGGCCATGGAGCCTTGTGATAACAAGTGACATGGAGAATAGTGATGACAGGCATCATAGAGCATTGTGATGACAAGTGCCATTTAGCATTTTGATGACAGGGGTCATCAGGCACTGTGTTGACGGGGGTCACGGAGCATTGTGATGACAAAGGCCATAGAGCATTGTGATGAGAGGGGTCATGGAGCATTGTGATGACATGGGCCATGGAGCATTGTGAGGACAAGATTCATGGAGCATTGTGATGACACGGGTATGAAGCATGGTGATGACAACAGACCTGGAGCATTGTGATGACAAGGGCATGGAGCATTGTGATTACAGGAGACTTGGGTCATTGTGATGAAATAGGCAGTGATCATTGTGATTAGAGGGATCATGGAGCATTGTGATGACAAGTGTCATGCAATATTGTGCTGACACAGATCATGGAGCATTTTGATGAGAGTGGCCTTGGAGCACAGTGATGAGAGACGTCATGGGGCATTATGGTGAGAGTGGTCAAGGAGCATTGTGATGAAAGTGTTCATGGAGCAACGCGATTATCGGGACAATGGAGCATTGTGAATACAAAGGCCATGGAACATTGAGATAACAGAGTTCATGGAGCATTGTGATGACAAGGGTCTTGGGAGCTACTGATGACACGTTTCATACAGCATTGAGATGACAAGGGCCAAGGCGAATTGTGATGACACGTGTCATGGGGCATTGTGATGACATTGGTCATCTTGCATTGTGATGAGAGTGGTCATGTAGAATTTTGATTAAAGGTATCATGGAGCACTGTGATGACAAAGGCCAAGGAACATTGTGATGACAAGAGTATGGAGCATTGTGATTACAGGGACCATGGAGCATTGTGATGACAACGGCATGGAGCACTGTGATGACATTGGTCATTGAGCTTTGTGATTACAAAGACCATGAGGCATTGTGATGACAGGGGCCTTGGAGCATTGTGATGACAATGGTCATCAAGCATTGTGATGACAGGGGTCATAGAGCATTGTTATGAGAAAGACCATGGAGCATGGTGATGACAGAGGCCATGGAACATTGTGATGACCAGGCCATGTACCATTGTGATGACAAGGGCAGGGAACCTTGTGGTGACCGGGGTCATGGAGCATTTTGATGACAACTTTCATGGAACGTTGTGATGACAGGGGTCATGGAGCATTGTGATGAAAGTTGTCCTGGAGCATTGTGATGACAGCGGTCACAGAGAATTGGGATGAAATGTATCATGCAACATTGTGATGACAACGGTCAAGGATCATTTTGATGACAGGGGTCATGGAACATTCTGATAACAAGGTTCATAAAGCATTTTGATGACAGGGGTCATGGAGCATTGTGTTGACACGAGCATGGAGCATTGTAATGATAGGATATCTGGAGCATTGTGATGAAAAGGGGATGGAGCATTTTGATGACAGGGTCCAAGGAGAATTGTGCTGACAATGGCATGGAGCATTGTGATGAAAAGGGTACTGGAGCACTGTGAGGAAAGGAATCATGGATCATTGTGATGACAGGGGTCATGGAGCTTTGTGATGACAAGGGTCATGGAGCATTGTGATGACACGGTCAAGGAACATTGCGATGACAAGAATTCTGGAGCATTGTGATGAAAGGGCATGGTGCATTGTGATGAAAGGTGACAAGGAGCATTGTGACGATATGGACAGAGAACTTTTTGATGACAGGGGTCATGGAGCATTGTGATAAAAAGTGTCATGGAGCATTGTACTGACAGGGATCATGGAGCTTTTTGGTAAGAGAGGTCTTGGAGATTTGTGAAGGCAGGCGTCATGGGGCATTGTGATGACAGCGGTCTTGGAGCATTGGGATGAAAGGGGTCATGGAGCTCTGTGATTACAGGGGCCATGGAGCATTGTGAATACAAAGGCCATGGAGCATTGAGATGACAGGGTTCATGGAGCATTGTGATGAAAGTGATCATGGATCATTGTGATGACAAGTGTCCTGGAACCTTGTGATGACACAGTTCATGGAGCATTGTGATGACAAGGACCATGGCGAATTGTGGTATCATCTGTCATGGGGCATTGTGATGACAGTGGTCATGTAGAATTGTATTGAAAGGTAACATGGAGCACTGTGATGACAGGGGCCATGGAATATTGTGATGACAAAGGCCATGGAGCATTGTGATGACAAGTGTCATGGGGCATTTTGATGACATTGGCATGGAGCATTATGATGACAAGAGTTCTGGAGCATTTTGATGACCAGGGCATGGAGCATTGTGATGAAAGTTGTCCTGGAGCATTGTGATGACAGCGGTCACAGAGGATTGGGATGAAAGGTATCATGCAGCATTGCGATGACAACGGTCAGGGATCATTTTGATGACAGGGGTCATGGAATATTCTGATAACAAGTTTCATCAAGCATTTTGATGACAGGGGTCATGGAGCATTGTGTTGACACGGGCATGGAGCATGGTAATGATAGGATATCTGGAGCATTGTGATGAAAAGGGGATGGAGCATTTTGATGACAGGCTCCAAGGAGCATTGTGCTGACAATGGCATGGAGCATTGTGATGAAAGGTGACAAGTAGCATTGTGATGATATGGGCAGAGAACTTTGTGATGACAGGGGTCATGGAGCATTGTGATGAAAAGTGTCATGGAACATTGTACTGACAGGGATCATGGAGCTTTTTGGTAAGGGAGCCCTTGGAGATTGGTGGTGGCAGGCGTCATGGGGCATTGTGATGACAGCGGTCTTGGAGCATTGTGATGAAAGGGGTCATGGAGCACTGTGATTACAGGGGCCATGGAGCATTGTGAATACAAAGGCTATGGAGCATTGAGATGACAGGGTTCATGGAGCATTGTGATGAAAGTGATCATGGATCATTGTGATGACAAGTGTCCTGAAACCTTGTGATGACACGGTTCATGGAGCATTGTTATGACAAGGACCATGGCGAATTGTGATGACATCTGAAATGGGGCATTGTGATGACAGTGGTCATGTAGAATTGTGATGAAAGGTATCAAGGAGCACTGTGATGACAGGGGCCATGGAACATTGTGATGACAAAGGCCATGGAGCATTGTGATGACAAGTGTCATGGGACATTTTGATGACATTGGCATGGAACATTATGATGACAAGAGTTCTGGAGAATTTTGATGACAAGGGCATGGAGCATTGTGATGACAGGGCCCATGGAGCATTGTGACGAAGAGGGCAGGGAACATTGTGATGACTGGGTTCATGGAGCCTTGTGATGAAAGGGGCCATGGAGCACTGAGATGACAGGCGTCTTGAGGTATGGTGATGACAGTGGTCATGGAGCATTGTGATGAAAGAGATCATGGAGCAATATGATAAGAGGGGACATGGAGCATTGTGATGACAGGTGTATTGGAGCATTGTGATGAAAATATTAATGGATCATTGTGATGACATGTGTCCTGGAACACTGTGATGACACGGTTCATCGAGTATTGTGATGACAAGGGTCATAGCGAATTGTGATAACAGGTGTCATGGGGCATTGTGATGACATTGATCATCTAGGAATTGTGATGAAAGGTATCATGGAGCACTGTGATGACTGGGGGCATGAAGCATTGTTATGAAAATTGTCCTGGATTATTGTGATGACAGCAGTCATGGAGAATTGGGATGACAGGGATTATGCAGCATTGTGTTGACATGGGTATGGACTATTGTGATGACAATGGTCATGGAGCAATGTGATGAAAGTTTTCATGGAATATCGTGATGAAAAGTGCCTGGGAGCATTGTGACGATAAAGGCCATGGAGCATTGTGATGACAAGTGTCATGGAGCATTGTAATGAAAGCTTTCATTGTGCACTGTGATGACAAGGGGGATGGAGTATTGTGATGAAATTGGTCCTGGAACATTGTGATAACAAAAGCCATGGAGCATTGTGATGACAGGCATCATGGAGAATTGTGAAGAAAGGGGCCATGGGGAATTGTAATGACAATAGAGAAATGTGATGAAAATGGTCAGCGAGCATAGTGATTAAAGTGGTCATTGAGAATTGTGATGAAAAGTGACATAGAGCATTGTGATGACAAAGGTCATGGAGAACTGTGATGACCAGGGTCATGTAGCATTGTGATGACACGTTCATGGAACATTGTGATGACAAGAATTCTGGAGCATTGTGATGACAAGGGCCATGGAGCATTGTGATGCCACGGTCATGGAACATTGTGATGACAAAATTCTGGAGCTTTGTGAGGAAAAAGGCATGGAGCTTTGTGATTATAGGGGACATGGAGCATTTTGATGACATGGGCAGGGAACACTGTGATGACAGGTGTTATGGAGCAATGGGATGACAAGTGTCATGGAGCACTGTGATGAGAGGGGCCTTGGAGAATTGTGATGACAGGCGTCATGAGGCATTGAGATGGCAGTGGTCATGGAGCATTATGATGAAAGGTGTTATGGAGCACTGTGATTACAGGGGCCATGGAGCATTGTGAATACAAAGGCCATGGAGCATTGAGATGACAGTGGTCATGGAGCATTGTGATGAAAGTGGTAATGGATCATTGTGATGCCAAGTGTCCTGGGACCCTGTGATGACATGGTTCATGGAGCATTGTGATGACAATGGTCATGGCGAATTGTGATGACAATGTCATGGGGCATTGTGATGGCAGTGGTCATCTAGAAATGTGATTAAAGTTATTATGGAGCACAGGAATGAGAGGGGCCATGGAGCATTGTGATGACAAGTCTCATGGAGCATTGTGATGACAGGTGTCATGGAGCATCGTGATGACAAATGCCATTGAGAATTGTGATCAGAGGTGACATTGGCATTGTGATGAAAGGGGTCATGGAGTACTGGGAGTACAGGGGCCATGGAGCCTTGTGATAACAAGTGACATGGAGAATAGTGATGACAGGCATCATAGAACATTGTGATGACAAGTGCCATTTAGCATTTTGATGACAGGGGTCATCAGGCACTGTGTTGACGGGGGTCACGGAGCATTGTGATGACAAAGGCCATAGAGCATTGTGATGAGAGGGGTCATGGAGCATTGTGATGACATGGGCCATGGAGCATTGTGAGGACAAGATTCATGGAGCATTGTGATGACACGGGTATGAAGCATGGTGATGACAACAGACCTGGAGCATTGTGATGACAAGGGCATGGAGCATTGTGATTACAGGAGACTTGGGTCATTGTGATGAAATTGGCAGGGATCATTGTGATTAGAGGGATCATGGAGCATTGTGATGACAAGTGTCATGCAATATTGTGCTGACACAGATCATGGAGCATTTTGATGAGAGTGGCCTTGGAGCACAGTGATGAGAGACGTCATGGGGCATTATGGTGAGAGTGGTCAAGGAGCATTGTGATGAAAGTGTTCATGGAGCAACGCGATTATCGGGACAATGGAGCATTGTGAATACAAAGGCCATGGAACATTGAGATAACAGAGTTCATGGAGCATTGTGATGACAAGGGTCTTGGGAGCTACTGATGACACGTTTCATACAGCATTGAGATGACAAGGGCCAAGGCGAATTGTGATGACACGTGTCATGGGGCATTGTGATGACATTGGTCATCTTGCATTGTGATGAGAGTGGTCATGTAGAATTTTGATTAAAGGTATCATGGAGCACTGTGATGACAAAGGCCAAGGAACATTGTGATGACAAGAGTATGGAGCATTGTGATTACAGGGACCATGGAGCATTGTGATGACAACGGCATGGAGCACTGTGATGACATTGGTCATTGAGCTTTGTGATTACAAAGACCATGAGGCATTGTGATGACAGGGGCCTTGGAGCATTGTGATGACAATGGTCATCAAGCATTGTGATGACAGGGGTCATAGAGCATTGTTATGAGAAAGACCATGGAGCATGGTGATGACAGAGGCCATGGAACATTGTGATGACCAGGCCATGTACCATTGTGATGACAAGGGCAGGGAACCTTGTGGTGACCGGGGTCATGGAGCATTTTGATGACAACTTTCATGGAACGTTGTGATGACAGGGGTCATGGAGCATTGTGATGAAAGTTGTCCTGGAGCATTGTGATGACAGCGGTCACAGAGAATTGGGATGAAAGGTATCATGCAACATTGTGATGACAACGGTCAAGGATCATTTTGATGACAGGGGTCATGGAACATTCTGATAACAAGGTTCATAAAGCATTTTGATGACAGGGGTCATGGAGCATTGTGTTGACACGAGCATGGAGCATTGTAATGATAGGATATCTGGAGCATTGTGATGAAAAGGGGATGGAGCATTTTGATGACAGGGTCCAAGGAGAATTGTGCTGACAATGGCATGGAGCATTGTGATGAAAAGGGTACTGGAGCACTGTGAGGAAAGGAATCATGGATCATTGTGATGACAGGGGTCATGGAGCTTTGTGATGACAAGGGTCATGGAGCATTGTGATGACACGGTCAAGGAACATTGCGATGACAAGAATTCTGGAGCATTGTGATGAAAGGGCATGGTGCATTGTGATGAAAGGTGACAAGGAGCATTGTGACGATATGGACAGAGAACTTTTTGATGACAGGGGTCATGGAGCATTGTGATAAAAAGTGTCATGGAGCATTGTACTGACAGGGATCATGGAGCTTTTTGGTAAGAGAGGTCTTGGAGATTTGTGAAGGCAGGCGTCATGGGGCATTGTGATGACAGCGGTCTTGGAGCATTGGGATGAAAGGGGTCATGGAGCTCTGTGATTACAGGGGCCATGGAGCATTGTGAATACAAAGGCCATGGAGCATTGAGATGACAGGGTTCATGGAGCATTGTGATGAAAGTGATCATGGATCATTGTGATGACAAGTGTCCTGGAACCTTGTGATGACACAGTTCATGGAGCATTGTGATGACAAGGACCATGGCGAATTGTGGTATCATCTGTCATGGGGCATTGTGATGACAGTGGTCATGTAGAATTGTATTGAAAGGTAACATGGAGCACTGTGATGACAGGGGCCATGGAATATTGTGATGACAAAGGCCATGGAGCATTGTGATGACAAGTGTCATGGGGCATTTTGATGACATTGGCATGGAGCATTATGATGACAAGAGTTCTGGAGCATTTTGATGACCAGGGCATGGAGCATTGTGATGAAAGTTGTCCTGGAGCATTGTGATGACAGCGGTCACAGAGGATTGGGATGAAAGGTATCATGCAGCATTGCGATGACAACGGTCAGGGATCATTTTGATGACAGGGGTCATGGAATATTCTGATAACAAGTTTCATCAAGCATTTTGATGACAGGGGTCATGGAGCATTGTGTTGACACGGGCATGGAGCATGGTAATGATAGGATATCTGGAGCATTGTGATGAAAAGGGGATGGAGCATTTTGATGACAGGCTCCAAGGAGCATTGTGCTGACAATGGCATGGAGCATTGTGATGAAAGGTGACAAGTAGCATTGTGATGATATGGGCAGAGAACTTTGTGATGACAGGGGTCATGGAGCATTGTGATGAAAAGTGTCATGGAACATTGTACTGACAGGGATCATGGAGCTTTTTGGTAAGGGAGCCCTTGGAGATTGGTGGTGGCAGGCGTCATGGGGCATTGTGATGACAGCGGTCTTGGAGCATTGTGATGAAAGGGGTCATGGAGCACTGTGATTACAGGGGCCATGGAGCATTGTGAATACAAAGGCTATGGAGCATTGAGATGACAGGGTTCATGGAGCATTGTGATGAAAGTGATCATGGATCATTGTGATGACAAGTGTCCTGAAACCTTGTGATGACACGGTTCATGGAGCATTGTTATGACAAGGACCATGGCGAATTGTGATGACATCTGAAATGGGGCATTGTGATGACAGTGGTCATGTAGAATTGTGATGAAAGGTATCAAGGAGCACTGTGATGACAGGGGCCATGGAACATTGTGATGACAAAGGCCATGGAGCATTGTGATGACAAGTGTCATGGGACATTTTGATGACATTGGCATGGAACATTATGATGACAAGAGTTCTGGAGAATTTTGATGACAAGGGCATGGAGCATTGTGATGACAGGGCCCATGGAGCATTGTGACGAAGAGGGCAGGGAACATTGTGATGACTGGGTTCATGGAGCCTTGTGATGAAAGGGGCCATGGAGCACTGAGATGACAGGCGTCTTGAGGTATGGTGATGACAGTGGTCATGGAGCATTGTGATGAAAGAGATCATGGAGCAATATGATAAGAGGGGACATGGAGCATTGTGATGACAGGTGTATTGGAGCATTGTGATGAAAATATTAATGGATCATTGTGATGACATGTGTCCTGGAACACTGTGATGACACGGTTCATCGAGTATTGTGATGACAAGGGTCATAGCGAATTGTGATAACAGGTGTCATGGGGCATTGTGATGACATTGATCATCTAGGAATTGTGATGAAAGGTATCATGGAGCACTGTGATGACTGGGGGCATGAAGCATTGTTATGAAAATTGTCCTGGATTATTGTGATGACAGCAGTCATGGAGAATTGGGATGACAGGGATTATGCAGCATTGTGTTGACATGGGTATGGACTATTGTGATGACAATGGTCATGGAGCAATGTGATGAAAGTTTTCATGGAATATCGTGATGAAAAGTGCCTGGGAGCATTGTGACGATAAAGGCCATGGAGCATTGTGATGACAAGTGTCATGGAGCATTGTAATGAAAGCTTTCATTGTGCACTGTGATGACAAGGGGGATGGAGTATTGTGATGAAATTGGTCCTGGAACATTGTGATAACAAAAGCCATGGAGCATTGTGATGACAGGCATCATGGAGAATTGTGAAGAAAGGGGCCATGGGGAATTGTAATGACAATAGAGAAATGTGATGAAAATGGTCAGCGAGCATAGTGATTAAAGTGGTCATTGAGAATTGTGATGAAAAGTGACATAGAGCATTGTGATGACAAAGGTCATGGAGAACTGTGATGACCAGGGTCATGTAGCATTGTGATGACACGTTCATGGAACATTGTGATGACAAGAATTCTGGAGCATTGTGATGACAAGGGCCATGGAGCATTGTGATGCCACGGTCATGGAACATTGTGATGACAAAATTCTGGAGCTTTGTGAGGAAAAAGGCATGGAGCTTTGTGATTATAGGGGACATGGAGCATTTTGATGACATGGGCAGGGAACACTGTGATGACAGGTGTTATGGAGCAATGGGATGACAAGTGTCATGGAGCACTGTGATGAGAGGGGCCTTGGAGAATTGTGATGACAGGCGTCATGAGGCATTGAGATGGCAGTGGTCATGGAGCATTATGATGAAAGGTGTTATGGAGCACTGTGATTACAGGGGCCATGGAGCATTGTGAATACAAAGGCCATGGAGCATTGAGATGACAGTGGTCATGGAGCATTGTGATGAAAGTGGTAATGGATCATTGTGATGCCAAGTGTCCTGGGACCCTGTGATGACATGGTTCATGGAGCATTGTGATGACAATGGTCATGGCGAATTGTGATGACAATGTCATGGGGCATTGTGATGGCAGTGGTCATCTAGAAATGTGATTAAAGTTATTATGGAGCACAGGAATGAGAGGGGCCATGGAGCATTGTGATGACAAGTCTCATGGAGCATTGTGATGACAGGTGTCATGGAGCATCGTGATGACAAATGCCATTGAGAATTGTGATCAGAGGTGACATTGGCATTGTGATGAAAGGGGTCATGGAGTACTGGGAGTACAGGGGCCATGGAGCCTTGTGATAACAAGTGACATGGAGAATAGTGATGACAGGCATCATAGAACATTGTGATGACAAGTGCCATTTAGCATTTTGATGACAGGGGTCATCAGGCACTGTGTTGACGGGGGTCACGGAGCATTGTGATGACAAAGGCCATAGAGCATTGTGATGAGAGGGGTCATGGAGCATTGTGATGACATGGGCCATGGAGCATTGTGAGGACAAGATTCATGGAGCATTGTGATGACACGGGTATGAAGCATGGTGATGACAACAGACCTGGAGCATTGTGATGACAAGGGCATGGAGCATTGTGATTACAGGAGACTTGGGTCATTGTGATGAAATTGGCAGGGATCATTGTGATTAGAGGGATCATGGAGCATTGTGATGACAAGTGTCATGCAATATTGTGCTGACACAGATCATGGAGCATTTTGATGAGAGTGGCCTTGGAGCACAGTGATGAGAGACGTCATGGGGCATTATGGTGAGAGTGGTCAAGGAGCATTGTGATGAAAGTGTTCATGGAGCAACGCGATTATCGGGACAATGGAGCATTGTGAATACAAAGGCCATGGAACATTGAGATAACAGAGTTCATGGAGCATTGTGATGACAAGGGTCTTGGGAGCTACTGATGACACGTTTCATACAGCATTGAGATGACAAGGGCCAAGGCGAATTGTGATGACACGTGTCATGGGGCATTGTGATGACATTGGTCATCTTGCATTGTGATGAGAGTGGTCATGTAGAATTTTGATTAAAGGTATCATGGAGCACTGTGATGACAAAGGCCAAGGAACATTGTGATGACAAGAGTATGGAGCATTGTGATTACAGGGACCATGGAGCATTGTGATGACAACGGCATGGAGCACTGTGATGACATTGGTCATTGAGCTTTGTGATTACAAAGACCATGAGGCATTGTGATGACAGGGGCCTTGGAGCATTGTGATGACAATGGTCATCAAGCATTGTGATGACAGGGGTCATAGAGCATTGTTATGAGAAAGACCATGGAGCATGGTGATGACAGAGGCCATGGAACATTGTGATGACCAGGCCATGTACCATTGTGATGACAAGGGCAGGGAACCTTGTGGTGACCGGGGTCATGGAGCATTTTGATGACAACTTTCATGGAACGTTGTGATGACAGGGGTCATGGAGCATTGTGATGAAAGTTGTCCTGGAGCATTGTGATGACAGCGGTCACAGAGAATTGGGATGAAATGTATCATGCAACATTGTGATGACAACGGTCAAGGATCATTTTGATGACAGGGGTCATGGAACATTCTGATAACAAGGTTCATAAAGCATTTTGATGACAGGGGTCATGGAGCATTGTGTTGACACGAGCATGGAGCATTGTAATGATAGGATATCTGGAGCATTGTGATGAAAAGGGGATGGAGCATTTTGATGACAGGGTCCAAGGAGAATTGTGCTGACAATGGCATGGAGCATTGTGATGAAAAGGGTACTGGAGCACTGTGAGGAAAGGAATCATGGATCATTGTGATGACAGGGGTCATGGAGCTTTGTGATGACAAGGGTCATGGAGCATTGTGATGACACGGTCAAGGAACATTGCGATGACAAGAATTCTGGAGCATTGTGATGAAAGGGCATGGTGCATTGTGATGAAAGGTGACAAGGAGCATTGTGACGATATGGACAGAGAACTTTTTGATGACAGGGGTCATGGAGCATTGTGATAAAAAGTGTCATGGAGCATTGTACTGACAGGGATCATGGAGCTTTTTGGTAAGAGAGGTCTTGGAGATTTGTGAAGGCAGGCGTCATGGGGCATTGTGATGACAGCGGTCTTGGAGCATTGGGATGAAAGGGGTCATGGAGCTCTGTGATTACAGGGGCCATGGAGCATTGTGAATACAAAGGCCATGGAGCATTGAGATGACAGGGTTCATGGAGCATTGTGATGAAAGTGATCATGGATCATTGTGATGACAAGTGTCCTGGAACCTTGTGATGACACAGTTCATGGAGCATTGTGATGACAAGGACCATGGCGAATTGTGGTATCATCTGTCATGGGGCATTGTGATGACAGTGGTCATGTAGAATTGTATTGAAAGGTAACATGGAGCACTGTGATGACAGGGGCCATGGAATATTGTGATGACAAAGGTCATGGAGCATTGTGATGACAAGTGTCATGGGGCATTTTGATGACATTGGCATGGAGCATTATGATGACAAGAGTTCTGGAGCATTTTGATGACCAGGGCATGGAGCATTGTGATGAAAGTTGTCCTGGAGCATTGTGATGACAGCGGTCACAGAGGATTGGGATGAAAGGTATCATGCAGCATTGCGATGACAACGGTCAGGGATCATTTTGATGACAGGGGTCATGGAATATTCTGATAACAAGTTTCATCAAGCATTTTGATGACAGGGGTCATGGAGCATTGTGTTGACACGGGCATGGAGCATGGTAATGATAGGATATCTGGAGCATTGTGATGAAAAGGGGATGGAGCATTTTGATGACAGGCTCCAAGGAGCATTGTGCTGACAATGGCATGGAGCATTGTGATGAAAGGTGACAAGTAGCATTGTGATGATATGGGCAGAGAACTTTGTGATGACAGGGGTCATGGAGCATTGTGATGAAAAGTGTCATGGAACATTGTACTGACAGGGATCATGGAGCTTTTTGGTAAGGGAGCCCTTGGAGATTGGTGGTGGCAGGCGTCATGGGGCATTGTGATGACAGCGGTCTTGGAGCATTGTGATGAAAGGGGTCATGGAGCACTGTGATTACAGGGGCCATGGAGCATTGTGAATACAAAGGCTATGGAGCATTGAGATGACAGGGTTCATGGAGCATTGTGATGAAAGTGATCATGGATCATTGTGATGACAAGTGTCCTGAAACCTTGTGATGACACGGTTCATGGAGCATTGTTATGACAAGGACCATGGCGAATTGTGATGACATCTGAAATGGGGCATTGTGATGACAGTGGTCATGTAGAATTGTGATGAAAGGTATCAAGGAGCACTGTGATGACAGGGGCCATGGAACATTGTGATGACAAAGGCCATGGAGCATTGTGATGACAAGTGTCATGGGACATTTTGATGACATTGGCATGGAACATTATGATGACAAGAGTTCTGGAGAATTTTGATGACAAGGGCATGGAGCATTGTGATGACAGGGCCCATGGAGCATTGTGACGAAGAGGGCAGGGAACATTGTGATGACTGGGTTCATGGAGCCTTGTGATGAAAGGGGCCATGGAGCACTGAGATGACAGGCGTCTTGAGGTATGGTGATGACAGTGGTCATGGAGCATTGTGATGAAAGAGATCATGGAGCAATATGATAAGAGAGGACATGGAGCATTGTGATGACAGGTGTATTGGAGCATTGTGATGAAAATATTAATGGATCATTGTGATGACATGTGTCCTGGAACACTGTGATGACACGGTTCATCGAGTATTGTGATGACAAGGGTCATAGCGAATTGTGATAACAGGTGTCATGGGGCATTGTGATGACATTGATCATCTAGGAATTGTGATGAAAGGTATCATGGAGCACTGTGATGACTGGGGGCATGAAGCATTGTTATGAAAATTGTCCTGGATTATTGTGATGACAGCAGTCATGGAGAATTGGGATGACAGGGATTATGCAGCATTGTGTTGACATGGGTATGGACTATTGTGATGACAATGGTCATGGAGCAATGTGATGAAAGTTTTCATGGAATATCGTGATGAAAAGTGCCTGGGAGCATTGTGACGATAAAGGCCATGGAGCATTGTGATGACAAGTGTCATGGAGCATTGTAATGAAAGCTTTCATTGTGCACTGTGATGACAAGGGGGATGGAGTATTGTGATGAAATTGGTCCTGGAACATTGTGATAACAAAAGCCATGGAGCATTGTGATGACAGGCATCATGGAGAATTGTGAAGAAAGGGGCCATGGGGAATTGTAATGACAATAGAGAAATGTGATGAAAATGGTCAGCGAGCATAGTGATTAAAGTGGTCATTGAGAATTGTGATGAAAAGTGACATAGAGCATTGTGATGACAAAGGTCATGGAGAACTGTGATGACCAGGGTCATGTAGCATTGTGATGACACGTTCATGGAACATTGTGATGACAAGAATTCTGGAGCATTGTGATGACAAGGGCCATGGAGCATTGTGATGCCATGGTCATGGAACATTGTGATGACAAAATTCTGGAGCTTTGTGTGTAAAAAGGCATGGAGCTTTGTGATTATAGGGGACATGGAGCATTTTGATGACATGGGCAGGGAACACTGTGATGACAGGTGTTATGGAGCAATGGGATGACAAGTGTCATGGAGCACTGTGATGAGAGGGGCCTTGGAGAATTGTGATGAAAGGCGTCATGAGGCATTGAGATGGCAGTGGTCATGGAGCATTATGATGAAAGGTGTTATGGAGCACTGTGATTACAGGGGCCATGGAGCATTGTGAATACAAAGGCCATGGAGCATTGAGATGACAGTGGTCATGGAGCATTGTGATGAAAGTGGTAATGGATCATTGTGATGCCAAGTGTCCTGGGACCCTGTGATGACATGGTTCATGGAGCATTGTGATGACAATGGTCATGGCGAATTGTGATGACAATGTCATGGGGCATTGTGATGGCAGTGGTCATCTAGAAATGTGATTAAAGTTATTATGGAGCACAGGAATGAGAGGGGCCATGGAGCATTGTGATGACAAGTCTCATGGAGCATTGTGATGACAGGTGTCATGGAGCATCGTGATGACAAATGCCATTGAGAATTGTGATCAGAGGTGACATTGGCATTGTGATGAAAGGGGTCATGGAGTACTGGGAGTACAGGGGCCATGGAGCCTTGTGATAACAAGTGACATGGAGAATAGTGATGACAGGCATCATAGAGCATTGTGATGACAAGTGCCATTTAGCATTTTGATGACAGGGGTCATCAGGCACTGTGTTGACGGGGGTCACGGAGCATTGTGATGACAAAGGCCATAGAGCATTGTGATGAGAGGGGTCATGGAGCATTGTGATGACATGGGCCATGGAGCATTGTGAGGACAAGATTCATGGAGCATTGTGATGACACGGGTATGAAGCATGGTGATGACAACAGACCTGGAGCATTGTGATGACAAGGGCATGGAGCATTGTGATTACAGGAGACTTGGGTCATTGTGATGAAATAGGCAGTGATCATTGTGATTAGAGGGATCATGGAGCATTGTGATGACAAGTGTCATGCAATATTGTGCTGACACAGATCATGGAGCATTTTGATGAGAGTGGCCTTGGAGCACAGTGATGAGAGACGTCATGGGGCATTATGGTGAGAGTGGTCAAGGAGCATTGTGATGAAAGTGTTCATGGAGCAACGCGATTATCGGGACAATGGAGCATTGTGAATACAAAGGCCATGGAACATTGAGATAACAGAGTTCATGGAGCATTGTGATGACAAGGGTCTTGGGAGCTACTGATGACACGTTTCATACAGCATTGAGATGACAAGGGCCAAGGCGAATTGTGATGATACGTGTCATGGGGCATTGTGATGACATTGGTCATCTTGCATTGTGATGAGAGTGGTCATGTAGAATTTTGATTAAAGGTATCATGGAGCACTGTGATGACAAAGGCCAAGGAACATTGTGATGACAAGAGTATGGAGCATTGTGATTACAGGGACCATGGAGCATTGTGATGACAACGGCATGGAGCACTGTGATGACATTGGTCATTGAGCTTTGTGATTACAAAGACCATGAGGCATTGTGATGACAGGGGCCTTGGAGCATTGTGATGACAATGGTCATCAAGCATTGTGATGACAGGGGTCATAGAGCATTGTGATGAGAAAGACCATGGAGCATGGTGATGACAGAGGCCATGGAACATTGTGATGACCAGGCCATGTACCATTGTGATGACAAGGGCAGGGAACCTTGTGGTGACCGGGGTCATGGAGCATTTTGATGACAACTTTCATGGAACGTTGTGATGACAGGGGTCATGGAGCATTGTGATGAAAGTTGTCCTGGAGCATTGTGATGACAGCGGTCACAGAGAATTGGGATGAAATGTATCATGCAACATTGTGATGACAACGGTCAAGGATCATTTTGATGACAGGGGTCATGGAACATTCTGATAACAAGGTTCATAAAGCATTTTGATGACAGGGGTCATGGAGCATTGTGTTGACACGAGCATGGAGCATTGTAATGATAGGATATCTGGAGCATTGTGATGAAAAGGGGATGGAGCATTTTGATGACAGGGTCCAAGGAGAATTGTGCTGACAATGGCATGGAGCATTGTGATGAAAAGGGTACTGGAGCACTGTGAGGAAAGGAATCATGGATCATTGTGATGACAGGGGTCATGGAGCTTTGTGATGACAAGGGTCATGGAGCATTGTGATGACACGGTCAAGGAACATTGCGATGACAAGAATTCTGGAGCATTGTGATGAAAGGGCATGGTGCATTGTGATGAAAGGTGACAAGGAGCATTGTGACGATATGGACAGAGAACTTTTTGATGACAGGGGTCATGGAGCATTGTGATAAAAAGTGTCATGGAGCATTGTACTGACAGGGATCATGGAGCTTTTTGGTAAGAGAGGTCTTGGAGATTTGTGAAGGCAGGCGTCATGGGGCATTGTGATGACAGCGGTCTTGGAGCATTGCGATGAAAGGGGTCATGGAGCTCTGTGATTACAGGGGCCATGGAGCATTGTGAATACAAAGGCCATGGAGCATTGAGATGACAGGGTTCATGGAGCATTGTGATGAAAGTGATCATGGATCATTGTGATGACAAGTGTCCTGGAACCTTGTGATGACACAGTTCATGGAGCATTGTGATGACAAGGACCATGGCGAATTGTGGTATCATCTGTCATGGGGCATTGTGATGACAGTGGTCATGTAGAATTGTATTGAAAGGTAACATGGAGCACTGTGATGACAGGGGCCATGGAACATTGTGATGACAAAGGCCATGGAGCATTGTGATGACAAGTGTCATGGGGCATTTTGATGACATTGGCATGGAGCATTATGATGACAAGAGTTCTGGAGCACTTTGATGACCAGGGCATGGAGCATTGTGATGAAAGTTGTCCTGGAGCATTGTGATGACAGCGGTCACAGAGGATTGGGTTGAAAGGTATCATGCAGCATTGCGATGACAACGGTCAGGGATCATTTTGATGACAGGGGTCATGGAACATTCTGATAACAAGTTTCATCAAGCATTTTGATGACAGGGGTCATGGAGCATTGTGTTGACACGGGCATGGAGCATTGTAATGATAGGATATCTGGAGCATTGTGATGAAAAGGGGATGGAGCAGTTTGATGACAGGGTCCAAGGAGCATTGTGCTGACAATGGCATGGGGCATTGTGATGAAAAGGGTACTGGAGCACTCTGAGGAAAGGAATCATGGATCATTGTGATGCCAGGGGTCATGGAGCTTTGTGATGACACGAGTCATGGAGCATTGTGATGACACGGTCAAGGAACATTGTGATGACAAGAAATCTGGAGCATTGTGATGAAAGGGCATGGAGCATTGTGATGAAAGGTGACAAGTAGCATTGTGATGATATGGGCAGAGAACTTTGTGATGACAGGGTTCTTGGAGCATTGTGATGAAAAGTGTCATGGAACATTGTACTGACAGGGATCATGGAGCTTTTTGGTAAGGGAGCCCTTGGAGATTGGTGGTGGCAGGCGTCATGGGGAATTGTGATGACAGTGGTCTTGGAGCATTGTGATGAAAGGGGTCATGGAGCACTGTGATTACAGGGGCCATGGAGCATTGTGAATACAAAGGCTATGGAGCATTGAGATGACAGGGTTCATGGAGCATTGTGATGAAAGTGATCATGGATCATTGTGATGACAAGTGTCCTGAAACCTTGTGATGACACGGTTCATGGAGCATTGTTATGACAAGGACCATGGCGAATTGTGATGACATCTGAAATGGGGCATTGTGATGACAGTGGTCATGTAGAATTGTGATGAAAGGTATCAAGGAGAACTGTGATGACAGGGGCCATGGAACATTGTGATGACAAAGGCCATGGAGCATTGTGATGACAAGTGTCATGGGACATTTTGATGACATTGGCATGGAACATTATGATGACAAGAGTTCTGGAGAATTTTGATGACAAGGGCATGGAGCATTGTGATGACAGGGCCCATGGAGCATTGTGGCGAAGAGGGCAGGGAACATTGTGATGACTGGGTTCATGGAGCCTTGTGATGAAAGGGGCCATGGAGCACTGAGATGACAGGCGTCTTGAGGTATGGTGATGACAGTGGTCATGGAGCATTGTGATGAAAGAGATCATGGAGCAATATGATAAGAGGGGACATGGAGCATTGTGATGACAGGTGTATTGGAGCATTGTGATGAAAATATTAATGGATCATTGTGATGACATGTGTCCTGGAACACTGTGATGACACGGTTCATCGAGTATTGTGATGACAAGGGTCATAGCGAATTGTGATAACAGGTGTCATGGGGCATTGTGATGACATTGATCATCTAGGAATTGTGATGAAAGGTATCATGGAGCACTGTGATGACTGGGGGCATGAAGCATTGTTATGAAAATTGTCCTGGATTATTGTGATGACAGCAGTCATGGAGAATTGGGATGACAGGGATTATGCAGCATTGTGTTGACATGGGTATGGACTATTGTGATGACAATGGTCATGGAGCAATGTGATGAAAGTTTTCATGGAATATCGTGATGAAAAGTGCCTGGGAGCATTGTGACGATAAAGGCCATGGAGCATTGTGATGACAAGTGTCATGGAGCATTGTAATGAAAGCTTTCATTGTGCACTGTGATGACAAGGGGGATGGAGTATTGTGATGAAATTGGTCCTGGAACATTGTGATAACAAAAGCCATGGAGCATTGTGATGACAGGCATCATGGAGAATTGTGAAGAAAGGGGCCATGGGGAATTGTAATGACAATAGAGAAATGTGATGAAAATGGTCAGCGAGCATAGTGATTAAAGTGGTCATTGAGAATTGTGATGAAAAGTGACATAGAGCATTGTGATGACAAAGGTCATGGAGAACTGTGATGACCAGGGTCATGTAGCATTGTGATGACACGTTCATGGAACATTGTGATGACAAGAATTCTGGAGCATTGTGATGACAAGGGCCATGGAGCATTGGGATGCCACGGTCATGGAACATTGTGATGACAAAATTCTGGAGCTTTGTGAGGAAAAAGGCATGGAGCATTGTGATTATAGGGGACATGGAGCGTTTTGATGACATGGGCAGGGAACACTGTGATGACAGGTGTTATGGAGCAATGGGATGACAAGTGTCATGGAGCACTGTGATGAGAGGGGCCTTGGAGAATTGTGATGACAGGCGTCATGAGGCATTGAGATGGCAGTGGTCATGGAGCATTATGATGAAAGGTGTTATGGAGAACTGTGATTACAGGGGCCATGGAGCATTGTGAATACAAAGGCCATGGAGCATTGAGATGACAGTGGTCATGGAGCATTGTGATGAAAGTGGTAATGGATCATTGTGATGACAAGTGTCCTGGGACCCTGTGATGACATGGTTCATGGAGCATTGTGATGACAATGGTCATGGCGAATTGTGATGACAATGTCATGGGGCATTGTGATGGCAGTGGTCATCTAGAAATGTGATTAAAGTTATTATGGAGCACAGGAATGAGAGGGGCCGTGGAGCATTGTGATGACAAGTCTCATGGAGCATTGTGATGACAGGTGTCATGGAGCATCGTGATGACAAATGCCATTGAGAATTGTGATCAGAGGTGACATTGGCATTGTGATGAAAGGGGTCATGGAGTACTGGGAGTACAGGGGCCATGGAGCCTTGTGATAACAAGTGACATGGAGAATAGTGATGACAGGCATCATAGAGCATTGTGATGACAAGTGCCATTTAGCATTTTGATGACAGGGGTCATCAGGCACTGTGTTGACGGGGGTCACGGAGCATTGTGATGACAAAGGCCATAGAGCATTGTGATGAGAGGGGTCATGGAGCATTGTGATGACATGGGCCATGGAGCATTGTGAGGACAAGATTCATGGAGCATTGTGATGACACGGGTATGAAGCATGGTGATGACAACAGACCTGGAGCATTGTGATGACAAGGGCATGGAGCATTGTGATTACAGGAGACTTGGGTCATTGTGATGAAATAGGCAGTGATCATTGTGATTAGAGGGATCATGGAGCATTGTGATGACAAGTGTCATGCAATATTGTGCTGACACAGATCATGGAGCATTTTGATGAGAGTGGCCTTGGAGCACAGTGATGAGAGACGTCATGGGGCATTATGGTGAGAGTGGTCAAGGAGCATTGTGATGAAAGTGTTCATGGAGCAACGCGATTATCGGGACAATGGAGCATTGTGAATACAAAGGCCATGGAACATTGAGATAACAGAGTTCATGGAGCATTGTGATGACAAGGGTCTTGGGAGCTACTGATGACACGTTTCATACAGCATTGAGATGACAAGGGCCAAGGCGAATTGTGATGACACGTGTCATGGGGCATTGTGATGACATTGGTCATCTTGCATTGTGATGAGAGTGGTCATGTAGAATTTTGATTAAAGGTATCATGGAGCACTGTGATGACAAAGGCCAAGGAACATTGTGATGACAAGAGTATGGAGCATTGTGATTACAGGGACCATGGAGCATTGTGATGACAACAGCATGGAGCACTGTGATGACATTGGTCATTGAGCATTGTGATTACAAAGACCATGAGGCATTGTGATGACAGGGGCCTTGGAGCATTGTGATGACAATGGTCATCAAGCATTGTGATGACAGGGGTCATAGAGCATTGTGATGAGAAAGACCATGGAGCATGGTGATGACAGAGGCCATGGAACATTGTGATGACCAGGCCATGTACCATTGTGATGACAAGGGCAGGGAACCTTCTGGTGACCGAGGTCATGGAGCATTTTGATGACAACTTTCATGGAACGTTGTGATGACAGGGGTCATGGAGCATTGTGATGAAAGTTGTCCTGGAGCATTGTGATGACAGCGGTCACAGAGAATTGGGATGAAAGGTATCATGCAGCATTGTGATGACAACGGTCATGGATCATTTTGATGACAGGGGTCATGGAACATTCTGATAACAAGGTTCATAAAGCATTTTGATGACAGGGGTCATGGAGCATTGTGTTGACACGAGCATGGAGCATTGTAATGATAGGATATCTGGAGCATTGTGATGAAAAGGGGATGGAGCATTTTGATGACAGGGTCCAAGGAGAATTGTGCTGACAATGGCATGGAGCATTGTGATGAAAAGGGTACTGGAGCACTGTGAGGAAAGGAATCATGGATCATTGTGATGACAGGGGTCATGGAGCTTTGTGATGACAAGGGTCATGGAGCATTGTGATGACACGGTCAAGGAACATTGCGATGACAAGAATTCTGGAGCATTGTGATGAAAGGGCATGGTGCATTGTGATGAAAGGTGACAAGGAGCATTGTGACGATATGGGCAGAGAACTTTTTGATGACAGGGGTCATGGAGCATTGTGATAAAAAGTGTCATGGAACATTGTACTGACAGGGATCATGGAGCTTTTTGGTAAGAGAGGTCTTGGAGATTTGTGAAGGCAGGCGTCATGGGGCATTGTGATGACAGCGGTCTTGGAGCATTGGGATGAAAGGGGTCATGGAGCTCTGTGATTACAGGGGCCATGGAGCATTGTGAATACAAAGGCCATGGAGCATTGAGATGACAGGGTTCATGGAGCATTGTGATGAAAGTGATCATGGATCATTGTGATGACAAGTGTCCTGGAACCTTGTGATGACACAGTTCATGGAGCATTGTGATGACAAGGACCATGGCGAATTGTGGTATCATCTGTCATGGGGCATTGTGATGACAGTGGTCATGTAGAATTGTATTGAAAGGTAACATGGAGCACTGTGATGACAGGGGCCATGGAATATTGTGATGACAAAGGCCATGGAGCATTGTGATGACAAGTGTCATGGGGCATTTTGATGACATTGGCATGGAGCATTATGATGACAAGAGTTCTGGAGCATTTTGATGACCAGGGCATGGAGCATTGTGATGAAAGTTGTCCTGGAGCATTGTGATGACAGCGGTCACAGAGGATTGGGATGAAAGGTATCATGCAGCATTGCGATGACAACGGTCAGGGATCATTTTGATGACAGGGGTCATGGAATATTCTGATAACAAGTTTCATCAAGCATTTTGATGACAGGGGTCATGGAGCATTGTGTTGACACGGGCATGGAGCATGGTAATGATAGGATATCTGGAGCATTGTGATGAAAAGGGGATGGAGCATTTTGATGACAGGCTCCAAGGAGCATTGTGCTGACAATGGCATGGAGCATTGTGATGAAAGGTGACAAGTAGCATTGTGATGATATGGGCAGAGAACTTTGTGATGACAGGGGTCATGGAGCATTGTGATGAAAAGTGTCATGGAACATTGTACTGACAGGGATCATGGAGCTTTTTGGTAAGGGAGCCCTTGGAGATTGGTGGTGGCAGGCGTCATGGGGCATTGTGATGACAGCGGTCTTGGAGCATTGTGATGAAAGGGGTCATGGAGCACTGTGATTACAGGGGCCATGGAGCATTGTGAATACAAAGGCTATGGAGCATTGAGATGACAGGGTTCATGGAGCATTGTGATGAAAGTGATCATGGATCATTGTGATGACAAGTGTCCTGAAACCTTGTGATGACACGGTTCATGGAGCATTGTTATGACAAGGACCATGGCGAATTGTGATGACATCTGAAATGGGGCATTGTGATGACAGTGGTCATGTAGAATTGTGATGAAAGGTATCAAGGAGCACTGTGATGACAGGGGCCATGGAACATTGTGATGACAAAGGCCATGGAGCATTGTGATGACAAGTGTCATGGGACATTTTGATGACATTGGCATGGAACATTATGATGACAAGAGTTCTGGAGAATTTTGATGACAAGGGCATGGAGCATTGTGATGACAGGGCCCATGGAGCATTGTGGCGAAGAGGGCAGGGAACATTGTGATGACTGGGTTCATGGAGCCTTGTGATGAAAGGGGCCATGGAGCACTGAGATGACAGGCGTCTTGAGGTATGGTGATGACAGTGGTCATGGAGCATTGTGATGAAAGAGATCATGGAGCAATATGATAAGAGGGGACATGGAGCATTGTGATGACAGGTGTATTGGAGCATTGTGATGAAAATATTAATGGATCATTGTGATGACATGTGTCCTGGAACACTGTGATGACACGGTTCATCGAGTATTGTGATGACAAGGGTCATAGCGAATTGTGATAACAGGTGTCATGGGGCATTGTGATGACATTGATCATCTAGGAATTGTGATGAAAGGTATCATGGAGCACTGTGATGACTGGGGGCATGAAGCATTGTTATGAAAATTGTCCTGGATTATTGTGATGACAGCAGTCATGGAGAATTGGGATGACAGGGATTATGCAGCATTGTGTTGACATGGGTATGGACTATTGTGATGACAATGGTCATGGAGCAATGTGATGAAAGTTTTCATGGAATATCGTGATGAAAAGTGCCTGGGAGCATTGTGACGATAAAGGCCATGGAGCATTGTGATGACAAGTGTCATGGAGCATTGTAATGAAAGCTTTCATTGTGCACTGTGATGACAAGGGGGATGGAGTATTGTGATGAAATTGGTCCTGGAACATTGTGATAACAAAAGCCATGGAGCATTGTGATGACAGGCATCATGGAGAATTGTGAAGAAAGGGGCCATGGGGAATTGTAATGACAATAGAGAAATGTGATGAAAATGGTCAGCGAGCATAGTGATTAAAGTGGTCATTGAGAATTGTGATGAAAAGTGACATAGAGCATTGTGATGACAAAGGTCATGGAGAACTGTGATGACCAGGGTCATGTAGCATTGTGATGACACGTTCATGGAACATTGTGATGACAAGAATTCTGGAGCATTGTGATGACAAGGGCCATGGAGCATTGGGATGCCACGGTCATGGAACATTGTGATGACAAAATTCTGGAGCTTTGTGAGGAAAAAGGCATGGAGCATTGTGATTATAGGGGACATGGAGCGTTTTGATGACATGGGCAGGGAACACTGTGATGACAGGTGTTATGGAGCAATGGGATGACAAGTGTCATGGAGCACTGTGATGAGAGGGGCCTTGGAGAATTGTGATGACAGGCGTCATGAGGCATTGAGATGGCAGTGGTCATGGAGCATTATGATGAAAGGTGTTATGGAGAACTGTGATTACAGGGGCCATGGAGCATTGTGAATACAAAGGCCATGGAGCATTGAGATGACAGTGGTCATGGAGCATTGTGATGAAAGTGGTAATGGATCATTGTGATGACAAGTGTCCTGGGACCCTGTGATGACATGGTTCATGGAGCATTGTGATGACAATGGTCATGGCGAATTGTGATGACAATGTCATGGGGCATTGTGATGGCAGTGGTCATCTAGAAATGTGATTAAAGTTATTATGGAGCACAGGAATGAGAGGGGCCGTGGAGCATTGTGATGACAAGTCTCATGGAGCATTGTGATGACAGGTGTCATGGAGCATCGTGATGACAAATGCCATTGAGAATTGTGATCAGAGGTGACATTGGCATTGTGATGAAAGGGGTCATGGAGTACTGGGAGTACAGGGGCCATGGAGCCTTGTGATAACAAGTGACATGGAGAATAGTGATGACAGGCATCATAGAGCATTGTGATGACAAGTGCCATTTAGCATTTTGATGACAGGGGTCATCAGGCACTGTGTTGACGGGGGTCACGGAGCATTGTGATGACAAAGGCCATAGAGCATTGTGATGAGAGGGGTCATGGAGCATTGTGATGACATGGGCCATGGAGCATTGTGAGGACAAGATTCATGGAGCATTGTGATGACACGGGTATGAAGCATGGTGATGACAACAGACCTGGAGCATTGTGATGACAAGGGCATGGAGCATTGTGATTACAGGAGACTTGGGTCATTGTGATGAAATAGGCAGTGATCATTGTGATTAGAGGGATCATGGAGCATTGTGATGACAAGTGTCATGCAATATTGTGCTGACACAGATCATGGAGCATTTTGATGAGAGTGGCCTTGGAGCACAGTGATGAGAGACGTCATGGGGCATTATGGTGAGAGTGGTCAAGGAGCATTGTGATGAAAGTGTTCATGGAGCAACGCGATTATCGGGACAATGGAGCATTGTGAATACAAAGGCCATGGAACATTGAGATAACAGAGTTCATGGAGCATTGTGATGACAAGGGTCTTGGGAGCTACTGATGACACGTTTCATACAGCATTGAGATGACAAGGGCCAAGGCGAATTGTGATGACACGTGTCATGGGGCATTGTGATGACATTGGTCATCTTGCATTGTGATGAGAGTGGTCATGTAGAATTTTGATTAAAGGTATCATGGAGCACTGTGATGACAAAGGCCAAGGAACATTGTGATGACAAGAGTATGGAGCATTGTGATTACAGGGACCATGGAGCATTGTGATGACAACAGCATGGAGCACTGTGATGACATTGGTCATTGAGCATTGTGATTACAAAGACCATGAGGCATTGTGATGACAGGGGCCTTGGAGCATTGTGATGACAATGGTCATCAAGCATTGTGATGACAGGGGTCATAGAGCATTGTGATGAGAAAGACCATGGAGCATGGTGATGACAGAGGCCATGGAACATTGTGATGACCAGGCCATGTACCATTGTGATGACAAGGGCAGGGAACCTTCTGGTGACCGAGGTCATGGAGCATTTTGATGACAACTTTCATGGAACGTTGTGATGACAGGGGTCATGGAGCATTGTGATGAAAGTTGTCCTGGAGCATTGTGATGACAGCGGTCACAGAGAATTGGGATGAAAGGTATCATGCAGCATTGTGATGACAACGGTCATGGATCATTTGGATGACAGGGGTCATGGAACATTCTGATAACAAGGTTCATAAAGCATTTTGATGACAGGGGTCATGGAGCATTGTGTTGACACGAGCATGGAGCATTGTAATGATAGGATATCTGGAGCATTGTGATGAAAAGGGGATGGAGCATTTTGATGACAGGGTCCAAGGAGAATTGTGCTGACAATGGCATGGAGCATTGTGATGAAAAGGGTACTGGAGCACTGTGAGGAAAGGAATCATGGATCATTGTGATGACAGGGGTCATGGAGCTTTGTGATGACAAGGGTCATGGAGCATTGTGATGACACGGTCAAGGAACATTGCGATGACAAGAATTCTGGAGCATTGTGATGAAAGGGCATGGTGCATTGTGATGAAAGGTGACAAGGAGCATTGTGACGATATGGGCAGAGAACTTTTTGATGACAGGGGTCATGGAGCATTGTGATAAAAAGTGTCATGGAACATTGTACTGACAGGGATCATGGAGCTTTTTGGTAAGAGAGGTCTTGGAGATTTGTGAAGGCAGGCGTCATGGGGCATTGTGATGACAGCGGTCTTGGAGCATTGGGATGAAAGGGGTCATGGAGCTCTGTGATTACAGGGGCCATGGAGCATTGTGAATACAAAGGCCATGGAGCATTGAGATGACAGGGTTCATGGAGCATTGTGATGAAAGTGATCATGGATCATTGTGATGACAAGTGTCCTGGAACCTTGTGATGACACAGTTCATGGAGCATTGTGATGACAAGGACCATGGCGAATTGTGGTATCATCTGTCATGGGGCATTGTGATGACAGTGGTCATGTAGAATTGTATTGAAAGGTAACATGGAGCACTGTGATGACAGGGGCCATGGAATATTGTGATGACAAAGGCCATGGAGCATTGTGATGACAAGTGTCATGGGGCATTTTGATGACATTGGCATGGAGCATTATGATGACAAGAGTTCTGGAGCATTTTGATGACCAGGGCATGGAGCATTGTGATGAAAGTTGTCCTGGAGCATTGTGATGACAGCGGTCACAGAGGATTGGGATGAAAGGTATCATGCAGCATTGCGATGACAACGGTCAGGGATCATTTTGATGACAGGGGTCATGGAATATTCTGATAACAAGTTTCATCAAGCATTTTGATGACAGGGGTCATGGAGCATTGTGTTGACACGGGCATGGAGCATGGTAATGATAGGATATCTGGAGCATTGTGATGAAAAGGGGATGGAGCATTTTGATGACAGGCTCCAAGGAGCATTGTGCTGACAATGGCATGGAGCATTGTGATGAAAGGTGACAAGTAGCATTGTGATGATATGGGCAGAGAACTTTGTGATGACAGGGGTCATGGAGCATTGTGATGAAAAGTGTCATGGAACATTGTACTGACAGGGATCATGGAGCTTTTTGGTAAGGGAGCCCTTGGAGATTGGTGGTGGCAGGCGTCATGGGGCATTGTGATGACAGCGGTCTTGGAGCATTGTGATGAAAGGGGTCATGGAGCACTGTGATTACAGGGGCCATGGAGCATTGTGAATACAAAGGCTATGGAGCATTGAGATGACAGGGTTCATGGAGCATTGTGATGAAAGTGATCATGGATCATTGTGATGACAAGTGTCCTGAAACCTTGTGATGACACGGTTCATGGAGCATTGTTATGACAAGGACCATGGCGAATTGTGATGACATCTGAAATGGGGCATTGTGATGACAGTGGTCATGTAGAATTGTGATGAAAGGTATCAAGGAGCACTGTGATGACAGGGGCCATGGAACATTGTGATGACAAAGGCCATGGAGCATTGTGATGACAAGTGTCATGGGACATTTTGATGACATTGGCATGGAACATTATGATGACAAGAGTTCTGGAGAATTTTGATGACAAGGGCATGGAGCATTGTGATGACAGGGCCCATGGAGCATTGTGGCGAAGAGGGCAGGGAACATTGTGATGACTGGGTTCATGGAGCCTTGTGATGAAAGGGGCCATGGAGCACTGAGATGACAGGCGTCTTGAGGTATGGTGATGACAGTGGTCATGGAGCATTGTGATGAAAGAGATCATGGAGCAATATGATAAGAGGGGACATGGAGCATTGTGATGACAGGTGTATTGGAGCATTGTGATGAAAATATTAATGGATCATTGTGATGACATGTGTCCTGGAACACTGTGATGACACGGTTCATCGAGTATTGTGATGACAAGGGTCATAGCGAATTGTGATAACAGGTGTCATGGGGCATTGTGATGACATTGATCATCTAGGAATTGTGATGAAAGGTATCATGGAGCACTGTGATGACTGGGGGCATGAAGCATTGTTATGAAAATTGTCCTGGATTATTGTGATGACAGCAGTCATGGAGAATTGGGATGACAGGGATTATGCAGCATTGTGTTGACATGGGTATGGACTATTGTGATGACAATGGTCATGGAGCAATGTGATGAAAGTTTTCATGGAATATCGTGATGAAAAGTGCCTGGGAGCATTGTGACGATAAAGGCCATGGAGCATTGTGATGACAAGTGTCATGGAGCATTGTAATGAAAGCTTTCATTGTGCACTGTGATGACAAGGGGGATGGAGTATTGTGATGAAATTGGTCCTGGAACATTGTGATAACAAAAGCCATGGAGCATTGTGATGACAGGCATCATGGAGAATTGTGAAGAAAGGGGCCATGGGGAATTGTAATGACAATAGAGAAATGTGATGAAAATGGTCAGCGAGCATAGTGATTAAAGTGGTCATTGAGAATTGTGATGAAAAGTGACATAGAGCATTGTGATGACAAAGGTCATGGAGAACTGTGATGACCAGGGTCATGTAGCATTGTGATGACACGTTCATGGAACATTGTGATGACAAGAATTCTGGAGCATTGTGATGACAAGGGCCATGGAGCATTGTGATGCCACGGTCATGGAACATTGTGATGACAAAATTCTGGAGCTTTGTGAGGAAAAAGGCATGGAGCTTTGTGATTATAGGGGACATGGAGCATTTTGATGACATGGGCAGGGAACACTGTGATGACAGGTGTTATGGAGCAATGGGATGACAAGTGTCATGGAGCACTGTGATGAGAGGGGCCTTGGAGAATTGTGATGACAGGCGTCATGAGGCATTGAGATGGCAGTGGTCATGGAGCATTATGATGAAAGGTGTTATGGAGCACTGTGATTACAGGGGCCATGGAGCATTGTGAATACAAAGGCCATGGAGCATTGAGATGACAGTGGTCATGGAGCATTGTGATGAAAGTGGTAATGGATCATTGTGATGACAAGTGTCCTGGGACCCTGTGATGACATGGTTCATGGAGCATTGTGATGACAATGGTCATGGCGAATTGTGATGACAATGTCATGGGGCATTGTGATGGCAGTGGTCATCTAGAAATGTGATTAAAGTTATTATGGAGCACAGGAATGAGAGGGGCCATGGAGCATTGTGATGACAAGTCTCATGGAGCATTGTGATGACAGGTGTCATGGAGCATCGTGATGACAAATGCCATTGAGAATTGTGATCAGAGGTGACATTGGCATTGTGATGAAAGGGGTCATGGAGTACTGGGAGTACAGGGGCCATGGAGCCTTGTGATAACAAGTGACATGGAGAATAGTGATGACAGGCATCATAGAGCATTGTGATGACAAGTGCCATTTAGCATTTTGATGACAGGGGTCATCAGGCACTGTGTTGACGGGGGTCACGGAGCATTGTGATGACAAAGGCCATAGAGCATTGTGATGAGAGGGGTCATGGAGCATTGTGATGACATGGGCCATGGAGCATTGTGAGGACAAGATTCATGGAGCATTGTGATGACACGGGTATGAAGCATGGTGATGACAACAGACCTGGAGCATTGTGATGACAAGGGCATGGAGCATTGTGATTACAGGAGACTTGGGTCATTGTGATGAAATAGGCAGTGATCATTGTGATTAGAGGGATCATGGAGCATTGTGATGACAAGTGTCATGCAATATTGTGCTGACACAGATCATGGAGCATTTTGATGAGAGTGGCCTTGGAGCACAGTGATGAGAGACGTCATGGGGCATTATGGTGAGAGTGGTCAAGGAGCATTGTGATGAAAGTGTTCATGGAGCAACGCGATTATCGGGACAATGGAGCATTGTGAATACAAAGGCCATGGAACATTGAGATAACAGAGTTCATGGAGCATTGTGATGACAAGGGTCTTGGGAGCTACTGATGACACGTTTCATACAGCATTGAGATGACAAGGGCCAAGGCGAATTGTGATGATACGTGTCATGGGGCATTGTGATGACATTGGTCATCTTGCATTGTGATGAGAGTGGTCATGTAGAATTTTGATTAAAGGTATCATGGAGCACTGTGATGACAAAGGCCAAGGAACATTGTGATGACAAGAGTATGGAGCATTGTGATTACAGGGACCATGGAGCATTGTGATGACAACGGCATGGAGCACTGTGATGACATTGGTCATTGAGCTTTGTGATTACAAAGACCATGAGGCATTGTGATGACAGGGGCCTTGGAGCATTGTGATGACAATGGTCATCAAGCATTGTGATGACAGGGGTCATAGAGCATTGTTATGAGAAAGACCATGGAGCATGGTGATGACAGAGGCCATGGAACATTGTGATGACCAGGCCATGTACCATTGTGATGACAAGGGCAGGGAACCTTGTGGTGACCGGGGTCATGGAGCATTTTGATGACAACTTTCATGGAACGTTGTGATGACAGGGGTCATGGAGCATTGTGATGAAAGTTGTCCTGGAGCATTGTGATGACAGCGGTCACAGAGAATTGGGATGAAATGTATCATGCAACATTGTGATGACAACGGTCAAGGATCATTTTGATGACAGGGGTCATGGAACATTCTGATAACAAGGTTCATAAAGCATTTTGATGACAGGGGTCATGGAGCATTGTGTTGACACGAGCATGGAGCATTGTAATGATAGGATATCTGGAGCATTGTGATGAAAAGGGGATGGAGCATTTTGATGACAGGGTCCAAGGAGAATTGTGCTGACAATGGCATGGAGCATTGTGATGAAAAGGGTACTGGAGCACTGTGAGGAAAGGAATCATGGATCATTGTGATGACAGGGGTCATGGAGCTTTGTGATGACAAGGGTCATGGAGCATTGTGATAACACGGTCAAGGAACATTGCGATGACAAGAATTCTGGAGCATTGTGATGAAAGGGCATGGTGCATTGTGATGAAAGGTGACAAGGAGCATTGTGACGATATGGACAGAGAACTTTTTGATGACAGGGGTCATGGAGCATTGTGATAAAAAGTGTCATGGAGCATTGTACTGACAGGGATCATGGAGCTTTTTGGTAAGAGAGGTCTTGGAGATTTGTGAAGGCAGGCGTCATGGGGCATTGTGATGACAGCGGTCTTGGAGCATTGCGATGAAAGGGGTCATGGAGCTCTGTGATTACAGGGGCCATGGAGCATTGTGAATACAAAGGCCATGGAGCATTGAGATGACAGGGTTCATGGAGCATTGTGATGAAAGTGATCATGGATCATTGTGATGACAAGTGTCCTGGAACCTTGTGATGACACAGTTCATGGAGCATTGTGATGACAAGGACCATGGCGAATTGTGGTATCATCTGTCATGGGGCATTGTGATGACAGTGGTCATGTAGAATTGTATTGAAAGGTAACATGGAGCACTGTGATGACAGGGGCCATGGAACATTGTGATGACAAAGGCCATGGAGCATTGTGATGACAAGTGTCATGGGGCATTTTGATGACATTGGCATGGAGCATTATGATGACAAGAGTTCTGGAGCATTTTGATGACCAGGGCATGGAGCATTGTGATGAAAGTTGTCCTGGAGCATTGTGATGACAGCGGTCACAGAGGATTGGGATGAAAGGTATCATGCAGCATTGCGATGACAACGGTCAGGGATCATTTTGATGACAGGGGTCATGGAATATTCTGATAACAAGTTTCATCAAGCATTTTGATGACAGGGGTCATGGAGCATTGTGTTGACACGGGCATGGAGCATGGTAATGATAGGATATCTGGAGCATTGTGATGACAAAGGCCATAGAGCATTGTGATGAGAGGGGTCATGGAGCATTGTGATGACATGGGCCATGGAGCATTGTGAAGACAAGATTCATGGAGCATTGTGATGACACGGGCATGAAGCATGGTGATGACAACAGACCTGGAGCATTGTGATGACAAGGGCATGGAGCATTGTGATTACAGGAGACTTGGGTCATTGTGATGAAATTGGCAGGGATCATTGTGATTAGAGGGATCATGGAGCATTGTGATGACAAGTGTCATGCAATATTGTGCTGACACAGATCATGGAGCATTTTGATGAGAGTGGCCTTGGAGCACAGTGATGAGAGACGTCATGGGGCATTATGGTGAGAGTGGTCAAGGAGCATTGTGATGAAAGTGTTCATGGAGCAACGCGATTATCGGGACAATGGAGCATTGTGAATACAAAGGCCATGGAACATTGAGATAACAGAGTTCATGGAGCATTGTGATGACAAGGGTCTTGGGAGCTACTGATGACACGTTTCATACAGCTTTGAGATGACAAGGGCCAAGGCGAATTGTGATGATACGTGTCATGGGGCATTGTGATGACATTGGTCATCTTGCATTGTGATGAGAGTGGTCATGTAGAATTTTGATTAAAGGTATCATGGAGCACTGTGATGACAAAGGCCAAGGAACATTGTGATGACAAGAGTATGGAGCATTGTGATTACAGGGACCATGGAGCATTGTGATGACAACGGCATGGAGCACTGTGATGACATTGGTCATTGAGCTTTGTGATTACAAAGACCATGAGGCATTGTGATGACAGGGGCCTTGGAGCATTGTGATGACAATGGTCATCAAGCATTGTGATGACAGGGGTCATAGAGCATTGTTATGAGAAAGACCATGGAGCATGGTGATGACAGAGGCCATGGAACATTGTGATGACCAGGCCATGTACCATTGTGATGACAAGGGCAGGGAACCTTGTGGTGACCGGGGTCATGGAGCATTTTGATGACAACTTTCATGGAACGTTGTGATGACAGGGGTCATGGAGCATTGTGATGAAAGTTGTCCTGGAGCATTGTGATGACAGCGGTCACAGAGAATTGGGATGAAATGTATCATGCAACATTGTGATGACAACGGTCAAGGATCATTTTGATGACAGGGGTCATGGAACATTCTGATAACAAGGTTCATAAAGCATTTTGATGACAGGGGTCATGGAGCATTGTGTTGACACGAGCATGGAGCATTGTAATGATAGGATATCTGGAGCATTGTGATGAAAAGGGGATGGAGCATTTTGATGACAGGGTCCAAGGAGAATTGTGCTGACAATGGCATGGAGCATTGTGATGAAAAGGGTACTGGAGCACTGTGAGGAAAGGAATCATGGATCATTGTGATGACAGGGGTCATGGAGCTTTGTGATGACAAGGGTCATGGAGCATTGTGATGACACGGTCAAGGAACATTGCGATGACAAGAATTCTGGAGCATTGTGATGAAAGGGCATGGTGCATTGTGATGAAAGGTGACAAGGAGCATTGTGACGATATGGACAGAGAACTTTTTGATGACAGGGGTCATGGAGCATTGTGATAAAAAGTGTCATGGAGCATTGTACTGACAGGGATCATGGAGCTTTTTGGTAAGAGAGGTCTTGGAGATTTGTGAAGGCAGGCGTCATGGGGCATTGTGATGACAGCGGTCTTGGAGCATTGCGATGAAAGGGGTCATGGAGCTCTGTGATTACAGGGGCCATGGAGCATTGTGAATACAAAGGCCATGGAGCATTGAGATGACAGGGTTCATGGAGCATTGTGATGAAAGTGATCATGGATCATTGTGATGACAAGTGTCCTGGAACCTTGTGATGACACAGTTCATGGAGCATTGTGATGACAAGGACCATGGCGAATTGTGGTATCATCTGTCATGGGGCATTGTGATGACAGTGGTCATGTAGAATTGTATTGAAAGGTAACATGGAGCACTGTGATGACAGGGGCCATGGAACATTGTGATGACAAAGGCCATGGAGCATTGTGATGAAAAGTGTCATGGGGCATTTTGATGACATTGGCATGGAGCATTATGATGACAAGAGTTCTGGAGCATTTTGATGACCAGGGCATGGAGCATTGTGATGAAAGTTGTCCTGGAGCATTGTGATGACAGCGGTCACAGAGGATTGGGTTGAAAGGTATCATGCAGCATTGCGATGACAACGGTCAGGGATCATTTTGATGACAGGGGTCATGGAACATTCTGATAACAAGTTTCATCAAGCATTTTGATGACAGGGGTCATGGAGCATTGTGTTGACACGGGCATGGAGCATTGTAATGATAGGATATCTGGAGCATTGTGATGAAAAGGGGATGGAGCAGTTTGATGACAGGGTCCAAGGAGCATTGTGCTGACAATGGCATGGGGCATTGTGATGAAAAGGGTACTGGAGCACTCTGAGGAAAGGAATCATGGATCATTGTGATGCCAGGGGTCATGGAGCTTTGTGATGACACGAGTCATGGAGCATTGTGATGACACGGTCAAGGAACATTGTGATGACAAGAAATCTGGAGCATTGTGATGAAAGGGCATGGAGCATTGTGATGAAAGGTGACAAGTAGCATTGTGATGATATGGGCAGAGAACTTTGTGATGACAGGGTTCTTGGAGCATTGTGATGAAAAGTGTCATGGAACATTGTACTGACAGGGATCATGGAGCTTTTTGGTAAGGGAGCCCTTGGAGATTGGTGGTGGCAGGCGTCATGGGGAATTGTGATGACAGCGGTCTTGGAGCATTGTGATGAAAGGGGTCATGGAGCACTGTGATTACAGGGGCCATGGAGCATTGTGAATACAAAGGCTATGGAGCATTGAGATGACAGGGTTCATGGAGCATTGTGATGAAAGTGATCATGGATCATTGTGATGACAAGTGTCCTGAAACCTTGTGATGACACGGTTCATGGAGCATTGTTATGACAAGGACCATGGCGAATTGTGATGACATCTGAAATGGGGCATTGTGATGACAGTGGTCATGTAGAATTGTGATGAAAGGTATCAAGGAGAACTGTGATGACAGGGGCCATGGAACATTGTGATGACAAAGGCCATGGAGCATTGTGATGACAAGTGTCATGGGACATTTTGATGACATTGGCATGGAACATTATGATGACAAGAGTTCTGGAGAATTTTGATGACAAGGGCATGGAGCATTGTGATGACAGGGCCCATGGAGCATTGTGGCAAAGAGGGCAGGGAACATTGTGATGACTGGGTTCATGGAGCCTTGTGATGAAAGGGGCCATGGAGCACTGAGATGACAGGCGTCTTGAGGTATGGTGATGACAGTGGTCATGGAGCATTGTGATGAAAGAGATCATGGAGCAATATTATAAGAGGGGACATGGAGCATTGTGATGACAGGTGTATTGGAGCATTGTGATGAAAATATTAATGGATCATTGTGATGACATGTGTCCTGGAACACTGTGATGACACGGTTCATCGAGTATTGTGATGACAAGGGTCATAGCGAATTGTGATAACAGGTGTCATGGGGCATTGTGATGACATTGATCATCTAGGAATTGTGATGAAAGGTATCATGGAGCACTGTGATGACTGGGGGCATGAAGCATTGTTATGAAAATTGTCCTGGATTATTGTGATGACAGCAGTCATGGAGAATTGGGATGACAGGGATTATGCAGCATTGTGTTGACATGGGTATGGACTATTGTGATGACAATGGTCATGGAGCAATGTGATGAAAGTTTTCATGGAATATCGTGATGAAAAGTGCCTGGGAGCATTGTGACGATAAAGGCCATGGAGCATTGTGATGACAAGTGTCATGGAGCATTGTAATGAAAGCTTTCATTGTGCACTGTGATGACAAGGGGGATGGAGTATTGTGATGAAATTGGTCCTGGAACATTGTGATAACAAAAGCCATGGAGCATTGTGATGACAGGCATCATGGAGAATTGTGAAGAAAGGGGCCATGGGGAATTGTAATGACAATAGAGAAATGTGATGAAAATGGTCAGCGAGCATAGTGATTAAAGTGGTCATTGAGAATTGTGATGAAAAGTGACATAGAGCATTGTGATGACAAAGGTCATGGAGAACTGTGATGACCAGGGTCATGTAGCATTGTGATGACACGTTCATGGAACATTGTGATGACAAGAATTCTGGAGCATTGTGATGACAAGGGCCATGGAGCATTGTGATGCCACGGTCATGGAACATTGTGATGACAAAATTCTGGAGCTTTGTGAGGAAAAAGGCATGGAGCTTTGTGATTATAGGGGACATGGAGCATTTTGATGACATGGGCAGGGAACACTGTGATGACAGGTGTTATGGAGCAATGGGATGACAAGTGTCATGGAGCACTGTGATGAGAGGGGCCTTGGAGAATTGTGATGACAGGCGTCATGAGGCATTGAGATGGCAGTGGTCATGGAGCATTATGATGAAAGGTGTTATGGAGCACTGTGATTACAGGGGCCATGGAGCATTGTGAATACAAAGGCCATGGAGCATTGAGATGACAGTGGTCATGGAGCATTGTGATGAAAGTGGTAATGGATCATTGTGATGCCAAGTGTCCTGGGACCCTGTGATGACATGGTTCATGGAGCATTGTGATGACAATGGTCATGGCGAATTGTGATGACAATGTCATGGGGCATTGTGATGGCAGTGGTCATCTAGAAATGTGATTAAAGTTATTATGGAGCACAGGAATGAGAGGGGCCATGGAGCATTGTGATGACAAGTCTCATGGAGCATTGTGATGACAGGTGTCATGGAGCATCGTGATGACAAATGCCATTGAGAATTGTGATCAGAGGTGACATTGGCATTGTGATGAAAGGGGTCATGGAGTACTGGGAGTACAGGGGCCATGGAGCCTTGTGATAACAAGTGACATGGAGAATAGTGATGACAGGCATCATAGAGCATTGTGATGACAAGTGCCATTTAGCATTTTGATGACAGGGGTCATCAGGCACTGTGTTGACGGGGGTCACGGAGCATTGTGATGACAAAGGCCATAGAGCATTGTGATGAGAGGGGTCATGGAGCATTGTGATGACATGGGCCATGGAGCATTGTGAGGACAAGATTCATGGAGCATTGTGATGACACGGGTATGAAGCATGGTGATGACAACAGACCTGGAGCATTGTGATGACAAGGGCATGGAGCATTGTGATTACAGGAGACTTGGGTCACTGTGATGAAATAGGCAGTGATCATTGTGATTAGAGGGATCATGGAGCATTGTGATGACAAGTGTCATGCAATATTGTGCTGACACAGATCATGGAGCATTTTGATGAGAGTGGCCTTGGAGCACAGTGATGAGAGACGTCATGGGGCATTATGGTGAGAGTGGTCAAGGAGCATTGTGATGAAAGTGTTCATGGAGCAACGCGATTATCGGGACAATGGAGCATTGTGAATACAAAGGCCATGGAACATTGAGATAACAGAGTTCATGGAGCATTGTGATGACAAGGGTCTTGGGAGCTACTGATGACACGTTTCATACAGCATTGAGATGACAAGGGCCAAGGCGAATTGTGATGATACGTGTCATGGGGCATTGTGATGACATTGGTCATCTTGCATTGTGATGAGAGTGGTCATGTAGAATTTTGATTAAAGGTATCATGGAGCACTGTGATGACAAAGGCCAAGGAACATTGTGATGACAAGAGTATGGAGCATTGTGATTACAGGGACCATGGAGCATTGTGATGACAACGGCATGGAGCACTGTGATGACATTGGTCATTGAGCTTTGTGATTACAAAGACCATGAGGCATTGTGATGACAGGGGCCTTGGAGCATTGTGATGACAATGGTCATCAAGCATTGTGATGACAGGGGTCATAGAGCATTGTGATGAGAAAGACCATGGAGCATGGTGATGACAGAGGCCATGGAACATTGTGATGACCAGGCCATGTACCATTGTGATGACAAGGGCAGGGAACCTTGTGGTGACCGGGGTCATGGAGCATTTTGATGACAACTTTCATGGAACGTTGTGATGACAGGGGTCATGGAGCATTGTGATGAAAGTTGTCCTGGAGCATTGTGATGACAGCGGTCACAGAGAATTGGGATGAAATGTATCATGCAACATTGTGATGACAACGGTCAAGGATCATTTTGATGACAGGGGTCATGGAACATTCTGATAACAAGGTTCATAAAGCGTTTTGATGACAGGGGTCATGGAGCATTGTGTTGACACGAGCATGGAGCATTGTAATGATAGGATATCTGGAGCATTGTGATGAAAAGGGGATGGAGCATTTTGATGACAGGGTCCAAGGAGAATTGTGCTGACAATGGCATGGAGCATTGTGATGAAAAGGGTACTGGAGCACTGTGAGGAAAGGAATCATGGATCATTGTGATGACAGGGGTCATGGAGCTTTGTGATGACAAGGGTCATGGAGCATTGTGATGACACGGTCAAGGAACATTGCGATGACAAGAATTCTGGAGCATTGTGATGAAAGGGCATGGTGCATTGTGATGAAAGGTGACAAGGAGCATTGTGACGATATGGACAGAGAACTTTTTGATGACAGGGGTCATGGAGCATTGTGATAAAAAGTGTCATGGAGCATTGTACTGACAGGGATCATGGAGCTTTTTGGTAAGAGAGGTCTTGGAGATTTGTGAAGGCAGGCGTCATGAGGCATTGTGATGACAGCGGTCTTGGAGCATTGGGATGAAAGGGGTCATGGAGCTCTGTGATTACAGGGGCCATGGAGCATTGTGAATACAAAGGCCATGGAGCATTGAGATGACAGGGTTCATGGAGCATTGTGATGAAAGTGATCATGGATCATTGTGATGACAAGTGTCCTGGAACCTTGTGATGACACAGTTCATGGAGCATTGTGATGACAAGGACCATGGCGAATTGTGGTATCATCTGTCATGGGGCATTGTGATGACAGTGGTCATGTAGAATTGTATTGAAAGGTAACATGGAGCACTGTGATGACAGGGGCCATGGAACATTGTGATGACAAAGGCCATGGAGCATTGTGATGACAAGTGTCATGGGGCATTTTGATGACATTGGCATGGAGCATTATGATGACAAGAGTTCTGGAGCATTTTGATGACCAGGGCATGGAGCATTGTGATGAAAGTTGTCCTGGAGCATTGTGATGACAGCGGTCACAGAGGATTGGGTTGAAAGGTATCATGCAGCATTGCGATGACAACGGTCAGGGATCATTTTGATGACAGGGGTCATGGAACATTCTGATAACAAGTTTCATCAAGCATTTTGATGACAGGGGTCATGGAGCATTGTGTTGACACGGGCATGGAGCATTGTAATGATAGGATATCTGGAGCATTGTGATGAAAAGGGGATGGAGCAGTTTGATGACAGGGTCCAAGGAGCATTGTGCTGACAATGGCATGGGGCATTGTGATGAAAAGGGTACTGGAGCACTCTGAGGAAAGGAATCATGGATCATTGTGATGCCAGGGGTCATGGAGCTTTGTGATGACACGAGTCATGGAGCATTGTGATGACACGGTCAAGGAACATTGTGATGACAAGAAATCTGGAGCATTGTGATGAAAGGGCATGGAGCATTGTGATGAAAGGTGACAAGTAGCATTGTGATGATATGGGCAGAGAACTTTGTGATGACAGGGTTCTTGGAGCATTGTGATGAAAAGTGTCATGGAACATTGTACTGACAGGGATCATGGAGCTTTTTGGTAAGGGAGCCCTTGGAGATTGGTGGTGGCAGGCGTCATGGGGAATTGTGATGACAGCGGTCTTGGAGCATTGTGATGAAAGGGGTCATGGAGCACTGTGATTACAGGGGCCATGGAGCATTGTGAATACAAAGGCTATGGAGCATTGAGATGACAGGGTTCATGGAGCATTGTGATGAAAGTGATCATGGATCATTGTGATGACAAGTGTCCTGAAACCTTGTGATGACACGGTTCATGGAGCATTGTTATGACAAGGACCATGGCAAATTGTGATGACATCTGAAATGGGGCATTGTGATGACAGTGGTCATGTAGAATTGTGATGAAAGGTATCAAGGAGAACTGTGATGACAGGGGCCATGGAACATTGTGATGACAAAGGCCATGGAGCATTGTGATGACAAGTGTCATGGGACATTTTGATGACATTGGCATGGAACATTATGATGACAAGAGTTCTGGAGAATTTTGATGACAAGGGCATGGAGCATTGTGATGACAGGGCCCATGGAGCATTGTGGCGAAGAGGGCAGGGAACATTGTGATGACTGGGTTCATGGAGCCTTGTGATGAAAGGGGCCATGGAGCACTGAGATGACAGGCGTCTTGAGGTATGGTGATGACAGTGGTCATGGAGCATTGTGATGAAAGAGATCATGGAGCAATATTATAAGAGGGGACATGGAGCATTGTGATGACAGGTGTATTGGAGCATTGTGATGAAAATATTAATGGATCATTGTGATGACAGGGGTCATGGAGCTTTGTGATGACAAGGGTCATGGAGCATTGTGATGACACGGTCAAGGAACATTGCGATGACAAGAATTCTGGAGCATTGTGATGAAAGGGCATGGTGCATTGTGATGAAAGGTGACAAGGAGCATTGTGACGATATGGACAGAGAACTTTTTGATGACAGGGGTCATGGAGCATTGTGATAAAAAGTGTCATGGAGCATTGTACTGACAGGGATCATGGAGCTTTTTGGTAAGAGAGGTCTTGGAGATTTGTGAAGGCAGGCGTCATGGGGCATTGTGATGACAGCGGTCTTGGAGCATTGCGATGAAAGGGGTCATGGAGCTCTGTGATTACAGGGGCCATGGAGCATTGTGAATACAAAGGCCATGGAGCATTGAGATGACAGGGTTCATGGAGCATTGTGATGAAAGTGATCATGGATCATTGTGATGACAAGTGTCCTGGAACCTTGTGATGACACAGTTCATGGAGCATTGTGATGACAAGGACCATGGCGAATTGTGGTATCATCTGTCATGGGGCATTGTGATGACAGTGGTCATGTAGAATTGTATTGAAAGGTAACATGGAGCACTGTGATGACAGGGGCCATGGAACATTGTGATGACAAAGGCCATGGAGCATTGTGATGACAAGTGTCATGGGGCATTTTGATGACATTGGCATGGAGCATTATGATGACAAGAGTTCTGGAGCATTTTGATGACCAGGGCATGGAGCATTGTGATGAAAGTTGTCCTGGAGCATTGTGATGACAGCGGTCACAGAGGATTGGGTTGAAAGGTATCATGCAGCATTGCGATGACAACGGTCAGGGATCATTTTGATGACAGGGGTCATGGAACATTCTGATAACAAGTTTCATCAAGCATTTTGATGACAGGGGTCATGGAGCATTGTGTTGACACGGGCATGGAGCATTGTAATGATAGGATATCTGGAGCATTGTGATGAAAAGGGGATGGAGCAGTTTGATGACAGGGTCCAAGGAGCATTGTGCTGACAATGGCATGGGGCATTGTGATGAAAAGGGTACTGGAGCACTCTGAGGAAAGGAATCATGGATCATTGTGATGCCAGGGGTCATGGAGCTTTGTGATGACACGAGTCATGGAGCATTGTGATGACACGGTCAAGGAACATTGTGATGACAAGAAATCTGGAGCATTGTGATGAAAGGGCATGGAGCATTGTGATGAAAGGTGACAAGTAGCATTGTGATGATATGGGCAGAGAACTTTGTGATGACAGGGTTCTTGGAGCATTGTGATGAAAAGTGTCATGGAACATTGTACTGACAGGGATCATGGAGCTTTTTGGTAAGGGAGCCCTTGGAGATTGGTGGTGGCAGGCGTCATGGGGAATTGTGATGACAGCGGTCTTGGAGCATTGTGATGAAAGGGGTCATGGAGCACTGTGATTACAGGGGCCATGGAGCATTGTGAATACAAAGGCTATGGAGCATTGAGATGACAGGGTTCATGGAGCATTGTGATGAAAGTGATCATGGATCATTGTGATGACAAGTGTCCTGAAACCTTGTGATGACACGGTTCATGGAGCATTGTTATGACAAGGACCATGGCGAATTGTGATGACATCTGAAATGGGGCATTGTGATGACAGTGGTCATGTAGAATTGTGATGAAAGGTATCAAGGAGCACTGTGATGACAGGGGCCATGGAACATTGTGATGACAAAGGCCATGGAGCATTGTGATGACAAGTGTCATGGGACATTTTGATGACATTGGCATGGAACATTATGATGACAAGAGTTCTGGAGAATTTTGATGACAAGGGCATGGAGCATTGTGATGACAGGGCCCATGGAGCATTGTGGCGAAGAGGGCAGGGAACATTGTGATGACTGGGTTCATGGAGCCTTGTGATGAAAGGGGCCATGGAGCACTGAGATGACAGGCGTCTTGAGGTATGGTGATGACAGTGGTCATGGAGCATTGTGATGAAAGAGATCATGGAGCAATATTATAAGAGGGGACATGGAGCATTGTGATGACAGGTGTATTGGAGCATTGTGATGAAAATATTAATGGATCATTGTGATGACATGTGTCCTGGAACACTGTGATGACACGGTTCATCGAGTATTGTGATGACAAGGGTCATAGCGAATTGTGATAACAGGTGTCATGGGGCATTGTGATGACATTGATCATCTAGGAATTGTGATGAAAGGTATCATGGAGCACTGTGATGACTGGGGGCATGAAGCATTGTTATGAAAATTGTCCTGGATTATTGTGATGACAGCAGTCATGGAGAATTGGGATGACAGGGATTATGCAGCATTGTGTTGACATGGGTATGGACTATTGTGATGACAATGGTCATGGAGCAATGTGATGAAAGTTTTCATGGAATATCGTGATGAAAAGTGCCTGGGAGCATTGTGACGATAAAGGCCATGGAGCATTGTGATGACAAGTGTCATGGAGCATTGTAATGAAAGCTTTCATTGTGCACTGTGATGACAAGGGGGATGGAGTATTGTGATGAAATTGGTCCTGGAACATTGTGATAACAAAAGCCATGGAGCATTGTGATGACAGGCATCATGGAGAATTGTGAAGAAAGGGGCCATGGGGAATTGTAATGACAATAGAGAAATGTGATGAAAATGGTCAGCGAGCATAGTGATTAAAGTGGTCATTGAGAATTGTGATGAAAAGTGACATAGAGCATTGTGATGACAAAGGTCATGGAGAACTGTGATGACCAGGGTCATGTAGCATTGTGATGACACGTTCATGGAACATTGTGATGACAAGAATTCTGGAGCATTGTGATGACAAGGGCCATGGAGCATTGTGATGCCACGGTCATGGAACATTGTGATGACAAAATTCTGGAGCTTTGTGAGGAAAAAGGCATGGAGCTTTGTGATTATAGGGGACATGGAGCATTTTGATGACATGGGCAGGGAACACTGTGATGACAGGTGTTATGGAGCAATGGGATGACAAGTGTCATGGAGCACTGTGATGAGAGGGGCCTTGGAGAATTGTGATGACAGGCGTCATGAGGCATTGAGATGGCAGTGGTCATGGAGCATTATGATGAAAGGTGTTATGGAGCACTGTGATTACAGGGGCCATGGAGCATTGTGAATACAAAGGCCATGGAGCATTGAGATGACAGTGGTCATGGAGCATTGTGATGAAAGTGGTAATGGATCATTGTGATGCCAAGTGTCCTGGGACCCTGTGATGACATGGTTCATGGAGCATTGTGATGACAATGGTCATGGCGAATTGTGATGACAATGTCATGGGGCATTGTGATGGCAGTGGTCATCTAGAAATGTGATTAAAGTTATTATGGAGCACAGGAATGAGAGGGGCCATGGAGCATTGTGATGACAAGTCTCATGGAGCATTGTGATGACAGGTGTCATGGAGCATCGTGATGACAAATGCCATTGAGAATTGTGATCAGAGGTGACATTGGCATTGTGATGAAAGGGGTCATGGAGTACTGGGAGTACAGGGGCCATGGAGCCTTGTGATAACAAGTGACATGGAGAATAGTGATGACAGGCATCATAGAGCATTGTGATGACAAGTGCCATTTAGCATTTTGATGACAGGGGTCATCAGGCACTGTGTTGACGGGGGTCACGGAGCATTGTGATGACAAAGGCCATAGAGCATTGTGATGAGAGGGGTCATGGAGCATTGTGATGACATGGGCCATGGAGCATTGTGAGGACAAGATTCATGGAGCATTGTGATGACACGGGTATGAAGCATGGTGATGACAACAGACCTGGAGCATTGTGATGACAAGGGCATGGAGCATTGTGATTACAGGAGACTTGGGTCATTGTGATGAAATAGGCAGTGATCATTGTGATTAGAGGGATCATGGAGCATTGTGATGACAAGTGTCATGCAATATTGTGCTGACACAGATCATGGAGCATTTTGATGAGAGTGGCCTTGGAGCACAGTGATGAGAGACGTCATGGGGCATTATGGTGAGAGTGGTCAAGGAGCATTGTGATGAAAGTGTTCATGGAGCAACGCGATTATCGGGACAATGGAGCATTGTGAATACAAAGGCCATGGAACATTGAGATAACAGAGTTCATGGAGCATTGTGATGACAAGGGTCTTGGGAGCTACTGATGACACGTTTCATACAGCATTGAGATGACAAGGGCCAAGGCGAATTGTGATGACACGTGTCATGGGGCATTGTGATGACATTGGTCATCTTGCATTGTGATGAGAGTGGTCATGTAGAATTTTGATTAAAGGTATCATGGAGCACTGTGATGACAAAGGCCAAGGAACATTGTGATGACAAGAGTATGGAGCATTGTGATTACAGGGACCATGGAGCATTGTGATGACAACGGCATGGAGCACTGTGATGACATTGGTCATTGAGCATTGTGATTACAAAGACCATGAGGCATTGTGATGACAGGGGCCTTGGAGCATTGTGATGACAATGGTCATCAAGCATTGTGATGACAGGGGTCATAGAGCATTGTGATGAGAAAGACCATGGAGCATGGTGATGACAGAGGCCATGGAACATTGTGATGACCAGGCCATGTACCATTGTGATGACAAGGGCAGGGAACCTTCTGGTGACCGAGGTCATGGAGCATTTTGATGACAACTTTCATGGAACGTTGTGATGACAGGGGTCATGGAGCATTGTGATGAAAGTTGTCCTGGAGCATTGTGATGACAGCGGTCACAGAGAATTGGGATGAAAGGTATCATGCAGCATTGTGATGACAACGGTCATGGATCATTTTGATGACAGGGGTCATGGAACATTCTGATAACAAGGTTCATAAAGCATTTTGATGACAGGGGTCATGGAGCATTGTGTTGACACGAGCATGGAGCATTGTAATGATAGGATATCTGGAGCATTGTGATGAAAAGGGGATGGAGCATTTTGATGACAGGGTCCAAGGAGAATTGTGCTGACAATGGCATGGAGCATTGTGATGAAAAGGGTACTGGAGCACTGTGAGGAAAGGAATCATGGATCATTGTGATGACAGGGGTCATGGAGCTTTGTGATGACAAGGGTCATGGAGCATTGTGATGACACGGTCAAGGAACATTGCGATGACAAGAATTCTGGAGCATTGTGATGAAAGGGCATGGTGCATTGTGATGAAAGGTGACAAGGAGCATTGTGACGATATGGGCAGAGAACTTTTTGATGACAGGGGTCATGGAGCATTGTGATAAAAAGTGTCATGGAACATTGTACTGACAGGGATCATGGAGCTTTTTGGTAAGAGAGGTCTTGGAGATTTGTGAAGGCAGGCGTCATGGGGCATTGTGATGACAGCGGTCTTGGAGCATTGGGATGAAAGGGGTCATGGAGCTCTGTGATTACAGGGGCCATGGAGCATTGTGAATACAAAGGCCATGGAGCATTGAGATGACAGGGTTCATGGAGCATTGTGATGAAAGTGATCATGGATCATTGTGATGACAAGTGTCCTGGAACCTTGTGATGACACAGTTCATGGAGCATTGTGATGACAAGGACCATGGCGAATTGTGGTATCATCTGTCATGGGGCATTGTGATGACAGTGGTCATGTAGAATTGTATTGAAAGGTAACATGGAGCACTGTGATGACAGGGGCCATGGAATATTGTGATGACAAAGGCCATGGAGCATTGTGATGACAAGTGTCATGGGGCATTTTGATGACATTGGCATGGAGCATTATGATGACAAGAGTTCTGGAGCATTTTGATGACCAGGGCATGGAGCATTGTGATGAAAGTTGTCCTGGAGCATTGTGATGACAGCGGTCACAGAGGATTGGGATGAAAGGTATCATGCAGCATTGCGATGACAACGGTCAGGGATCATTTTGATGACAGGGGTCATGGAATATTCTGATAACAAGTTTCATCAAGCATTTTGATGACAGGGGTCATGGAGCATTGTGTTGACACGGGCATGGAGCATGGTAATGATAGGATATCTGGAGCATTGTGATGAAAAGGGGATGGAGCATTTTGATGACAGGCTCCAAGGAGCATTGTGCTGACAATGGCATGGAGCATTGTGATGAAAGGTGACAAGTAGCATTGTGATGATATGGGCAGAGAACTTTGTGATGACAGGGGTCATGGAGCATTGTGATGAAAAGTGTCATGGAACATTGTACTGACAGGGATCATGGAGCTTTTTGGTAAGGGAGCCCTTGGAGATTGGTGGTGGCAGGCGTCATGGGGCATTGTGATGACAGCGGTCTTGGAGCATTGTGATGAAAGGGGTCATGGAGCACTGTGATTACAGGGGCCATGGAGCATTGTGAATACAAAGGCTATGGAGCATTGAGATGACAGGGTTCATGGAGCATTGTGATGAAAGTGATCATGGATCATTGTGATGACAAGTGTCCTGAAACCTTGTGATGACACGGTTCATGGAGCATTGTTATGACAAGGACCATGGCGAATTGTGATGACATCTGAAATGGGGCATTGTGATGACAGTGGTCATGTAGAATTGTGATGAAAGGTATCAAGGAGCACTGTGATGACAGGGGCCATGGAACATTGTGATGACAAAGGCCATGGAGCATTGTGATGACAAGTGTCATGGGACATTTTGATGACATTGGCATGGAACATTATGATGACAAGAGTTCTGGAGAATTTTGATGACAAGGGCATGGAGCATTGTGATGACAGGGCCCATGGAGCATTGTGACGAAGAGGGCAGGGAACATTGTGATGACTGGGTTCATGGAGCCTTGTGATGAAAGGGGCCATGGAGCACTGAGATGACAGGCGTCTTGAGGTATGGTGATGACAGTGGTCATGGAGCATTGTGATGAAAGAGATCATGGAGCAATATGATAAGAGGGGACATGGAGCATTGTGATGACAGGTGTATTGGAGCATTGTGATGAAAATATTAATGGATCATTGTGATGACATGTGTCCTGGAACACTGTGATGACACGGTTCATCGAGTATTGTGATGACAAGGGTCATAGCGAATTGTGATAACAGGTGTCATGGGGCATTGTGATGACATTGATCATCTAGGAATTGTGATGAAAGGTATCATGGAGCACTGTGATGACTGGGGGCATGAAGCATTGTTATGAAAATTGTCCTGGATTATTGTGATGACAGCAGTCATGGAGAATTGGGATGACAGGGATTATGCAGCATTGTGTTGACATGGGTATGGACTATTGTGATGACAATGGTCATGGAGCAATGTGATGAAAGTTTTCATGGAATATCGTGATGAAAAGTGCCTGGGAGCATTGTGACGATAAAGGCCATGGAGCATTGTGATGACAAGTGTCATGGAGCATTGTAATGAAAGCTTTCATTGTGCACTGTGATGACAAGGGGGATGGAGTATTGTGATGAAATTGGTCCTGGAACATTGTGATAACAAAAGCCATGGAGCATTGTGATGACAGGCATCATGGAGAATTGTGAAGAAAGGGGCCATGGGGAATTGTAATGACAATAGAGAAATGTGATGAAAATGGTCAGCGAGCATAGTGATTAAAGTGGTCATTGAGAATTGTGATGAAAAGTGACATAGAGCATTGTGATGACAAAGGTCATGGAGAACTGTGATGACCAGGGTCATGTAGCATTGTGATGACACGTTCATGGAACATTGTGATGACAAGAATTCTGGAGCATTGTGATGACAAGGGCCATGGAGCATTGTGATGCCACGGTCATGGAACATTGTGATGACAAAATTCTGGAGCTTTGTGAGGAAAAAGGCATGGAGCTTTGTGATTATAGGGGACATGGAGCATTTTGATGACATGGGCAGGGAACACTGTGATGACAGGTGTTATGGAGCAATGGGATGACAAGTGTCATGGAGCACTGTGATGAGAGGGGCCTTGGAGAATTGTGATGACAGGCGTCATGAGGCATTGAGATGGCAGTGGTCATGGAGCATTATGATGAAAGGTGTTATGGAGCACTGTGATTACAGGGGCCATGGAGCATTGTGAATACAAAGGCCATGGAGCATTGAGATGACAGTGGTCATGGAGCATTGTGATGAAAGTGGTAATGGATCATTGTGATGACAAGTGTCCTGGGACCCTGTGATGACATGGTTCATGGAGCATTGTGATGACAATGGTCATGGCGAATTGTGATGACAATGTCATGGGGCATTGTGATGGCAGTGGTCATCTAGAAATGTGATTAAAGTTATTATGGAGCACAGGAATGAGAGGGGCCATGGAGCATTGTGATGACAAGTCTCATGGAGCATTGTGATGACAGGTGTCATGGAGCATCGTGATGACAAATGCCATTGAGAATTGTGATCAGAGGTGACATTGGCATTGTGATGAAAGGGGTCATGGAGTACTGGGAGTACAGGGGCCATGGAGCCTTGTGATAACAAGTGACATGGAGAATAGTGATGACAGGCATCATAGAGCATTGTGATGACAAGTGCCATTTAGCATTTTGATGACAGGGGTCATCAGGCACTGTGTTGACGGGGGTCACGGAGCATTGTGATGACAAAGGCCATAGAGCATTGTGATGAGAGGGGTCATGGAGCATTGTGATGACATGGGCCATGGAGCATTGTGAGGACAAGATTCATGGAGCATTGTGATGACACGGGTATGAAGCATGGTGATGACAACAGACCTGGAGCATTGTGATGACAAGGGCATGGAGCATTGTGATTACAGGAGACTTGGGTCACTGTGATGAAATAGGCAGTGATCATTGTGATTAGAGGGATCATGGAGCATTGTGATGACAAGTGTCATGCAATATTGTGCTGACACAGATCATGGAGCATTTTGATGAGAGTGGCCTTGGAGCACAGTGATGAGAGACGTCATGGGGCATTATGGTGAGAGTGGTCAAGGAGCATTGTGATGAAAGTGTTCATGGAGCAACGCGATTATCGGGACAATGGAGCATTGTGAATACAAAGGCCATGGAACATTGAGATAACAGAGTTCATGGAGCATTGTGATGACAAGGGTCTTGGGAGCTACTGATGACACGTTTCATACAGCATTGAGATGACAAGGGCCAAGGCGAATTGTGATGATACGTGTCATGGGGCATTGTGATGACATTGGTCATCTTGCATTGTGATGAGAGTGGTCATGTAGAATTTTGATTAAAGGTATCATGGAGCACTGTGATGACAAAGGCCAAGGAACATTGTGATGACAAGAGTATGGAGCATTGTGATTACAGGGACCATGGAGCATTGTGATGACAACGGCATGGAGCACTGTGATGACATTGGTCATTGAGCTTTGTGATTACAAAGACCATGAGGCATTGTGATGACAGGGGCCTTGGAGCATTGTGATGACAATGGTCATCAAGCATTGTGATGACAGGGGTCATAGAGCATTGTGATGAGAAAGACCATGGAGCATGGTGATGACAGAGGCCATGGAACATTGTGATGACCAGGCCATGTACCATTGTGATGACAAGGGCAGGGAACCTTGTGGTGACCGGGGTCATGGAGCATTTTGATGACAACTTTCATGGAACGTTGTGATGACAGGGGTCATGGAGCATTGTGATGAAAGTTGTCCTGGAGCATTGTGATGACAGCGGTCACAGAGAATTGGGATGAAATGTATCATGCAACATTGTGATGACAACGGTCAAGGATCATTTTGATGACAGGGGTCATGGAACATTCTGATAACAAGGTTCATAAAGCATTTTGATGACAGGGGTCATGGAGCATTGTGTTGACACGAGCATGGAGCATTGTAATGATAGGATATCTGGAGCATTGTGATGAAAAGGGGATGGAGCATTTTGATGACAGGGTCCAAGGAGAATTGTGCTGACAATGGCATGGAGCATTGTGATGAAAAGGGTACTGGAGCACTGTGAGGAAAGGAATCATGGATCATTGTGATGACAGGGGTCATGGAGCTTTGTGATGACAAGGGTCATGGAGCATTGTGATGACACGGTCAAGGAACATTGCGATGACAAGAATTCTGGAGCATTGTGATGAAAGGGCATGGTGCATTGTGATGAAAGGTGACAAGGAGCATTGTGACGATATGGACAGAGAACTTTTTGATGACAGGGGTCATGGAGCATTGTGATAAAAAGTGTCATGGAGCATTGTACTGACAGGGATCATGGAGCTTTTTGGTAAGAGAGGTCTTGGAGATTTGTGAAGGCAGGCGTCATGGGGCATTGTGATGACAGCGGTCTTGGAGCATTGGGATGAAAGGGGTCATGGAGCTCTGTGATTACAGGGGCCATGGAGCATTGTGAATACAAAGGCCATGGAGCATTGAGATGACAGGGTTCATGGAGCATTGTGATGAAAGTGATCATGGATCATTGTGATGACAAGTGTCCTGGAACCTTGTGATGACACAGTTCATGGAGCATTGTGATGACAAGGACCATGGCGAATTGTGGTATCATCTGTCATGGGGCATTGTGATGACAGTGGTCATGTAGAATTGTATTGAAAGGTAACATGGAGCACTGTGATGACAGGGGCCATGGAACATTGTGATGACAAAGGCCATGGAGCATTGTGATGACAAGTGTCATGGGGCATTTTGATGACATTGGCATGGAGCATTATGATGACAAGAGTTCTGGAGCATTTTGATGACCAGGGCATGGAGCATTGTGATGAAAGTTGTCCTGGAGCATTGTGATGACAGCGGTCACAGAGGATTGGGTTGAAAGGTATCATGCAGCATTGCGATGACAACGGTCAGGGATCATTTTGATGACAGGGGTCATGGAACATTCTGATAACAAGTTTCATCAAGCATTTTGATGACAGGGGTCATGGAGCATTGTGTTGACACGGGCATGGAGCATTGTAATGATAGGATATCTGGAGCATTGTGATGAAAAGGGGATGGAGCAGTTTGATGACAGGGTCCAAGGAGCATTGTGCTGACAATGGCATGGGGCATTGTGATGAAAAGGGTACTGGAGCACTCTGAGGAAAGGAATCATGGATCATTGTGATGCCAGGGGTCATGGAGCTTTGTGATGACACGAGTCATGGAGCATTGTGATGACACGGTCAAGGAACATTGTGATGACAAGAAATCTGGAGCATTGTGATGAAAGGGCATGGAGCATTGTGATGAAAGGTGACAAGTAGCATTGTGATGATATGGGCAGAGAACTTTGTGATGACAGGGTTCTTGGAGCATTGTGATGAAAAGTGTCATGGAACATTGTACTGACAGGGATCATGGAGCTTTTTGGTAAGGGAGCCCTTGGAGATTGGTGGTGGCAGGCGTCATGGGGAATTGTGATGACAGCGGTCTTGGAGCATTGTGATGAAAGGGGTCATGGAGCACTGTGATTACAGGGGCCATGGAGCATTGTGAATACAAAGGCTATGGAGCATTGAGATGACAGGGTTCATGGAGCATTGTGATGAAAGTGATCATGGATCATTGTGATGACAAGTGTCCTGAAACCTTGTGATGACACGGTTCATGGAGCATTGTTATGACAAGGACCATGGCGAATTGTGATGACATCTGAAATGGGGCATTGTGATGACAGTGGTCATGTAGAATTGTGATGAAAGGTATCAAGGAGAACTGTGATGACAGGGGCCATGGAACATTGTGATGACAAAGGCCATGGAGCATTGTGATGACAAGTGTCATGGGACATTTTGATGACATTGGCATGGAACATTATGATGACAAGAGTTCTGGAGAATTTTGATGACAAGGGCATGGAGCATTGTGATGACAGGGCCCATGGAGCATTGTGGCGAAGAGGGCAGGGAACATTGTGATGACTGGGTTCATGGAGCCTTGTGATGAAAGGGGCCATGGAGCACTGAGATGACAGGCGTCTTGAGGTATGGTGATGACAGTGGTCATGGAGCATTGTGATGAAAGAGATCATGGAGCAATATTATAAGAGGGGACATGGAGCATTGTGATGACAGGTGTATTGGAGCATTGTGATGAAAATATTAATGGATCATTGTGATGACATGTGTCCTGGAACACTGTGATGACACGGTTCATCGAGTATTGTGATGACAAGGGTCATAGCGAATTGTGATAACAGGTGTCATGGGGCATTGTGATGACATTGATCATCTAGGAATTGTGATGAAAGGTATCATGGAGCACTGTGATGACTGGGGGCATGAAGCATTGTTATGAAATTTGTCCTGGATTATTGTGATGACAGCAGTCATGGAGAATTGGGATGACAGGGATTATGCAGCCTTGTGTTGACATGGGTATGGACTATTGTGATGACAATGGTCATGGAGCAATGTGATGAAAGTTTTCATGGAATATCGTGATGAAAAGTGCCTGGGAGCATTGTGACGATAAAGGCCATGGAGCATTGTGATGACAAGTGTCATGGAGCATTGTAATGAAAGCTTTCATTGTGCACTGTGATGACAAGGGGGATGGAGTATTGTGATGAAATTGGTCCTGGAACATTGTGATAACAAAAGCCATGGAGCATTGTGATGACAGGCATCATGGAGAATTGTGAAGAAAGGGGCCATGGGGAATTGTAATGACAATAGAGAAATGTGATGAAAATGGTCAGCGAGCATAGTGATTAAAGTGGTCATTGAGAATTGTGATGAAAAGTGACATAGAGCATTGTGATGACAAAGGTCATGGAGAACTGTGATGACCAGGGTCATGTAGCATTGTGATGACACGTTCATGGAACATTGTGATGACAAGAATTCTGGAGCATTGTGATGACAAGGGCCATGGAGCATTGTGATGCCACGGTCATGGAACATTGTGATGACAAAATTCTGGAGCTTTGTGAGGAAAAAGGCATGGAGCTTTGTGATTATAGGGGACATGGAGCATTTTGATGACATGGGCAGGGAACACTGTGATGACAGGTGTTATGGAGCAATGGGATGACAAGTGTCATGGAGCACTGTGATGAGAGGGGCCTTGGAGAATTGTGATGACAGGCGTCATGAGGCATTGAGATGGCAGTGGTCATGGAGCATTATGATGAAAGGTGTTATGGAGCACTGTGATTACAGGGGCCATGGAGCATTGTGAATACAAAGGCCATGGAGCATTGAGATGACAGTGGTCATGGAGCATTGTGATGAAAGTGGTAATGGATCATTGTGATGACAAGTGTCCTGGGACCCTGTGATGACATGGTTCATGGAGCATTGTGATGACAATGGTCATGGCGAATTGTGATGACAATGTCATGGGGCATTGTGATGGCAGTGGTCATCTAGAAATGTGATTAAAGTTATTATGGAGCACAGGAATGAGAGGGGCCATGGAGCATTGTGATGACAAGTCTCATGGAGCATTGTGATGACAGGTGTCATGGAGCATCGTGATGACAAATGCCATTGAGAATTGTGATCAGAGGTGACATTGGCATTGTGATGAAAGGGGTCATGGAGTACTGGGAGTACAGGGGCCATGGAGCCTTGTGATAACAAGTGACATGGAGAATAGTGATGACAGGCATCATAGAGCATTGTGATGACAAGTGCCATTTAGCATTTTGATGACAGGGGTCATCAGGCACTGTGTTGACGGGGGTCACGGAGCATTGTGATGACAAAGGCCATAGAGCATTGTGATGAGAGGGGTCATGGAGCATTGTGATGACATGGGCCATGGAGCATTGTGAGGACAAGATTCATGGAGCATTGTGATGACACGGGTATGAAGCATGGTGATGACAACAGACCTGGAGCATTGTGATGACAAGGGCATGGAGCATTGTGATTACAGGAGACTTGGGTCATTGTGATGAAATAGGCAGTGATCATTGTGATTAGAGGGATCATGGAGCATTGTGATGACAAGTGTCATGCAATATTGTGCTGACACAGATCATGGAGCATTTTGATGAGAGTGGCCTTGGAGCACAGTGATGAGAGACGTCATGGGGCATTATGGTGAGAGTGGTCAAGGAGCATTGTGATGAAAGTGTTCATGGAGCAACGCGATTATCGGGACAATGGAGCATTGTGAATACAAAGGCCATGGAACATTGAGATAACAGAGTTCATGGAGCATTGTGATGACAAGGGTCTTGGGAGCTACTGATGACACGTTTCATACAGCATTGAGATGACAAGGGCCAAGGCGAATTGTGATGATACGTGTCATGGGGCATTGTGATGACATTGGTCATCTTGCATTGTGATGAGAGTGGTCATGTAGAATTTTGATTAAAGGTATCATGGAGCACTGTGATGACAAAGGCCAAGGAACATTGTGATGACAAGAGTATGGAGCATTGTGATTACAGGGACCATGGAGCATTGTGATGACAACGGCATGGAGCACTGTGATGACATTGGTCATTGAGCTTTGTGATTACAAAGACCATGAGGCATTGTGATGACAGGGGCCTTGGAGCATTGTGATGACAATGGTCATCAAGCATTGTGATGACAGGGGTCATAGAGCATTGTGATGAGAAAGACCATGGAGCATGGTGATGACAGAGGCCATGGAACATTGTGATGACCAGGCCATGTACCATTGTGATGACAAGGGCAGGGAACCTTGTGGTGACCGGGGTCATGGAGCATTTTGATGACAACTTTCATGGAACGTTGTGATGACAGGGGTCATGGAGCATTGTGATGAAAGTTGTCCTGGAGCATTGTGATGACAGCGGTCACAGAGAATTGGGATGAAATGTATCATGCAACATTGTGATGACAACGGTCAAGGATCATTTTGATGACAGGGGTCATGGAACATTCTGATAACAAGGTTCATAAAGCATTTTGATGACAGGGGTCATGGAGCATTGTGTTGACACGAGCATGGAGCATTGTAATGATAGGATATCTGGAGCATTGTGATGAAAAGGGGATGGAGCATTTTGATGACAGGGTCCAAGGAGAATTGTGCTGACAATGGCATGGAGCATTGTGATGAAAAGGGTACTGGAGCACTGTGAGGAAAGGAATCATGGATCATTGTGATGACAGGGGTCATGGAGCTTTGTGATGACAAGGGTCATGGAGCATTGTGATGACACGGTCAAGGAACATTGCGATGACAAGAATTCTGGAGCATTGTGATGAAAGGGCATGGTGCATTGTGATGAAAGGTGACAAGGAGCATTGTGACGATATGGACAGAGAACATTTTGATGACAGGGGTCATGGAGCATTGTGATAAAAAGTGTCATGGAGCATTGTACTGACAGGGATCATGGAGCTTTTTGGTAAGAGAGGTCTTGGAGATTTGTGAAGGCAGGCGTCATGGGGCATTGTGATGACAGCGGTCTTGGAGCATTGGGATGAAAGGGGTCATGGAGCTCTGTGATTACAGGGGCCATGGAGCATTGTGAATACAAAGGCCATGGAGCATTGAGATGACAGGGTTCATGGAGCATTGTGATGAAAGTGATCATGGATCATTGTGATGACAAGTGTCCTGGAACCTTGTGATGACACAGTTCATGGAGCATTGTGATGACAAGGACCATGGCGAATTGTGGTATCATCTGTCATGGGGCATTGTGATGACAGTGGTCATGTAGAATTGTATTGAAAGGTAACATGGAGCACTGTGATGACAGGGGCCATGGAACATTGTGATGACAAAGGCCATGGAGCATTGTGATGACAAGTGTCATGGGGCATTTTGATGACATTGGCATGGAGCTATATGATGACAAGAGTTCTGGAGCATTTTGATGACCAGGGCATGGAGCATTGTGATGAAAGTTGTCCTGGAGCATTGTGATGACAGCGGTCACAGAGGATTGGGTTGAAAGGTATCATGCAGCATTGCGATGACAACGGTCAGGGATCATTTTGATGACAGGGGTCATGGAACATTCTGATAACAAGTTTCATCAAGCATTTTGATGACAGGGGTCATGGAGCATTGTGTTGACACGGGCATGGAGCATTGTAATGATAGGATATCTGGAGCATTGTGATGAAAAGGGGATGGAGCAGTTTGATGACAGGGTCCAAGGAGCATTGTGCTGACAATGGCATGGGGCATTGTGATGAAAAGGGTACTGGAGCACTCTGAGGAAAGGAATCATGGATCATTGTGATGCCAGGGGTCATGGAGCTTTGTGATGACACGAGTCATGGAGCATTGTGATGACACGGTCAAGGAACATTGTGATGACAAGAAATCTGGAGCATTGTGATGAAAGGGCATGGAGCATTGTGATGAAAGGTGACAAGTAGCATTGTGATGATATGGGCAGAGAACTTTGTGATGACAGGGTTCTTGGAGCATTGTGATGAAAAGTGTCATGGAACATTGTACTGACAGGGATCATGGAGCTTTTTGGTAAGGGAGCCCTTGGAGATTGGTGGTGGCAGGCGTCAGGGGGAATTGTGATGACAGCGGTCTTGGAGCATTGTGATGAAAGGGGTCATGGAGCACTGTGATTACAGGGGCCATGGAGCATTGTGAATACAAAGGCTATGGAGCATTGAGATGACAGGGTTCATGGAGCATTGTGATGAAAGTGATCATGGATCATTGTGATGACAAGTGTCCTGAAACCTTGTGATGACACGGTTCATGGAGCATTGTTATGACAAGGACCATGGCGAATTGTGATGACATCTGAAATGGGGCATTGTGATGACAGTGGTCATGTAGAATTGTGATGAAAGGTATCAAGGAGAACTGTGATGACAGGGGCCATGGAACATTGTGATGACAAAGGCCATGGAGCATTGTGATGACAAGTGTCATGGGACATTTTGATGACATTGGCATGGAACATTATGATGACAAGAGTTCTGGAGAATTTTGATGACAAGGGCATGGAGCATTGTGATGACAGGGCCCATGGAGCATTGTGGCGAAGAGGGCAGGGAACATTGTGATGACTGGGTTCATGGAGCCTTGTGATGAAAGGGGCCATGGAGCACTGAGATGACAGGCGTCTTGAGGTATGGTGATGACAGTGGTCATGGAGCATTGTGATGAAAGAGATCATGGAGCAATATTATAAGAGGGGACATGGAGCATTGTGATGACAGGTGTATTGGAGCATTGTGATGAAAATATTAATGGATCATTGTGATGACATGTGTCCTGGAACACTGTGATGACACGGTTCATCGAGTATTGTGATGACAAGGGTCATAGCGAATTGTGATAACAGGTGTCATGGGGCATTGTGATGACATTGATCATCTAGGAATTGTGATGAAAGGTATCATGGAGCACTGTGATGACTGGGGGCATGAAGCATTGTTATGAAAATTGTCCTGGATTATTGTGATGACAGCAGTCATGGAGAATTGGGATGACAGGGATTATGCAGCATTGTGTTGACATGGGTATGGACTATTGTGATGACAATGGTCATGGAGCAATGTGATGAAAGTTTTCATGGAATATCGTGATGAAAAGTGCCTGGGAGCATTGTGACGATAAAGGCCATGGAGCATTGTGATGACAAGTGTCATGGAGCATTGTAATGAAAGCTTTCATTGTGCACTGTGATGACAAGGGGGATGGAGTATTGTGATGAAATTGGTCCTGGAACATTGTGATAACAAAAGCCATGGAGCATTGTGATGACAGGCATCATGGAGAATTGTGAAGAAAGGGGCCATGGGGAATTGTAATGACAATAGAGAAATGTGATGAAAATGGTCAGCGAGCATAGTGATTAAAGTGGTCATTGAGAATTGTGATGAAAAGTGACATAGAGCATTGTGATGACAAAGGTCATGGAGAACTGTGATGACCAGGGTCATGTAGCATTGTGATGACACGTTCATGGAACATTGTGATGACAAGAATTCTGGAGCATTGTGATGACAAGGGCCATGGAGCATTGTGATGCCACGGTCATGGAACATTGTGATGACAAAATTCTGGAGCTTTGTGAGGAAAAAGGCATGGAGCTTTGTGATTATAGGGGACATGGAGCATTTTGATGACATGGGCAGGGAACACTGTGATGACAGGTGTTATGGAGCAATGGGATGACAAGTGTCATGGAGCACTGTGATGAGAGGGGCCTTGGAGAATTGTGATGACAGGCGTCATGAGGCATTGAGATGGCAGTGGTCATGGAGCATTATGATGAAAGGTGTTATGGAGCACTGTGATTACAGGGGCCATGGAGCATTGTGAATACAAAGGCCATGGAGCATTGAGATGACAGTGGTCATGGAGCATTGTGATGAAAGTGGTAATGGATCATTGTGATGACAAGTGTCCTGGGACCCTGTGATGACATGGTTCATGGAGCATTGTGATGACAATGGTCATGGCGAATTGTGATGACAATGTCATGGGGCATTGTGATGGCAGTGGTCATCTAGAAATGTGATTAAAGTTATTATGGAGCACAGGAATGAGAGGGGCCATGGAGCATTGTGATGACAAGTCTCATGGAGCATTGTGATGACAGGTGTCATGGAGCATCGTGATGACAAATGCCATTGAGAATTGTGATCAGAGGTGACATTGGCATTGTGATGAAAGGGGTCATGGAGTACTGGGAGTACAGGGGCCATGGAGCCTTGTGATAACAAGTGACATGGAGAATAGTGATGACAGGCATCATAGAGCATTGTGATGACAAGTGCCATTTAGCATTTTGATGACAGGGGTCATCAGGCACTGTGTTGACGGGGGTCACGGAGCATTGTGATGACAAAGGCCATAGAGCATTGTGATGAGAGGGGTCATGGAGCATTGTGATGACATGGGCCATGGAGCATTGTGAGGACAAGATTCATGGAGCATTGTGATGACATGGGTATGAAGCATGGTGATGACAACAGACCTGGAGCATTGTGATGACAAGGGCATGGAGCATTGTGATTACAGGAGACTTGGGTCATTGTGATGAAATAGGCAGTGATCATTGTGATTAGAGGGATCATGGAGCATTGTGATGACAAGTGTCATGCAATATTGTGCTGACACAGATCATGGAGCATTTTGATGAGAGTGGCCTTGGAGCACAGTGATGAGAGACGTCATGGGGCATTATGGTGAGAGTGGTCAAGGAGCATTGTGATGAAAGTGTTCATGGAGCAACGCGATTATCGGGACAATGGAGCATTGTGAATACAAAGGCCATGGAACATTGAGATAACAGAGTTCATGGAGCATTGTGATGACAAGGGTCTTGGGAGCTACTGATGACACGTTTCATACAGCATTGAGATGACAAGGGCCAAGGCGAATTGTGATGACACGTGTCATGGGGCATTGTGATGACATTGGTCATCTTGCATTGTGATGAGAGTGGTCATGTAGAATTTTGATTAAAGGTATCATGGAGCACTGTGATGACAAAGGCCAAGGAACATTGTGATGACAAGAGTATGGAGCATTGTGATTACAGGGACCATGGAGCATTGTGATGACAACGGCATGGAGCACTGTGATGACATTGGTCATTGAGCATTGTGATTACAAAGACCATGAGGCATTGTGATGACAGGGGCCTTGGAGCATTGTGATGACAATGGTCATCAAGCATTGTGATGACAGGGGTCATAGAGCATTGTGATGAGAAAGACCATGGAGCATGGTGATGACAGAGGCCATGGAACATTGTGATGACCAGGCCATGTACCATTGTGATGACAAGGGCAGGGAACCTTCTGGTGACCGAGGTCATGGAGCATTTTGATGACAACTTTCATGGAACGTTGTGATGACAGGGGTCATGGAGCATTGTGATGAAAGTTGTCCTGGAGCATTGTGATGACAGCGGTCACAGAGAATTGGGATGAAAGGTATCATGCAGCATTGTGATGACAACGGTCATGGATCATTTTGATGACAGGGGTCATGGAACATTCTGATAACAAGGTTCATAAAGCATTTTGATGACAGGGGTCATGGAGCATTGTGTTGACACGAGCATGGAGCATTGTAATGATAGGATATCTGGAGCATTGTGATGAAAAGGGGATGGAGCATTTTGATGACAGGGTCCAAGGAGAATTGTGCTGACAATGGCATGGAGCATTGTGATGAAAAGGGTACTGGAGCACTGTGAGGAAAGGAATCATGGATCATTGTGATGACAGGGGTCATGGAGCTTTGTGATGACAAGGGTCATGGAGCATTGTGATGACACGGTCAAGGAACATTGCGATGACAAGAATTCTGGAGCATTGTGATGAAAGGGCATGGTGCATTGTGATGAAAGGTGACAAGGAGCATTGTGACGATATGGGCAGAGAACTTTTTGATGACAGGGGTCATGGAGCATTGTGATAAAAAGTGTCATGGAACATTGTACTGACAGGGATCATGGAGCTTTTTGGTAAGAGAGGTCTTGGAGATTTGTGAAGGCAGGCGTCATGGGGCATTGTGATGACAGCGGTCTTGGAGCATTGGGATGAAAGGGGTCATGGAGCTCTGTGATTACAGGGGCCATGGAGCATTGTGAATACAAAGGCCATGGAGCATTGAGATGACAGGGTTCATGGAGCATTGTGATGAAAGTGATCATGGATCATTGTGATGACAAGTGTCCTGGAACCTTGTGATGACACAGTTCATGGAGCATTGTGATGACAAGGACCATGGCGAATTGTGGTATCATCTGTCATGGGGCATTGTGATGACAGTGGTCATGTAGAATTGTATTGAAAGGTAACATGGAGCACTGTGATGACAGGGGCCATGGAATATTGTGATGACAAAGGCCATGGAGCATTGTGATGACAAGTGTCATGGGGCATTTTGATGACATTGGCATGGAGCATTATGATGACAAGAGTTCTGGAGCATTTTGATGACCAGGGCATGGAGCATTGTGATGAAAGTTGTCCTGGAGCATTGTGATGACAGCGGTCACAGAGGATTGGGATGAAAGGTATCATGCAGCATTGCGATGACAACGGTCAGGGATCATTTTGATGACAGGGGTCATGGAATATTCTGATAACAAGTTTCATCAAGCATTTTGATGACAGGGGTCATGGAGCATTGTGTTGACACGGGCATGGAGCATGGTAATGATACGATATCTGGAGCATTGTGATGAAAAGGGGATGGAGCATTTTGATGACAGGCTCCAAGGAGCATTGTGCTGACAATGGCATGGAGCATTGTGATGAAAGGTGACAAGTAGCATTGTGATGATATGGGCAGAGAACTTTGTGATGACAGGGGTCATGGAGCATTGTGATGAAAAGTGTCATGGAACATTGTACTGACAGGGATCATGGAGCTTTTTGGTAAGGGAGCCCTTGGAGATTGGTGGTGGCAGGCGTCATGGGGCATTGTGATGACAGTGGTCTTGGAGCATTGTGATGAAAGGGGTCATGGAGCACTGTGATTACAGGGGCCATGGAGCATTGTGAATACAAAGGCTATGGAGCATTGAGATGACAGGGTTCATGGAGCATTGTGATGAAAGTGATCATGGATCATTGTGATGACAAGTGTCCTGAAACCTTGTGATGACACGGTTCATGGAGCATTGTTATGACAAGGACCATGGCGAATTGTGATGACATCTGAAATGGGGCATTGTGATGACAGTGGTCATGTAGAATTGTGATGAAAGGTATCAAGGAGCACTGTGATGACAGGGGCCATGGAACATTGTGATGACAAAGGCCATGGAGCATTGTGATGACAAGTGTCATGGGACATTTTGATGACATTGGCATGGAACATTATGATGACAAGAGTTCTGGAGAATTTTGATGACAAGGGCATGGAGCATTGTGATGACAGGGCCCATGGAGCATTGTGACGAAGAGGGCAGGGAACATTGTGATGACTGGGTTCATGGAGCCTTGTGATGAAAGGGGCCATGGAGCACTGAGATGACAGGCGTCTTGAGGTATGGTGATGACAGTGGTCATGGAGCATTGTGATGAAAGAGATCATGGAGCAATATGATAAGAGGGGACATGGAGCATTGTGATGACAGGTGTATTGGAGCATTGTGATGAAAATATTAATGAATCATTGTGATGACATGTGTCCTGGAACACTGTGATGACACGGTTCATCGAGTATTGTGATGACAAGGATCATAGCGAATTGTGATAACAGGTGTCATGGGGCATTGTGATGACATTGATCATCTAGGAATTGTGATGAAAGGTATCATGGAGCACTGTGATGACTGGGGGCATGAAGCATTGTTATGAAAATTGTCCTGGATTATTGTGATGACAGCAGTCATGGAGAATTGGGATGACAGGGATTATGCAGCATTGTGTTGACATGGGTATGGACTATTGTGATGACAATGGTCATGGAGCAATGTGATGAAAGTTTTCATGGAATATCGTGATGAAAAGTGCCTGGGAGCATTGTGACGATAAAGGCCATGGAGCATTGTGATGACAAGTGTCATGGAGCATTGTAATGAAAGCTTTCATTGTGCACTGTGATGACAAGGGGGATGGAGTATTGTGATGAAATTGGTCCTGGAACATTGTGATAACAAAAGCCATGGAGCATTGTGATGACAGGCATCATGGAGAATTGTGAAGAAAGGGGCCATGGGGAATTGTAATGACAATAGAGAAATGTGATGAAAATGGTCAGCGAGCATAGTGATTAAAGTGGTCATTGAGAATTGTGATGAAAAGTGACATAGAGCATTGTGATGACAAAGGTCATGGAGAACTGTGATGACCAGGGTCATGTAGCATTGTGATGACACGTTCATGGAACATTGTGATGACAAGAATTCTGGAGCATTGTGATGACAAGGGCCATGGAGCATTGTGATGCCACGGTCATGGAACATTGTGATGACAAAATTCTGGAGCTTTGTGAGGAAAAAGGCATGGAGCTTTGTGATTATAGGGGACATGGAGCATTTTGATGACATGGGCAGGGAACACTGTGATGACAGGTGTTATGGAGCAATGGGATGACAAGTGTCATGGAGCACTGTGATGAGAGGGGCCTTGGAGAATTGTGATGACAGGCGTCATGAGGCATTGAGATGGCAGTGGTCATGGAGCATTATGATGAAAGGTGTTATGGAGCACTGTGATTACAGGGGCCATGGAGCATTGTGAATACAAAGGCCATGGAGCATTGAGATGACAGTGGTCATGGAGCATTGTGATGAAAGTGGTAATGGATCATTGTGATGCCAAGTGTCCTGGGACCCTGTGATGACATGGTTCATGGAGCATTGTGATGACAATGGTCATGGCGAATTGTGATGACAATGTCATGGGGCATTGTGATGGCAGTGGTCATCTAGAAATGTGATTAAAGTTATTATGGAGCACAGGAATGAGAGGGGCCATGGAGCATTGTGATGACAAGTCTCATGGAGCATTGTGATGACAGGTGTCATGGAGCATCGTGATGACAAATGCCATTGAGAATTGTGATCAGAGGTGACATTGGCATTGTGATGAAAGGGGTCATGGAGTACTGGGAGTACAGGGGCCATGGAGCCTTGTGATAACAAGTGACATGGAGAATAGTGATGACAGGCATCATAGAGCATTGTGATGACAAGTGCCATTTAGCATTTTGATGACAGGGGTCATCAGGCACTGTGTTGACGGGGGTCACGGAGCATTGTGATGACAAAGGCCATAGAGCATTGTGATGAGAGGGGTCATGGAGCATTGTGATGACATGGGCCATGGAGCATTGTGAGGACAAGATTCATGGAGCATTGTGATGACACGGGTATGAAGCATGGTGATGACAACAGACCTGGAGCATTGTGATGACAAGGGCATGGAGCATTGTGATTACAGGAGACTTGGGTCATTGTGATGAAATAGGCAGTGATCATTGTGATTAGAGGGATCATGGAGCATTGTGATGACAAGTGTCATGCAATATTGTGCTGACACAGATCATGGAGCATTTTGATGAGAGTGGCCTTGGAGCACAGTGATGAGAGACGTCATGGGGCATTATGGTGAGAGTGGTCAAGGAGCATTGTGATGAAAGTGTTCATGGAGCAACGCGATTATCGGGACAATGGAGCATTGTGAATACAAAGGCCATGGAACATTGAGATAACAGAGTTCATGGAGCATTGTGATGACAAGGGTCTTGGGAGCTACTGATGACACGTTTCATACAGCATTGAGATGACAAGGGCCAAGGCGAATTGTGATGATACGTGTCATGGGGCATTGTGATGACATTGGTCATCTTGCATTGTGATGAGAGTGGTCATGTAGAATTTTGATTAAAGGTATCATGGAGCACTGTGATGACAAAGGCCAAGGAACATTGTGATGACAAGAGTATGGAGCATTGTGATTACAGGGACCATGGAGCATTGTGATGACAACGGCATGGAGCACTGTGATGACATTGGTCATTGAGCTTTGTGATTACAAAGACCATGAGGCATTGTGATGACAGGGGCCTTGGAGCATTGTGATGACAATGGTCATCAAGCATTGTGATGACAGGGGTCATAGAGCATTGTTATGAGAAAGACCATGGAGCATGGTGATGACAGAGGCCATGGAACATTGTGATGACCAGGCCATGTACCATTGTGATGACAAGGGCAGGGAACCTTGTGGTGACCGGGGTCATGGAGCATTTTGATGACAACTTTCATGGAACGTTGTGATGACAGGGGTCATGGAGCATTGTGATGAAAGTTGTCCTGGAGCATTGTGATGACAGCGGTCACAGAGAATTGGGATGAAATGTATCATGCAACATTGTGATGACAACGGTCAAGGATCATTTTGATGACAGGGGTCATGGAACATTCTGATAATAAGGTTCATAAAGCATTTTGATGACAGGGGTCATGGAGCATTGTGTTGACACGAGCATGGAGCATTGTAATGATAGGATATCTGGAGCATTGTGATGAAAAGGGGATGGAGCATTTTGATGACAGGGTCCAAGGAGAATTGTGCTGACAATGGCATGGAGCATTGTGATGAAAAGGGTACTGGAGCACTGTGAGGAAAGGAATCATGGATCATTGTGATGACAGGGGTCATGGAGCTTTGTGATGACAAGGGTCATGGAGCATTGTGATGACACGGTCAAGGAACATTGCGATGACAAGAATTCTGGAGCATTGTGATGAAAGGGCATGGTGCATTGTGATGAAAGGTGACAAGGAGCATTGTGACGATATGGACAGAGAACTTTTTGATGACAGGGGTCATGGAGCATTGTGATAAAAAGTGTCATGGAGCATTGTACTGACAGGGATCATGGAGCTTTTTGGTAAGAGAGGTCTTGGAGATTTGTGAAGGCAGGCATCATGGGGCATTGTGATGACAGCGGTCTTGGAGCATTGCGATGAAAGGGGTCATGGAGCTCTGTGATTACAGGGGCCATGGAGCATTGTGAATACAAAGGCCATGGAGCATTGAGATGACAGGGTTCATGGAGCATTGTGATGAAAGTGATCATGGATCATTGTGATGACAAGTGTCCTGGAACCTTGTGATGACACAGTTCATGGAGCATTGTGATGACAAGGACCATGGCGAATTGTGGTATCATCTGTCATGGGGCATTGTGATGACAGTGGTCATGTAGAATTGTATTGAAAGGTAACATGGAGCACTGTGATGACAGGGGCCATGGAACATTGTGATGACAAAGGCCATGGAGCATTGTGATGACAAGTGTCATGGGGCATTTTGATGACATTGGCATGGAGCATTATGATGACAAGAGTTCTGGAGCATTTTGATGACCAGGGCATGGAGCATTGTGATGAAAGTTGTCCTGGAGCATTGTGATGACAGCGGTCACAGAGGATTGGGTTGAAAGGTATCATGCAGCATTGCGATGACAACGGTCAGGGATCATTTTGATGACAGGGGTCATGGAACATTCTGATAACAAGTTTCATCAAGCATTTTGATGACAGGGGTCATGGAGCATTGTGTTGACACGGGCATGGAGCATTGTAATGATAGGATATCTGGAGCATTGTGATGAAAAGGGGATGGAGCAGTTTGATGACAGGGTCCAAGGAGCATTGTGCTGACAATGGCATGGGGCATTGTGATGAAAAGGGTACTGGAGCACTCTGAGGAAAGGAATCATGGATCATTGTGATGCCAGGGGTCATGGAGCTTTGTGATGACACGGGTCATGGAGCATTGTGATGACACGGTCAAGGAACATTGTGATGACAAGAAATCTGGAGCATTGTGATGAAAGGGCATGGAGCATTGTGATGAAAGGTGACAAGTAGCATTGTGATGATATGGGCAGAGAACTTTGTGATGACAGGGTTTTTGGAGCATTGTGATGAAAAGTGTCATGGAACATTGTACTGACAGGGATCATGGAGCTTTTTGGTAAGGGAGTCCTTGGAGATTGGTGGTGGCAGGCGTCATGGGGAATTGTGATGACAGCGGTCTTGGAGCATTGTGATGAAAGGGGTCATGGAGCACTGTGATTACAGGGGCCATGGAGCATTGTGAATACAAAGGCTATGGAGCATTGAGATGACAGGGTTCATGGAGCATTGTGATGAAAGTGATCATGGATCATTGTGATGACAAGTGTCCTGAAACCTTGTGATGACACGGTTCATGGAGCATTGTTATGACAAGGACCATGGCGAATTGTGATGACATCTGAAATGGGGCATTGTGATGACAGTGGTCATGTAGAATTGTGATGAAAGGTATCAAGGAGAACTGTGATGACAGGGGCCATGGAACATTGTGATGACAAAGGCCATGGAGCATTGTGATGACAAGTGTCATGGGACATTTTGATGACATTGGCATGGAACATTATGATGACAAGAGTTCTGGAGAATTTTGATGACAAGGGCATGGAGCATTGTGATGACAGGGCCCATGGAGCATTGTGACGAAGAGGGCAGGGAACATTGTGATGACTGGGTTCATGGAGCCTTGTGATGAAAGGGGCCATGGAGCACTGAGATGACAGGCGTCTTGAGGTATGGTGATGACAGTGGTCATGGAGCATTGTGATGAAAGAGATCATGGAGCAATATGATAAGAGGGGACATGGAGCATTGTGATGACAGGTGTATTGGAGCATTGTGATGAAAATATTAATGGATCATTGTGATGACATGTGTCCTGGAACACTGTGATGACACGGTTCATCGAGTATTGTGATGACAAGGGTCATAGCGAATTGTGATAACAGGTGTCATGGGGCATTGTGATGACATTGATCATCTAGGAATTGTGATGAAAGGTATCATGGAGCACTGTGATGACTGGGGGCATGAAGCATTGTTATGAAAATTGTCCTGGATTATTGTGATGACAGCAGTCATGGAGAATTGGGATGACAGGGATTATGCAGCATTGTGTTGACATGGGTATGGACTATTGTGATGACAATGGTCATGGAGCAATGTGATGAAAGTTTTCATGGAATATCGTGATGAAAAGTGCCTGGGAGCATTGTGACGATAAAGGCCATGGAGCATTGTGATGACAAGTGTCATGGAGCATTGTAATGAAAGCTTTCATTGTGCACTGTGATGACAAGGGGGATGGAGTATTGTGATGAAATTGGTCCTGGAACATTGTGATAACAAAAGCCATGGAGCATTGTGATGACAGGCATCATGGAGAATTGTGAAGAAAGGGGCCATGGGGAATTGTAATGACAATAGAGAAATGTGATGAAAATGGTCAGCGAGCATAGTGATTAAAGTGGTCATTGAGAATTGTGATGAAAAGTGACATAGAGCATTGTGATGACAAAGGTCATGGAGAACTGTGATGACCAGGGTCATGTAGCATTGTGATGACACGTTCATGGAACATTGTGATGACAAGAATTCTGGAGCATTGTGATGACAAGGGCCATGGAGCATTGTGATGCCACGGTCATGGAACATTGTGATGACAAAATTCTGGAGCTTTGTGAGGAAAAAGGCATGGAGCATTGTGATTATAGGGGACATGGAGCGTTTTGATGACATGGGCAGGGAACACTGTGATGACAGGTGTTATGGAGCAATGGGATGACAAGTGTCATGGAGCACTGTGATGAGAGGGGCCTTGGAGAATTGTGATGACAGGCGTCATGAGGCATTGAGATGGCAGTGGTCATGGAGCATTATGATGAAAGGTGTTATGGAGCACTGTGATTACAGGGGCCATGGAGCATTGTGAATACAAAGGCCATGGAGCATTGAGATGACAGTGGTCATGGAGCATTGTGATGAAAGTGGTAATGGATCATTGTGATGACAAGTGTCCTGGGACCCTGTGATGACATGGTTCATGGAGCATTGTGATGACAATGGTCATGGCGAATTGTGATGACAATGTCATGGGGCATTGTGATGGCAGTGGTCATCTAGAAATGTGATTAAAGTTATTATGGAGCACAGGAATGAGAGGGGCCGTGGAGCATTGTGATGACAAGTCTCATGGAGCATTGTGATGACAGGTGTCATGGAGCATCGTGATGACAAATGCCATTGAGAATTGTGATCAGAGGTGACATTGGCATTGTGATGAAAGGGGTCATGGAGTACTGGGAGTACAGGGGCCATGGAGCCTTGTGATAACAAGTGACATGGAGAATAGTGATGACAGGCATCATAGAGCATTGTGATGACAAGTGCCATTTAGCATTTTGATGACAGGGGTCATCAGGCACTGTGTTGACGGGGGTCACGGAGCATTGTGATGACAAAGGCCATAGAGCATTGTGATGAGAGGGGTCATGGAGCATTGTGATGACATGGGCCATGGAGCATTGTGAGGACAAGATTCATGGAGCATTGTGATGACACGGGTATGAAGCATGGTGATGACAACAGACCTGGAGCATTGTGATGACAAGGGCATGGAGCATGGTGATTACAGGAGACTTGGGTCATTGTGATGAAATAGGCAGTGATCATTGTGATTAGAGGGATCATGGAGCATTGTGATGACAAGTGTCATGCAATATTGTGCTGACACAGATCATGGAGCATTTTGATGAGAGTGGCCTTGGAGCACAGTGATGAGAGACGTCATGGGGCATTATGGTGAGAGTGGTCAAGGAGCATTGTGATGAAAGTGTTCATGGAGCAACGCGATTATCGGGACAATGGAGCATTGTGAATACAAAGGCCATGGAACATTGAGATAACAGAGTTCATGGAGCATTGTGATGACAAGGGTCTTGGGAGCTACTGATGACACGTTTCATACAGCATTGAGATGACAAGGGCCAAGGCGAATTGTGATGACACGTGTCATGGGGCATTGTGATGACATTGGTCATCTTGCATTGTGATGAGAGTGGTCATATAGAATTTTGATTAAAGGTATCATGGAGCACTGTGATGACAAAGGCCAAGGAACATTGTGATGACAAGAGTATGGAGCATTGTGATTACAGGGACCATGGAGCATTGTGATGACAACGGCATGGAGCACTGTGATGACATTGGTCATTGAGCATTGTGATTACAAAGACCATGAGGCATTGTGATGACAGGGGCCTTGGAGCATTGTGATGACAATGGTCATCAAGCATTGTGATGACAGGGGTCATAGAGCATTGTGATGAGAAAGACCATGGAGCATGGTGATGACAGAGGCCATGGAACATTGTGATGACCAGGCCATGTACCATTGTGATGACAAGGGCAGGGAACCTTCTGGTGACCGAGGTCATGGAGCATTTTGATGACAACTTTCATGGAACGTTGTGATGACAGGGGTCATGGAGCATTGTGATGAAAGTTGTCCTGGAGCATTGTGATGACAGCGGTCACAGAGAATTGGGATGAAAGGTATCATGCAGCATTGTGATGACAACGGTCATGGATCATTTTGATGACAGGGGTCATGGAACATTCTGATAACAAGGTTCATAAAGCATTTTGATGACAGGGGTCATGGAGCATTGTGTTGACACGAGCATGGAGCATTGTAATGATAGGATATCTGGAGCATTGTGATGAAAAGGGGATGGAGCATTTTGATGACAGGGTCCAAGGAGAATTGTGCTGACAATGGCATGGAGCATTGTGATGAAAAGGGTACTGGAGCACTGTGAGGAAAGGAATCATGGATCATTGTGATGACAGGGGTCATGGAGCTTTGTGATGACAAGGGTCATGGAGCATTGTGATGACACGGTCAAGGAACATTGCGATGACAAGAATTCTGGAGCATTGTGATGAAAGGGCATGGTGCATTGTGATGAAAGGTGACAAGGAGCATTGTGACGATATGGGCAGAGAACTTTTTGATGACAGGGGTCATGGAGCATTGTGATAAAAAGTGTCATGGAACATTGTACTGACAGGGATCATGGAGCTTTTTGGTAAGAGAGGTCTTGGAGATTTGTGAAGGCAGGCGTCATGGGGCATTGTGATGACAGCGGTCTTGGAGCATTGGGATGAAAGGGGTCATGGAGCTCTGTGATTACAGGGGCCATGGAGCATTGTGAATACAAAGGCCATGGAGCATTGAGATGACAGGGTTCATGGAGCATTGTGATGAAAGTGATCATGGATCATTGTGATGACAAGTGTCCTGGAACCTTGTGATGACACAGTTCATGGAGCATTGTGATGACAAGGACCATGGCGAATTGTGGTATCATCTGTCATGGGGCATTGTGATGACAGTGGTCATGTAGAATTGTATTGAAAGGTAACATGGAGCACTGTGATGACAGGGGCCATGGAATATTGTGATGACAAAGGCCATGGAGCATTGTGATGACAAGTGTCATGGGGCATTTTGATGACATTGGCATGGAGCATTATGATGACAAGAGTTCTGGAGCATTTTGATGACCAGGGCATGGAGCATTGTGATGAAAGTTGTCCTGGAGCATTGTGATGACAGCGGTCACAGAGGATTGGGATGAAAGGTATCTTGCAGCATTGCGATGACAACGGTCAGGGATCATTTTGATGACAGGGGTCATGGAATATTCTGATAACAAGTTTCATCAAGCATTTTGATGACAGGGGTCATGGAGCATTGTGTTGACACGGGCATGGAGCATGGTAATGATAGGATATCTGGAGCATTGTGATGAAAAGGGGATGGAGCATTTTGATGACAGGCTCCAAGGAGCATTGTGCTGACAATGGCATGGAGCATTGTGATGAAAGGTGACAAGTAGCATTGTGATGATATGGGCAGAGAACTTTGTGATGACAGGGGTCATGGAGCATTGTGATGAAAAGTGTCATGGAACATTGTACTGACAGGGATCATGGAGCTTTTTGGTAAGGGAGCCCTTGGAGATTGGTGGTGGCAGGCGTCATGGGGCATTGTGATGACAGCGGTCTTGGAGCATTGTGATGAAAGGGGTCATGGAGCACTGTGATTACAGGGGCCATGGAGCATTGTGAATACAAAGGCTATGGAGCATTGAGATGACAGGGTTCATGGAGCATTGTGATGAAAGTGATCATGGATCATTGTGATGACAAGTGTCCTGAAACCTTGTGATGACACGGTTCATGGAGCATTGTTATGACAAGGACCATGGCGAATTGTGATGACATCTGAAATGGGGCATTGTGATGACAGTGGTCATGTAGAATTGTGATGAAAGGTATCAAGGAGCACTGTGATGACAGGGGCCATGGAACATTGTGATGACAAAGGCCATGGAGCATTGTGATGACAAGTGTCATGGGGCATTTTGATGACATTGGCATGGAGCATTATGATGTCAAGAGTTCTGGAGCATTTTGATGACCAGGGCATGGAGCATTGTGATGAAAGTTGTCCTGGAGCATTGTGATGACAGCGGTCACAGAGGATTGGGTTGAAAGGTATCATGCAGCATTGCGATGACAACGGTCAGGGATCATTTTGATGACAGGGGTCATGGAACATTCTGATAACAAGTTTCATCAAGCATTTTGATGACAGGGGTCATGGAGCATTGTGTTGACACGGGCATGGAGCATTGTAATGATAGGATATCTGGAGCATTGTGATGAAAAGGGGATGGAGCAGTTTGATGACAGGGTCCAAGGAGCATTGTGCTGACAATGGCATGGGGCATTGTGATGAAAAGGGTACTGGAGCACTCTGAGGAAAGGAATCATGGATCATTGTGATGCCAGGGGTCATGGAGCTTTGTGATGACACGAGTCATGGAGCATTGTGATGACACGGTCAAGGAACATTGTGATGACAAGAAATCTGGAGCATTGTGATGAAAGGGCATGGAGCATTGTGATGAAAGGTGACAAGTAGCATTGTGATGATATGGGCAGAGAACTTTGTGATGACAGGGTTCTTGGAGCATTGTGATGAAAAGTGTCATGGAACATTGTACTGACAGGGATCATGGAGCTTTTTGGTAAGGGAGCCCTTGGAGATTGGTGGTGGCAGGCGTCATGGGGAATTGTGATGACAGCGGTCTTGGAGCATTGTGATGAAAGGGGTCATGGAGCACTGTGATTACAGGGGCCATGGAGCATTGTGAATACAAAGGCTATGGAGCATTGAGATGACAGGGTTCATGGAGCATTGTGATGAAAGTGATCATGGATCATTGTGATGACAAGTGTCCTGAAACCTTGTGATGACACGGTTCATGGAGCATTGTTATGACAAGGACCATGGCGAATTGTGATGACATCTGAAATGGGGCATTGTGATGACAGTGGTCATGTAGAATTGTGATGAAAGGTATCAAGGAGAACTGTGATGACAGGGGCCATGGAACATTGTGATGACAAAGGCCATGGAGCATTGTGATGACAAGTGTCATGGGACATTTTGATGACATTGGCATGGAACATTATGATGACAAGAGTTCTGGAGAATTTTGATGACAAGGGCATGGAGCATTGTGATGACAGGGCCCATGGAGCATTGTGGCGAAGAGGGCAGGGAACATTGTGATGACTGGGTTCATGGAGCCTTGTGATGAAAGGGGCCATGGAGCACTGAGATGACAGGCGTCTTGAGGTATGGTGATGACAGTGGTCATGGAGCATTGTGATGAAAGAGATCATGGAGCAATATGATAAGAGGGGACATGGAGCATTGTGATGACAGGTGTATTGGAGCATTGTGATGAAAATATTAATGGATCATTGTGATGACATGTGTCCTGGAACACTGTGATGACACGGTTCATCGAGTATTGTGATTACAAGGGTCATAGCGAATTGTGATAACAGGTGTCATGGGGCATTGTGATGACATTGATCATCTAGGAATTGTGATGAAAGGTATCATGGAGCACTGTGATGACTGGGGGCATGAAGCATTGTTATGAAAATTGTCCTGGATTATTGTGATGACAGCAGTCATGGAGAATTGGGATGACAGGGATTATGCAGCATTGTGTTGACATGGGTATGGACTATTGTGATGACAATGGTCATGGAGCAATGTGATGAAAGTTTTCATGGAATATCGTGATGAAAAGTGCCTGGGAGCATTGTGACGATAAAGGCCATGGAGCATTGTGATGACAAGTGTCATGGAGCATTGTAATGAAAGCTTTCATTGTGCACTGTGATGACAAGGGGGATGGAGTATTGTGATGAAATTGGTCCTGGAACATTGTGATAACAAAAGCCATGGAGCATTGTGATGACAGGCATCATGGAGAATTGTGAAGAAAGGGGCCATGGGGAATTGTAATGACAATAGAGAAATGTGATGAAAATGGTCAGCGAGCATAGTGATTAAAGTGGTCATTGAGAATTGTGATGAAAAGTGACATAGAGCATTGTGATGACAAATGTCATGGAGAACTGTGATGACCAGGGTCATGTAGCATTGTGATGACACGTTCATGGAACATTGTGATGACAAGAATTCTGGAGCATTGTGATGACAAGGGCCATGGAGCATTGTGATGCCACGGTCATGGAACATTGTGATGACAAAATTCTGGAGCTTTGTGAGGAAAAAGGCATGGAGCATTGTGATTATAGGGGACATGGAGCGTTTTGATGACATGGGCAGGGAACACTGTGATGACAGGTGTTATGGAGCAATGGGATGACAAGTGTCATGGAGCACTGTGATGAGAGGGGCCTTGGAGAATTGTGATGACAGGCGTCATGAGGCATTGAGATGGCAGTGGTCATGGAGCATTATGATGAAAGGTGTTATGGAGCACTGTGATTACAGGGGCCATGGAGCATTGTGAATACAAAGGCCATGGAGCATTGAGATGACAGTGGTCATGGAGCATTGTGATGAAAGTGGTAATGGATCATTGTGATGACAAGTGTCCTGGGACCCTGTGATGACATGGTTCATGGAGCATTGTGATGACAATGGTCATGGCGAATTGTGATGACAATGTCATGGGGCATTGTGATGGCAGTGGTCATCTAGAAATGTGATTAAAGTTATTATGGAGCACAGGAATGAGAGGGGCCGTGGAGCATTGTGATGACAAGTCTCATGGAGCATTGTGATGACAGGTGTCATGGAGCATCGTGATGACAAATGCCATTGAGAATTGTGATCAGAGGTGACATTGGCATTGTGATGAAAGGGTTCATGGAGTACTGGGAGTACAGGGGCCATGGAGCCTTGTGATAACAAGTGACATGGAGAATAGTGATGACAGGCATCATAGAGCATTGTGATGACAAGTGCCATTTAGCATTTTGATGACAGGGGTCATCAGGCACTGTGTTGACGGGGGTCACGGAGCATTGTGATGACAAAGGCCATAGAGCATTGTGATGAGAGGGGTCATGGAGCATTGTGATGACATGGGCCATGGAGCATTGTGAGGACAAGATTCATGGAGCATTGTGATGACACGGGTATGAAGCATGGTGATGACAACAGACCTGGAGCATTGTGATGACAAGGGCATGGAGCATTGTGATTACAGGAGACTTGGGTCATTGTGATGAAATAGGCAGTGATCATTGTGATTAGAGGGATCATGGAGCATTGTGATGACAAGTGTCATGCAATATTGTGCTGACACAGATCATGGAGCATTTTGATGAGAGTGGCCTTGGAGCACAGTGATGAGAGACGTCATGGGGCATTATGGTGAGAGTGGTCAAGGAGCATTGTGATGAAAGTGTTCATGGAGCAACGCGATTATCGGGACAATGGAGCATTGTGAATACAAAGGCCATGGAACATTGAGATAACAGAGTTCATGGAGCATTGTGATGACAAGGGTCTTGGGAGCTACTGATGACACGTTTCATACAGCATTGAGATGACAAGGGCCAAGGCGAATTGTGATGACACGTGTCATGGGGCATTGTGATGACATTGGTCATCTTGCATTGTGATGAGAGTGGTCATGTAGAATTTTGATTAAAGGTATCATGGAGCACTGTGATGACAAAGGCCAAGGAACATTGTGATGACAAGAGTATGGAGCATTGTGATTACAGGGACCATGGAGCATTGTGATGACAACGGCATGGAGCACTGTGATGACATTGGTCATTGAGCATTGTGATTACAAAGACCATGAGGCATTGTGATGACAGGGGCCTTGGAGCATTGTGATGACAATGGTCATCAAGCATTGTGATGACAGGGGTCATAGAGCATTGTGATGAGAAAGACCATGGAGCATGGTGATGACAGAGGCCATGGAACATTGTGATGACCAGGCCATGTACCATTGTGATGACAAGGGCAGGGAACCTTCTGGTGACCGAGGTCATGGAGCATTTTGATGACAACTTTCATGGAACGTTGTGATGACAGGGGTCATGGAGCATTGTGATGAAAGTTGTCCTGGAGCATTGTGATGACAGCGGTCACAGAGAATTGGGATGAAAGGTATCATGCAGCATTGTGATGACAACGGTCATGGATCATTTTGATGACAGGGGTCAGGGAACATTCTGATAACAAGGTTCATAAAGCATTTTGATGACAGGGGTCATGGAGCATTGTGTTGACACGAGCATGGAGCATTGTAATGATAGGATATCTGGAGCATTGTGATGAAAAGGGGATGGAGCATTTTGATGACAGGGTCCAAGGAGAATTGTGCTGACAATGGCATGGAGCATTGTGATGAAAAGGGTACTGGAGCACTGTGAGGAAAGGAATCATGGATCATTGTGATGACAGGGGTCATGGAGCTTTGTGATGACAAGGGTCATGGAGCATTGTGATGACACGGTCAAGGAACATTGCGATGACAAGAATTCTGGAGCATTGTGATGAAAGGGCATGGTGCATTGTGATGAAAGGTGACAAGGAGCATTGTGACGATATGGGCAGAGAACTTTTTGATGACAGGGGTCATGGAGCATTGTGATAAAAAGTGTCATGGAACATTGTACTGACAGGGATCATGGAGCTTTTTGGTAAGAGAGGTCTTGGAGATTTGTGAAGGCAGGCGTCATGGGGCATTGTGATGACAGCGGTCTTGGAGCATTGGGATGAAAGGGGTCATGGAGCTCTGTGATTACAGGGGCCATGGAGCATTGTGAATACAAAGGCCATGGAGCATTGAGATGACAGGGTTCATGGAGCATTGTGATGAAAGTGATCATGGATCATTGTGATGACAAGTGTCCTGGAACCTTGTGATGACACAGTTCATGGAGCATTGTGATGACAAGGACCATGGCGAATTGTGGTATCATCTGTCATGGGGCATTGTGATGACAGTGGTCATGTAGAATTGTATTGAAAGGTAACATGGAGCACTGTGATGACAGGGGCCATGGAATATTGTGATGACAAAGGCCATGGAGCATTGTGATGACAAGTGTCATGGGGCATTTTGATGACATTGGCATGGAGCATTATGATGATAAGAGTTCTGGAGCATTTTGATGACCAGGGCATGGAGCATTGTGATGAAAGTTGTCCTGGAGCATTGTGATGACAGCGGTCACAGAGGATTGGGATGAAAGGTATCATGCAGCATTGCGATGACAACGGTCAGGGATCATTTTGATGACAGGGGTCATGGAATATTCTGATAACAAGTTTCATCAAGCATTTTGATGACAGGGGTCATGGAGCATTGTGTTGACACGGGCATGGAGCATGGTAATGATAGGATATCTGGAGCATTGTGATGAAAAGGGGATGGAGCATTTTGATGACAGGCTCCAAGGAGCATTGTGCTGACAATGGCATGGAGCATTGTGATGAAAGGTGACAAGTAGCATTGTGATGATATGGGCAGAGAACTTTGTGATGACAGGGGTCATGGAGCATTGTGATGAAAAGTGTCATGGAACATTGTACTGACAGGGATCATGGAGCTTTTTGGTAAGGGAGCCCTTGGAGATTGGTGGTGGCAGGCGTCATGGGGCATTGTGATGACAGCGGTCTTGGAGCATTGTGATGAAAGGGGTCATGGAGCACTGTGATTACAGGGGCCATGGAGCATTGTGAATACAAAGGCTATGGAGCATTGAGATGACAGGGTTCATGGAGCATTGTGATGAAAGTGATCATGGATCATTGTGATGACAAGTGTCCTGAAACCTTGTGATGACACGGTTCATGGAGCATTGTTATGACAAGGACCATGGCGAATTGTGATGACATCTGAAATGGGGCATTGTGATGACAGTGGTCATGTAGAATTGTGATGAAAGGTATCAAGGAGCACTGTGATGACAGGGGCCATGGAACATTGTGATGACAAAGGCCATGGAGCATTGTGATGACAAGTGTCATGGGACATTTTGATGACATTGGCATGGAACATTATGATGACAAGAGTTCTGGAGAATTTTGATGACAAGGGCATGGAGCATTGTGATGACAGGGCCCATGGAGCATTGTGACGAAGAGGGCAGGGAACATTGTGATGACTGGGTTCATGGAGCCTTGTGATGAAAGGGGCCATGGAGCACTGAGATGACAGGCGTCTTGAGGTATGGTGATGACAGTGGTCATGGAGCATTGTGATGAAAGAGATCATGGAGCAATATGATAAGAGGGGACATGGAGCATTGTGATGACAGGTGTATTGGAGCATTGTGATGAAAATATTAATGGATCATTGTGATGACATGTGTCCTGGAACACTGTGATGACACGGTTCATCGAGTATTGTGATGACAAGGGTCATAGCGAATTGTGATAACAGGTGTCATGGGGCATTGTGATGACATTGATCATCTAGGAATTGTGATGAAAGGTATCATGGAGCACTGTGATGACTGGGGGCATGAAGCATTGTTATGAAAATTGTCCTGGATTATTGTGATGACAGCAGTCATGGAGAATTGGGATGACAGGGATTATGCAGCATTGTGTTGACATGGGTATGGACTATTGTGATGACAATGGTCATGGAGCAATGTGATGAAAGTTTTCATGGAATATCGTGATGAAAAGTGCCTGGGAGCATTGTGACGATAAAGGCCATGGAGCATTGTGATGACAAGTGTCATGGAGCATTGTAATGAAAGCTTTCATTGTGCACTGTGATGACAAGGGGGATGGAGTATTGTGATGAAATTGGTCCTGGAACATTGTGATAACAAAAGCCATGGAGCATTGTGATGACAGGCATCATGGAGAATTGTGAAGAAAGGGGCCATGGGGAATTGTAATGACAATAGAGAAATGTGATGAAAATGGTCAGCGAGCATAGTGATTAAAGTGGTCATTGAGAATTGTGATGAAAAGTGACATAGAGCATTGTGATGACAAAGGTCATGGAGAACTGTGATGACCAGGGTCATGTAGCATTGTGATGACACGTTCATGGAACATTGTGATGACAAGAATTCTGGAGCATTGTGATGACAAGGGCCATGGAGCATTGTGATGCCACGGTCATGGAACATTGTGATGACAAAATTCTGGAGCTTTGTGAGGAAAAAGGCATGGAGCATTGTGATTATAGGGGACATGGAGCGTTTTGATGACATGGGCAGGGAACACTGTGATGACAGGTGTTATGGAGCAATGGGATGACAAGTGTCATGGAGCACTGTGATGAGAGGGGCCTTGGAGAATTGTGATGACAGGCGTCATGAGGCATTGAGATGGCAGTGGTCATGGAGCATTATGATGAAAGGTGTTATGGAGCTCTGTGATTACAGGGGCCATGGAGCATTGTGAATACAAAGGCCATGGAGCATTGAGATGACAGTGGTCATGGAGCATTGTGATGAAAGTGGTAATGGATCATTGTGATGACAAGTGTCCTGGGACCCTATGATGACATGATTCATGGAGCATTGTGATGACAATGGTCATGGCGAATTGTGATGACAATGTCATGGGGCATTGTGATGGCAGTGGTCATCTAGAAATGTGATTAAAGTTATTATGGAGCACAGGAATGAGAGGGGCCGTGGAGCATTGTGATGACAAGTCTCATGGAGCATTGTGATGACAGGTGTCATGGAGCATCGTGATGACAAATGCCATTGAGAATTGTGATCAGAGGTGACATTGGCATTGTGATGAAAGGGGTCATGGAGTACTGGGAGTACAGGGGCCATGGAGCCTTGTGATAACAAGTGACATGGAGAATAGTGATGACAGGCATCATAGAGCATTGTGATGACAAGTGCCATTTAGCATTTTGATGACAGGGGTCATCAGGCACTGTGTTGACGGGGGTCACGGAGCATTGTGATGACAAAGGCCATAGAGCATTGTGATGAGAGGCGTCATGGAGCATTGTGATGACATGGGCCATGGAGCATTGTGAGGACAAGATTCATGGAGCAATGTGATGACACGGGTATGAAGCATGGTGATGACAACAGACCTGGAGCATTGTGATGACAAGGGCATGGAGCATGGTGATTACAGGAGACTTGGGTCATTGTGATGAAATAGGCAGTGATCATTGTGATTAGAGGGATCATGGAGCATTGTGATGACAAGTGTCATGCAATATTGTGCTGACACAGATCATGGAGCATTTTGATGAGAGTGGCCTTGGAGCACAGTGATGAGAGACGTCATGGGGCATTATGGTGAGAGTGGTCAAGGAGCATTGTGATGAAAGTGTTCATGGAGCAACGCGATTATCGGGACAATGGAGCATTGTGAATACAAAGGCCATGGAACATTGAGATAACAGAGTTCATGGAGCATTGTGATGACAAGGGTCTTGGGAGCTACTGATGACACGTTTCATACAGCATTGAGATGACAAGGGCCAAGGCGAATTGTGATGACACGTGTCATGGGGCATTGTGATGACATTGGTCATCTTGCATTGTGATGAGAGTGGTCATGTAGAATTTTGATTAAAGGTATCATGGAGCACTGTGATGACAAAGGCCAAGGAACATTGTGATGACAAGAGTATGGAGCATTGTGATTACAGGGACCATGGAGCATTGTGATGACAACGGCATGGAGCACTGTGATGACATTGGTCATTGAGCATTGTGATTACAAAGACCATGAGGCATTGTGATGACAGGGGCCTTGGAGCATTGTGATGACAATGGTCATCAAGCATTGTGATGACAGGGGTCATAGAGCATTGTGATGAGAAAGACCATGGAGCATGGTGATGACAGAGGCCATGGAACATTGTGATGACCAGGCCATGTACCATTGTGATGACAAGGGCAGGGAACCTTCTGGTGACCGAGGTCATGGAGCATTTTGATGACAACTTTCATGGAACGTTGTGATGACAGGGGTCATGGAGCATTGTGATGAAAGTTGTCCTGGAGCATTGTGATGACAGCGGTCACAGAGAATTGGGATGAAAGGTATCATGCAGCATTGTGATGACAACGGTCATGGATCATTTTGATGACAGGGGTCATGGAACATTCTGATAACAAGGTTCATAAAGCATTTTGATGACAGGGGTCATGGAGCATTGTGTTGACACGAGCATGGAGCATTGTAATGATAGGATATCTGGAGCATTGTGATGAAAAGGGGATGGAGCATTTTGATGACAGGGTCCAAGGAGAATTGTGCTGACAATGGCATGGAGCATTGTGATGAAAAGGGTACTGGAGCACTGTGAGGAAAGGAATCATGGATCATTGTGATGCCAGGGGTCATGGAGCTTTGTGATGACAAGGGTCATGGAGCATTGTGATGACACGGTCAAGGAACATTGCGATGACAAGAATTCTGGAGCATTGTGATGAAAGGGCATGGTGCATTGTGATGAAAGGTGACAAGGAGCATTGTGACGATATGGGCAGAGAACTTTTTGATGACAGGGGTCATGGAGCATTGTGATAAAAAGTGTCATGGAACATTGTACTGACAGGGATCATGGAGCTTTTTGGTAAGAGAGGTCTTGGAGATTTGTGAAGGCAGGCGTCATGGGGCATTGTGATGACAGCGGTCTTGGAGCATTGGGATGAAAGGGGTCATGGAGCTCTGTGATTACAGGGGCCATGGAGCATTGTGAATACAAAGGCCATGGAGCATTGAGATGACAGGGTTCATGGAGCATTGTGATGAAAGTGATCATGGATCATTGTGATGACAAGTGTCCTGGAACCTTGTGATGACACAGTTCATGGAGCATTGTGATGACAAGGACCATGGCGAATTGTGGTATCATCTGTCATGGGGCATTGTGATGACAGTGGTCATGTAGAATTGTATTGAAAGGTAACATGGAGCACTGTGATGACAGGGGCCATGGAATATTGTGATGACAAAGGCCATGGAGCATTGTGATGACAAGTGTCATGGGGCATTTTGATGACATTGGCATGGAGCATTATGATGACAAGAGTTCTGGAGCATTTTGATGACCAGCGCATGGAGCATTGTGATGAAAGTTGTCCTGGAGCATTGTGATGACAGCGGTCACAGAGGATTGGGATGAAAGGTATCATGCAGCATTGCGATGACAACGGTCAGGGATCATTTTGATGACAGGGGTCATGGAATATTCTGATAACAAGTTTCATCAAGCATTTTGATGACAGGGGTCATGGAGCATTGTGTTGACACGGGCATGGAGCATGGTAATGATAGGATATCTGGAGCATTGTGATGAAAAGGAGATGGAGCATTTTGATGACAGGCTCCAAGGAGCATTGTGCTGACAATGGCATGGAGCATTGTGATGAAAGGTGACAAGTAGCATTGTGATGATATGGGCAGAGAACTTTGTGATGACAGGGGTCATGGAGCATTGTGATGAAAAGTGTCATGGAACATTGTACTGACAGGGATCATGGAGCTTTTTGGTAAGGGAGCCCTTGGAGATTGGTGGTGGCAGGCGTCATGGGGCATTGTGATGACAGCGGTCTTGGAGCATTGTGATGAAAGGGGTCATGGAGCACTGTGATTACAGGGGCCATGGAGCATTGTGAATACAAAGGCTATGGAGCATTGAGATGACAGGGTTCATGGAGCATTGTGATGAAAGTGATCATGGATCATTGTGATGACAAGTGTCCTGAAACCTTGTGATGACACGGTTCATGGAGCATTGTTATGACAAGGACCATGGCGAATTGTGATGACATCTGAAATGGGGCATTGTGATGACAGTGGTCATGTAGAATTGTGATGAAAGGTATCAAGGAGCACTGTGATGACAGGGGCCATGGAACATTGTGATGACAAAGGCCATGGAGCATTGTGATGACAAGTGTCATGGGACATTTTGATGACATTGGCATGGAACATTATGATGACAAGAGTTCTGGAGAATTTTGATGACAAGGGCATGGAGCATTGTGATGACAGGGCCCATGGAGCATTGTGACGAAGAGGGCAGGGAACATTGTGATGACTGGGTTCATGGAGCCTTGTGATGAAAGGGGCCATGGAGCACTGAGATGACAGGCGTCTTGAGGTATGGTGATGACAGTGGTCATGGAGCATTGTGATGAAAGAGATCATGGAGCAATATGATAAGAGGGGACATGGAGCATTGTGATGACAGGTGTATTGGAGCATTGTGATGAAAATATTAATGGATCATTGTGATGACATGTGTCCTGGAACACTGTGATGACACGGTTCATCGAGTATTGTGATGACAAGGGTCATAGCGAATTGTGATAACAGGTGTCATGGGGCATTGTGATGACATTGATCATCTAGGAATTGTGATGAAAGGTATCATGGAGCACTGTGATGACTGGGGGCATGAAGCATTGTTATGAAAATTGTCCTGGATTATTGTGATGACAGCAGTCATGGAGAATTGGGATGACAGGGATTATGCAGCATTGTGTTGACATGGGTATGGACTATTGTGATGACAATGGTCATGGAGCAATGTGATGAAAGTTTTCATGGAATATCGTGATGAAAAGTGCCTGGGAGCATTGTGACGATAAAGGCCATGGAGCATTGTGATGACAAGTGTCATGGAGCATTGTAATGAAAGCTTTCATTGTGCACTGTGATGACAAGGGGGATGGAGTATTGTGATGAAATTGGTCCTGGAACATTGTGATAACAAAAGCCATGGAGCATTGTGATGACAGGCATCATGGAGAATTGTGAAGAAAGGGGCCATGGGGAATTGTAATGACAATAGAGAAATGTGATGAAAATGGTCAGCGAGCATAGTGATTAAAGTGGTCATTGAGAATTGTGATGAAAAGTGACATAGAGCATTGTGATGACAAAGGTCATGGAGAACTGTGATGACCAGGGTCATGTAGCATTGTGATGACACGTTCATGGAACATTGTGATGACAAGAATTCTGGAGCATTGTGATGACAAGGGCCATGGAGCATTGGGATGCCACGGTCATGGAACATTGTGATGACAAAATTCTGGAGCTTTGTGAGGAAAAAGGCATGGAGCTTTGTGATTATAGGGGACATGGAGCATTTTGATGACATGGGCAGGGAACACTGTGATGACAGGTGTTATGGAGCAATGGGATGACAAGTGTCATGGAGCACTGTGATGAGAGGGGCCTTGGAGAATTGTGATGACAGGCGTCATGAGGCATTGAGATGGCAGTGGTCATGGAGCATTATGATGAAAGGTGTTATGGAGCACTGTGATTACAGGGGCCATGGAGCATTGTGAATACAAAGGCCATGGAGCATTGAGATGACAGTGGTCATGGAGCATTGTGATGAAAGTGGTAATGGATCATTGTGATGACAAGTGTCCTGGGACCCTGTGATGACATGGTTCATGGAGCATTGTGATGACAATGGTCATGGCGAATTGTGATGACAATGTCATGGGGCATTGTGATGGCAGTGGTCATCTAGAAATGTGATTAAAGTTATTATGGAGCACAGGAATGAGAGGGGCCATGGAGCATTGTGATGACAAGTCTCATGGAGCATTGTGATGACAGGTGTCATGGAGCATCGTGATGACAAATGCCATTGAGAATTGTGATCAGAGGTGACATTGGCATTGTGATGAAAGGGGTCATGGAGTACTGGGAGTACAGGGGCCATGGAGCCTTGTGATAACAAGTGACATGGAGAATAGTGATGACAGGCATCATAGAGCATTGTGATGACAAGTTCCATTTAGCATTTTGATGACAGGGGTCATCAGGCACTGTGTTGACGGGGGTCACGGAGCATTGTGATGAAAATGGCCATAGAGCATTGTGATGAGAGGGGTCATGGAGCATTGTGATGACATGGGCCATGGAGCATTGTGAGGACAAGATTCATGGAGCATTGTGATGACACGGGTATGAAGCATGGTGATGACAACAGACCTGGAGCATTGTGATGACAAGGGCATGGAGCATTGTGATTACAGGAGACTTGGGTCATTGTGATGAAATAGGCAGTGATCATTGTGATTAGAGGGATCATGGAGCATTGTGATGACAAGTGTCATGCAATATTGTGCTGACACAGATCATGGAGCATTTTGATGAGAGTGGCCTTGGAGCACAGTGATGAGAGACGTCATGGGGCATTATGGTGAGAGTGGTCAAGGAGCATTGTGATGAAAGTGTTCATGGAGCAACGCGATTATTGGGACAATGGAGCATTGTGAATACAAAGGCCATGGAACATTGAGATAACAGAGTTCATGGAGCATTGTGATGACAAGGGTCTTGGGAGCTACTGATGACACGTTTCATACAGCATTGAGATGACAAGGGCCAAGGCGAATTGTGATGATACGTGTCATGGGGCATTGTGATGACATTGGTCATCTTGCATTGTGATGAGAGTGGTCATGTAGAATTTTGATTAAAGGTATCATGGAGCACTGTGATGACAAAGGCCAAGGAACATTGTGATGACAAGAGTATGGAGCATTGTGATTACAGGGACCATGGAGCATTGTGATGACAACGGCATGGAGCACTGTGATGACATTGGTCATTGAGCTTTGTGATTACAAAGACCATGAGGCATTGTGATGACAGGGGCCTTGGAGCATTGTGATGACAATGGTCATCAAGCATTGTGATGACAGGGGTCATAGAGCATTGTTATGAGAAAGACCATGGAGCATGGTGATGACAGAGGCCATGGAACATTGTGATGACCAGGCCATGTACCATTGTGATGACAAGGGCAGGGAACCTTGTGGTGACCGGGGTCATGGAGCATTTTGATGACAACTTTCATGGAACGTTGTGATGACAGGGGTCATGGAGCATTGTGATGAAAGTTGTCCTGGAGCATTGTGATGACAGCAGTCACAGAGAATTGGGATGAAATGTATCATGCAACATTGTGATGACAACGGTCAAGGATCATTTTGATGACAGGGGTCATGGAGCATTGTGTTGACACGAGCATGGAGCATTGTAATGATAGGATATCTGGAGCATTGTGATGAAAAGGGGATGGAGCATTTTGATGACAGGGTCCAAGGAGAATTGTGCTGACAATGGCATGGAGCATTGTGATGAAAAGGGTACTGGAGCACTGTGAGGAAAGGAATCATGGATCATTGTGATGACAGGGGTCATGGAGCTTTGTGATGACACTGTCAAGGAACATTGCGATGACAAGAATTCTGGAGCATTGTGATGAAAGGGCATGGAGCATTGTGATGAAAGGTGACAAGGAGCATTGTGACGATATGGGCAGAGAACTTTTTGATGACAGGGGTCATGGAGCATTGTGATAAAAAGTGTCATGGAACATTGTACTGACAGGGATCATGGAGCTTTTTGGTAAGAGAGGTCTTGGAGATTTGTGAAGGCAGGCGTCATGGGGCATTTTGATGACAGCGGTCTTGGAGCATTGGGATGAAAGGGGTCATGGAGCTCTGTGATTACAGGGGCCATGGAGCATTGTGAATACAAAGGCCATGGAGCATTGAGATGACAGGGTTCATGGAGCATTGTGATGAAAGTGATCATGGATCATTGTGATGACAAGTGTCCTGGAACCTTGTGATGACACAGTTCATGGAGCATTGTGATGACAAGGACCATGGCGAATTGTGGTATCATCTGTCATGGGGCATTGTGATGACAGTGGTCATGTAGAATTGTATTGAAATGTAACATGGAGCACTCTGATGACAGGGGCCATGGAACATTGTGATGACAAAGGCCATGGAGCATTGTGATGACAAGTGTCATGGGGCATTTTGATGACATTGGCATGGAGCATTATGATGACAAGAGTTCTGGAGCATTTTGATGACCAGGGCATGGAGCATTGTGATGAAAGTTGTCCTGGAGCATTGTGATGACAGCGGTCACAGAGGATTGGGATGAAAGGTATCATGCAGCATTGCGATGACAACGGTCAGGGATCATTTTGATGACAGGGGTCATGGAACATTCTGATAACAAGTTTCATCAAGCATTTTGATGACAGGGGTCATGGAGCATTGTGTTGACACGGGCATGGAGCATTGTAATGATAGGATATCTGGAGCATTGTGATGAAAAGGGGATGGAGCATTTTGATGACAGGGTCCAAGGAGAATTGTGCTGACAATGGCATGGAGCATTGTGATGAAAAGGGTACTGGAGCACTGTGAGGAAAGGAATCATGGATCATTGTGATGCCAGGGGTCATGGAGCTTTGTGATGACATGGGTCATGGAGCATTGTGATGACACGGTCAAGGAACATTGTGATGACAAGAAATCTGGAGCATTGTGATGAAAGGGCATGGAGCATTGTGATGAAAGGTGACAAGGAGCATTGTGATGATATGGGCAGAGAACTTTGTGATGACAGGGGTCATGGAGCATTGTGATGAAAAGTGTCATGGAACATTGTACTGACAGGGATCATGGAGCTTTTTGGTAAGGGAGCCCTTGGAGATTGGTGGTGGCAGGCGTCATGGGGCATTGTGATGACAGCGGTCTTGGAGCATTGTGATGAAAGGGGTCATGGTGCACTGTGATTACAGGGGCCATGGAGCATTGTGAATACAAAGGCTAAGGAGCATTGAGATGACAGGGTTCAGGGAGCATTGTGATGAAAGTGTTCATGGATCATTGTGATGACAAGTGTCCTGAAACCTTGTGATGACACGGTTCATGGAGCATTGTTATGACAAGGACCATGGCGAATTGTGATGACATCTGAAATGGGGCATTGTGATGACAGTGGTCATGTAGAATTGTGATGAAAGGTATCAAGGAGCACTGTGATGACAGGGGCCATGGAGCATTGTGATGACAAGTGTCATGGGACATTTTGATGACATTGGCATGGAACATTATGATGACAAGAGTTCTGGAGAATTTTGATGACAAGGGCATGGAGCATTGTGATGACAGGGCCCATGGAGCATTGTGATGAAGAGGGCAGGGAACATTGTGATGACTGGGTTCATGGAGCCTTGTGATGAAAGGGGCCATGGAGCACTGAGATGACAGGCGTCTTGAGGTATGGTGATGACAGTGGTCATGGAGCATTGTGATGAAAGAGATCATGGAGCAATATGATAAGAGGGGACATGGAGCATTGTGATGACAGGTGTATTGGAGCATTGTGATGAAAATATTAATGGATCATTGTGATGACATGTGTCCTGGAACACTGTGATGACACGGTTCATCGAGTATTGTGATGACAAGGGTCATAGCGAATTGTGATAACAGGTGTCATGGGGCATTGTGATGACATTGATCATCTAGGAATTGTGATGAAAGGTATCATGGAGCACTGTGATGACTGGGGGCATGAAGCATTGTTATGAAAATTGTCCTGGATTATTGTGATGACAGCAGTCATGGAGAATTGGGATGACAGGGATTATGCAGCATTGTGTTGACATGGGTATGGACTATTGTGATGACAATGGTCATGGAGCAATGTGATGAAAGTTTTCATGGAATATCGTGATGAAAAGTGCCTGGGAGCACTGTGACGATAAAGGCCATGGAGCATTGTGATGACAAGTGTCATGGAGCATTGTAATGAAAGCTTTCATTGTGCACTGTGATGACAAGGGGGATGGAGTATTGTGATGAAACTGGTCCTGGAGCATTGTGATAACAAAAGCCATGGAGCATTGTGATGACAGGCATCATGGAGAATTGTGAAGAAAGGGGCCATGGGGAATTGTAATGACAATAGAGAAATGTGATGAAAATGGTCAGCGAGCATAGTGATTAAAGTGGTCATTGAGAATTGTGATGAAAAGTGACATAGAGCATTGTGATGACAAAGGTCATGGAGAACTGTGATGACCAGGGTCATGTAGCATTGTGATGACACGTTCATGGAACATTGTGATGACAAGAATTCTGGAGCATTGTGATGACAAGGGCCATGGAGCATTGGGATGCCACGGTCATGGAACATTGTGATGACAAAATTCTGGAGCTTTGTGAGGAAAAAGGCATGGAGCATTGTGATTATAGGGGACATGGAGCATTTTGATGACATGGGCAGGGAACACTGTGATGACAGGTGTTATGGAGCAATGGGATGACAAGTGTCATGGAGCACTGTGATGAGAGGGGCCTTGGAGAATTGTGATGACAGGCGTCATGAGGCATTGAGATGGCAGTGGTCATGGAGCATTATGATGAAAGGTGTTATGGAGCACTGTGATTACAGGGGCCATGGAGCATTGTGAATACAAAGGCCGTGGAGCATTGAGATGACAGTGGTCATGGAGCATTGTGATGAAAGTGGTAATGGATCATTGTGATGCCAAGTGTCCTGGGACCCTGTGATGACATGGTTCATGGAGCATTGTGATGACAATGGTCATGGCGAATTGTGATGACAATGTCATGGGGCATTGTGATGGCAGTGGTCATCTAGAAATGTGATTAAAGTTATTATGGAGCACAGTAATGAGAGGGGCCATTGAGCATTGTGATAACAAGTCTCAAGGAGCATTGTGATGACAGGTGTCATGGAGCATCGTGATGACAAATGCCATTGAGAATTGTGATCAGAGGTGACATTGGGCATTGTGATGAAAGGGGTCATGGAGTACTGGGAGTACAGGGGCCATGGAGCCTTGTGATAACAAGTGACATGGAGAATAGTGATGACAGGCATCATAGAGCATTGTGATGACAAGTGCCATTTAGCATTTTGATGACAGGGGTCATCAGGCATTGTGTTGACGGGGGTCACGGAGCATTGTGATGACAAAGGCCATAGAGCATTGTGATGAGAGGGGTCATGGAGCATTGTGATGACATGGGCCATGGAGCATTGTGAAGACAAGATTCATGGAGCATTGTGATGACACAGGCATGAAGCATGGTGATGACAACAGACCTGGAGCATTGTGATGACAAGGGCATGGAGCATTGTGATTACAGGAGACTTGGGTCATTGTGATGAAATTGGCAGGGATCATTGTGATTAGAGGGATCATGGAGCATTGTGATGACAAGTGTCATGCAATATTGTGCTGACACAGATCATGGAGCATTTTGATGAGAGTGGCCTTGGAGCACAGTGATGAGAGACGTCATGGGGCATTATGGTGACAGTGGTCAAGGAGCATTGTGATGAAAGTGTTCATGGAGCAACGCGATTATCGGGACAATGGAGCATTGTGAATACAAAGGCCATGGAACATTGAGATAACAGAGTTCATGGAGCATTGTGATGACAAGGGTCTTGGGAGCTACTGATGACACGTTTCATACAGCATTGAGATGACAAGGGCCAAGGCGAATTGTGATGACACGTGTCATGGGGCATTGTGATGACATTGGTCATCTTGCATTGTGATGAGAGTGGTCATGTAGAATTTTGATTAAAGGTATCATGGAGCACTGTGATGACAAAGGCCAAGGAACATTATGATGACAACTGTCATTCAGCAATGTGATGACACGGGAATGGAGCATTATGATGACAAGTGTTCTGGAGCATTGTGATGACAAGGGTATGGAGCATTGTGATTACAGGGACCATGGAGCATTGTGATGACAACGGCATGGAGCACTGTGATGACATTGGTCATTGAGCATTGTGATTACAAAGACCATGAGGCATTGTGATGACAGGGGCCTTGGAGCATTGTGATGACAATGGTCATCAAGCATTGTGATGACAGGGGTCATAGAGCATTGTGATGAGAAAGACCATGGAGCATGGTGATGACAGAGGCCATGGAACATTGTGATGACCAGGCCATGTACCATTGTGATGACAAGGGCAGGGAACCTTGTGGTGACCGGGGTCATGGAGCATTTTGATGACAACTTTCATGGAACGTTGTGATGACAGGGGTCATGGAGCATTGTGATGAAAGTTGTCCTGGAGCATTGTGATGACAGCGGTCACAGAGAATTGGGATGAAAGGTATCATGCAGCATTGTGATGACAACGGTCATGGATCATTTGGATGACAGGGGTCATGGAACATTCTGATAACAAGGTTCATAAAGCATTTTGATGACAGGGGTCATGGAGCATTGTGTTGACACGAGCATGGAGCATTGTAATGATAGGATATCTGGAGCATTGTGATGAAAAGGGGATGGAGCATTTTGATGACAGGGTCCAAGGAGAATTGTGCTGACAATGGCATGGAGCATTGTGATGAAAAGGGTACTGGAGCACTGTGAGGAAAGGAATCATGGATCATTGTGATGCCAGGGGTCATGGAGCTTTGTGATGACACGGGTCATGGAGCATTGTGATGACACGGTCAAGGAACATTGCGATGACAAGAATTCTGGAGCATTGTGATGAAAGGGCATGGTGCATTGTGATGAAAGGTGACAAGGAGCATTGTGACGATATGGGCAGAGAACTTTTTGATGACAGGGGTCATGGAGCATTGTGATAAAAAGTGTCATGGAACATTGTACTGACAGGGATCATGGAGCTTTTTGGTAAGAGAGGTCTTGGAGATTTGTGAAGGCAGGCGTCATGGGGCATTTTGATGACAGCGGTCTTGGAGCATTGGGATGAAAGGGGTCATGGAGCTCTGTGATTACAGGGGCCATGGAGCATTGTGAATACAAAGGCCATGGAGCATTGAGATGACAGGGTTCATGGAGCATTGTGATGAATGTGATCATGGATCATTGTGATGACAAGTGTCCTGGAACCTTGTGATGACACAGTTCATGGAGCATTGTGATGACAAGGACCATGGCGAATTGTGGTATCATCTGTCATGGGGCATTGTGATGACAGTGGTCATGTAGAATTGTATTGAAAGGTAACATGGAGCACTCTGATGACAGGGGCCATGGAACATTGTGATGACAAAGGCCATGGAGCATTGTGATGACAAGTGTCATGGGGCATTTTGATGACATTGGCATGGAGCATTATGATGACAAGAGTTCTGGAGCATTTTGATGACCAGGGCATGGAGCATTGTGATGAAAGTTGTCCTGGAGCATTGTGATGACAGCGGTCACAGAGGATTGGGATGAAAGTTATCATGCAGCATTTTGATGACAACGGTCAGGGATCATTTTGATGACAGGGGTCATGGAACATTCTGATAACAAGTTTCATCAAGCATTTTGATGACAGGGGTCATGGAGCATTGTATTGACACGGGCATGGAGCATTGTAATGATAGGATATCTGGAGCATTGTGATGAAAAGGGGATGGAGCATTTTGATGACAGGGTCCAAGGAGAATTGTGCTGACAATGGCATGGAGCATTGTGATGAAAAGGGTACTGGAGCACTGTGAGGAAAGGAATCATGGATCATTGTGATGCCAGGGGTCATGGAGCTTTGTGATGACACGGGTCATGGAGCATTGTGATGAAAAGTGTCATGGAACATTGTACTGACAGGGATCATGGAGCTTTTTGGTAAGGGAGCCCTTGGAGATTGGTGGTGGCAGGCGTCATGGGGCATTGTGATGACAGCGGTCTTGGAGCATTGTGATGAAAGGGGTCATGGAGCACTGTGATTAGAGGGGCCATGGAGCATTGTGAATACAAAGGCTATGGAGCATTGAGATGACAGGGTTCATGGAGCATTGTGATGAAAGTGATCATGGATCATTGTGATGACAAGTGTCCTGAAACCTTGTGATGACACGGTTCATGGAGCATTGTTATGACAAGGATCATGGCGAATTGTGATGACATCTGAAATGGGGCATTGTGATGACAGTGGTCATGTAGAATTGTGAAGAAAGGTATCAAGGAGCACTGTGATGACAGGGGCCATGGAACATTGTGATGACAAAGGCCATGGAGCATTGTGATGACAAGTGTCATGGGACATTTTGATGACATTGGCATGGAACATTATGATGACAAGAGTTCTGGAGAATTTTGATGACAAGGGCATGGAGCATTGTGATGACAGGGCCCATGGAGCATTGTGACGAAGAGGGCAGGGAACATTGTGATGACTGGGGTCATGGAGCCTTGTGATGAAAGGGGCCATGGAGCACTGAGATGACAGGCGTCTTGAGGTATGGTGATGACAGTGGTCATGGAGCATTGTGATGAAAGAGATCATGGAGCAATATGATAAGAGGGGACATGGAGCATTGTGATGACAGGTGTATTGGAGCATTGTGATGAAAATATTAATGGATCATTGTGATGACATGTGTCCTGGAACACTGTGATGACACGGTTCATCGAGTATTGTGATGACAAGGGTCATAGCGAATTGTGATAACAGGTGTCATGGGGCATTGTGATGACATTGATCATCTAGGAATTGTGATGAAAGGTATCATGGAGCACTGTGATGACTGGGGGCATGAAGCATTGTTATGAAAATTGTCCTGGATTATTGTGATGACAGCAGTCATGGAGAATTGGGATGACAGGGATTATGCAGCATTGTGTTGACATGGGTATGGACTATTGTGATGACAATGGTCATGGAGCAATGTGATGAAAGTTTTCATGGAATATCGTGATGAAAAGTGCCTGGGAGCATTGTGACGATAAAGGCCATGGAGCATTGTGATGACAAGTGTCATGGAGCATTGTAATGAAAGCTTTCATTGTGCACTGTGATGACAAGGGGGATGGAGTACTGTGATGAAACTGGTCCTGGAGCATTGTGATAACAAAAGCCATGGAGCATTGTGATGACAGGCATCATGGAGAATTGTGAAGAAAGGGGCCATGGGGAATTGTAATGACAATAGACAAATGTGATGAAAATGGTCAGCGAGCATAGTGATTAAAGTGGTCATTGAGAATTGAGATGAAAAGTGACATAGAGCATTGTGATGACAAAGGTCATGGAGAACTGTGATGACCAGGGCCATGTAGCATTGTGATGACACGTTCATGGAACATTGTGATGACAAGAATTCTGGAGCATTGTGATGACAAGGGCCATGGAGCATTGTGATGCCACGGTCATGGAACATTGTGATGACAAAATTCTGGAGCTTTGTGAGGAAAAAGGCATGGAGCATTGTGATTATAGGGGACATGGAGCATTTTGATGACATGGGCAGGGAACACTGTGATGACAGGTGTTATGGAGCAATGGGATGACAAGTGTCATGGAGCACTGTGATGAGAGGGGCCTTGGAGAATTGTGATGACAGGCGTCATGAGGCATTGAGGTGGCAGTGGTCATGGAGCATTATGATGAAAGGTGTTATGGAGCACTGTGATTACAGGGGCCATGGAGCATTGTGAATACAAAGGCCATGGAGCATTGAGATGACAGTGGTCATGGAGCATTGTGATGAAAGTGGTAATGGATCATTGTGATGACAAGTGTCCTGGGACCCTGTGATGACATGGTTCATGGAGCATTGTGATGACAATGGTCATGGCGAATTGTGATGACAATGTCATGGGGCATTGTGATGGCAGTGGTCATCTAGAAATGTGATTAAAGTTATTATGGAGCACAGGAATGAGAGGGGCCATGGAGCATTGTGATGACAAGTCTCATGGAGCATTGTGATGACAGGTGTCATGGAGCATCGTGATGACAAATGCCATTGAGAATTGTGATCAGAGGTGACATTGGGCATTGGGATGAAAGGGGTCATGGAGTACTGGGAGTACAGGGGCCATGGAGCCTTGTGATAACAAGTGACATGGAGAATAGTGATGACAGGCATCATAGAGCATTGTGATGACAAGTGCCATTTAGCATTTTGATGACAGGGGTCATCAGGCATTGTGTTGATGGGGGTCACGGAGCATTGTGATGACAAAGGCCATAGAGCATTGTGATGAGAGGGGTCATGGAGCATTGTGATGACATGGGCCATGGAGCATTGCGAAGACAAGATTCATGGAGCATTGTGATGACACGGGCAGGAAGCACGGTGATGACAACAGACCTGGAGCATTGTGATGACAAGGGCATGGAGCATTGTGATTACAGGAGACTTGGGTCATTGTGATGAAATTGGCAGGGATCATTGTGATTAGAGGGATCATGGAGCATTGTGATGACAAGTGTCATGCAATATTGTGCTGACACAGATCATGGAGCATTTTGATGAGAGTGGCCTTGGAGCACAGTGATGAGAGACGTCATGGGGCATTATGGTGACAGTGGTCAAGGAGCATTGTGATGAAAGTGTTCATGGAGCAACGCGATTATCGGGACAATGGAGCATTGTGAATACAAAGGCCATGGAACATTGAGATAACAGAGTTCATGGAGCATTGTGATGACAAGGGTCTTGGGAGCTACTGATGACACGTTTCATACAGCATTGAGATGACAAGGGCCAAGGCGAATTGTGATGACACGTGTCATGGGGCATTGTGATGACATTGGTCATCTTGCATTGTGATGAGAGTGGTCATGTAGAATTTTGATTAAAGGTATCATGGAGCACTGTGATGACAAAGGCCAAGGAACATTGTGATCACAAGTGTCATTCAGCAATGTGATGACACGGGAATGGAGCATTATGATGACAAGTGTTCTGGAGCATTGTGATGACAAGGGTATGGAGCATTGTGATTACAGGGACAATGGAGCATTGTGATGACAACGGCATGGAGCACTGTGATGACATTGGTCATTGAGCTTTGTGATTACAAAGACCATGAGGCATTGTGATGACAGGGGCCTTGGAGCATTGTGATGACAATGGTCATCAAGCATTGTGATGACAGGGGTCATAGAGCATTGTGATGAGAAAGACCATGGAGCATGGTGATGACAGAGGCCATGGAACATTGTGATGACCAGGCCATGTACCATTGTGATAACAAGGGCAGGGAACCTTGTGGTGACCGGGGTCATGGAGCATTTTGATGACAACTTTCATGGAACGTTGTGATGACAGGGGTCATGGAGCATTGTGATGAAAGTTGTCCTGGAGCATTGTGATGACAGCTGTCACAGAGAATTGGGATGAAAGGTATCATGCAGCATTGTGATGACAACGGTCATGGATCATTTGGATGACAGGGGTCATGGAACATTCTGATAACAAGGTTCATAAAGCATTTTGATGACAGGGGTCATGGAGCATTGTGTTGACACGAGCATGGAGCATTGTAATGATAGGATATCTGGAGCATTGTGATGAAAAGGGGATGGAGCATTTTGATGACAGGGTCCAAGGAGAATTGTGCTGACAATGGCATGGAGCATTGTGATGAAAAGGGTACTGGAGCACTGTGAGGAAAGGAATCATGGATCATTGTGATGCCAGGGGTCATGGAGCATTGTGATGACACTGTCAAGGAACATTGCGATGACAAGAATTCTGGAGCATTGTGATGAAAGGGCATGGAGCATTGTGATGAAAGGTGACAAGGAGCATTGTGACGATATGGGCAGAGAACTTTTTGATGACAGGGGTCATGGAGCATTGTGATAAAAAGTGTCATGGAACATTGTACTGACAGGGATCATGGAGCTTTTTGGTAAGAGAGGTCTTGGAGATTTGTGAAGGCAGGCGTCATGGGGCATTTTGATGACAGCGGTCTTGGAGCATTGGGATGAAAGGGGTCATGGAGCTCTGTGATTACAGGGGCCATGGAGCATTGTGAATACAAAGGCCATGGAGCATTGAGATGACAGGGTTCATGGAGCATTGTGATGAAAGTGATCATGGATCATTGTGATGACAAGTGTCCTGGAACCTTGTGATGACACAGTTCATGGAGCATTGTGATGACAAGGACCATGGCGAATTGTGGTATCATCTGTCATGGGGCATTGTGATGACAGTGGTCATGTAGAATTGTATTGAAATGTAACATGGAGCACTCTGATGACAGGGGCCATGGAACATTGTGATGACAAAGGCCATGGAGCATTGTGATGACAAGTGTCATGGGGCATTTTGATGACATTGGCATGGAGCATTATGATGACAAGAGTTCTGGAGCATTTTGATGACCAGGGCATGGAGCATTGTGATGAAAGTTGTCCTGGAGCATTGTGATGACAGCGGTCACAGAGGATTGGGATGAAAGGTATCATGCAGCATTGCGATGACAACGGTCAGGGATCATTTTGATGACAGGGGTCATGGAACATTCTGATAACAAGTTTCATCAAGCATTTTGATGACAGGGGTCATGGAGCATTGTGTTGACACGGGCATGGAGCATTGTAATGATAGGATATCTGGAGCATTGTGATGAAAAGGGGATGGAGCATTTTGATGACAGGGTCCAAGGAGAATTGTGCTGACAATGGCATGGAGCATTGTGATGAAAAGGGTACTGGAGCACTGTGAGGAAAGGAATCATGGATCATTGTGATGCCAGGGGTCATGGAGCTTTGTGATGACACGGGTCATGGAGCATTGTGATGACACGGTCAAGGAACATTGCGATGACAAGAATTCTGGAGCATTGTGATGAAAGGGCATGGAGCATTGTGATGAAAGGTGACAAGGAGCATTGTGATGATATGGGCAGAGAACTTTGTGATGACAGGGGTCATGGAGCATTGTGATGAAAAGTGTCATGGAACATTGTACTGACAGGGATCATGGAGCTTTTTGGTAAGGGAGCCCTTGGAGATTGGTGGTGGCAGGCGTCATGGGGCATTGTGATGACAGCGGTCTTGGAGCATTGTGATGAAAGGGGTCATGGAGCACTGTGATTACAGGGGCCATGGAGCATTGTGAATACAAAGGCTAAGGAGCATTGAGATGACAGGGTTCAGGGAGCATTGTGATGAAAGTGTTCATGGATCATTGTGATGACAAGTGTCCTGAAACCTTGTGATGACACGGTTCATGGAGCATTGTTATGACAAGGACCATGGCGAATTGTGATGACATCTGAAATGGGGCATTGTGATGACAGTCGTCATGTAGAATTGTGATGAAAGGTATCAAGGAGCACTGTGATGACAGGGGCCATGGAGCATTGTGATGACAAGTGTCATGGGACATTTTGATGACATTGGCATGGAACATTATGATGACAAGAGTTCTGGAGAATTTTGATGACAAGGGCATGGAGCATTGTGATGACAGGGCCCATGGAGCATTGTGGCGAAGAGGGCAGGGAACATTGTGATGACTGGGTTCATGGAGCCTTGTGATGAAAGGGGCCATGGAGCACTGAGATGACAGGCGTCTTGAGGTATGGTGATGACAGTGGTCATGGAGCATTGTGATGAAAGAGATCATGGAGCAATATGATAAGAGGGGACATGGAGCATTGTGATGACAGGTGTATTGGAGCATTGTGATGAAAATATTAATGGATCATTGTGATGACATGTGTCCTGGAACACTGTGATGACACGGTTCATCGAGTATTGTGATGACAAGGGTCATAGCGAATTGTGATAACAGGTGTCATGGGGCATTGTGATGACATTGATCATCTAGGAATTGTGATGAAAGGTATCATGGAGCACTGTGATGACTGGGGGCATGAAGCATTGTTATGAAAATTGTCCTGGATTATTGTGATGACAGCAGTCATGGAGAATTGGGATGACAGGGATTATGCAGCATTGTGTTGACATGGGTATGGACTATTGTGATGACAATGGTCATGGAGCAATGTGATGAAAGTTTTCATGGAATATCGTGATGAAAAGTGGCTGGGAGCACTGTGACGATAAAGGTCATGGAGCATTGTGATGACAAGTGTCATGGGACATTTTGATGACATTGGCATGGAACATTATGATGACAAGAGTTCTGGAGAATTTTGATGACAAGGGCATGGAGCATTGTGATGACAGGGCCCATGGAGCATTGTGGCGAAGAGGGCAGGGAACATTGTGATGACTGGGTTCATGGAGCCTTGTGATGAAAGGGGCCATGGAGCACTGAGATGACAGGCGTCTTGAGGTATGGTGATGACAGTGGTCATGGAGCATTGTGATGAAAGAGATCATGGAGCAATATGATAAGAGGGGACATGGAGCATTGTGATGACAGGTGTATTGGAGCATTGTGATGAAAATATTAATGGATCATTGTGATGACATGTGTCCTGGAACACTGTGATGACACGGTTCATCGAGTATTGTGATGACAAGGGTCATAGCGAATTGTGATAACAGGTGTCATGGGGCATTGTGATGACATTGATCATCTAGGAATTGTGATGAAAGGTATCATGGAGCACTGTGATGACTGGGGGCATGAAGCATTGTTATGAAAATTGTCCTGGATTATTGTGATGACAGCAGTCATGGAGAATTGGGATGACAGGGATTATGCAGCATTGTGTTGACATGGGTATGGACTATTGTGATGACAATGGTCATGGAGCAATGTGATGAAAGTTTTCATGGAATATCGTGATGAAAAGTGGCTGGGAGCACTGTGACGATAAAGGTCATGGAGCATTGTGATGACAAGTGTCATGGAGCATTGTAATGAAAGCTTTCATTGTGCACTGTGATGACAAGGGGGATGGAGTATTGTGATGAAACTGGTCCTGGAGCATTGTGATAACAAAAGCCATGGAGCATTGTGATGACAGGCATCATGGAGAATTGTGAAGAAAGGGGCCATGGGGAATTGTAATGACAATAGAGAAATGTGATGAAAATGGTCAGCGAGCATAGTGATTAAAGTGGTCATTGAGAATTGTGATGAAAAGTGACATAGAGCATTGTGATGACAAAGGTCATGGAGAACTGTGATGACCAGGGTCATGTAGCATTGTGATGACACGTTCATGGAACATTGTGATGACAAGAATTCTGGAGCATTGTGATGACAAGGGCCATGGAGCATTGGGATGCCACGGTCATGGAACATTGTGATGACAAAATTCTGGAGCTTTGTGAGGAAAAAGGCATGGAGCATTGTGATTATAGGGGACATGGAGCATTTTGATGACATGGGCAGGGAACACTGTGATGACAGGTGTTATGGAGCAATGGGATGACAAGTGTCATGGAGCACTGTGATGAGAGGGGCCTTGGAGAATTGTGATGACAGGCGTCATGAGGCATTGAGATGGCAGTGGTCATGGAGCATTATGATGAAAGGTGTTATGGAGCACTGTGATTACAGGGGCCATGGAGCATTGTGAATACAAAGGCCGTGGAGCATTGAGATGACAGTGGTCATGGAGCATTGTGATGAAAGTGGTAATGGATCATTGTGATGCCAAGTGTCCTGGGACCCTGTGATGACATGGTTCATGGAGCATTGTGATGACAATGGTCATGGCGAATTGTGATGACAATGTCATGGGGCATTGTGATGGCAGTGGTCATCTAGAAATGTGATTAAAGTTATTATGGAGCACAGTAATGAGAGGGGCCATTGAGCATTGTGATAACAAGTCTCAAGGAGCATTGTGATGACAGGTGTCATGGAGCATCGTGATGACAAATGCCATTGAGAATTGTGATCAGAGGTGACATTGGGCATTGTGATGAAAGGGGTCATGGAGTACTGGGAGTACAGGGGCCATGGAGCCTTGTGATAACAAGTGACATGGAGAATAGTGATGACAGGCATCATAGAGCATTGTGATGACAAGTGCCATTTAGCATTTTGATGACAGGGGTCATCAGGCATTGTGTTGACGGGGGTCACGGAGCATTGTGATGACAAAGGCCATAGAGCATTGTGATGAGAGGGGTCATGGAGCATTGTGATGACATGGGCCATGGAGCATTGTGAAGACAAGATTCATGGAGCATTGTGATGACACAGGCATGAAGCATGGTGATGACAACAGACCTGGAGCATTGTGATGACAAGGGCATGGAGCATTGTGATTACAGGAGACTTGGGTCATTGTGATGAAATTGGCAGGGATCATTGTGATTAGAGGGATCATGGAGCATTGTGATGACAAGTGTCATGCAATATTGTGCTGACACAGATCATGGAGCATTTTGATGAGAGTGGCCTTGGAGCACAGTGATGAGAGACGTCATGGGGCATTATGGTGACAGTGGTCAAGGAGCATTGTGATGAAAGTGTTCATGGAGCAACGCGATTATCGGGACAATGGAGCATTGTGAATACAAAGGCCATGGAACATTGAGATAACAGAGTTCATGGAGCATTGTGATGACAAGGGTCTTGGGAGCTACTGATGACACGTTTCATACAGCATTGAGATGACAAGGGCCAAGGCGAATTGTGATGACACGTGTCATGGGGCATTGTGATGACATTGGTCATCTTGCATTGTGATGAGAGTGGTCATGTAGAATTTTGATTAAAGGTATCATGGAGCACTGTGATGACAAAGGCCAAGGAACATTGTGATGACAAGTGTCATTCAGCAATGTGATGACACGGGAATGGAGCATTATGATGACAAGTGTTCTGGAGCATTGTGATGACAAGGGTATGGAGCATTGTGATTACAGGGACCATGGAGCATTGTGATGACAACGGCATGGAGCACTGTGATGACATTGGTCATTGAGCATTGTGATTACAAAGACCATGAGGCATTGTGATGACAGGGGCCTTGGAGCATTGTGATGACAATGGTCATCAAGCATTGTGATGACAGGGGTCATAGAGCATTGTGATGAGAAAGACCATGGAGCATGGTGATGACAGAGGCCATGGAACATTGTGATGACCAGGCCATGTACCATTGTGATGACAAGGGCAGGGAACCTTGTGGTGACCGGGGTCATGGAGCATTTTGATGACAACTTTCATGGAACGTTGTGATGACAGGGGTCATGGAGCATTGTGATGAAAGTTGTCCTGGAGCATTGTGATGACAGCGGTCACAGAGAATTGGGATGAAAGGTATCATGCAGCATTGTGATGACAACGGTCATGGATCATTTGGATGACAGGGGTCATGGAACATTCTGATAACAAGGTTCATAAAGCATTTTGATGACAGGGGTCATGGAGCATTGTGTTGACACGAGCATGGAGCATTGTAATGATAGGATATCTGGAGCATTGTGATGAAAAGGGGATGGAGCATTTTGATGACAGGGTCCAAGGAGAATTGTGCTGACAATGGCATGGAGCATTGTGATGAAAAGGGTACTGGAGCACTGTGAGGAAAGGAATCATGGATCATTGTGATGCCAGGGGTCATGGAGCTTTGTGATGACACGGGTCATGGAGCATTGTGATGACACGGTCAAGGAACATTGCGATGACAAGAATTCTGGAGCATTGTGATGAAAGGGCATGGTGCATTGTGATGAAAGGTGACAAGGAGCATTGTGACGATATGGGCAGAGAACTTTTTGATGACAGGGGTCATGGAGCATTGTGATAAAAAGTGTCATGGAACATTGTACTGACAGGGATCATGGAGCTTTTTGGTAAGAGAGGTCTTGGAGATTTGTGAAGGCAGGCGTCATGGGGCATTTTGATGACAGCGGTCTTGGAGCATTGGGATGAAAGGGGTCATGGAGCTCTGTGATTACAGGGGCCATGGAGCATTGTGAATACAAAGGCCATGGAGCATTGAGATGACAGGGTTCATGGAGCATTGTGATGAAAGTGATCATGGATCATTGTGATGAGAAGTGTCCTGGAACCTTGTGATGACACAGTTCATGGAGCATTGTGATGACAAGGACCATGGCGAATTGTGGTATCATCTGTCATGGGGCATTGTGATGGCAGTGGTCATGTAGAATTGTATTGAAAGGTAACATGGAGCACTCTGATGACAGGGGCCATGGAACATTGTGATGACAAAGGCCATGGAGCATTGTGATGACAAGTGTCATGGGGCATTTTGATGACATGGGCATGGAGCATTATGATGACAAGAGTTCTGGAGCATTTTGATGACCAGGGCATGGAGCATTGTGATGAAAGTTGTCCTGGAGCATTGTGATGACAGCGGTCACAGAGGATTGGGATGAAAGGTATCATGCAGCATTGTGATGACAACGGTCAGGGATCATTTTGATGACAGGGGTCATGGAACATTCTGATAACAAGTTTCATCAAGCATTTTGATGACAGGGGTCATGGAGCATTGTGTTGACACGGGCATGGAGCATTGTAATGATAGGATATCTGGAGCATTGTGATGAAAAAGGGATGGAGCATTTTGATGACAGGGTCCAAGGAGAATTGTGCTGACAATGGCATGGAGCATTGTGATGAAAAGGGTACTGGAGCACTGTGAGGAAAGGAATCATGGATCATTGTGATGCCAGGGGTCATGGAGCTTTGTGATGACACGGGTCATGGAGCATTGTGATGACACGGTCAAGGAACATTGTGATGACAAGAAATCTGGAGCATTGTGATGAAAGGGCATGGAGCATTGTGATGATAGGTGACAAGGAGCATTGTGATGATATGGGCAGAGAACTTTGTGATGACAGGGGTCATGGAGCATTGTGATGAAAAGTGTCATGGAACATTGTACTGACAGAGATCATGGAGCTTTTTGGTAAGGGAGCCCTTGGAGATTGGTGGTGGCAGGCGTCATGGGGCATTGTGATGACAGCGGTCTTGGAGCATTGTGATGAAAGGGGTCATGGAGCACTGTGATTACAGGGGCCATGGAGCATTGTGAATACAAAGGCTAAGGAGCATTGAGATGACAGGGTTCAGGGAGCATTGTGATGAAAGTGTTCATGGATCATTGTGATGACAAGTGTCCTGAAACCTTGTGATGACACGGTTCATGGAGCATTGTTATGACAAGGACCATGGCGAATTTTGATGACATCTGAAATGGGGCATTGTGATGACAGTGGTCATGTAGAATTGTGATGAAAGGTATCAAGGAGCACTGTGATGACAGGGGCCATGGAGCATTGTGATGACAAGTGTCATGGGACATTTTGATGACATTGGCATGGAACATTATGATGACAAGAGTTCTGGAGAATTTTGATGACAAGGGCATGGAGCATTGTGATGACAGGGCCCATGGAGCATTGTGATGAAGAGGGCAGGGAACATTGTGATGACTGGGTTCATGGAGCCTTGTGATGAAAGGGGCCATGGAGCACTGAGATGACAGGCGTCTTGAGGTATGGTGATGACAGTGGTCATGGAGCATTGTGATGAAAGAGATCATGGAGCAATATGATAAGAGGGGACATGGAGCATTGTGATGACAGGTGTATTGGAGCATTGTGATGAAAATATTAATGGATCATTGTGATGACATGTGTCCTGGAACACTGTGATGACACGGTTCATCGAGTATTGTGATGACAAGGGTCATAGCGAATTGTGATAACAGGTGTCATGGGGCATTGTGATGACATTGATCATCTAGGAATTGTGATGAAAGGTATCATGGAGCACTGTGATGACTGGGGGCATGAAGCATTGTTATGAAAATTGTCCTGGATTATTGTGATGACAGCAGTCATGGAGAATTGGGATGACAGGGATTATGCAGCATTGTGTTGACATGGGTATGGACTATTGTGATGACAATGGTCATGGAGCAATGTGATGAAAGTTTTCATGGAATATCGTGATGAAAAGTGCCTGGGAGCACTGTGACGATAAAGGCCATGGAGCATTGTGATGACAAGTGTCATGGAGCATTGTAATGAAAGCTTTCATTGTGCACTGTGATGACAAGGGGGATGGAGTATTGTGATGAAACTGGTCCTGGAGCATTGTGATAACAAAAGCCATGGAGCATTGTGATGACAGGCATCATGGAGAATTGTGAAGAAAGGGGCCATGGGGAATTGTAATGACAATAGAGAAATGTGATGAAAATGGTCAGCGAGCATAGTGATTAAAGTGGTCATTGAGAATTGTGATGAAAAGTGACATAGAGCATTGTGATGACAAAGGTCATGGAGAACTGTGATGACCAGGGTCATGTAGCATTGTGATGACACGTTCATGGAACATTGTGATGACAAGAATTCTGGAGCATTGTGATGACAAGGGCCATGGAGCATTGGGATGCCACGGTCATGGAACATTGTGATGACAAAATTCTGGAGCTTTGTGAGGAAAAAGGCATGGAGCATTGTGATTATAGGGGACATGGAGCATTTTGATGACATGGGCAGGGAACACTGTGATGACAGGTGTTATGGAGCAATGGGATGACAAGTGTCATGGAGCACTGTGATGAGAGGGGCCTTGGAGAATTGTGATGACAGGCGTCATGAGGCATTGAGATGGCAGTGGTCATGGAGCATTATGATGAAAGGTGTTATGGAGCACTGTGATTACAGGGGCCATGGAGCATTGTGAATACAAAGGCCGTGGAGCATTGAGATGACAGTGGTCATGGAGCATTGTGATGAAAGTGGTAATGGATCATTGTGATGCCAAGTGTCCTGGGACCCTGTGATGACATGGTTCATGGAGCATTGTGATGACAATGGTCATGGCGAATTGTGATGACAATGTCATGGGGCATTGTGATGGCAGTGGTCATCTAGAAATGTGATTAAAGTTATTATGGAGCACAGTAATGAGAGGGGCCATTGAGCATTGTGATAACAAGTCTCAAGGAGCATTGTGATGACAGGTGTCATGGAGCATCGTGATGACAAATGCCATTGAGAATTGTGATCAGAGGTGACATTGGGCATTGTGATGAAAGGGGTCATGGAGTACTGGGAGTACAGGGGCCATGGAGCCTTGTGATAACAAGTGACATGGAGAATAGTGATGACAGGCATCATAGAGCATTGTGATGACAAGTGCCATTTAGCATTTTGATGACAGGGGTCATCAGGCATTGTGTTGACGGGGGTCACGGAGCATTGTGATGACAAAGGCCATAGAGCATTGTGATGAGAGGGGTCATGGAGCATTGTGATGACATGGGCCATGGAGCATTGTGAAGACAAGATTCATGGAGCATTGTGATGACACAGGCATGAAGCATGGTGATGACAACAGACCTGGAGCATTGTGATGACAAGGGCATGGAGCATTGTGATTACAGGAGACTTGGGTCATTGTGATGAAATTGGCAGGGATCATTGTGATTAGAGGGATCATGGAGCATTGTGATGACAAGTGTCATGCAATATTGTGCTGACACAGATCATGGAGCATTTTGATGAGAGTGGCCTTGGAGCACAGTGATGAGAGACGTCATGGGGCATTATGGTGACAGTGGTCAAGGAGCATTGTGATGAAAGTGTTCATGGAGCAACGCGATTATCGGGACAATGGAGCATTGTGAATACAAAGGCCATGGAACATTGAGATAACAGAGTTCATGGAGCATTGTGATGACAAGGGTCTTGGGAGCTACTGATGACACGTTTCATACAGCATTGAGATGACAAGGGCCAAGGCGAATTGTGATGACACGTGTCATGGGGCATTGTGATGACATTGGTCATCTTGCATTGTGATGAGAGTGGTCATGTAGAATTTTGATTAAAGGTATCATGGAGCACTGTGATGACAAAGGCCAAGGAACATTGTGATGACAAGTGTCATTCAGCAATGTGATGACACGGGAATGGAGCATTATGATGACAAGTGTTCTGGAGCATTGTGATGACAAGGGTATGGAGCATTGTGATTACAGGGACCATGGAGCATTGTGATGACAACGGCATGGAGCACTGTGATGACATTGGTCATTGAGCATTGTGATTACAAAGACCATGAGGCATTGTGATGACAGGGGCCTTGGAGCATTGTGATGACAATGGTCATCAAGCATTGTGATGACAGGGGTCATAGAGCATTGTGATGAGAAAGACCATGGAGCATGGTGATGACAGAGGCCATGGAACATTGTGATGACCAGGCCATGTACCATTGTGATGACAAGGGCAGGGAACCTTGTGGTGACCGGGGTCATGGAGCATTTTGATGACAACTTTCATGGAACGTTGTGATGACAGGGGTCATGGAGCATTGTGATGAAAGTTGTCCTGGAGCATTGTGATGACAGCGGTCACAGAGAATTGGGATGAAAGGTATCATGCAGCATTGTGATGACAACGGTCATGGATCATTTGGATGACAGGGGTCATGGAACATTCTGATAACAAGGTTCATAAAGCATTTTGATGACAGGGGTCATGGAGCATTGTGTTGACACGAGCATGGAGCATTGTAATGATAGGATATCTGGAGCATTGTGATGAAAAGGGGATGGAGCATTTTGATGACAGGGTCCAAGGAGAATTGTGCTGACAATGGCATGGAGCATTGTGATGAAAAGGGTACTGGAGCACTGTGAGGAAAGGAATCATGGATCATTGTGATGCCAGGGGTCATGGAGCTTTGTGATGACACGGGTCATGGAGCATTGTGATGACACGGTCAAGGAACATTGCGATGACAAGAATTCTGGAGCATTGTGATGAAAGGGCATGGTGCATTGTGATGAAAGGTGACAAGGAGCATTGTGACGATATGGGCAGAGAACTTTTTGATGACAGGGGTCATGGAGCATTGTGATAAAAAGTGTCATGGAACATTGTACTGACAGGGATCATGGAGCTTTTTGGTAAGAGAGGTCTTGGAGATTTGTGAAGGCAGGCGTCATGGGGCCTTTTGATGACAGCGGTCTTGGAGCATTGGGATGAAAGGGGTCATGGAGCTCTGTGATTACAGGGGCCATGGAGCATTGTGAATACAAAGGCCATGGAGCATTGAGATGACAGGGTTCATGGAGCATTGTGATGAAAGTGATCATGGATCATTGTGATGACAAGTGTCCTGGAACCTTGTGATGACACAGTTCATGGAGCATTGTGATGACAAGGACCATGGCGAATTGTGGTATCATCTGTCATGGGGCATTGTGATGGCAGTGGTCATGTAGAATTGTATTGAAAGGTAACATGGAGCACTCTGATGACAGGGGCCATGGAACATTGTGATGACAAAGGCCATGGAGCATTGTGATGACAAGTGTCATGGGGCATTTTGATGACATTGGCATGGAGCATTATGATGACAAGAGTTCTGGAGCATTTTGATGACCAGGGCATGGAGCATTGTGATGAAAGTTGTCCTGGAGCATTGTGATGACAGCGGTCACAGAGGATTGGGATGAAAGGTATCATGCAGCATTGCGATGACAACGGTCAGGGATCATTTTGATGACAGGGGTCATGGAACATTCTGATAACAAGTTTCATCAAGCATTTTGATGACAGGGGTCATGGAGCATTGTGTTGACACGGGCATGGAGCATTGTAATGATAGGATATCTGGAGCATTGTGATGAAAAGGGGATGGAGCATTTTGATGACAGGGTCCAAGGAGAATTGTGCTGACAATGGCATGGAGCATTGTGATGAAAAGGGTACTGGAGCACTGTGAGGAAAGGAATCATGGATCATTGTGATGCCAGGGGTCATGGAGCTTTGTGATGACACGGGTCATGGAGCATTGTGATGACACGGTCAAGGAACATTGCGATGACAAGAATTCTGGAGCATTGTGATGAAAGGGCATGGAGCATTGTGATGAAAGGTGACAAGGAGCATTGTGATGATATGGGCAGAGAACTTTGTGATGACAGGGGTCATGGAGCATTGTGATGAAAAGTGTCATGGAACATTGTACTGACAGGGATCATGGAGCTTTTTGGTAAGGGAGCCCTTGGAGATTGGTGGTGGCAGGCGTCATGGGGCATTGTGATGACAGCGGTCTTGGAGCATTGTGATGAAAGGGGTCATGGAGCACTGTGATTACAGGGGCCATGGAGCATTGTGAATACAAAGGCTAAGGAGCATTGAGATGACAGGGTTCAGGGAGCATTGTGATGAAAGTGTTCATGGATCATTGTGATGACAAGTGTCCTGAAACCTTGTGATGACACGGTTCATGGAGCATTGTTATGACAAGGACCATGGCGAATTGTGATGACATCTGAAATGGGGCATTGTGATGACAGTCGTCATGTAGAATTGTGATGAAAGGTATCAAGGAGCACTGTGATGACAGGGGCCATGGAGCATTGTGATGACAAGTGTCATGGGACATTTTGATGACATTGGCATGGAACATTATGATGACAAGAGTTCTGGAGAATTTTGATGACAAGGGCATGGAGCATTGTGATGACAGGGCCCATGGAGCATTGTGGCGAAGAGGGCAGGGAACATTGTGATGACTGGGTTCATGGAGCCTTGTGATGAAAGGGGCCATGGAGCACTGAGATGACAGGCGTCTTGAGGTATGGTGATGACAGTGGTCATGGAGCATTGTGATGAAAGAGATCATGGAGCAATATGATAAGAGGGGACATGGAGCATTGTGATGACAGGTGTATTGGAGCATTGTGATGAAAATATTAATGGATCATTGTGATGACATGTGTCCTGGAACACTGTGATGACACGGTTCATCGAGTATTGTGATGACAAGGGTCATAGCGAATTGTGATAACAGGTGTCATGGGGCATTGTGATGACATTGATCATCTAGGAATTGTGATGAAAGGTATCATGGAGCACTGTGATGACTGGGGGCATGAAGCATTGTTATGAAAATTGTCCTGGATTATTGTGATGACAGCAGTCATGGAGAATTGGGATGACAGGGATTATGCAGCATTGTGTTGACATGGGTATGGACTATTGTGATGACAATGGTCATGGAGCAATGTGATGAAAGTTTTCATGGAATATCGTGATGAAAAGTGCCTGGGAGCACTGTGACGATAAAGGCCATGGAGCATTGTGATGACAAGTGTCATGGAGCATTGTAATGAAAGCTTTCATTGTGCACTGTGATGACAAGGGGGATGGAGTATTGTGATGAAACTGGTCCTGGAGCATTGTGATAACAAAAGCCATGGAGCATTGTGATGACAGGCATCATGGAGAATTGTGAAGAAAGGGGCCATGGGGAATTGTAATGACAATAGAGAAATGTGATGAAAATGGTCAGCGAGCATAGTGATTAAAGTGGTCATTGAGAATTGTGATGAAAAGTGACATAGAGCATTGTGATGACAAAGGTCATGGAGAACTGTGATGACCAGGGTCATGTAGCATTGTGATGACACGTTCATGGAACATTGTGATGACAAGAATTCTGGAGCATTGTGATGACAAGGGCCATGGAGCATTGGGATGCCACGGTCATGGAACATTGTGATGACAAAATTCTGGAGCTTTGTGAGGAAAAAGGCATGGAGCATTGTGATTATAGGGGACATGGAGCATTTTGATGACATGGGCAGGGAACACTGTGATGACAGGTGTTATGGAGCAATGGGATGACAAGTGTCATGGAGCACTGTGATGAGAGGGGCCTTGGAGAATTGTGATGACAGGCGTCATGAGGCATTGAGATGGCAGTGGTCATGGAGCATTATGATGAAAGGTGTTATGGAGCACTGTGATTACAGGGGCCATGGAGCATTGTGAATACAAAGGCCGTGGAGCATTGAGATGACAGTGGTCATGGAGCATTGTGATGAAAGTGGTAATGGATCATTGTGATGCCAAGTGTCCTGGGACCCTGTGATGACATGGTTCATGGAGCATTGTGATGACAATGGTCATGGCGAATTGTGATGACAATGTCATGGGGCATTGTGATGGCAGTGGTCATCTAGAAATGTGATTAAAGTTATTATGGAGCACAGTAATGAGAGGGGCCATTGAGCATTGTGATAACAAGTCTCAAGGAGCATTGTGATGACAGGTGTCATGGAGCATCGTGATGACAAATGCCATTGAGAATTGTGATCAGAGGTGACATTGGGCATTGTGATGAAAGGGGTCATGGAGTACTGGGAGTACAGGGGCCATGGAGCCTTGTGATAACAAGTGACATGGAGAATAGTGATGACAGGCATCATAGAGCATTGTGATGACAAGTGCCATTTAGCATTTTGATGACAGGGGTCATCAGGCATTGTGTTGACGGGGGTCACGGAGCATTGTGATGACAAAGGCCATAGAGCATTGTGATGAGAGGGGTCATGGAGCATTGTGATGACATGGGCCATGGAGCATTGTGAAGACAAGATTCATGGAGCATTGTGATGACACAGGCATGAAGCATGGTGATGACAACAGACCTGGAGCATTGTGATGACAAGGGCATGGAGCATTGTGATTACAGGAGACTTGGGTCATTGTGATGAAATTGGCAGGGATCATTGTGATTAGAGGGATCATGGAGCATTGTGATGACAAGTGTCATGCAATATTGTGCTGACACAGATCATGGAGCATTTTGATGAGAGTGGCCTTGGAGCACAGTGATGAGAGACGTCATGGGGCATTATGGTGACAGTGGTCAAGGAGCATTGTGATGAAAGTGTTCATGGAGCAACGCGATTATCGGGACAATGGAGCATTGTGAATACAAAGGCCATGGAACATTGAGATAACAGAGTTCATGGAGCATTGTGATGACAAGGGTCTTGGGAGCTACTGATGACACGTTTCATACAGCATTGAGATGACAAGGGCCAAGGCGAATTGTGATGACACGTGTCATGGGGCATTGTGATGACATTGGTCATCTTGCATTGTGATGAGAGTGGTCATGTAGAATTTTGATTAAAGGTATCATGGAGCACTGTGATGACAAAGGCCAAGGAACATTGTGATGACAAGTGTCATTCAGCAATGTGATGACACGGGAATGGAGCATTATGATGACAAGTGTTCTGGAGCATTGTGATGACAAGGGTATGGAGCATTGTGATTACAGGGACCATGGAGCATTGTGATGACAACGGCATGGAGCACTGTGATGACATTGGTCATTGAGCATTGTGATTACAAAGACCATGAGGCATTGTGATGACAGGGGCCTTGGAGCATTGTGATGACAATGGTCATCAAGCATTGTGATGACAGGGGTCATAGAGCATTGTGATGAGAAAGACCATGGAGCATGGTGATGACAGAGGCCATGGAACATTGTGATGACCAGGCCATGTACCATTGTGATGACAAGGGCAGGGAACCTTGTGGTGACCGGGGTCATGGAGCATTTTGATGACAACTTTCATGGAACGTTGTGATGACAGGGGTCATGGAGCATTGTGATGAAAGTTGTCCTGGAGCATTGTGATGACAGCGGTCACAGAGAATTGGGATGAAAGGTATCATGCAGCATTGTGATGACAACGGTCATGGATCATTTGGATGACAGGGGTCATGGAACATTCTGATAACAAGGTTCATAAAGCATTTTGATGACAGGGGTCATGGAGCATTGTGTTGACACGAGCATGGAGCATTGTAATGATAGGATATCTGGAGCATTGTGATGAAAAGGGGATGGAGCATTTTGATGACAGGGTCCAAGGAGAATTGTGCTGACAATGGCATGGAGCATTGTGATGAAAAGGGTACTGGAGCACTGTGAGGAAAGGAATCATGGATCATTGTGATGCCAGGGGTCATGGAGCTTTGTGATGACACGGGTCATGGAGCATTGTGATGACACGGTCAAGGAACATTGCGATGACAAGAATTCTGGAGCATTGTGATGAAAGGGCATGGTGCATTGTGATGAAAGGTGACAAGGAGCATTGTGACGATATGGGCAGAGAACTTTTTGATGACAGGGGTCATGGAGCATTGTGATAAAAAGTGTCATGGAACATTGTACTGACAGGGATCATGGAGCTTTTTGGTAAGAGAGGTCTTGGAGATTTGTGAAGGCAGGCGTCATGGGGCCTTTTGATGACAGCGGTCTTGGAGCATTGGGATGAAAGGGGTCATGGAGCTCTGTGATTACAGGGGCCATGGAGCATTGTGAATACAAAGGCCATGGAGCATTGAGATGACAGGGTTCATGGAGCATTGTGATGAAAGTGATCATGGATCATTGTGATGACAAGTGTCCTGGAACCTTGTGATGACACAGTTCATGGAGCATTGTGATGACAAGGACCATGGCGAATTGTGGTATCATCTGTCATGGGGCATTGTGATGGCAGTGGTCATGTAGAATTGTATTGAAAGGTAACATGGAGCACTCTGATGACAGGGGCCATGGAACATTGTGATGACAAAGGCCATGGAGCATTGTGATGACAAGTGTCATGGGGCATTTTGATGACATTGGCATGGAGCATTATGATGACAAGAGTTCTGGAGCATTTTGATGACCAGGGCATGGAGCATTGTGATGAAAGTTGTCCTGGAGCATTGTGATGACAGCGGTCACAGAGGATTGGGATGAAAGGTATCATGCAGCATTGCGATGACAACGGTCAGGGATCATTTTGATGACAGGGGTCATGGAACATTCTGATAACAAGTTTCATCAAGCATTTTGATGACAGGGGTCATGGAGCATTGTGTTGACACGGGCATGGAGCATTGTAATGATAGGATATCTGGAGCATTGTGATGAAAAGGGGATGGAGCATTTTGATGACAGGGTCCAAGGAGAATTGTGCTGACAATGGCATGGAGCATTGTGATGAAAAGGGTACTGGAGCACTGTGAGGAAAGGAATCATGGATCATTGTGATGCCAGGGGTCATGGAGCTTTGTGATGACACGGGTCATGGAGCATTGTGATGACACGGTCAAGGAACATTGCGATGACAAGAATTCTGGAGCATTGTGATGAAAGGGCATGGAGCATTGTGATGAAAGGTGACAAGGAGCATTGTGATGATATGGGCAGAGAACTTTGTGATGACAGGGGTCATGGAGCATTGTGATGAAAAGTGTCATGGAACATTGTACTGACAGGGATCATGGAGCTTTTTGGTAAGGGAGCCCTTGGAGATTGGTGGTGGCAGGCGTCATGGGGCATTGTGATGACAGCGGTCTTGGAGCATTGTGATGAAAGGGGTCATGGAGCACTGTGATTACAGGGGCCATGGAGCATTGTGAATACAAAGGCTAAGGAGCATTGAGATGACAGGGTTCAGGGAGCATTGTGATGAAAGTGTTCATGGATCATTGTGATGACAAGTGTCCTGAAACCTTGTGATGACACGGTTCATGGAGCATTGTTATGACAAGGACCATGGCGAATTGTGATGACATCTGAAATGGGGCATTGTGATGACAGTCGTCATGTAGAATTGTGATGAAAGGTATCAAGGAGCACTGTGATGACAGGGGCCATGGAGCATTGTGATGACAAGTGTCATGGGACATTTTGATGACATTGGCATGGAACATTATGATGACAAGAGTTCTGGAGAATTTTGATGACAAGGGCATGGAGCATTGTGATGACAGGGCCCATGGAGCATTGTGGCGAAGAGGGCAGGGAACATTGTGATGACTGGGTTCATGGAGCCTTGTGATGAAAGGGGCCATGGAGCACTGAGATGACAGGCGTCTTGAGGTATGGTGATGACAGTGGTCATGGAGCATTGTGATGAAAGAGATCATGGAGCAATATGATAAGAGGGGACATGGAGCATTGTGATGACAGGTGTATTGGAGCATTGTGATGAAAATATTAATGGATCATTGTGATGACATGTGTCCTGGAACACTGTGATGACACGGTTCATCGAGTATTGTGATGACAAGGGTCATAGCGAATTGTGATAACAGGTGTCATGGGGCATTGTGATGACATTGATCATCTAGGAATTGTGATGAAAGGTATCATGGAGCACTGTGATGACTGGGGGCATGAAGCATTGTTATGAAAATTGTCCTGGATTATTGTGATGACAGCAGTCATGGAGAATTGGGATGACAGGGATTATGCAGCATTGTGTTGACATGGGTATGGACTATTGTGATGACAATGGTCATGGAGCAATGTGATGAAAGTTTTCATGGAATATCGTGATGAAAAGTGGCTGGGAGCACTGTGACGATAAAGGTCATGGAGCATTGTGATGACAAGTGTCATGGAGCATTGTAATGAAAGCTTTCATTGTGCACTGTGATGACAAGGGGGATGGAGTATTGTGATGAAACTGGTCCTGGAGCATTGTGATAACAAAAGCCATGGAGCATTGTGATGACAGGCATCATGGAGAATTGTGAAGAAAGGGGCCATGGGGAATTGTAATGACAATAGAGAAATGTGATGAAAATGGTCAGCGAGCATAGTGATTAAAGTGGTCATTGAGAATTGTGATGAAAAGTGACATAGAGCATTGTGATGACAAAGGTCATGGAGAACTGTGATGACCAGGGTCATGTAGCATTGTGATGACACGTTCATGGAACATTGTGATGACAAGAATTCTGGAGCATTGTGATGACAAGGGCCATGGAGCATTGGGATGCCACGGTCATGGAACATTGTGATGACAAAATTCTGGAGCTTTGTGAGGAAAAAGGCATGGAGCATTGTGATTATAGGGGACATGGAGCATTTTGATGACATGGGCAGGGAACACTGTGATGACAGGTGTTATGGAGCAATGGGATGACAAGTGTCATGGAGCACTGTGATGAGAGGGGCCTTGGAGAATTGTGATGACAGGCGTCATGAGGCATTGAGATGGCAGTGGTCATGGAGCATTATGATGAAAGGTGTTATGGAGCACTGTGATTACAGGGGCCATGGAGCATTGTGAATACAAAGGCCGTGGAGCATTGAGATGACAGTGGTCATGGAGCATTGTGATGAAAGTGGTAATGGATCATTGTGATGCCAAGTGTCCTGGGACCCTGTGATGACATGGTTCATGGAGCATTGTGATGACAATGGTCATGGCGAATTGTGATGACAATGTCATGGGGCATTGTGATGGCAGTGGTCATCTAGAAATGTGATTAAAGTTATTATGGAGCACAGTAATGAGAGGGGCCATTGAGCATTGTGATAACAAGTCTCAAGGAGCATTGTGATGACAGGTGTCATGGAGCATCGTGATGACAAATGCCATTGAGAATTGTGATCAGAGGTGACATTGGGCATTGTGATGAAAGGGGTCATGGAGTACTGGGAGTACAGGGGCCATGGAGCCTTGTGATAACAAGTGACATGGAGAATAGTGATGACAGGCATCATAGAGCATTGTGATGACAAGTGCCATTTAGCATTTTGATGACAGGGGTCATCAGGCATTGTGTTGACGGGGGTCACGGAGCATTGTGATGACAAAGGCCATAGAGCATTGTGATGAGAGGGGTCATGGAGCATTGTGATGACATGGGCCATGGAGCATTGTGAAGACAAGATTCATGGAGCATTGTGATGACACAGGCATGAAGCATGGTGATGACAACAGACCTGGAGCATTGTGATGACAAGGGCATGGAGCATTGTGATTACAGGAGACTTGGGTCATTGTGATGAAATTGGCAGGGATCATTGTGATTAGAGGGATCATGGAGCATTGTGATGACAAGTGTCATGCAATATTGTGCTGACACAGATCATGGAGCATTTTGATGAGAGTGGCCTTGGAGCACAGTGATGAGAGACGTCATGGGGCATTATGGTGACAGTGGTCAAGGAGCATTGTGATGAAAGTGTTCATGGAGCAACGCGATTATCGGGACAATGGAGCATTGTGAATACAAAGGCCATGGAACATTGAGATAACAGAGTTCATGGAGCATTGTGATGACAAGGGTCTTGGGAGCTACTGATGACACGTTTCATACAGCATTGAGATGACAAGGGCCAAGGCGAATTGTGATGACACGTGTCATGGGGCATTGTGATGACATTGGTCATCTTGCATTGTGATGAGAGTGGTCATGTAGAATTTTGATTAAAGGTATCATGGAGCACTGTGATGACAAAGGCCAAGGAACATTGTGATGACAAGTGTCATTCAGCAATGTGATGACACGGGAATGGAGCATTATGATGACAAGTGTTCTGGAGCATTGTGATGACAAGGGTATGGAGCATTGTGATTACAGGGACCATGGAGCATTGTGATGACAACGGCATGGAGCACTGTGATGACATTGGTCATTGAGCATTGTGATTACAAAGACCATGAGGCATTGTGATGACAGGGGCCTTGGAGCATTGTGATGACAATGGTCATCAAGCATTGTGATGACAGGGGTCATAGAGCATTGTGATGAGAAAGACCATGGAGCATGGTGATGACAGAGGCCATGGAACATTGTGATGACCAGGCCATGTACCATTGTGATGACAAGGGCAGGGAACCTTGTGGTGACCGGGGTCATGGAGCATTTTGATGACAACTTTCATGGAACGTTGTGATGACAGGGGTCATGGAGCATTGTGATGAAAGTTGTCCTGGAGCATTGTGATGACAGCGGTCACAGAGAATTGGGATGAAAGGTATCATGCAGCATTGTGATGACAACGGTCATGGATCATTTGGATGACAGGGGTCATGGAACATTCTGATAACAAGGTTCATAAAGCATTTTGATGACAGGGGTCATGGAGCATTGTGTTGACACGAGCATGGAGCATTGTAATGATAGGATATCTGGAGCATTGTGATGAAAAGGGGATGGAGCATTTTGATGACAGGGTCCAAGGAGAATTGTGCTGACAATGGCATGGAGCATTGTGATGAAAAGGGTACTGGAGCACTGTGAGGAAAGGAATCATGGATCATTGTGATGCCAGGGGTCATGGAGCTTTGTGATGACACGGGTCATGGAGCATTGTGATGACACGGTCAAGGAACATTGCGATGACAAGAATTCTGGAGCATTGTGATGAAAGGGCATGGTGCATTGTGATGAAAGGTGACAAGGAGCATTGTGACGATATGGGCAGAGAACTTTTTGATGACAGGGGTCATGGAGCATTGTGATAAAAAGTGTCATGGAACATTGTACTGACAGGGATCATGGAGCTTTTTGGTAAGAGAGGTCTTGGAGATTTGTGAAGGCAGGCGTCATGGGGCATTTTGATGACAGCGGTCTTGGAGCATTGGGATGAAAGGGGTCATGGAGCTCTGTGATTACAGGGGCCATGGAGCATTGTGAATACAAAGGCCATGGAGCATTGAGATGACAGGGTTCATGGAGCATTGTGATGAAAGTGATCATGGATCATTGTGATGAGAAGTGTCCTGGAACCTTGTGATGACACAGTTCATGGAGCATTGTGATGACAAGGACCATGGCGAATTGTGGTATCATCTGTCATGGGGCATTGTGATGGCAGTGGTCATGTAGAATTGTATTGAAAGGTAACATGGAGCACTCTGATGACAGGGGCCATGGAACATTGTGATGACAAAGGCCATGGAGCATTGTGATGACAAGTGTCATGGGGCATTTTGATGACATGGGCATGGAGCATTATGATGACAAGAGTTCTGGAGCATTTTGATGACCAGGGCATGGAGCATTGTGATGAAAGTTGTCCTGGAGCATTGTGATGACAGCGGTCACAGAGGATTGGGATGAAAGGTATCATGCAGCATTGTGATGACAACGGTCAGGGATCATTTTGATGACAGGGGTCATGGAACATTCTGATAACAAGTTTCATCAAGCATTTTGATGACAGGGGTCATGGAGCATTGTGTTGACACGGGCATGGAGCATTGTAATGATAGGATATCTGGAGCATTGTGATGAAAAAGGGATGGAGCATTTTGATGACAGGGTCCAAGGAGAATTGTGCTGACAATGGCATGGAGCATTGTGATGAAAAGGGTACTGGAGCACTGTGAGGAAAGGAATCATGGATCATTGTGATGCCAGGGGTCATGGAGCTTTGTGATGACACGGGTCATGGAGCATTGTGATGACACGGTCAAGGAACATTGTGATGACAAGAAATCTGGAGCATTGTGATGAAAGGGCATGGAGCATTGTGATGATAGGTGACAAGGAGCATTGTGATGATATGGGCAGAGAACTTTGTGATGACAGGGGTCATGGAGCATTGTGATGAAAAGTGTCATGGAACATTGTACTGACAGAGATCATGGAGCTTTTTGGTAAGGGAGCCCTTGGAGATTGGTGGTGGCAGGCGTCATGGGGCATTGTGATGACAGCGGTCTTGGAGCATTGTGATGAAAGGGGTCATGGAGCACTGTGATTACAGGGGCCATGGAGCATTGTGAATACAAAGGCTAAGGAGCATTGAGATGACAGGGTTCAGGGAGCATTGTGATGAAAGTGTTCATGGATCATTGTGATGACAAGTGTCCTGAAACCTTGTGATGACACGGTTCATGGAGCATTGTTATGACAAGGACCATGGCGAATTTTGATGACATCTGAAATGGGGCATTGTGATGACAGTGGTCATGTAGAATTGTGATGAAAGGTATCAAGGAGCACTGTGATGACAGGGGCCATGGAGCATTGTGATGACAAGTGTCATGGGACATTTTGATGACATTGGCATGGAACATTATGATGACAAGAGTTCTGGAGAATTTTGATGACAAGGGCATGGAGCATTGTGATGACAGGGCCCATGGAGCATTGTGATGAAGAGGGCAGGGAACATTGTGATGACTGGGTTCATGGAGCCTTGTGATGAAAGGGGCCATGGAGCACTGAGATGACAGGCGTCTTGAGGTATGGTGATGACAGTGGTCATGGAGCATTGTGATGAAAGAGATCATGGAGCAATATGATAAGAGGGGACATGGAGCATTGTGATGACAGGTGTATTGGAGCATTGTGATGAAAATATTAATGGATCATTGTGATGACATGTGTCCTGGAACACTGTGATGACACGGTTCATCGAGTATTGTGATGACAAGGGTCATAGCGAATTGTGATAACAGGTGTCATGGGGCATTGTGATGACATTGATCATCTAGGAATTGTGATGAAAGGTATCATGGAGCACTGTGATGACTGGGGGCATGAAGCATTGTTATGAAAATTGTCCTGGATTATTGTGATGACAGCAGTCATGGAGAATTGGGATGACAGGGATTATGCAGCATTGTGTTGACATGGGTATGGACTATTGTGATGACAATGGTCATGGAGCAATGTGATGAAAGTTTTCATGGAATATCGTGATGAAAAGTGCCTGGGAGCACTGTGACGATAAAGGCCATGGAGCATTGTGATGACAAGTGTCATGGAGCATTGTAATGAAAGCTTTCATTGTGCACTGTGATGACAAGGGGGATGGAGTATTGTGATGAAACTGGTCCTGGAGCATTGTGATAACAAAAGCCATGGAGCATTGTGATGACAGGCATCATGGAGAATTGTGAAGAAAGGGGCCATGGGGAATTGTAATGACAATAGAGAAATGTGATGAAAATGGTCAGCGAGCATAGTGATTAAAGTGGTCATTGAGAATTGTGATGAAAAGTGACATAGAGCATTGTGATGACAAAGGTCATGGAGAACTGTGATGACCAGGGTCATGTAGCATTGTGATGACACGTTCATGGAACATTGTGATGACAAGAATTCTGGAGCATTGTGATGACAAGGGCCATGGAGCATTGGGATGCCACGGTCATGGAACATTGTGATGACAAAATTCTGGAGCTTTGTGAGGAAAAAGGCATGGAGCATTGTGATTATAGGGGACATGGAGCATTTTGATGACATGGGCAGGGAACACTGTGATGACAGGTGTTATGGAGCAATGGGATGACAAGTGTCATGGAGCACTGTGATGAGAGGGGCCTTGGAGAATTGTGATGACAGGCGTCATGAGGCATTGAGATGGCAGTGGTCATGGAGCATTATGATGAAAGGTGTTATGGAGCACTGTGATTACAGGGGCCATGGAGCATTGTGAATACAAAGGCCGTGGAGCATTGAGATGACAGTGGTCATGGAGCATTGTGATGAAAGTGGTAATGGATCATTGTGATGCCAAGTGTCCTGGGACCCTGTGATGACATGGTTCATGGAGCATTGTGATGACAATGGTCATGGCGAATTGTGATGACAATGTCATGGGGCATTGTGATGGCAGTGGTCATCTAGAAATGTGATTAAACTTATTATGGAGCACAGTAATGAGAGGGGCCATTGAGCATTGTGATAACAAGTCTCAAGGAGCATTGTGATGACAGGTGTCATGGAGCATCGTGATGACAAATGCCATTGAGAATTGTGATCAGAGGTGACATTGGGCATTGTGATGAAAGGGGTCATGGAGTACTGGGAGTACAGGGGCCATGGAGCCTTGTGATAACAAGTGACATGGAGAATAGTGATGACAGGCATCATAGAGCATTGTGATGACAAGTGCCATTTAGCATTTTGATGACAGGGGTCATCAGGCATTGTGTTGACGGGGGTCACGGAGCATTGTGATGACAAAGGCCATAGAGCATTGTGATGAGAGGGGTCATGGAGCATTGTGATGACATGGGCCATGGAGCATTGTGAAGACAAGATTCATGGAGCATTGTGATGACACAGGCATGAAGCATGGTGATGACAACAGACCTGGAGCATTGTGATGACAAGGGCATGGAGCATTGTGATTACAGGAGACTTGGGTCATTGTGATGAAATTGGCAGGGATCATTGTGATTAGAGGGATCATGGAGCATTGTGATGACAAGTGTCATGCAATATTGTGCTGACACAGATCATGGAGCATTTTGATGAGAGTGGCCTTGGAGCACAGTGATGAGAGACGTCATGGGGCATTATGGTGACAGTGGTCAAGGAGCATTGTGATGAAAGTGTTCATGGAGCAACGCGATTATCGGGACAATGGAGCATTGTGAATACAAAGGCCATGGAACATTGAGATAACAGAGTTCATGGAGCATTGTGATGACAAGGGTCTTGGGAGCTACTGATGACACGTTTCATACAGCATTGAGATGACAAGGGCCAAGGCGAATTGTGATGACACGTGTCATGGGGCATTGTGATGACATTGGTCATCTTGCATTGTGATGAGAGTGGTCATGTAGAATTTTGATTAAAGGTATCATGGAGCACTGTGATGACAAAGGCCAAGGAACATTGTGATGACAAGTGTCATTCAGCAATGTGATGACACGGGAATGGAGCATTATGATGACAAGTGTTCTGGAGCATTGTGATGACAAGGGTATGGAGCATTGTGATTACAGGGACCATGGAGCATTGTGATGACAACGGCATGGAGCACTGTGATGACATTGGTCATTGAGCATTGTGATTACAAAGACCATGAGGCATTGTGATGACAGGGGCCTTGGAGCATTGTGATGACAATGGTCATCAAGCATTGTGATGACAGGGGTCATAGAGCATTGTGATGAGAAAGACCATGGAGCATGGTGATGACAGAGGCCATGGAACATTGTGATGACCAGGCCATGTACCATTGTGATGACAAGGGCAGGGAACCTTGTGGTGACCGGGGTCATGGAGCATTTTGATGACAACTTTCATGGAACGTTGTGATGACAGGGGTCATGGAGCATTGTGATGAAAGTTGTCCTGGAGCATTGTGATGACAGCGGTCACAGAGAATTGGGATGAAAGGTATCATGCAGCATTGTGATGACAACGGTCATGGATCATTTGGATGACAGGGGTCATGGAACATTCTGATAACAAGGTTCATAAAGCATTTTGATGACAGGGGTCATGGAGCATTGTGTTGACACGAGCATGGAGCATTGTAATGATAGGATATCTGGAGCATTGTGATGAAAAGGGGATGGAGCATTTTGATGACAGGGTCCAAGGAGAATTGTGCTGACAATGGCATGGAGCATTGTGATGAAAAGGGTACTGGAGCACTGTGAGGAAAGGAATCATGGATCATTGTGATGCCAGGGGTCATGGAGCTTTGTGATGACACGGGTCATGGAGCATTGTGATGACACGGTCAAGGAACATTGCGATGACAAGAATTCTGGAGCATTGTGATGAAAGGGCATGGTGCATTGTGATGAAAGGTGACAAGGAGCATTGTGACGATATGGGCAGAGAACTTTTTGATGACAGGGGTCATGGAGCATTGTGATAAAAAGTGTCATGGAACATTGTACTGACAGGGATCATGGAGCTTTTTGGTAAGAGAGGTCTTGGAGATTTGTGAAGGCAGGCGTCATGGGGCCTTTTGATGACAGCGGTCTTGGAGCATTGGGATGAAAGGGGTCATGGAGCTCTGTGATTACAGGGGCCATGGAGCATTGTGAATACAAAGGCCATGGAGCATTGAGATGACAGGGTTCATGGAGCATTGTGATGAAAGTGATCATGGATCATTGTGATGACAAGTGTCCTGGAACCTTGTGATGACACAGTTCATGGAGCATTGTGATGACAAGGACCATGGCGAATTGTGGTATCATCTGTCATGGGGCATTGTGATGGCAGTGGTCATGTAGAATTGTATTGAAAGGTAACATGGAGCACTCTGATGACAGGGGCCATGGAACATTGTGATGACAAAGGCCATGGAGCATTGTGATGACAAGTGTCATGGGGCATTTTGATGACATTGGCATGGAGCATTATGATGACAAGAGTTCTGGAGCATTTTGATGACCAGGGCATGGAGCATTGTGATGAAAGTTGTCCTGGAGCATTGTGATGACAGCGGTCACAGAGGATTGGGATGAAAGGTATCATGCAGCATTGTGATGACAACGGTCAGGGATCATTTTGATGACCGGGGTCATGGAACATTCTGATAACAAGTTTCATCAAGCATTTTGATGACAGGGGTCATGGAGCATTGTGTTGACACGGGCATGGAGCATTGTAATGATAGGATATCTGGAGCATTGTGATGAAAAGGGGATGGAGCATTTTGATGACAGGGTCCAAGGAGAATTGTGCTGACAATGGCATGGAGCATTGTGATGAAAAGGGTACTGGAGCACTGTGAGGAAAGGAATCATGGATCATTGTGATGCCAGGGGTCATGGAGCTTTGTGATGACACGGGTCATGGAGCATTGTGATGACACGGTCAAGGAACATTGTGATGACAAGAAATCTGGAGCATTGTGATGAACGGGCATGGAGCATTGTGATGAAAGGTGACAAGGAGCATTGTGATGATATGGGCAGAGAACTTTGTGATGACAGGGGTCATGGAGCATTGTGATGAAAAGTGTCATGGAACATTGTACTGACAGGGATCATGGAGCTTTTTGGTAAGGGAGCCCTTGGAGATTGGTGGTGGCAGGCGTCATGGGGCATTGTGATGACAGCGGTCTTGGAGCATTGTGATGAAAGGGGTCATGGAGCACTGTGATTACAGGGGCCATGGAGCATTGTGAATACAAAGGCTAAGGAGCATTGAGATGACAGGGTCCAGGGAGCATTGTGATGAAAGTGTTCATGGGTCATTGTGATGACAAGTGTCCTGAAACCTTGTGATGACACGGTTCATGGAGCATTGTTATGACAAGGACCATGGCGAATTGTGATGACATCTGAAATGGGGCATTGTGATGACAGTGGTCATGTAGAATTGTGATGAAAGGTATCAAGGAGCACTGTGATGACAGGGGCCATGGAGCATTGTGATGACAAGTGTCATGGGACATTTTGATGACATTGGCATGGAACATTATGATGACAAGAGTTCTGGAGAATTTTGATGACAAGGGCATGGAGCATTGTGATGACAGGGCCCATGGAGCATTGTGATGAAAAGGGCAGGGAACATTGTGATGACTGGGTTCATGGAGCCTTGTGATGAAAGGGGCCATGGAGCACTGAGATGACAGGCGTCTTGAGGTATGGTGATGACAGTGGTCATGGAGCATTGTGATGAAAGAGATCATGGAGCAATATGATAAGAGGGGACATGGAGCATTGTGATGACAGGTGTATTGGAGCATTGTGATGAAAATATTAATGGATCATTGTGATGACATGTGTCCTGGAACACTGTGATGACACGGTTCATCGAGTATTGTGATGACAAGGGTCATAGCGAATTGTGATAACAGGTGTCATGGGGCATTGTGATGACATTGATCATCTAGGAATTGTGATGAAAGGTATCATGGAGCACTGTGATGACTGGGGGCATGAAGCATTGTTATGAAAATTGTCCTGGATTATTGTGATGACAGCAGTCATGGAGAATTGGGATGACAGGGATTATGCAGCATTGTGTTGACATGGGTATGGACTATTGTGATGACAATGGTCATGGAGCAATGTGATGAAAGTTTTCATGGAATATCGTGATGAAAAGTGGCTGGGAGCACTGTGACGATAAAGGTCATGGAGCATTGTGATGACAAGTGTCATGGAGCATTGTAATGAAAGCTTTCATTGTGCACTGTGATGACAAGGGGGATGGAGTATTGTGATGAAACTGGTCCTGGAGCATTGTGATAACAAAAGCCATGGAGCATTGTGATGACAGGCATCATGGAGAATTGTGAAGAAAGGGGCCATGGGGAATTGTAATGACAATAGAGAAATGTGATGAAAATGGTCAGCGAGCATAGTGATTAAAGTGGTCATTGAGAATTGTGATGAAAAGTGACATAGAGCATTGTGATGACAAAGGTCATGGAGAACTGTGATGACCAGGGTCATGTAGCATTGTGATGACACGTTCATGGAACATTGTGATGACAAGAATTCTGGAGCATTGTGATGACAAGGGCCATGGAGCATTGGGATGCCACGGTCATGGAACATTGTGATGACAAAATTCTGGAGCTTTGTGAGGAAAAAGGCATGGAGCATTGTGATTATAGGGGACATGGAGCATTTTGATGACATGGGCAGGGAACACTGTGATGACAGGTGTTATGGAGCAATGGGATGACAAGTGTCATGGAGCACTGTGATGAGAGGGGCCTTGGAGAATTGTGATGACAGGCGTCATGAGGCATTGAGATGGCAGTGGTCATGGAGCATTATGATGAAAGGTGTTATGGAGCACTGTGATTACAGGGGCCATGGAGCATTGTGAATACAAAGGCCGTGGAGCATTGAGATGACAGTGGTCATGGAGCATTGTGATGAAAGTGGTAATGGATCATTGTGATGCCAAGTGTCCTGGGACCCTGTGATGACATGGTTCATGGAGCATTGTGATGACAATGGTCATGGCGAATTGTGATGACAATGTCATGGGGCATTGTGATGGCAGTGGTCATCTAGAAATGTGATTAAAGTTATTATGGAGCACAGTAATGAGAGGGGCCATTGAGCATTGTGATAACAAGTCTCAAGGAGCATTGTGATGACAGGTGTCATGGAGCATCGTGATGACAAATGCCATTGAGAATTGTGATCAGAGGTGACATTGGGCATTGTGATGAAAGGGGTCATGGAGTACTGGGAGTACAGGGGCCATGGAGCCTTGTGATAACAAGTGACATGGAGAATAGTGATGACAGGCATCATAGAGCATTGTGATGACAAGTGCCATTTAGCATTTTGATGACAGGGGTCATCAGGCATTGTGTTGACGGGGGTCACGGAGCATTGTGATGACAAAGGACATAGAGCATTGTGATGAGAGGGGTCATGGAGCATTGTGATGACATGGGCCATGGAGCATTGTGAAGACAAGATTCATGGAGCATTGTGATGACACAGGCATGAAGCATGGTGATGACAACAGACCTGGAGCATTGTGATGACAAGGGCATGGAGCATTGTGATTACAGGAGACTTGGGTCATTGTGATGAAATTGGCAGTGATCATTGTGATTAGAGGGATCATGGAGCATTGTGATGACAAGTGTCATGCAATATTGTGCTGACACAGATCATGGAGCATTTTGATGAGAGTGGCCTTGGAGCACAGTGATGAGAGACGTCATGGGGCATTATGGTGACAGTGGTCAAGGAGCATTGTGATGAAAGTGTTCATGGAGCAACGCGATTATCGGGACAATGGAGCATTGTGAATACAAAGGCCATGGAACATTGAGATAACAGAGTTCATGGAGCATTGTGATGACAAGGGTCTTGGGAGCTACTGATGACACGTTTCATACAACATTGAGATGACAAGGGCCAAGGCGAATTGTGATGACACGTGTCATGGGGCATTGTGATGACATTGGTCATCTTGCATTGTGATGAGAGTGGTCATGTAGAATTTTGATTAAAGGTATCATGGAGCACTGTGATGACAAAGGCCAAGGAACATTGTGATGACAAGTGTCATTCAGCAATGTGATGACACGGGAATGGAGCATTATGATGACAAGTGTTCTGGAGCATTGTGATGACAAGGGTATGGAGCATTGTGATTACAGGGACCATGGAGCATTGTGATGACAACGGCATGGAGCACTGTGATGACATTGGTCATTGAGCATTGTGATTACAAAGACCATGAGGCATTGTGATGACAGGGGCCTTGGAGCATTGTGATGACAATGGTCATCAAGCATTGTGATGACAGGGGTCATAGAGCATTGTGATGAGAAAGACCATGGAGCATGGTGATGACAGAGGCCATGGAACATTGTGATGACCAGGCCATGTACCATTGTGATGACAAGGGCAGGGAACCTTGTGGTGACCGGGGTCATGGAGCATTTTGATGACAACTTTCATGGAACGTTGTGATGACAGGGGTCATGGAGCATTGTGATGAAAGTTGTCCTGGAGCATTGTGATGACAGCGGTCACAGAGAATTGGGATGAAAGGTATCATGCAGCATTGTGATGACAACGGTCATGGATCATTTGGATGACAGGGGTCATGGAACATTCTGATAACAAGGTTCATAAAGCATTTTGATGACAGGGGTCATGGAGCATTGTGTTGACACGAGCATGGAGCATTGTAATGATAGGATATCTGGAGCATTGTGATGAAAAGGGGATGGAGCATTTTGATGACAGGGTCCAAGGAGAATTGTGCTGACAATGGCATGGAGCATTGTGATGAAAAGGGTACTGGAGCACTGTGAGGAAAGGAATCATGGATCATTGTGATGCCAGGGGTCATGGAGCTTTGTGATGACACGGGTCATGGAGCATTGTGATGACACGGTCAAGGAACATTGCGATGACAAGAATTCTGGAGCATTGTGATGAAAGGGCATGGTGCATTGTGATGAAAGGTGACAAGGAGCATTGTGACGATATGGGCAGAGAACTTTTTGATGACAGGGGTCATGGAGCATTGTGATAAAAAGTGTCATGGAACATTGTACTGACAGGGATCATGGAGCTTTTTGGTAAGAGAGGTCTTGGAGATTTGTGAAGGCAGGCGTCATGGGGCATTTTGATGACAGCGGTCTTGGAGCATTGGGATGAAAGGGGTCATGGAGCTCTGTGATTACAGGGGCCATGGAGCATTGTGAATACAAAGGCCATGGAGCATTGAGATGATAGGGTTCATGGAGCATTGTGATGAAAGTGATCATGGATCATTGTGATGACAAGTGTCCTGGAACCTTGTGATGACACAGTTCATGGAGCATTGTGATGACAAGGACCATGGCGAATTGTGGTATCATCTGTCATGGGGCATTGTGATGGCAGTGGTCATGTAGAATTGTATTGAAAGGTAACATGGAGCACTCTGATGACAGGGGCCATGGAACATTGTGATGACAAAGGCCATGGAGCATTGTGATGACAAGTGTCATGGGGCATTTTGATGACATGGGCATGGAGCATTATGATGACAAGAGTTCTGGAGCATTTTGATGACCAGGGCATGGAGCATTGTGATGAAAGTTGTCCTGGAGCATTGTGATGACAGCGGTCACAGAGGATTGGGATGAAAGGTATCATGCAGCATTGTGATGACAACGGTAAGGGATCATTTTGATGACAGGGGTCATGGAACATTCTGATAACAAGTTTCATCAAGCATTTTGATGACAGGGGTCATGGAGCATTGTGTTGACACGGGCATGGAGCATTGTAATGATAGGATATCTGGAGCATTGTGATGAAAAAGGGATGGAGCATTTTGATGACAGGGTCCAAGGAGAATTGTGCTGACAATGGCATGGAGCATTGTGATGAAAAGGGTACTGGAGCACTGTGAGGAAAGGAATCATGGATCATTGTGATGCCAGGGGTCATGGAGCTTTGTGATGACACGGGTCATGGAGCATTGTGATGACACGGTCAAGGAACATTGTGATGACAAGAAATCTGGAGCATTGTGATGAAAGGGCATGGAGCATTGTGATGATAGGTGACAAGGAGCATTGTGATGATATGGGCAGAGAACTTTGTGATGACAGGGGTCATGGAGCATTGTGATGAAAAGTGTCATGGAACATTGTACTGACAGGGATCATGGAGCTTTTTGGTAAGGGAGCCCTTGGAGATTGGTGGTGGCAGGCGTCATGGGGCATTGTGATGACAGCGGTCTTGGAGCATTGTGATGAAAGGGGTCATGGAGCACTGTGATTACAGGGGCCATGGAGCATTGTGAATACAAAGGCTAAGGAGCATTGAGATGACAGGGTTCAGGGAGCATTGTGATGAAAGTGTTCATGGATCATTGTGATGACAAGTGTCCTGAAACCTTGTGATGACACGGTTCATGGAGCATTGTTATGACAAGGACCATGGCGAATTGTGATGACATCTGAAATGGGGCATTGTGATGACAGTGGTCATGTAGAATTGTGATGAAAGGTATCAAGGAGCACTGTGATGACAGGGGCCATGGAGCATTGTGATGACAAGTGTCATGGGACATTTTGATGACATTGGCATGGAACATTATGATGACAAGAGTTCTGGAGAATTTTGATGACAAGGGCATGGAGCATTGTGATGACAGGGCCCATGGAGCATTGTGATGAAGAGGGCAGGGAACATTGTGATGACTGGGTTCATGGAGCCTTGTGATGAAAGGGGCCATGGAGCACTGAGATGACAGGCGTCTTGAGGTATGGTGATGACAGTGGTCATGGAGCATTGTGATGAAAGAGATCATGGAGCAATATGATAAGAGGGGACATGGAGCATTGTGATGACAGGTGTATTGGAGCATTGTGATGAAAATATTAATGGATCATTGTGATGACATGTGTCCTGGAACACTGTGATGACACGGTTCATCGAGTATTGTGATGACAAGGGTCATAGCGAATTGTGATAACAGGTGTCATGGGGCATTGTGATGACATTGATCATCTAGGAATTGTGATGAAAGGTATCATGGAGCACTGTGATGACTGGGGGCATGAAGCATTGTTATGAAAATTGTCCTGGATTATTGTGATGACAGCAGTCATGGAGAATTGGGATGACAGGGATTATGCAGCATTGTGTTGACATGGGTATGGACTATTGTGATGACAATGGTCATGGAGCAATGTGATGAAAGTTTTCATGGAATATCGTGATGAAAAGTGCCTGGGAGCACTGTGACGATAAAGGCCATGGAGCATTGTGATGACAAGTGTCATGGAGCATTGTAATGAAAGCTTTCATTGTGCACTGTGATGACAAGGGGGATGGAGTATTGTGATGAAACTGGTCCTGGAGCATTGTGATAACAAAAGCCATGGAGCATTGTGATGACAGGCATCATGGAGAATTGTGAAGAAAGGGGCCATGGGGAATTGTAATGACAATAGAGAAATGTGATGAAAATGGTCAGCGAGCATAGTGATTAAAGTGGTCATTGAGAATTGTGATGAAAAGTGACATAGAGCATTGTGATGACAAAGGTCATGGAGAACTGTGATGACCAGGGTCATGTAGCATTGTGATGACACGTTCATGGAACATTGTGATGACAAGAATTCTGGAGCATTGTGATGACAAGGGCCATGGAGCATTGGGATGCCACGGTCATGGAACATTGTGATGACAAAATTCTGGAGCTTTGTGAGGAAAAAGGCATGGAGCATTGTGATTATAGGGGACATGGAGCATTTTGATGACATGGGCAGGGAACACTGTGATGACAGGTGTTATGGAGCAATGGGATGACAAGTGTCATGGAGCACTGTGATGAGAGGGGCCTTGGAGAATTGTGATGACAGGCGTCATGAGGCATTGAGATGGCAGTGGTCATGGAGCATTATGATGAAAGGTGTTATGGAGCACTGTGATTACAGGGGCCATGGAGCATTGTGAATACAAAGGCCGTGGAGCATTGAGATGACAGTGGTCATGGAGCATTGTGATGAAAGTGGTAATGGATCATTGTGATGCCAAGTGTCCTGGGACCCTGTGATGACATGGTTCATGGAGCATTGTGATGACAATGGTCATGGCGAATTGTGATGACAATGTCATGGGGCATTGTGATGGCAGTGGTCATCTAGAAATGTGATTAAAGTTATTATGGAGCACAGTAATGAGAGGGGCCATTGAGCATTGTGATAACAAGTCTCAAGGAGCATTGTGATGACAGGTGTCATGGAGCATCGTGATGACAAATGCCATTGAGAATTGTGATCAGAGGTGACATTGGGCATTGTGATGAAAGGGGTCATGGAGTACTGGGAGTACAGGGGCCATGGAGCCTTGTGATAACAAGTGACATGGAGAATAGTGATGACAGGCATCATAGAGCATTGTGATGACAAGTGCCATTTAGCATTTTGATGACAGGGGTCAGGCATTGTGTTGACGGGGGTCATGGAGCATTGTGATGACAAAGGCCATAGAGCATTGTGATGAGAGGGGTCATGGAGCATTGTGATGACATGGGCCATGGAGCATTGTGAAGACAAGATTCATGGAGCATTGTGATGACACAGGCATGAAGCATGGTGATGACAACAGACCTGGAGCATTGTGATGACAAGGGCATGGAGCATTGTGATTACAGGAGACTTGGGTCATTGTGATGAAATTGGCAGGGATCATTGTGATTAGAGGGATCATGGAGCATTGTGATGACAAGTGTCATGCAATATTGTGCTGACACAGATCATGGAGCATTTTGATGAGAGTGGCCTTGGAGCACAGTGATGAGAGACGTCATGGGGCATTATGGTGACAGTGGTCAAGGAGCATTGTGATGAAAGTGTTCATGGAGCAACGCGATTATCGGGACAATGGAGCATTGTGAATACAAAGGCCATGGAACATTGAGATAACAGAGTTCATGGAGCATTGTGATGACAAGGGTCTTGGGAGCTACTGATGACACGTTTCATACAGCATTGAGATGACAAGGGCCAAGGCGAATTGTGATGACACGTGTCATGGGGCATTGTGATGACATTGGTCATCTTGCATTGTGATGAGAGTGGTCATGTAGAATTTTGATTAAAGGTATCATGGAGCACTGTGATGACAAAGGCCAAGGAACATTGTGATGACAAGTGTCATTCAGCAATGTGATGACACGGGAATGGAGCATTATGATGACAAGTGTTCTGGAGCATTGTGATGACAAGGGTATGGAGCATTGTGATTACAGGGACCATGGAGCATTGTGATGACAACGGCATGGAGCACTGTGATGACATTGGTCATTGAGCATTGTGATTACAAAGACCATGAGGCATTGTGATGACAGGGGCCTTGGAGCATTGTGATGACAATGGTCATCAAGCATTGTGATGACAGGGGTCATAGAGCATTGTGATGAGAAAGACCATGGAGCATGGTGATGACAGAGGCCATGGAACATTGTGATGACCAGGCCATGTACCATTGTGATGACAAGGGCAGGGAACCTTGTGGTGACCGGGGTCATGGAGCATTTTGATGACAACTTTCATGGAACGTTGTGATGACAGGGGTCATGGAGCATTGTGATGAAAGTTGTCCTGGAGCATTGTGATGACAGCGGTCACAGAGAATTGGGATGAAAGGTATCATGCAGCATTGTGATGACAACGGTCATGGATCATTTGGATGACAGGGGTCATGGAACATTCTGATAACAAGGTTCATAAAGCATTTTGATGACAGGGGTCATGGAGCATTGTGTTGACACGAGCATGGAGCATTGTAATGATAGGATATCTGGAGCATTGTGATGAAAAGGGGATGGAGCATTTTGATGACAGGGTCCAAGGAGCATTGTGCTGACAATGGCATGGAGCACTGTGATGAAAAGGGTACTGGAGCACTGTGAGGAAAGGAATCATGGATCATTGTGATGCCAGGGGTCATGGAGCTTTGTGATGACAAGGGTCATGGAGCATTGTGATGACACGGTCAAGGAACATTGCGATGACAAGAATTCTGGAGCATTGTGATGAAAGGGCATGGAGCATTGTGATGAAAGGTGACAAGGAGCATTGTGATGATATGGGCAGAGAACTTTGTGATGACAGGGGTCATGGAGCATTGTGATGAAAAGTGTCATGGAACATTGTACTGACAGGGATCATGGAGCTTTTTGGTAAGGGAGCCCTTGGAGATTGGTGGTGGCAGGCGTCATGGGGCATTGTGATGACAGCGGTCTTGGAGCATTGTGATGAAAGGGGTCATGGAGCACTGTGATTACAGGGGCCATGGAGCATTGTGAATACAAAGGCTAAGGAGCATTGAGATGACAGGGTTCAGGGAGCATTGTGATGAAAGTGTTCATGGATCATTGTGATGACAAGTGTCCTGAAACCTTGTGATGACACGGTTCATGGAGCATTGTTATGACAAGGACCATGGCGAATTGTGATGACATCTGAAATGGGGCATTGTGATGACAGTGGTCATGTAGAATTGTGATGAAAGGTATCAAGGAGCACTGTGATGACAGGGGCCATGGAGCATTGTGATGACAAGTGTCATGGGACATTTTGATGACATTGGCATGGAACATTATGATGACAAGAGTTCTGGAGAATTTTGATGACAAGGGCATGGAGCATTGTGATGACAGGGCCCATGGAGCATTGTGGCGAAGAGGGCAGGGAACATTGTGATGACTGGGTTCATGGAGCCTTGTGATGAAAGGGGCCATGGAGCACTGAGATGACAGGCGTCTTGAGGTATGGTGATGACAGTGGTCATGGAGCATTGTGATGAAAGAGATCATGGAGCAATATGATAAGAGGGGACATGGAGCATTGTGATGACAGGTGTATTGGAGCATTGTGATGAAAATATTAATGGATCATTGTGATGACATGTGTCCTGGAACACTGTGATGACACGGTTCATCGAGTATTGTGATGACAAGGGTCATAGCGAATTGTGATAACAGGTGTCATGGGGCATTGTGATGACATTGATCATCTAGGAATTGTGATGAAAGGTATCATGGAGCACTGTGATGACTGGGGGCATGAAGCATTGTTATGAAAATTGTCCTGGATTATTGTGATGACAGCAGTCATGGAGAATTGGGATGACAGGGATTATGCAGCATTGTGTTGACATGGGTATGGACTATTGTGATGACAATGGTCATGGAGCAATGTGATGAAAGTTTTCATGGAATATCGTGATGAAAAGTGGCTGGGAGCACTGTGACGATAAAGGTCATGGAGCATTGTGATGACAAGTGTCATGGAGCATTGTAATGAAAGCTTTCATTGTGCACTGTGATGACAAGGGGGATGGAGTATTGTGATGAAACTGGTCCTGGAGCATTGTGATAACAAAAGCCATGGAGCATTGTGATGACAGGCATCATGGAGACTTGTGAAGAAAGGGGCCATGGGGAATTGTAATGACAATAGAGAAATGTGATGAAAATGGTCAGCGAGCATAGTGATTAAAGTGGTCATTGAGAATTGTGATGAAAAGTGACATAGAGCATTGTGATGACAAAGGTCATGGAGAACTGTGATGACCAGGGTCATGTAGCATTGTGATGACACGTTCATGGAACATTGTGATGACAAGAATTCTGGAGCATTGTGATGACAAGGGCCATGGAGCATTGGGATGCCACGGTCATGGAACATTGTGATGACAAAATTCTGGAGCTTTGTGAGGAAAAAGGCATGGAGCATTGTGATTATAGGGGACATGGAGCATTTTGATGACATGGGCAGGGAACACTGTGATGACAGGTGTTATGGAGCAATGGGATGACAAGTGTCATGGAGCACTGTGATGAGAGGGGCCTTGGAGAATTGTGATGACAGGCGTCATGAGGCATTGAGATGGCAGTGGTCATGGAGCATTATGATGAAAGGTGTTATGGAGCACTGTGATTACAGGGGCCATGGAGCATTGTGAATACAAAGGCCGTGGAGCATTGAGATGACAGTGGTCATGGAGCATTGTGATGAAAGTGGTAATGGATCATTGTGATGCCAAGTGTCCTGGGACCCTGTGATGACATGGTTCATGGAGCATTGTGATGACAATGGTCATGGCGAATTGTGATGACAATGTCATGGGGCATTGTGATGGCAGTGGTCATCTAGAAATGTGATTAAAGTTATTATGGAGCACAGTAATGAGAGGGGCCATTGAGCATTGTGATAACAAGTCTCAAGGAGCATTGTGATGACAGGTGTCATGGAGCATCGTGATGACAAATGCCATTGAGAATTGTGATCAGAGGTGACATTGGGCATTGTGATGAAAGGGGTCATGGAGTACTGGGAGTACAGGGGCCATGGAGCCTTGTGATAACAAGTGACATGGAGAATAGTGATGACAGGCATCATAGAGCATTGTGATGACAAGTGCCATTTAGCATTTTGATGACAGGGGTCATCAGGCATTGTGTTGACGGGGGTCACGGAGCATTGTGATGACAAAGGCCATAGAGCATTGTGATGAGAGGGGTCATGGAGCATTGTGATGACATGGGCCATGGAGCATTGTGAAGACAAGATTCATGGAGCATTGTGATGACACAGGCATGAAGCATGGTGATGACAACAGACCTGGAGCATTGTGATGACAAGGGCATGGAGCATTGTGATTACAGGAGACTTGGGTCATTGTGATGAAATTGGCAGGGATCATTGTGATTAGAGGGATCATGGAGCATTGTGATGACAAGTGTCATGCAATATTGTGCTGACACAGATCATGGAGCATTTTGATGAGAGTGGCCTTGGAGCACAGTGATGAGAGACGTCATGGGGCATTATGGTGACAGTGGTCAAGGAGCATTGTGATGAAAGTGTTCATGGAGCAACGCGATTATCGGGACAATGGAGCATTGTGAATACAAAGGCCATGGAACATTGAGATAACAGAGTTCATGGAGCATTGTGATGACAAGGGTCTTGGGAGCTACTGATGACACGTTTCATACAGCATTGAGATGACAAGGGCCAAGGCGAATTGTGATGACACGTGTCATGGGGCATTGTGATGACATTGGTCATCTTGCATTGTGATGAGAGTGGTCATGTAGAATTTTGATTAAAGGTATCATGGAGCACTGTGATGACAAAGGCCAAGGAACATTGTGATGACAAGTGTCATTCAGCAATGTGATGACACGGGAATGGAGCATTATGATGACAAGTGTTCTGGAGCATTGTGATGACAAGGGTATGGAGCATTGTGATTACAGGGACCATGGAGCATTGTGATGACAACGGCATGGAGCACTGTGATGACATTGGTCATTGAGCATTGTGATTACAAAGACCATGAGGCATTGTGATGACAGGGGCCTTGGAGCATTGTGATGACAATGGTCATCAAGCATTGTGATGACAGGGGTCATAGAGCATTGTGATGAGAAAGACCATGGAGCATGGTGATGACAGAGGCCATGGAACATTGTGATGACCAGGCCATGTACCATTGTGATGACAAGGGCAGGGAACCTTGTGGTGACCGGGGTCATGGAGCATTTTGATGACAACTTTCATGGAACGTTGTGATGACAGGGGTCATGGAGCATTGTGATGAAAGTTGTCCTGGAGCATTGTGATGACAGCGGTCACAGAGAATTGGGATGAAAGGTATCATGCAGCATTGTGATGACAACGGTCATGGATCATTTGGATGACAGGGGTCATGGAACATTCTGATAACAAGGTTCATAAAGCATTTTGATGACAGGGGTCATGGAGCATTGTGTTGACACGAGCATGGAGCATTGTAATGATAGGATATCTGGAGCATTGTGATGAAAGTGATCATGGATCATTGTGATGAGAAGTGTCCTGGAACCTTGTGATGACACAGTTCATGGAGCATTGTGATGACAAGGACCATGGCGAATTGTGGTATCATCTGTCATGGGGCATTGTGATGGCAGTGGTCATGTAGAATTGTATTGAAAGGTAACATGGAGCACTCTGATGACAGGGGCCATGGAACATTGTGATGACAAAGGCCATGGAGCATTGTGATGACAAGTGTCATGGGGCATTTTGATGACATGGGCATGGAGCATTATGATGACAAGAGTTCTGGAGCATTTTGATGACCAGGGCATGGAGCATTGTGATGAAAGTTGTCCTGGAGCATTGTGATGACAGCGGTCACAGAGGATTGGGATGAAAGGTATCATGCAGCATTGTGATGACAACGGTCAGGGATCATTTTGATGACAGGGGTCATGGAACATTCTGATAACAAGTTTCATCAAGCATTTTGATGACAGGGGTCATGGAGCATTGTGTTGACACGGGCATGGAGCATTGTAATGATAGGATATCTGGAGCATTGTGATGAAAAAGGGATGGAGCATTTTGATGACAGGGTCCAAGGAGAATTGTGCTGACAATGGCATGGAGCATTGTGATGAAAAGGGTACTGGAGCACTGTGAGGAAAGGAATCATGGATCATTGTGATGCCAGGGGTCATGGAGCTTTGTGATGACACGGGTCATGGAGCATTGTGATGACACGGTCAAGGAACATTGTGATGACAAGAAATCTGGAGCATTGTGATGAAAGGGCATGGAGCATTGTGATGATAGGTGACAAGGAGCATTGTGATGATATGGGCAGAGAACTTTGTGATGACAGGGGTCATGGAGCATTGTGATGAAAAGTGTCATGGAACATTGTACTGACAGAGATCATGGAGCTTTTTGGTAAGGGAGCCCTTGGAGATTGGTGGTGGCAGGCGTCATGGGGCATTGTGATGACAGCGGTCTTGGAGCATTGTGATGAAAGGGGTCATGGAGCACTGTGATTACAGGGGCCATGGAGCATTGTGAATACAAAGGCTAAGGAGCATTGAGATGACAGGGTTCAGGGAGCATTGTGATGAAAGTGTTCATGGATCATTGTGATGACAAGTGTCCTGAAACCTTGTGATGACACGGTTCATGGAGCATTGTTATGACAAGGACCATGGCGAATTTTGATGACATCTGAAATGGGGCATTGTGATGACAGTGGTCATGTAGAATTGTGATGAAAGGTATCAAGGAGCACTGTGATGACAGGGGCCATGGAGCATTGTGATGACAAGTGTCATGGGACATTTTGATGACATTGGCATGGAACATTATGATGACAAGAGTTCTGGAGAATTTTGATGACAAGGGCATGGAGCATTGTGATGACAGGGCCCATGGAGCATTGTGATGAAGAGGGCAGGGAACATTGTGATGACTGGGTTCATGGAGCCTTGTGATGAAAGGGGCCATGGAGCACTGAGATGACAGGCGTCTTGAGGTATGGTGATGACAGTGGTCATGGAGCATTGTGATGAAAGAGATCATGGAGCAATATGATAAGAGGGGACATGGAGCATTGTGATGACAGGTGTATTGGAGCATTGTGATGAAAATATTAATGGATCATTGTGATGACATGTGTCCTGGAACACTGTGATGACACGGTTCATCGAGTATTGTGATGACAAGGGTCATAGCGAATTGTGATAACAGGTGTCATGGGGCATTGTGATGACATTGATCATCTAGGAATTGTGATGAAAGGTATCATGGAGCACTGTGATGACTGGGGGCATGAAGCATTGTTATGAAAATTGTCCTGGATTATTGTGATGACAGCAGTCATGGAGAATTGGGATGACAGGGATTATGCAGCATTGTGTTGACATGGGTATGGACTATTGTGATGACAATGGTCATGGAGCAATGTGATGAAAGTTTTCATGGAATATCGTGATGAAAAGTGCCTGGGAGCACTGTGACGATAAAGGCCATGGAGCATTGTGATGACAAGTGTCATGGAGCATTGTAATGAAAGCTTTCATTGTGCACTGTGATGACAAGGGGGATGGAGTATTGTGATGAAACTGGTCCTGGAGCATTGTGATAACAAAAGCCATGGAGCATTGTGATGACAGGCATCATGGAGAATTGTGAAGAAAGGGGCCATGGGGAATTGTAATGACAATAGAGAAATGTGATGAAAATGGTCAGCGAGCATAGTGATTAAAGTGGTCATTGAGAATTGTGATGAAAAGTGACATAGAGCATTGTGATGACAAAGGTCATGGAGAACTGTGATGACCAGGGTCATGTAGCATTGTGATGACACGTTCATGGAACATTGTGATGACAAGAATTCTGGAGCATTGTGATGACAAGGGCCATGGAGCATTGGGATGCCACGGTCATGGAACATTGTGATGACAAAATTCTGGAGCTTTGTGAGGAAAAAGGCATGGAGCATTGTGATTATAGGGGACATGGAGCATTTTGATGACATGGGCAGGGAACACTGTGATGACAGGTGTTATGGAGCAATGGGATGACAAGTGTCATGGAGCACTGTGATGAGAGGGGCCTTGGAGAATTGTGATGACAGGCGTCATGAGGCATTGAGATGGCAGTGGTCATGGAGCATTATGATGAAAGGTGTTATGGAGCACTGTGATTACAGGGGCCATGGAGCATTGTGAATACAAAGGCCGTGGAGCATTGAGATGACAGTGGTCATGGAGCATTGTGATGAAAGTGGTAATGGATCATTGTGATGCCAAGTGTCCTGGGACCCTGTGATGACATGGTTCATGGAGCATTGTGATGACAATGGTCATGGCGAATTGTGATGACAATGTCATGGGGCATTGTGATGGCAGTGGTCATCTAGAAATGTGATTAAAGTTATTATGGAGCACAGTAATGAGAGGGGCCATTGAGCATTGTGATAACAAGTCTCAAGGAGCATTGTGATGACAGGTGTCATGGAGCATCGTGATGACAAATGCCATTGAGAATTGTGATCAGAGGTGACATTGGGCATTGTGATGAAAGGGGTCATGGAGTACTGGGAGTACAGGGGCCATGGAGCCTTGTGATAACAAGTGACATGGAGAATAGTGATGACAGGCATCATAGAGCATTGTGATGACAAGTGCCATTTAGCATTTTGATGACAGGGGTCATCAGGCATTGTGTTGACGGGGGTCACGGAGCATTGTGATGACAAAGGCCATAGAGCATTGTGATGAGAGGGGTCATGGAGCATTGTGATGACATGGGCCATGGAGCATTGTGAAGACAAGATTCATGGAGCATTGTGATGACACAGGCATGAAGCATGGTGATGACAACAGACCTGGAGCATTGTGATGACAAGGGCATGGAGCATTGTGATTACAGGAGACTTGGGTCATTGTGATGAAATTGGCAGGGATCATTGTGATTAGAGGGATCATGGAGCATTGTGATGACAAGTGTCATGCAATATTGTGCTGACACAGATCATGGAGCATTTTGATGAGAGTGGCCTTGGAGCACAGTGATGAGAGACGTCATGGGGCATTATGGTGACAGTGGTCAAGGAGCATTGTGATGAAAGTGTTCATGGAGCAACGCGATTATCGGGACAATGGAGCATTGTGAATACAAAGGCCATGGAACATTGAGATAACAGAGTTCATGGAGCATTGTGATGACAAGGGTCTTGGGAGCTACTGATGACACGTTTCATACAGCATTGAGATGACAAGGGCCAAGGCGAATTGTGATGACACGTGTCATGGGGCATTGTGATGACATTGGTCATCTTGCATTGTGATGAGAGTGGTCATGTAGAATTTTGATTAAAGGTATCATGGAGCACTGTGATGACAAAGGCCAAGGAACATTGTGATGACAAGTGTCATTCAGCAATGTGATGACACGGGAATGGAGCATTATGATGACAAGTGTTCTGGAGCATTGTGATGACAAGGGTATGGAGCATTGTGATTACAGGGACCATGGAGCATTGTGATGACAACGGCATGGAGCACTGTGATGACATTGGTCATTGAGCATTGTGATTACAAAGACCATGAGGCATTGTGATGACAGGGGCCTTGGAGCATTGTGATGACAATGGTCATCAAGCATTGTGATGACAGGGGTCATAGAGCATTGTGATGAGAAAGACCATGGAGCATGGTGATGACAGAGGCCATGGAACATTGTGATGACCAGGCCATGTACCATTGTGATGACAAGGGCAGGGAACCTTGTGGTGACCGGGGTCATGGAGCATTTTGATGACAACTTTCATGGAACGTTGTGATGACAGGGGTCATGGAGCATTGTGATGAAAGTTGTCCTGGAGCATTGTGATGACAGCGGTCACAGAGAATTGGGATGAAAGGTATCATGCAGCATTGTGATGACAACGGTCATGGATCATTTGGATGACAGGGGTCATGGAACATTCTGATAACAAGGTTCATAAAGCATTTTGATGACAGGGGTCATGGAGCATTGTGTTGACACGAGCATGGAGCATTGTAATGATAGGATATCTGGAGCATTGTGATGAAAAGGGGATGGAGCATTTTGATGACAGGGTCCAAGGAGAATTGTGCTGACAATGGCATGGAGCATTGTGATGAAAAGGGTACTGGAGCACTGTGAGGAAAGGAATCATGGATCATTGTGATGCCAGGGGTCATGGAGCTTTGTGATGACACGGGTCATGGAGCATTGTGATGACACGGTCAAGGAACATTGCGATGACAAGAATTCTGGAGCATTGTGATGAAAGGGCATGGTGCATTGTGATGAAAGGTGACAAGGAGCATTGTGACGATATGGGCAGAGAACTTTTTGATGACAGGGGTCATGGAGCATTGTGATAAAAAGTGTCATGGAACATTGTACTGACAGGGATCATGGAGCTTTTTGGTAAGAGAGGTCTTGGAGATTTGTGAAGGCAGGCGTCATGGGGCCTTTTGATGACAGCGGTCTTGGAGCATTGGGATGAAAGGGGTCATGGAGCTCTGTGATTACAGGGGCCATGGAGCATTGTGAATACAAAGGCCATGGAGCATTGAGATGACAGGGTTCATGGAGCATTGTGATGAAAGTGATCATGGATCATTGTGATGACAAGTGTCCTGGAACCTTGTGATGACACAGTTCATGGAGCATTGTGATGACAAGGACCATGGCGAATTGTGGTATCATCTGTCATGGGGCATTGTGATGGCAGTGGTCATGTAGAATTGTATTGAAAGGTAACATGGAGCACTCTGATGACAGGGGCCATGGAACATTGTGATGACAAAGGCCATGGAGCATTGTGATGACAAGTGTCATGGGGCATTTTGATGACATTGGCATGGAGCATTATGATGACAAGAGTTCTGGAGCATTTTGATGACCAGGGCATGGAGCATTGTGATGAAAGTTGTCCTGGAGCATTGTGATGACAGCGGTCACAGAGGATTGGGATGAAAGGTATCATGCAGCATTGTGATGACAACGGTCAGGGATCATTTTGATGACCGGGGTCATGGAACATTCTGATAACAAGTTTCATCAAGCATTTTGATGACAGGGGTCATGGAGCATTGTGTTGACACGGGCATGGAGCATTGTAATGATAGGATATCTGGAGCATTGTGATGAAAAGGGGATGGAGCATTTTGATGACAGGGTCCAAGGAGAATTGTGCTGACAATGGCATGGAGCATTGTGATGAAAAGGGTACTGGAGCACTGTGAGGAAAGGAATCATGGATCATTGTGATGCCAGGGGTCATGGAGCTTTGTGATGACACGGGTCATGGAGCATTGTGATGACACGGTCAAGGAACATTGTGATGACAAGAAATCTGGAGCATTGTGATGAACGGGCATGGAGCATTGTGATGAAAGGTGACAAGGAGCATTGTGATGATATGGGCAGAGAACTTTGTGATGACAGGGGTCATGGAGCATTGTGATGAAAAGTGTCATGGAACATTGTACTGACAGGGATCATGGAGCTTTTTGGTAAGGGAGCCCTTGGAGATTGGTGGTGGCAGGCGTCATGGGGCATTGTGATGACAGCGGTCTTGGAGCATTGTGATGAAAGGGGTCATGGAGCACTGTGATTACAGGGGCCATGGAGCATTGTGAATACAAAGGCTAAGGAGCATTGAGATGACAGGGTCCAGGGAGCATTGTGATGAAAGTGTTCATGGGTCATTGTGATGACAAGTGTCCTGAAACCTTGTGATGACACGGTTCATGGAGCATTGTTATGACAAGGACCATGGCGAATTGTGATGACATCTGAAATGGGGCATTGTGATGACAGTGGTCATGTAGAATTGTGATGAAAGGTATCAAGGAGCACTGTGATGACAGGGGCCATGGAGCATTGTGATGACAAGTGTCATGGGACATTTTGATGACATTGGCATGGAACATTATGATGACAAGAGTTCTGGAGAATTTTGATGACAAGGGCATGGAGCATTGTGATGACAGGGCCCATGGAGCATTGTGATGAAAAGGGCAGGGAACATTGTGATGACTGGGTTCATGGAGCCTTGTGATGAAAGGGGCCATGGAGCACTGAGATGACAGGCGTCTTGAGGTATGGTGATGACAGTGGTCATGGAGCATTGTGATGAAAGAGATCATGGAGCAATATGATAAGAGGGGACATGGAGCATTGTGATGACAGGTGTATTGGAGCATTGTGATGAAAATATTAATGGATCATTGTGATGACATGTGTCCTGGAACACTGTGATGACACGGTTCATCGAGTATTGTGATGACAAGGGTCATAGCGAATTGTGATAACAGGTGTCATGGGGCATTGTGATGACATTGATCATCTAGGAATTGTGATGAAAGGTATCATGGAGCACTGTGATGACTGGGGGCATGAAGCATTGTTATGAAAATTGTCCTGGATTATTGTGATGACAGCAGTCATGGAGAATTGGGATGACAGGGATTATGCAGCATTGTGTTGACATGGGTATGGACTATTGTGATGACAATGGTCATGGAGCAATGTGATGAAAGTTTTCATGGAATATCGTGATGAAAAGTGGCTGGGAGCACTGTGACGATAAAGGTCATGGAGCATTGTGATGACAAGTGTCATGGAGCATTGTAATGAAAGCTTTCATTGTGCACTGTGATGACAAGGGGGATGGAGTATTGTGATGAAACTGGTCCTGGAGCATTGTGATAACAAAAGCCATGGAGCATTGTGATGACAGGCATCATGGAGAATTGTGAAGAAAGGGGCCATGGGGAATTGTAATGACAATAGAGAAATGTGATGAAAATGGTCAGCGAGCATAGTGATTAAAGTGGTCATTGAGAATTGTGATGAAAAGTGACATAGAGCATTGTGATGACAAAGGTCATGGAGAACTGTGATGACCAGGGTCATGTAGCATTGTGATGACACGTTCATGGAACATTGTGATGACAAGAATTCTGGAGCATTGTGATGACAAGGGCCATGGAGCATTGGGATGCCACGGTCATGGAACATTGTGATGACAAAATTCTGGAGCTTTGTGAGGAAAAAGGCATGGAGCATTGTGATTATAGGGGACATGGAGCATTTTGATGACATGGGCAGGGAACACTGTGATGACAGGTGTTATGGAGCAATGGGATGACAAGTGTCATGGAGCACTGTGATGAGAGGGGCCTTGGAGAATTGTGATGACAGGCGTCATGAGGCATTGAGATGGCAGTGGTCATGGAGCATTATGATGAAAGGTGTTATGGAGCACTGTGATTACAGGGGCCATGGAGCATTGTGAATACAAAGGCCGTGGAGCATTGAGATGACAGTGGTCATGGAGCATTGTGATGAAAGTGGTAATGGATCATTGTGATGCCAAGTGTCCTGGGACCCTGTGATGACATGGTTCATGGAGCATTGTGATGACAATGGTCATGGCGAATTGTGATGACAATGTCATGGGGCATTGTGATGGCAGTGGTCATCTAGAAATGTGATTAAAGTTATTATGGAGCACAGTAATGAGAGGGGCCATTGAGCATTGTGATAACAAGTCTCAAGGAGCATTGTGATGACAGGTGTCATGGAGCATCGTGATGACAAATGCCATTGAGAATTGTGATCAGAGGTGACATTGGGCATTGTGATGAAAGGGGTCATGGAGTACTGGGAGTACAGGGGCCATGGAGCCTTGTGATAACAAGTGACATGGAGAATAGTGATGACAGGCATCATAGAGCATTGTGATGACAAGTGCCATTTAGCATTTTGATGACAGGGGTCATCAGGCATTGTGTTGACGGGGGTCACGGAGCATTGTGATGACAAAGGCCATAGAGCATTGTGATGAGAGGGGTCATGGAGCATTGTGATGACATGGGCCATGGAGCATTGTGAAGACAAGATTCATGGAGCATTGTGATGACACAGGCATGAAGCATGGTGATGACAACAGACCTGGAGCATTGTGATGACAAGGGCATGGAGCATTGTGATTACAGGAGACTTGGGTCATTGTGATGAAATTGGCAGTGATCATTGTGATTAGAGGGATCATGGAGCATTGTGATGACAAGTGTCATGCAATATTGTGCTGACACAGATCATGGAGCATTTTGATGAGAGTGGCCTTGGAGCACAGTGATGAGAGACGTCATGGGGCATTATGGTGACAGTGGTCAAGGAGCATTGTGATGAAAGTGTTCATGGAGCAACGCGATTATCGGGACAATGGAGCATTGTGAATACAAAGGCCATGGAACATTGAGATAACAGAGTTCATGGAGCATTGTGATGACAAGGGTCTTGGGAGCTACTGATGACACGTTTCATACAGCATTGAGATGACAAGGGCCAAGGCGAATTGTGATGACACGTGTCATGGGGCATTGTGATGACATTGGTCATCTTGCATTGTGATGAGAGTGGTCATGTAGAATTTTGATTAAAGGTATCATGGAGCACTGTGATGACAAAGGCCAAGGAACATTGTGATGACAAGTGTCATTCAGCAATGTGATGACACGGGAATGGAGCATTATGATGACAAGTGTTCTGGAGCATTGTGATGACAAGGGTATGGAGCATTGTGATTACAGGGACCATGGAGCATTGTGATGACAACGGCATGGAGCACTGTGATGACATTGGTCATTGAGCATTGTGATTACAAAGACCATGAGGCATTGTGATGACAGGGGCCTTGGAGCATTGTGATGACAATGGTCATCAAGCATTGTGATGACAGGGGTCATAGAGCATTGTGATGAGAAAGACCATGGAGCATGGTGATGACAGAGGCCATGGAACATTGTGATGACCAGGCCATGTACCATTGTGATGACAAGGGCAGGGAACCTTGTGGTGACCGGGGTCATGGAGCATTTTGATGACAACTTTCATGGAACGTTGTGATGACAGGGGTCATGGAGCATTGTGATGAAAGTTGTCCTGGAGCATTGTGATGACAGCGGTCACAGAGAATTGGGATGAAAGGTATCATGCAGCATTGTGATGACAACGGTCATGGATCATTTGGATGACAGGGGTCATGGAACATTCTGATAACAAGGTTCATAAAGCATTTTGATGACAGGGGTCATGGAGCATTGTGTTGACACGAGCATGGAGCATTGTAATGATAGGATATCTGGAGCATTGTGATGAAAAGGGGATGGAGCATTTTGATGACAGGGTCCAAGGAGAATTGTGCTGACAATGGCATGGAGCATTGTGATGAAAAGGGTACTGGAGCACTGTGAGGAAAGGAATCATGGATCATTGTGATGCCAGGGGTCATGGAGCTTTGTGATGACACGGGTCATGGAGCATTGTGATGACACGGTCAAGGAACATTGCGATGACAAGAATTCTGGAGCATTGTGATGAAAGGGCATGGTGCATTGTGATGAAAGGTGACAAGGAGCATTGTGACGATATGGGCAGAGAACTTTTTGATGACAGGGGTCATGGAGCATTGTGATAAAAAGTGTCATGGAACATTGTACTGACAGGGATCATGGAGCTTTTTGGTAAGAGAGGTCTTGGAGATTTGTGAAGGCAGGCGTCATGGGGCATTTTGATGACAGCGGTCTTGGAGCATTGGGATGAAAGGGGTCATGGAGCTCTGTGATTACAGGGGCCATGGAGCATTGTGAATACAAAGGCCATGGAGCATTGAGATGATAGGGTTCATGGAGCATTGTGATGAAAGTGATCATGGATCATTGTGATGACAAGTGTCCTGGAACCTTGTGATGACACAGTTCATGGAGCATTGTGATGACAAGGACCATGGCGAATTGTGGTATCATCTGTCATGGGGCATTGTGATGGCAGTGGTCATGTAGAATTGTATTGAAAGGTAACATGGAGCACTCTGATGACAGGGGCCATGGAACATTGTGATGACAAAGGCCATGGAGCATTGTGATGACAAGTGTCATGGGGCATTTTGATGACATTGGCATGGAGCATTATGATGACAAGAGTTCTGGAGCATTTTGATGACCAGGGCATGGAGCATTGTGATGAAAGTTGTCCTGGAGCATTGTGATGACAGCGGTCACAGAGGATTGGGATGAAAGGTATCATGCAGCATTGTGATGACAACGGTAAGGGATCATTTTGATGACAGGGGTCATGGAACATTCTGATAACAAGTTTCATCAAGCATTTTGATGACAGGGGTCATGGAGCATTGTGTTGACACGGGCATGGAGCATTGTAATGATAGGATATCTGGAGCATTGTGATGAAAAGGGGATGGAGCATTTTGATGACAGGGTCCAAGGAGAATTGTGCTGACAATGGCATGGAGCATTGTGATGAAAAGGGTACTGGAGCACTGTGAGGAAAGGAATCATGGATCATTGTGATGCCAGGGGTCATGGAGCTTTGTGATGACACGGGTCATGGAGCATTGTGATGACACGGTCAAGGAACATTGTGATGACAAGAAATCTGGAGCATTGTGATGAAAGGGCATGGAGCATTGTGATGATAGGTGACAAGGAGCATTGTGATGATATGGGCAGAGAACTTTGTGATGACAGGGGTCATGGAGCATTGTGATGAAAAGTGTCATGGAACATTGTACTGACAGGGATCATGGAGCTTTTTGGTAAGGGAGCCCTTGGAGATTGGTGGTGGCAGGCGTCATGGGGCATTGTGATGACAGCGGTCTTGGAGCATTGTGATGAAAGGGGTCATGGAGCACTGTGATTACAGGGGCCATGGAGCATTGTGAATACAAAGGCTAAGGAGCATTGAGATGACAGGGTTCAGGGAGCATTGTGATGAAAGTGTTCATGGATCATTGTGATGACAAGTGTCCTGAAACCTTGTGATGACACGGTTCATGGAGCATTGTTATGACAAGGACCATGGCGAATTGTGATGACATCTGAAATGGGGCATTGTGATGACAGTGGTCATGTAGAATTGTGATGAAAGGTATCAAGGAGCACTGTGATGACAGGGGCCATGGAGCATTGTGATGACAAGTGTCATGGGACATTTTGATGACATTGGCATGGAACATTATGATGACAAGAGTTCTGGAGAATTTTGATGACAAGGGCATGGAGCATTGTGATGACAGGGCCCATGGAGCATTGTGATGAAGAGGGCAGGGAACATTGTGATGACTGGGTTCATGGAGCCTTGTGATGAAAGGGGCCATGGAGCACTGAGATGACAGGCGTCTTGAGGTATGGTGATGACAGTGGTCATGGAGCATTGTGATGAAAGAGATCATGGAGCAATATGATAAGAGGGGACATGGAGCATTGTGATGACAGGTGTATTGGAGCATTGTGATGAAAATATTAATGGATCATTGTGATGACATGTGTCCTGGAACACTGTGATGACACGGTTCATCGAGTATTGTGATGACAAGGGTCATAGCGAATTGTGATAACAGGTGTCATGGGGCATTGTGATGACATTGATCATCTAGGAATTGTGATGAAAGGTATCATGGAGCACTGTGATGACTGGGGGCATGAAGCATTGTTATGAAAATTGTCCTGGATTATTGTGATGACAGCAGTCATGGAGAATTGTGATGACAGGGATTATGCAGCATTGTGTTGACATGGGTATGGACTATTGTGATGACAATGGTCATGGAGCAATGTGATGAAAGTTTTCATGGAATATCGTGATGAAAAGTGCCTGGGAGCACTGTGACGATAAAGGCCATGGAGCATTGTGATGACAAGTGTCATGGAGCATTGTAATGAAAGCTTTCATTGTGCACTGTGATGACAAGGGGGATGGAGTATTGTGATGAAACTGGTCCTGGAGCATTGTGATAACAAAAGCCATGGAGCATTGTGATGACAGGCATCATGGAGAATTGTGAAGAAAGGGGCCATGGGGAATTGTAATGACAATAGAGAAATGTGATGAAAATGGTCAGCGAGCATAGTGATTAAAGTGGTCATTGAGAATTGTGATGAAAAGTGACATAGAGCATTGTGATGACAAAGGTCATGGAGAACTGTGATGACCAGGGTCATGTAGCATTGTGATGACACGTTCATGGAACATTGTGATGACAAGAATTCTGGAGCATTGTGATGACAAGGGCCATGGAGCATTGGGATGCCACGGTCATGGAACATTGTGATGACAAAATTCTGGAGCTTTGTGAGGAAAAAGGCATGGAGCATTGTGATTATAGGGGACATGGAGCATTTTGATGACATGGGCAGGGAACACTGTGATGACAGGTGTTATGGAGCAATGGGATGACAAGTGTCATGGAGCACTGTGATGAGAGGGGCCTTGGAGAATTGTGATGACAGGCGTCATGAGGCATTGAGATGGCAGTGGTCATGGAGCATTATGATGAAAGGTGTTATGGAGCACTGTGATTACAGGGGCCATGGAGCATTGTGAATACAAAGGCCGTGGAGCATTGAGATGACAGTGGTCATGGAGCATTGTGATGAAAGTGGTAATGGATCATTGTGATGCCAAGTGTCCTGGGACCCTGTGATGACATGGTTCATGGAGCATTGTGATGACAATGGTCATGGCGAATTGTGATGACAATGTCATGGGGCATTGTGATGGCAGTGGTCATCTAGAAATGTGATTAAAGTTATTATGGAGCACAGTAATGAGAGGGGCCATTGAGCATTGTGATAACAAGTCTCAAGGAGCATTGTGATGACAGGTGTCATGGAGCATCGTGATGACAAATGCCATTGAGAATTGTGATCAGAGGTGACATTGGGCATTGTGATGAAAGGGGTCATGGAGTACTGGGAGTACAGGGGCCATGGAGCCTTGTGATAACAAGTGACATGGAGAATAGTGATGACAGGCATCATAGAGCATTGTGATGACAAGTGCCATTTAGCATTTTGATGACAGGGGTCAGGCATTGTGTTGACGGGGGTCATGGAGCATTGTGATGACAAAGGCCATAGAGCATTGTGATGAGAGGGGTCATGGAGCATTGTGATGACATGGGCCATGGAGCATTGTGAAGACAAGATTCATGGAGCATTGTGATGACACAGGCATGAAGCATGGTGATGACAACAGACCTGGAGCATTGTGATGACAAGGGCATGGAGCATTGTGATTACAGGAGACTTGGGTCATTGTGATGAAATTGGCAGGGATCATTGTGATTAGAGGGATCATGGAGCATTGTGATGACAAGTGTCATGCAATATTGTGCTGACACAGATCATGGAGCATTTTGATGAGAGTGGCCTTGGAGCACAGTGATGAGAGACGTCATGGGGCATTATGGTGACAGTGGTCAAGGAGCATTGTGATGAAAGTGTTCATGGAGCAACGCGATTATCGGGACAATGGAGCATTGTGAATACAAAGGCCATGGAACATTGAGATAACAGAGTTCATGGAGCATTGTGATGACAAGGGTCTTGGGAGCTACTGATGACACGTTTCATACAGCATTGAGATGACAAGGGCCAAGGCGAATTGTGATGACACGTGTCATGGGGCATTGTGATGACATTGGTCATCTTGCATTGTGATGAGAGTGGTCATGTAGAATTTTGATTAAAGGTATCATGGAGCACTGTGATGACAAAGGCCAAGGAACATTGTGATGACAAGTGTCATTCAGCAATGTGATGACACGGGAATGGAGCATTATGATGACAAGTGTTCTGGAGCATTGTGATGACAAGGGTATGGAGCATTGTGATTACAGGGACCATGGAGCATTGTGATGACAACGGCATGGAGCACTGTGATGACATTGGTCATTGAGCATTGTGATTACAAAGACCATGAGGCATTGTGATGACAGGGGCCTTGGAGCATTGTGATGACAATGGTCATCAAGCATTGTGATGACAGGGGTCATAGAGCATTGTGATGAGAAAGACCATGGAGCATGGTGATGACAGAGGCCATGGAACATTGTGATGACCAGGCCATGTACCATTGTGATGACAAGGGCAGGGAACCTTGTGGTGACCGGGGTCATGGAGCATTTTGATGACAACTTTCATGGAACGTTGTGATGACAGGGGTCATGGAGCATTGTGATGAAAGTTGTCCTGGAGCATTGTGATGACAGCGGTCACAGAGAATTGGGATGAAAGGTATCATGCAGCATTGTGATGACAACGGTCATGGATCATTTGGATGACAGGGGTCATGGAACATTCTGATAACAAGGTTCATAAAGCATTTTGATGACAGGGGTCATGGAGCATTGTGTTGACACGAGCATGGAGCATTGTAATGATAGGATGTCTGGAGCATTGTGATGAAAAGGGGATGGAGCATTTTGATGACAGGGTCCAAGGAGAATTGTGCTGACAATGGCATGGAGCATTGTGATGAAAAGGGTACTGGAGCACTGTGAGGAAAGGAATCATGGATCATTGTGATGCCAGGGGTCATGGAGCTTTGTGATGACACGGGTCATGGAGCATTGTGATGACACGGTCAAGGAACATTGCGATGACAAGAATTCTGGAGCATTGTGATGAAAGGGCATGGTGCATTGTGATGAAAGGTGACAAGGAGCATTGTGACGATATGGGCAGAGAACTTTTTGATGACAGGGGTCATGGAGCATTGTGATAAAAAGTGTCATGGAACATTGTACTGACAGGGATCATGGAGCTTTTTGGTAAGAGAGGTCTTGGAGATTTGTGAAGGCAGGCGTCATGGGGCATTTTGATGACAGCGGTCTTGGAGCATTGGGATGAAAGGGGTCATGGAGCTCTGTGATTACAGGGGCCATGGAGCATTGTGAATACAAAGGCCATGGAGCATTGAGATGACAGGGTTCATGGAGCATTGTGATGAAAGTGATCATGGATCATTGTGATGACAAGTGTCCTGGAACCTTGTGATGACACAGTTCATGGAGCATTGTGATGACAAGGACCATGGCGAATTGTGGTATCATCTGTCATGGGGCATTGTGATGACAGTGGTCATGTAGAATTGTATTGAAAGGTAACATGGAGCACTCTGATGACAGGGGCCATGGAACATTGTGATGACAAAGGCCATGGAGCATTGTGATGACAAGTGTCATGGGGCATTTTGATGACATTGGCATGGAGCATTATGATGACAAGAGTTCTGGAGCATTTTGATGACCAGGGCATGGAGCATTGTGATGAAAGTTGTCCTGGAGCATTGTGATGACAGCGGTCACAGAGGATTGGGATGAAAGGTATCATGCAGCATTGCGATGACAACGGTCAGGGATCATTTTGATGACAGGGGTCATGGAACATTCTGATAACAAGTTTCATCAAGCATTTTGATGACAGGGGTCATGGAGCATTGTGTTGACACGGGCATGGAGCATTGTAATGATAGGATATCTGGAGCATTGTGATGAAAAGGGGATGGAGCATTTTGATGACAGTGTCCAAGTAGCATTATGCTGACAATGGCATGGAGCATTGTGATGAAAAGGGTACTGGAGCACTGTGAGGAAAGGAATCATGGATCATTGTGATGCCAGGGGTCATGGAGCTTTGTGATGACACGGGTCATGGAGCATTGTGATGACACGGTCAAGGAACATTGTGATGACAAGAAATCTGGAGCATTGTGATGAAAGGGCATGGAGCATTGTGATGAAAGGTGACAAGTAGCATTGTGATGATATGGGCAGAGAACTTTGTGATGACAGGGGTCATGGAGCATTGTGATGAAAAGTGTCATGGAACATTGTACTGACAGGGATCATGGAGCTTTTTGGTAAGGGAGCCCTTGGAGATTGGTGGTGGCAGGCGTCATGGGGCATTGTGATGACAGCGGTCTTGAAGCATTGTGATGAAAGGGGTCATGGAGCACTGTGATTACAGGGGCCAAGGAGCATTGTGAATACAAAGGCTATGGAGCATTGAGATGACAGGGTTCATGGAGCATTGTGATGAAAGTTATCATGGATCATTGTGATGACATCTGAAATGGGACATTGTGATGACAGTGGTCATGTAGAATTGTGATGAAAGGTATCAAGGAGCACTGTGATGACAGGGGCCATGGAACATTGTGATGACAAAGGCCATGGAGCATTGTGATGACAAATGTCATGGGACATTTTGATGACATTGGCATGGAACATTATGATGACAAGAGTTCTGGAGAATTTTGATGACAAGGGCATGGAGCATTGTGATGACAGGGCCCATGGAGCATTGTGACGAAGAGGGCAGGGAACATTGTGATGACTGGGTTCATGGAGCCTTGTGATGAAAGGGGCCATGGAGCACTGAGATGACAGGCGTCTTGAGGTATGGTGATGACAGTGGTCATGGAGCATTGTGATGAAAGAGATCATGGAGCAATATGATAAGAGGGGACATGGAGCATTGTGATGACAGGTGTATTGGAGCATTGTGATGAAAATATTAATGGATCATTGTGATGACATGTGTCCTGGAACACTGTGATGACACGGTTCATCGAGTATTGTGATGACAAGGGTCATAGCGAATTGTGATAACAGGTGTCATGGGGCATTGTGATGACATTGATCATCTAGGAATTGTGATGAAAGGTATCATGGAGCACTGTGATGACTGGGGGCATGAAGCATTGTTATGAAAATTGTCCTGGATTATTGTGATGACAGCAGTCATGGAGAATTGGGATGACAGGGATTATGCAGCATTGTGTTGACATGGGTATGGACTATTGTGATGACAATGGTCATGGAGCAATGTGATGAAAGTTTTCATGGAATATCGTGATGAAAAGTGCCTGGGAGCATTGTGACGATAAAGGCCATGGAGCATTGTGATGACAAGTGTCATGGAGCATTGTAATGAAAGCTTTCATTGTGCACTGTGATGACAAGGGGGATGGAGTATTGTGATGAAACTGGTCCTGGAACATTGTGATAACAAAAGCCATGGAGCATTGTGATGACAGGCATCATGGAGAATTGTGAAGAAAGGGGCCATGGAGAATTTTAATGACAATAGAGAAATGTGATGAAAATGGTCAGCGAGCATAGTGATTAAAGTGGTCATTGAGAATTGTGATGAAAAGTGACATAGAGCATTGTGATGACAAAGGTCATGGAGAACTGTGATGACCAGGGTCATGTAGCATTGTGATGACACGTTCATGGAACATTGTGATGACAAGAATTCTGGAGCATTGTGATGACAAGGGCCATGGAGCATTGGGATGCCACGGTCATGGAACATTGTGATGACAAAATTCTGGAGCTTTGTGAGGAAAAAGGCATGGAGCATTGTGATTATAGGGGACATGGAGCATTTTGATGACATGGGCAGGGAACACTGTGATGACAGGTGTTATGGAGCAATGGGATGACAAGTGTCATGGAGCACTGTGATGAGAGGGGCCTTGGAGAATTGTGATGACAGGCGTCATGAGGCATTGAGATGGCAGTGGTCATGGAGCATTATGATGAAAGGTGTTATGGAGCACTGTGATTACAGGGGCCATGGAGCATTGTGAATACAAAGGCCGTGGAGCATTGAGATGACAGTGGTCATGGAGCATTGTGATGAAAGTGGTAATGGATCATTGTGATGCCAAGTGTCCTGGGACCCTGTGATGACATGGTTCATGGAGCATTGTGATGACAATGGTCATGGCGAATTGTGATGACAATGTCATGGGGCATTGTGATGGCAGTGGTCATCTAGAAATGTGATTAAAGTTATTATGGAGCACAGTAATGAGAGGGGCCATTGAGCATTGTGATAACAAGTCTCAAGGAGCATTGTGATGACAGGTGTCATGGAGCATCGTGATGACAAATGCCATTGAGAATTGTGATCAGAGGTGACATTGGGCATTGTGATGAAAGGGGTCATGGAGTACTGGGAGTACAGGGGCCATGGAGCCTTGTGATAACAAGTGACATGGAGAACAGTGATGACAGGCATCATAGAGCATTGTGATGACAAGTGCCATTTAGCATTTTGATGACAGGGGTCATCAGGCATTGTGTTGACGGGGGTCACGGAGCATTGTGATGACAAAGGCCATAGAGCATTGTGATGAGAGGGGTCATGGAGCATTGTGATGACATGGGCCATGGAGCATTGTGAAGACAAGATTCATGGAGCATTGTGATGACACAGGCATGAAGCATGGTGATGACAACAGACCTGGAGCATTGTGATGACAAGGGCATGGAGCATTGTGATTACAGGAGACTTGGGTCATTGTGATGAAATTGGCAGGGATCATTGTGATTAGAGGGATCATGGAGCATTGTGATGACAAGTGTCATGCAATATTGTGCTGACACAGATCATGGAGCATTTTGATGAGAGTGGCCTTGGAGCACAGTGATGAGAGACGTCATGGGGCATTATGGTGACAGTGGTCAAGGAGCATTGTGATGAAAGTGTTCATGGAGCAACGCGATTATCGGGACAATGGAGCATTGTGAATACAAAGGCCATGGAACATTGAGATAACAGAGTTCATGGAGCATTGTGATGACAAGGGTCTTGGGAGCTACTGATGACACGTTTCATACAGCATTGAGATGACAAGGGCCAAGGCGAATTGTGATGACACGTGTCATGGGGCATTGTGATGACATTGGTCATCTTGCATTGTGATGAGAGTGGTCATGTAGAATTTTGATTAAAGGTATCATGGAGCACTGTGATGACAAAGGCCAAGGAACATTGTGATGACAAGTGTCATTCAGCAATGTGATGACACGGGAATGGAGCATTATGATGACAAGTGTTCTGGAGCATTGTGATGACAAGGGTATGGAGCATTGTGATTACAGGGACCATGGAGCATTGTGATGACAACGGCATGGAGCACTGTGATGACATTGGTCATTGAGCATTGTGATTACAAAGACCATGAGGCATTGTGATGACAGGGGCCTTGGAGCATTGTGATGACAATGGTCATCAAGCATTGTGATGACAGGGGTCATAGAGCATTGTGATGAGAAAGACCATGGAGCATGGTGATGACAGAGGCCATGGAACATTGTGATGACCAGGCCATGTACCATTGTGATGACAAGGGCAGGGAACCTTGTGGTGACCGGGGTCATGGAGCATTTTGATGACAACTTTCATGGAACGTTGTGATGACAGGGGTCATGGAGCATTGTGATGAAAGTTGTCCTGGAGCATTGTGATGACAGCGGTCACAGAGAATTGGGATGAAAGGTATCATGCAGCATTGTGATGACAACGGTCATGGATCATTTGGATGACAGGGGTCATGGAACATTCTGATAACAAGGTTCATAAAGCATTTTGATGACAGGGGTCATGGAGCATTGTGTTGACACGAGCATGGAGCATTGTAATGATAGGATATCTGGAGCATTGTGATGAAAAGGGGATGGAGCATTTTGATGACAGGGTCCAAGGAGAATTGTGCTGACAATGGCATGGAGCATTGTGATGAAAAGGGTACTGGAGCACTGTGAGGAAAGGAATCATGGATCATTGTGATGCCAGGGGTCATGGAGCTTTGTGATGACACGGGTCATGGAGCATTGTGATGACACGGTCAAGGAACATTGCGATGACAAGAATTCTGGAGCATTGTGATGAAAGGGCATGGTGCATTGTGATGAAAGGTGACAAGGAGCATTGTGACGATATGGGCAGAGAACTTTTTGATGACAGGGGTCATGGAGCATTGTGATAAAAAGTGTCATGGAACATTGTACTGACAGGGATCATGGAGCTTTTTGGTAAGAGAGGTCTTGGAGATTTGTGAAGGCAGGCGTCATGGGGCATTTTGATGACAGCGGTCTTGGAGCATTGGGATGAAAGGGGTCATGGAGCTCTGTGATTACAGGGGCCATGGAGCATTGTGAATACAAAGGCCATGGAGCATTGAGATGACAGGGTTCATGGAGCATTGTGATGAAAGTGATCATGGATCATTGTGATGACAACTGTCCTGGAACCTTGTGATGACACAGTTCATGGAGCATTGTGATGACAAGGACCATGGCGAATTGTGGTATCATCTGTCATGGGGCATTGTGATGACAGTGGTCATGTAGAATTGTATTGAAAGGTAACATGGAGCACTCTGATGACAGGGGCCATGGAACATTGTGATGACAAAGGCCATGGAGCATTGTGATGACAAGTGTCATGGGGCATTTTGATGACATTGGCATGGAGCATTATGATGACAAGAGTTCTGGAGCATTTTGATGACCAGGGCATGGAGCATTGTGATGAAAGTTGTCCTGGAGCATTGTGATGACAGCGGTCACAGAGGATTGGGATGAAAGGTATCATGCAGCATTGCGATGACAACGGTCAGGGATCATTTTGATGACAGGGGTCATGGAACATTCTGATAACAAGTTTCATCAAGCATTTTGATGACAGGGGTCATGGAGCATTGTGTTGACACGGGCATGGAGCATTGTAATGATAGGATATCTGGAGCATTGTGATGAAAAGGGGATGGAGCATTTTGATGACAGTGTCCAAGTAGCATTATGCTGACAATGGCATGGAGCATTGTGATGAAAAGGGTACTGGAGCACTGTGAGGAAAGGAATCATGGATCATTGTGATGCCAGGGGTCATGGAGCTTTGTGATGACACGGGTCATGGAGCATTGTGATGACACGGTCAAGGAACATTGTGATGACAAGAAATCTGGAGCATTGTGATGAAAGGGCATGGAGCATTGTGATGAAAGGTGACAAGTAGCATTGTGATGATATGGGCAGAGAACTTTGTGATGACAGGGGTCATGGAGCATTGTGATGAAAAGTGTCATGGAACATTGTACTGACAGGGATCATGGAGCTTTTTGGTAAGGGAGCCCTTGGAGATTGGTGGTGGCAGGCGTCATGGGGCATTGTGATGACAGCGGTCTTGAAGCATTGTGATGAAAGGGGTCATGGAGCACTGTGATTACAGGGGCCAAGGAGCATTGTGAATACAAAGGCTATGGAGCATTGAGATGACAGGGTTCATGGAGCATTGTGATGAAAGTGATCATGGATCATTGTGATGACATCTGAAATGGGACATTGTGATGACAGTGGTCATGTAGAATTGTGATGAAAGGTATCAAGGAGCACTGTGATGACAGGGGCCATGGAACATTGTGATGACAAAGGCCATGGAGCATTGTGATGACAAATGTCATGGGACATTTTGATGACATTGGCATGGAACATTATGATGACAAGAGTTCTGGAGAATTTTGATGACAAGGGCATGGAGCATTGTGATGACAGGGCCCATGGAGCATTGTGACGAAGAGGGCAGGGAACATTGTGATGACTGGGTTCATGGAGCCTTGTGATGAAAGGGGCCATGGAGCACTGAGATGACAGGCGTCTTGAGGTATGGTGATGACAGTGGTCATGGAGCATTGTGATGAAAGAGATCATGGAGCAATATGATAAGAGGGGACATGGAGCATTGTGATGACAGGTGTATTGGAGCATTGTGATGAAAATATTAATGGATCATTGTGATGACATGTGTCCTGGAACACTGTGATGACACGGTTCATCGAGTATTGTGATGACAAGGGTCATAGCGAATTGTGATAACAGGTGTCATGGGGCATTGTGATGACATTGATCATCTAGGAATTGTGATGAAAGGTATCATGGAGCACTGTGATGACTGGGGGCATGAAGCATTGTTATGAAAATTGTCCTGGATTATTGTGATGACAGCAGTCATGGAGAATTGGGATGACAGGGATTATGCAGCATTGTGTTGACATGGGTATGGACTATTGTGATGACAATGGTCATGGAGCAATGTGATGAACGTTTTCATTGAATATCGTGATGAAAAGTGCCTGGGAGCATTGTGACGATAAAGGCCAAGGAGCATTGTGATGACAAGTGTCATGGAGCATTGTAATGAAAGCTTTCATTGTGCACTGTGATGACAAGGGGGATGGAGTATTGTGATGAAACTGGTCCTGGAACATTGTGATAACAAAAGCCATGGAGCATTGTGATGACAGGCATCATGGAGAATTGTGAAGAAAGGGGCCATGGGGAATTGTAATGACAATAGAGAAATGTGATGAAAATGGTCAGCGAGCATAGTGATTAAAGTGGTCATTGAGAATTGTGATGAAAAGTGACATAGAGCATTGTGATGACAAAGGTCATGGAGAACTGTGATGACCAGGGTCATGTAGCATTGTGATGACACGTTCATGGAACATTGTGATGACAAGAATTCTGGAGCATTGTGATGACAAGGGCCATGGAGCATTGGGATGCCACGGTCATGGAACATTGTGATGACAAAATTCTGGAGCTTTGTGAGGAAAAAGGCATGGAGCATTGTGATTATAGGGGACATGGAGCATTTTGATGACATGGGCAGGGAACACTGTGATGACAGGTGTTATGGAGCAATGGGATGACAAGTGTCATGGAGCACTGTGATGAGAGGGGCCTTGGAGAATTGTGATGACAGGCGTCATGAGGCATTGAGATGGCAGTGGTCATGGAGCATTATGATGAAAGGTGTTATGGAGCACTGTGATTACAGGGGCCATGGAGCATTGTGAATACAAAGGCCATGGAGCATTGAGATGACAGTGGTCATGGAGCATTGTGATGAAAGTGGTAATGGATCATTGTGAGGACAAGTGTCCTGGGACCCTGTGATGACATGGTTCATGGAGCATTGTGATGACAATGGTCATGGCAAATTGTGATGACAATGTCATGGGGCATTGTGATGGCAGTGGTCATCTAGAAATGTGATTAAAGTTATTATGGAGCACAGGAATGAGAGGGGCCATGGAGCATTGTGATGACAAGTCTCATGGAGCATTGTGATGACAGGTGTCATGGAGCATCGTGATGACAAATGCCATTGAGAATTGTGATCAGAGGTGACATTGGGCATTGTGATGAAAGGGGTCATGGAGTACTGGGAGTACAGGGGCCATGGAGCCTTGTGATAACAAGTGACATGGAGAATAGTGATGACAGGCATCATAGAGCATTGTGATGACAAGTGCCATTTAGCATTTTGATGACAGGGGTCATCAGGCACTGTGTTGACGGGGGTCACGGAGCATTGTGATGACAAAGGCCATAGAGCATTGTGATGAGAGGGGCCATGGAGCATTGTGATGACATGGGCCATGGAGCATTGTGAAGACAAGATTCATGGAGCATTGTGATGACACGGGCATGAAGCATGGTGATGACAACAGACCTGGAGCATTGTGATGACAAGGGCATGGAGCATTGTGATTACAGGAGACTTGCGTCATTGTGATGAAATTGGCAAGGATCATTGTGATTAGAGGGATCATGGAGCATTGTGATGACTAGTGTCATGCAATATTGTGCTGACACAGATCATGGAGCATTTTGATGAGAGTGGCCTTGGAGCACAGTGATGAGAGACGTCATGGGGCATTATGGTGACAGTGGTCAAGGAGCATTGTGATGAAAGTGTTCATGGAGCAACGCGATTATCGGGACAATGGAGCATTGTGAATACAAAGGCCATGGAACATTGAGATAACAGAGTTCATGGAGCATTGTGATGACAAGGGTCTTGGGAGCTACTGATGACACGTTTCATACAGCATTGAGATGACAAGGGCCAAGGCGAATTGTGATGACACATGTCATGGGGCATTGTGATGACATTGGTCATCTTGCATTGTGATGAGAGTGGTCATGTAGAATTTTGATTAAATGTATCATGGAGCACTGTGATGACAAAGGCCAAAGAACATTGTGATGACAAGAGTATGAAGCATTGTGATTAAAGGGACCATGGAGCATTGTGATGACAACGGCATGGAGCACTGTGATGACATTGGTCATTGAGCTTTGTGATTACAAAGACCATGAGGCATTGTGATGACAGGGGCCTTGGAGCATTGTGATGGCAATGGTCATCAAGCATTGTGATGACAGGGGTCATAGAGCAATGTGATGAGAAAGACCATGGAGCATGGTGATGACAGAGGCCATGGAACATTGTGATGACCAGGCCATGTACCATTGTGATGACAAGGGCAGGGAACCTTGTGGTGACCGGGGTCATGGAGCATTTTGATGACAACTTTCATGGAACGTTGTGATGACAGGGGTCATGGAGCATTGTGATGAAAGTTGTCCTGGAGCATTGTGATGACAGCGGTCACAGAGAATTGGGATGAAAGGTATCATGCAGCATTGTGATGACAACGGTCATGGATCATTTTGATGACAGGGGTCATGGAACATTCTGATAACAAGGTTCATAAAGCATTTTGATGACAGGGGTCATGGAGCATTGTGTAGACACGAGCATGGAGCATTGTAATGATAGGATATCTGGAGCAATGTGATGAAAAGGGGATGGAGCATTTTGATGACAGGGTCCAAGGAGAATTGTGCTGACAATGGCATGGAGCATTGTGATGAAAAGGGTACTGGAGCACTGTGAGGAAAGGAATCATGGATCATTGTGATGCCAGGGGTCATGGAGCTTTGTGATGACAAGGGTCATGGAGCATTGTGATGACACGGTCAAGGAACATTGCGATGACAAGAATTCTGGAGCATTGTGATGAAAGGGCATGGTGCATTGTGATGAAAGGTGACAAGGAGCATTGTGACGATATGGGCAGAGAACTTTTTGATGACAGGGGTCATGGAGCATTGTGATAAAAAGTGTCATGGAACATTGTACTGACAGGGATCATGGAGCTTTTTGGTAAGAGAAGTCTTGGAGATTTGTGAAGGCAGGCGTCATGGGGCATTGTGATGACAGCGGTCTTGGAGCATTGGGATGAAAGGGGTCATGGAGCTCTGTGATTACAGGGGCCATGGAGCATTGTGAATACAAAGGCCATGGAGCATTGAGATGACAGGGTTCATGGAGCATTGTGATGAAAGTGATCATGGATCATTGTGATGACAAGTGTCCTGGAACCTTGTGATGACACAGTTCATGGAGCATTGTGATGACAAGGACCATGGCGAATTGTGGTATCATCTGTCATGGGGCATTGTGATGACAGTGGTCATGTAGAATTGTATTGAAAGGTAACATGGAGCACTGTGATGACAGGGGCCATGGAATATTGTGATGACAAAGTCCATGGAGCATTGTGATGACAAGTGTCATGGGGCATTTTGATGACATTGGCATGGAGCATTATGATGACAAGAGTTCTGGAGCATTTTGATGACCAGGGCATGGAACATTGTGATGAAAGTTGTCCTGGAGCATTGTGATGACAGCGGTCACAGAGGATTGGGATGAAAGGTATCATGCAGCATTGCGATGACAACGGTCAGGGATCATTTTGATGACAGGGGTCATGGAACATTCTGATAACAAGTTTCATCAAGCATTTTGATGACAGGGGTCATGGAGCATTGTGTTGACACGGGCATGGAGCATTGTAATGATAGGATATCTGGAGCATTGTGATGAAAAGGGGATGGAGCATTTTGATGACAGGGTCCAAGGAGAATTGTGCTGACAATGGCATGGAGCATTGTGATGAAAAGGGTACTGGAGCACTGTGAGGAAAGGAATCATGGATCATTGTGATGCCAGGGGTCATGGAGCTTTGTGATGACACGGGTCATGGAGCATTGTGATGACATGGTCAAGGAACATTGTGATGACAAGAAATCTGGAGCATTGTGATGAAAGGGCATGGAGCATTGTGATGAAAGGTGACAAGTAGCATTGTGATGATATGGGCAGAGAAATTTGTGATGACAGGGGTCATGGAGCATTGTGATGAAAAGTGTCATGGAACATTGTACTGACAGGGATCATGGAGCTTTTTGGTAAGGGAGCCCTTGGAGATTGGTGGTGGCAGGCGTCATGGGGCATTGTGATGACAGCGGTCTTGGAGCATTGTAATGAAAGGGGTCATGGAGCACTGTGATTACAGGGTGCCAAGGAGCATTGTGAATACAAAGGCTATGGAGCATTGAGATGACAGGGTTCATGGAGCATTGTGATGAAAGTGATCATGGATCATTGTGATGACATCTGAAATGGGACATTGTGATGACAGTGGTCATGTAGAATTGTGATGAAAGGTATCAAGGAGCACTGTGATGACAGGGGCCATGGAACATTGTGATGACAAAGGCCATGGAGCATTGTGATGACAAATGTCATGGGACATTTTGATGACATTGGCATGGAACATTATGATGACAAGAGTTCTGGAGAATTTTGATGACAAGGGCATGGAGCATTGTGATGACAGGGCCCATGGAGCATTGTGACGAAGAGGGCAGGGAACATTGTGATGACTGGGTTCATGGAGCCTTGTGATGAAAGGGGCCATGGAGCACTGAGATGACAGGCGTCTTGAGGTATGGTGATGACAGTGGTCATGGAGCATTGTGATGAAAGAGATCATGGAGCAATATGATAAGAGGGGACATGGAGCATTGTGATGACAGGTGTATTGGAGCATTGTGATGAAAATATTAATGGATCATTGTGATGACATGTGTCCTGGAACACTGTGATGACACGGTTCATCGAGTATTGTGATGACAAGGGTCATAGCGAATTGTGATAACAGGTGTCATGGGGCATTGTGATGACATTGATCATCTAGGAATTGTGATGAAAGGTATCATGGAGCACTGTGATGACTGGGGGCATGAAGCATTGTTATGAAAATTGTCCTAGATTATTGTGATGACAGCAGTCATGGAGAATTGGGATGACAGGGATTATGCAGCATTGTGTTGACATGGGTATGGACTATTGTGATGACAATGGTCATGGAGCAATGTGATGAAAGTTTTCATGGAATATCGTGATGAAAAGTGCCTGGGAGCATTGTGACGATAAAGGCCATGGAGCATTGTGATGACAAGTGTCATGGAGCATTGTAATGAAAGCTTTCATTGTGCACTGTGATGACAAGGGGGATGGAGTATTGTGATGAAACTGGTCCTGGAACATTGTGATAACAAAAGCCATGGAGCATTGTGATGACAGGCATCATGGAGAATTGTGAAGAAAGGGGCCATGGAGAATTTTAATGACAATAGAGAAATGTGATGAAAATGGTCAGCGAGCATAGTGATTAAAGTGGTCATTGAGAATTGTGATGAAAAGTGACATAGAGCATTGTGATGACAAAGGTCATGGAGAACTGTGATGACCAGGGTCATGTAGCATTGTGATGACACGTTCATGGAACATTGTGATGACAAGAATTCTGGAGCATTGTGATGACAAGGGCCATGGAGCATTGGGATGCCACGGTCATGGAACATTGTGATGACAAAATTCTGGAGCTTTGTGAGGAAAAAGGCATGGAGCATTGTGATTATAGGGGACATGGAGCATTTTGATGACATGGGCAGGGAACACTGTGATGACAGGTGTTATGGAGCAATGGGATGACAAGTGTCATGGAGCACTGTGATGAGAGGGGCCTTGGAGAATTGTGATGACAGGCGTCATGAGGCATTGAGATGGCAGTGGTCATGGAGCATTATGATGAAAGGTGTTATGGAGCACTGTGATTACAGGGGCCATGGAGCATTGTGAATACAAAGGCCGTGGAGCATTGAGATGACAGTGGTCATGGAGCATTGTGATGAAAGTGGTAATGGATCATTGTGATGCCAAGTGTCCTGGGACCCTGTGATGACATGGTTCATGGAGCATTGTGATGACAATGGTCATGGCGAATTGTGATGACAATGTCATGGGGCATTGTGATGGCAGTGGTCATCTAGAAATGTGATTAAAGTTATTATGGAGCACAGTAATGAGAGGGGCCATTGAGCATTGTGATAACAAGTCTCAAGGAGCATTGTGATGACAGGTGTCATGGAGCATCGTGATGACAAATGCCATTGAGAATTGTGATCAGAGGTGACATTGGGCATTGTGATGAAAGGGGTCATGGAGTACTGGGAGTACAGGGGCCATGGAGCCTTGTGATAACAAGTGACATGGAGAACAGTGATGACAGGCATCATAGAGCATTGTGATGACAAGTGCCATTTAGCATTTTGATGACAGGGGTCATCAGGCATTGTGTTGACGGGGGTCACGGAGCATTGTGATGACAAAGGCCATAGAGCATTGTGATGAGAGGGGTCATGGAGCATTGTGATGACATGGGCCATGGAGCATTGTGAAGACAAGATTCATGGAGCATTGTGATGACACAGGCATGAAGCATGGTGATGACAACAGACCTGGAGCATTGTGATGACAAGGGCATGGAGCATTGTGATTACAGGAGACTTGGGTCATTGTGATGAAATTGGCAGGGATCATTGTGATTAGAGGGATCATGGAGCATTGTGATGACAAGTGTCATGCAATATTGTGCTGACACAGATCATGGAGCATTTTGATGAGAGTGGCCTTGGAGCACAGTGATGAGAGACGTCATGGGGCATTATGGTGACAGTGGTCAAGGAGCATTGTGATGAAAGTGTTCATGGAGCAACGCGATTATCGGGACAATGGAGCATTGTGAATACAAAGGCCATGGAACATTGAGATAACAGAGTTCATGGAGCATTGTGATGACAAGGGTCTTGGGAGCTACTGATGACACGTTTCATACAGCATTGAGATGACAAGGGCCAAGGCGAATTGTGATGACACGTGTCATGGGGCATTGTGATGACATTGGTCATCTTGCATTGTGATGAGAGTGGTCATGTAGAATTTTGATTAAAGGTATCATGGAGCACTGTGATGACAAAGGCCAAGGAACATTGTGATGACAAGTGTCATTCAGCAATGTGATGACACGGGAATGGAGCATTATGATGACAAGTGTTCTGGAGCATTGTGATGACAAGGGTATGGAGCATTGTGATTACAGGGACCATGGAGCATTGTGATGACAACGGCATGGAGCACTGTGATGACATTGGTCATTGAGCATTGTGATTACAAAGACCATGAGGCATTGTGATGACAGGGGCCTTGGAGCATTGTGATGACAATGGTCATCAAGCATTGTGATGACAGGGGTCATAGAGCATTGTGATGAGAAAGACCATGGAGCATGGTGATGACAGAGGCCATGGAACATTGTGATGACCAGGCCATGTACCATTGTGATGACAAGGGCAGGGAACCTTGTGGTGACCGGGGTCATGGAGCATTTTGATGACAACTTTCATGGAACGTTGTGATGACAGGGGTCATGGAGCATTGTGATGAAAGTTGTCCTGGAGCATTGTGATGACAGCGGTCACAGAGAATTGGGATGAAAGGTATCATGCAGCATTGTGATGACAACGGTCATGGATCATTTGGATGACAGGGGTCATGGAACATTCTGATAACAAGGTTCATAAAGCATTTTGATGACAGGGGTCATGGAGCATTGTGTTGACACGAGCATGGAGCATTGTAATGATAGGATATCTGGAGCATTGTGATGAAAAGGGGATGGAGCATTTTGATGACAGGGTCCAAGGAGAATTGTGCTGACAATGGCATGGAGCATTGTGATGAAAAGGGTACTGGAGCACTGTGAGGAAAGGAATCATGGATCATTGTGATGCCAGGGGTCATGGAGCTTTGTGATGACACGGGTCATGGAGCATTGTGATGACACGGTCAAGGAACATTGCGATGACAAGAATTCTGGAGCATTGTGATGAAAGGGCATGGTGCATTGTGATGAAAGGTGACAAGGAGCATTGTGACGATATGGGCAGAGAACTTTTTGATGACAGGGGTCATGGAGCATTGTGATAAAAAGTGTCATGGAACATTGTACTGACAGGGATCATGGAGCTTTTTGGTAAGAGAGGTCTTGGAGATTTGTGAAGGCAGGCGTCATGGGGCATTTTGATGACAGCGGTCTTGGAGCATTGGGATGAAAGGGGTCATGGAGCTCTGTGATTACAGGGGCCATGGAGCATTGTGAATACAAAGGCCATGGAGCATTGAGATGACAGGGTTCATGGAGCATTGTGATGAAAGTGATCATGGATCATTGTGATGACAAGTGTCCTGGAACCTTGTGATGACACAGTTCATGGAGCATTGTGATGACAAGGACCATGGCGAATTGTGGTATCATCTGTCATGGGGCATTGTGATGACAGTGGTCATGTAGAATTGTATTGAAAGGTAACATGGAGCACTCTGATGACAGGGGCCATGGAACATTGTGATGACAAAGGCCATGGAGCATTGTGATGACAAGTGTCATGGGGCATTTTGATGACATTGGCATGGAGCATTATGATGACAAGAGTTCTGGAGCATTTTGATGACCAGGGCATGGAGCATTGTGATGAAAGTTGTCCTGGAGCATTGTGATGACAGCGGTCACAGAGGATTGGGATGAAAGGTATCATGCAGCATTGCGATGACAACGGTCAGGGATCATTTTGATGACAGGGGTCATGGAACATTCTGATAACAAGTTTCATCAAGCATTTTGATGACAGGGGTCATGGAGCATTGTGTTGACACGGGCATGGAGCATTGTAATGATAGGATATCTGGAGCATTGTGATGAAAAGGGGATGGAGCATTTTGATGACAGTGTCCAAGTAGCATTATGCTGACAATGGCATGGAGCATTGTGATGAAAAGGGTACTGGAGCAATGTGAGGAAAGGAATCATGGATCATTGTGATGCCAGGGGTCATGGAGCTTTGTGATGACACGGGTCATGGAGCATTGTGATGACACGGTCAAGGAACATTGTGATGACAAGAAATCTGGAGCATTGTGATGAAAGGGCATGGAGCATTGTGATGAAAGGTGACAAGTAGCATTGTGATGATATGGGCAGAGAACTTTGTGATGACAGGGGTCATGGAGCATTGTGATGAAAAGTGTCATGGAACATTGTACTGACAGGGATCATGGAGCTTTTTGGTAAGGGAGCCCTTGGAGATTGGTGGTGGCAGGCGTCATGGGGCATTGTGATGACAGCGGTCTTGAAGCATTGTGATGAAAGGGGTCATGGAGCACTGTGATTACAGGGGCCAAGGAGCATTGTGAATACAAAGGCTATGGAGCATTGAGATGACAGGGTTCATGGAGCATTGTGATGAAAGTGATCATGGATCATTGTGATGACATCTGAAATGGGACATTGTGATGACAGTGGTCATGTAGAATTGTGATGAAAGGTATCAAGGAGCACTGTGATGACAGGGGCCATGGAACATTGTGATGACAAAGGCCATGGAGCATTGTGATGACAAATGTCATGGGACATTTTGATGACATTGGCATGGAACATTATGATGACAAGAGTTCTGGAGAATTTTGATGACAAGGGCATGGAGCATTGTGATGACAGGGCCCATGGAGCATTGTGACGAAGAGGGCAGGGAACATTGTGATGACTGGGTTCATGGAGCCTTGTGATGAAAGGGGCCATGGAGCACTGAGATGACAGGCGTCTTGAGGTATGGTGATGACAGTGGTCATGGAGCATTGTGATGAAAGAGATCATGGAGCAATATGATAAGAGGGGACATGGAGCATTGTGATGACAGGTGTATTGGAGCATTGTGATGAAAATATTAATGGATCATTGTGATGACATGTGTCCTGGAACACTGTGATGACACGGTTCATCGAGTATTGTGATGACAAGGGTCATAGCGAATTGTGATAACAGGTGTCATGGGGCATTGTGATGACATTGATCATCTAGGAATTGTGATGAAAGGTATCATGGAGCACTGTGATGACTGGGGGCATGAAGCATTGTTATGAAAATTGTCCTGGATTATTGTGATGACAGCAGTCATGGAGAATTGGGATGACAGGGATTATGCAGCATTGTGTTGACATGGGTATGGACTATTGTGATGACAATGGTCATGGAGCAATGTGATGAACGTTTTCATTGAATATCGTGATGAAAAGTGCCTGGGAGCATTGTGACGATAAAGGCCAAGGAGCATTGTGATGACAAGTGTCATGGAGCATTGTAATGAAAGCTTTCATTGTGCACTGTGATGACAAGGGGGATGGAGTATTGTGATGAAACTGGTCCTGGAACATTGTGATAACAAAAGCCATGGAGCATTGTGATGACAGGCATCATGGAGAATTGTGAAGAAAGGGGCCATGGGGAATTGTAATGACAATAGAGAAATGTGATGAAAATGGTCAGCGAGCATAGTGATTAAAGTGGTCATTGAGAATTGTGATGAAAAGTGACATAGAGCATTGTGATGACAAAGGTCATGGAGAACTGTGATGACCAGGGTCATGTAGCATTGTGATGACACGTTCATGGAACATTGTGATGACAAGAATTCTGGAGCATTGTGATGACAAGGGCCATGGAGCATTGGGATGCCACGGTCATGGAACATTGTGATGACAAAATTCTGGAGCTTTGTGAGGAAAAAGGCATGGAGCATTGTGATTATAGGGGACATGGAGCATTTTGATGACATGGGCAGGGAACACTGTGATGACAGGTGTTATGGAGCAATGGGATGACAAGTGTCATGGAGCACTGTGATGAGAGGGGCCTTGGAGAATTGTGATGACAGGCGTCATGAGGCATTGAGATGGCAGTGGTCATGGAGCATTATGATGAAAGGTGTTATGGAGCACTGTGATTACAGGGGCCATGGAGCATTGTGAATACAAAGGCCATGGAGCATCGAGATGACAGTGGTCATGGAGCATTGTGATGAAAGTGGTAATGGATCATTGTGAGGACAAGTGTCCTGGGACCCTGTGATGACATGGTTCATGGAGCATTGTGATGACAATGGTCATGGCGAATTGTGATGACAATGTCATGGGGCATTGTGATGGCAGTGGTCATCTAGAAATGTGATTAAAGTTATTATGGAGCACAGGAATGAGAGGGGCCATGGAGCATTGTGATGACAAGTCTCATGGAGCATTGTGATGACAGGTGTCATGGAGCATCGTGATGACAAATGCCATTGAGAATTGTGATCAGAGGTGACATTGGGCATTGGGATGAAAGGGGTCATGGAGTACTGGGAGTACAGGGGCCATGGAGCCTTGTGATAACAAGTGACATGGAGAATAGTGATGACAGGCATCATAGAGCATTGTGATGACAAGTGCCATTTAGCATTTTGATGACAGGGGTCATCAGGCACTGTGTTGACGGGGGTCACGGAGCATTGTGATGACAAAGGCCATAGAGCATTGTGATGAGAGGGGCCATGGAGCATTGTGATGACATGGGCCATGGAGCATTGTGAAGACAAGATTCATGGAGCATTGTGATGACACGGGCATGAAGCATGGTGATGACAACAGACCTGGAGCATTGTGATGACAAGGGCATGGAGCATTGTGATTACAGGAGACTTGCGTCATTGTGATGAAATTGGCAAGGATCATTGTGATTAGAGGGATCATGGAGCATTGTGATGACTAGTGTCATGCAATATTGTGCTGACACAGATCATGGAGCATTTTGATGAGAGTGGCCTTGGAGCACAGTGATGAGAGACGTCATGGGGCATTATGGTGACAGTGGTCAAGGAGCATTGTGATGAAAGTGTTCATGGAGCAACGCGATTATCGGGACAATGGAGCATTGTGAATACAAAGGCCATGGAACATTGAGATAACAGAGTTCATGGAGCATTGTGATGACAAGGGTCTTGGGAGCTACTGATGACACGTTTCATACAGCATTGAGATGACAAGGGCCAAGGCGAATTGTGATGACACGTGTCATGGGGCATTGTGATGACATTGGTCATCTTGCATTGTGATGAGAGTGGTCATGTAGAATTTTGATTAAATGTATCATGGAGCACTGTGATGACAAAGGCCAAAGAACATTGTGATGACAAGAGTATGAAGCATTGTGATTAAAGGGACCATGGAGCATTGTGATGACAACGGCATGGAGCACTGTGATGACATTGGTCATTGAGCTTTGTGATTACAAAGACCATGAGGCATTGTGATGACAGGGGCCTTGGAGCATTGTGATGACAATGGTCATCAAGCATTGTGATGACAGGGGTCATAGAGCAATGTGATGAGAAAGACCATGGAGCATGGTGATGACAGAGGCCATGGAACATTGTGATGACCAGGCCATGTACCATTGTGATGACAAGGGCAGGGAACCTTGTGGTGACCGGGGTCATGGAGCATTTTGATGACAACTTTCATGGAACGTTGTGATGACAGGGGTCATGGAGCATTGTGATGAAAGTTGTCCTGGAGCATTGTGATGACAGCGGTCACAGAGAATTGGGATGAAAGGTATCATGCAGCATTGTGATGACAACGGTCATGGATCATTTTGATGACAGGGGTCATGGAACATTCTGATAACAAGGTTCATAAAGCATTTTGATGACAGGGGTCATGGAGCATTGTGTAGACACGAGCATGGAGCATTGTAATGATAGGATATCTGGAGCAATGTGATGAAAAGGGGATGGAGCATTTTGATGACAGGGTCCAAGGAGAATTGTGCTGACAATGGCATGGAGCATTGTGATGAAAAGGGTACTGGAGCACTGTGAGGAAAGGAATCATGGATCACTGTGATGCCAGGGGTCATGGAGCTTTGTGATGACAAGGGTCATGGAGCATTGTGATGACACGGTCAAGGAACATTGCGATGACAAGAATTCTGGAGCATTGTGATGAAAGGGCATGGTGCATTGTGATGAAAGGTGACAAGGAGCATTGTGACGATATGGGCAGAGAACTTTTTGATGACAGGGGTCATGGAGCATTGTGATAAAAAGTGTCATGGAACATTGTACTGACAGGGATCATGGAGCTTTTTGGTAAGAGGGGTCTTGGAGATTTGTGAAGGCAGGCGTCATGGGGCATTGTGATGACAGCGTTCTGGAGCATTGGGATGAAAGGGGTCATGGAGCTCTGTGATTACAGGGGCCATGGAGCATTGTGAATACAAAGGCCATGGAGCATTGAGATGACAGGGTTCATGGAGCATTGTGATGAAAGTGATCATGGATCATTGTGATGACAAGTGTCCTGGAACCTTGTGATGACACAGTTCATGGAGCATTGTGATGACAAGGACCATGGCGAATTGTGGTATCATCTGTCATGGGGCATTGTGATGACAGTGGTCATGTAGAATTGTATTGAAAGGTAACATGGAGCACTCTGATGACAGGGGCCATGGAACATTGTGATGACAAAGGCCATGGAGCATTGTGATGACAAGTGTCATGGGGCATTTTGATGACATTGGCATGGAGCATTATGATGACAAGAGTTCTGGAGCATTTTGATGACCAGGGCATGGAACATTGTGATGAAAGTTGTCCTGGAGCATTGTGATGACAGCGGTCACAGAGGATTGGGATGAAAGGTATCATGCAGCATTGCGATGACAACGGTCAGGGATCATTTTGATGACAGGGGTCATGGAACATTCTGATAACAAGTTTCATCAAGCATTTTGATGACAGGGGTCATGGAGCATTGTGTTGACACGGGCATGGAGCATTGTAATGATAGGATATCTGGAGCATTGTGATGAAAAGGGGATGGAGCATTTTGATGACAGGGTCCAAGGAGAATTGTGCTGACAATGGCATGGAGCATTGTGATGAAAAGGGTACTGGAGCACTGTGAGGAAAGGAATCATGGATCATTGTGATGCCAGGGGTCATGGAGCTTTGTGATGACACGGGTCATGGAGCATTGTGATGACACGGTCAAGGAACATTGTGATGACAAGAAATCTGGAGCATTGTGATGAAAGGGCATGGAGCATTGTGATGAAAGGTGACAAGTAGCATTGTGATGATATGGGCAGAGAACTTTGTGATGACAGGGGTCATGGAGCATTGTGATGAAAAGTGTCATGGAACATTGTACTGACAGGGATCATGGAGCTTTTTGGTAAGGGAGCCCTTGGAGATTGGTGGTGGCAGGCGTCATGGGGCATTGTGATGACAGCGGTCTTGGAGCATTGTGATGAAAGGGGTCATGGAGCACTGTGATTACAGGGGCCAAGGAGCATTGTGAATACAAAGGCTATGGAGCATTGAGATGACAGGGTTCATGGAGCATTGTGATGAAAGTGATCATGGATCATTGTGATGACATCTGAAATGGGACATTGTGATGACAGTGGTCATGTAGAATTGTGATGAAAGGTATCAAGGAGCACTGTGATGACAGGGGCCATGGAACATTGTGATGACAAAGCCATGGAGCATTGTGATGACAAATGTCATGGGACATTTTGATGACATTGGCATGGAACATTATGATGACAAGAGTTCTGGAGAATTTTGATGACAAGGGCATGGAGCATTGTGATGACAGGGCCCATGGAGCATTGTGACGAAGAGGGCAGGGAACATTGTGATGACTGGGTTCATGGAGCCTTGTGATGAAAGGGGCCATGGAGCACTGAGATGACAGGCGTCTTGAGGTATGGTGATGACAGTGGTCATGGAGCATTGTGATGAAAGAGATCATGGAGCAATATGATAAGAGGGGACATGGAGCATTGTGATGACAGGTGTATTGGAGCATTGTGATGAAAATATTAATGGATGATTGTGATGACATGTGTCCTGGAACACTGTGATGACACGGTTCATCGAGTATTGTGATGACAAGGGTCATAGCCAATTGTGATAACAGGTGTCATGGGGCATTGTGATGACATTGATCATCTAGGTATTGTGATGAAAGGTATCATGGAGCACTGTGATGACTGGGGGCATGAAGCATTGTTATGAAAATTGTCCTGGATTATTGTGATGACAGCAGTCATGGAGAATTGGGATGACAGGGATTATGCAGCATTGTGTTGACATGGGTATGGACTATTGTGATGACAATGGTCATGGAGCAATGTGATGAAAGTTTTCATGGAATATCGTGATGAAAAGTGCCTGGGAGCATTGTGACGATAAAGGCCATGGAGCATTGTGATGACAAGTGTCATGGAGCATTGTAATGAAAGCTTTCATTGTGCACTGTGATGACAAGGGGGATGGAGTATTGTGATGAAACTGGTCCTGGAGCATTGTGATAACAAAAGCCATGGAGCATTGTGATGACAGGCATCATGGAGAATTGTGAAGAAAGGGGCCATGGAGAATTGTAATGACAATAGAGAAATGTGATGAAAATGGTCAGCGAGCATAGTGATTAAAGTGGTCATTGAGAATTGTGATGAAAAGTGACATAGAGCATTGTGATGACAAAGGTCATGGAGAACTGTGATGACCAGGGTCATGTAGCATTGTGATGACACGTTCATGGAACATTGTGATGACAAGAATTCTGGAGCATTGTGATGACAAGGGCCATGGAGCATTGGGATGCCACGGTCATGGAACATTGTGATGACAAAATTCTGGAGCTTTGTGAGGAAAAAGGCATGGAGCATTGTGATTATAGGGGACATGGAGCATTTTGATGACATGGGCAGGGAACACTGTGATGACAGGTGTTATGGAGCAATGGGATGACAAGTGTCATGGAGCACTGTGATGAGAGGGGCCTTGGAGAATTGTGATGAGAGGCGTCATGAGGCATTGAGATGGCAGTGGTCATGGAGCATTATGATGAAAGGTGTTATGGAGCACTGTGATTACAGGGGCCATGGAGCATTGTGAATACAAAGGCCATGGAGCATCGAGATGACAGTGGTCATGGAGCATTGTGATGAAAGTGGTAATGGATCATTGTGAGGACAAGTGTCCTGGGACCCTGTGATGACATGGTTCATGGAGCATTGTGATGACAATGGTCATGGCGAATTGTGATGAGAATGTCATGGGGCATTGTGATGGCAGTGGTCATCTAGAAATGTGATTAAAGTTATTATGGAGCACAGGAATGAGAGGGGCCATGGAGCATTGTGATGACAAGTCTCATGGAGCATTGTGATGACAGGTGTCATGGAGCATCGTGATGACAAATGCCATTGAGAATTGTGATCAGAGGTGACATTGGGCATTGGGATGAAAGGGGTCATGGAGTACTGGGAGTACAGGGGCCATGGAGCCTTGTGATAACAAGTGACATGGAGAATAGTGATGACAGGCATCATAGAGCATTGTGATGACAAGTGCCATTTAGCATTTTGATGACAGGGGTCATCAGGCACTGTGTTGACGGGGGTCACGGAGCATTGTGATGACAAAGGCCATAGAGCATTGTGATGAGAGGGGCCATGGAGCATTGTGATGACATGGGCCATGGAGCATTGTGAAGACAAGATTCATGGAGCATTGTGATGACACGGGCATGAAGCATGGTGATGACAACAGACCTGGAGCATTGTGATGACAAGGGCATGGAGCATTGTGATTACAGGAGACTTGCGTCATTGTGATGAAATTGGCAAGGATCATTGTGATTAGAGGGATCATGGAGCATTGTGATGACTAGTGTCATGCAATATTGTGCTGACACAGATCATGGAGCATTTTGATGAGAGTGGCCTTGGAGCACAGTGATGAGAGACGTCATGGGGCATTATGGTGACAGTGGTCAAGGAGCATTGTGATGAAAGTGTTCATGGAGCAACGCGATTATCGGGACAATGGAGCATTGTGAATACAAAGGCCATGGAACATTGAGATAACAGAGTTCATGGAGCATTGTGATGACAAGGGTCTTGGGAGCTACTGATGACACGTTTCATACAGCATTGAGATGACAAGGGCCAAGGCGAATTGTGATGACACGTGTCATGGGGCATTGTGATGACATTGGTCATCTTGCATTGTGATGAGAGTGGTCATGTAGAATTTTGATTAAATGTATCATGGAGCACTGTGATGACAAAGGCCAAAGAACATTGTGATGACAAGAGTATGAAGCATTGTGATTAAAGGGACCATGGAGCATTGTGATGACAACGGCATGGAGCACTGTGATGACATTGGTCATTGAGCTTTGTGATTACAAAGACCATGAGGCATTGTGATGACAGGGGCCTTGGAGCATTGTGATGACAATGGTCATCAAGCATTGTGATGACAGGGGTCATAGAGCAATGTGATGAGAAAGACCATGGAGCATGGTGATGACAGAGGCCATGGAACATTGTGATGACCAGGCCATGTACCATTGTGATGACAAGGGCAGGGAACCTTGTGGTGACCGGGGTCATGGAGCATTTTGATGACAACTTTCATGGAACGTTGTGATGACAGGGGTCATGGAGCATTGTGATGAAAGTTGTCCTGGAGCATTGTGATGACAGCGGTCACAGAGAATTGGGATGAAAGGTATCATGCAGCATTGTGATGACAACGGTCATGGATCATTTTGATGACAGGGGTCATGGAACATTCTGATAACAAGGTTCATAAAGCATTTTGATGACAGGGGTCATGGAGCATTGTGTAGACACGAGCATGGAGCATTGTAATGATAGGATATCTGGTGCAATGTGATGAAAAGGGGATGGAGCATTTTGATGACAGGGTCCAAGGAGAATTGTGCTGACAATGGCATGGAGCATTGTGATGAAAAGGGTACTGGAGCACTGTGAGGAAAGGAATCATGGATCATTGTGATGCCAGGGGTCATGGAGCTTTGTGATGACAAGGGTCATGGAGCATTGTGATGACACGGTCAAGGAACATTGCGATGACAAGAATTCTGGAGCATTGTGATGAAAGGGCATGGTGCATTGTGATGAAAGGTGACAAGGAGCATTGTGACGATATGGGCAGAGAACTTTTTGATGACAGGGGTCATGGAGCATTGTGATAAAAAGTGTCATGGAACATTGTACTGACAGGGATCATGGAGCTTTTTGGTAAGAGGGGTCTTGGAGATTTGTGAAGGCAGGCGTCATGGGGCATTGTGATGACAGCGTTCTGGAGCATTGGGATGAAAGGGGTCATGGAGCTCTGTGATTACAGGGGCCATGGAGCATTGTGAATACAAAGGCCATGGAGCATTGAGATGACAGGGTTCATGGAGCATTGTGATGAAAGTGATCATGGATCATTGTGATGACAAGTGTCCTGGAACCTTGTGATGACACAGTTCATGGAGCATTGTGATGACAAGGACCATGGCGAATTGTGGTATCATCTGTCATGGGGCATTGTGATGACAGTGGTCATGTAGAATTGTATTGAAAGGTAACATGGAGCACTCTGATGACAGGGGCCATGGAACATTGTGATGACAAAGGCCATGGAGCATTGTGATGACAAGTGTCATGGGGCATTTTGATGACATTGGCATGGAGCATTATGATGACAAGAGTTCTGGAGCATTTTGATGACCAGGGCATGGAACATTGTGATGAAAGTTGTCCTGGAGCATTGTGATGACAGCGGTCACAGAGGATTGGGATGAAAGGTATCATGCAGCATTGCGATGACAACGGTCAGGGATCATTTTGATGACAGGGGTCATGGAACATTCTGATAACAAGTTTCATCAAGCATTTTGATGACAGGGGTCATGGAGCATTGTGTTGACACGGGCATGGAGCATTGTAATGATAGGATATCTGGAGCATTGTGATGAAAAGGGGATGGAGCATTTTGATGACAGGGTCCAAGGAGAATTGTGCTGACAATGGCATGGAGCATTGTGATGAAAAGGGTACTGGAGCACTGTGAGGAAAGGAATCATGGATCATTGTGATGCCAGGGGTCATGGAGCTTTGTGATGACACGGGTCATGGAGCATTGTGATGACACGGTCAAGGAACATTGTGATGACAAGAAATCTGGAGCATTGTGATGAAAGGGCATGGAGCATTGTGATGAAAGGTGACAAGTAGCATTGTGATGATATGGGCAGAGAACTTTGTGATGACAGGGGTCATGGAGCATTGTGATGAAAAGTGTCATGGAACATTGTACTGACAGGGATCATGGAGCTTTTTGGTAAGGGAGCCCTTGGAGATTGGTGGTGGCAGGCGTCATGGGGCATTGTGATGACAGCGGTCTTGGAGCATTGTGATGAAAGGGGTCATGGAGCACTGTGATTACAGGGGCCAAGGAGCATTGTGAATACAAAGGCTATGGAGCATTGAGATGACAGGGTTCATGGAGCATTGTGATGAAAGTGATCATGGATCATTGTGATGACATCTGAAATGGGACATTGTGATGACAGTGGTCATGTAGAATTGTGATGAAAGGTATCAAGGAGCACTGTGATGACAGGGGCCATGGAACATTGTGATGACAAAGGCCATGGAGCATTGTGATGACAAATGTCATGGGACATTTTGATGACATTGGCATGGAACATTATGATGACAAGAGTTCTGGAGAATTTTGATGACAAGGGCATGGAGCATTGTGATGACAGGGCCCATGGAGCATTGTGACGAAGAGGGCAGGGAACATTGTGATGACTGGGTTCATGGAGCCTTGTGATGAAAGGGGCCATGGAGCACTGAGATGACAGGCGTCTTGAGGTATGGTGATGACAGTGGTCATGGAGCATTGTGATGAAAGAGATCATGGAGCAATATGATAAGAGGGGACATGGAGCATTGTGATGACAGGTGTATTGGAGCATTGTGATGAAAATATTAATGGATGATTGTGATGACATGTGTCCTGGAACACTGTGATGACACGGTTCATCGAGTATTGTGATGACAAGGGTCATAGCCAATTGTGATAACAGGTGTCATGGGGCATTGTGATGACATTGATCATCTAGGTATTGTGATGAAAGGTATCATGGAGCACTGTGATGACTGGGGGCATGAAGCATTGTTATGAAAATTGTCCTGGATTATTGTGATGACAGCAGTCATGGAGAATTGGGATGACAGGGATTATGCAGCATTGTGTTGACATGGGTATGGACTATTGTGATGACAATGGTCATGGAGCAATGTGATGAAAGTTTTCATGGAATATCGTGATGAAAAGTGCCTGGGAGCATTGTGACGATAAAGGCCATGGAGCATTGTGATGACAAGTGTCATGGAGCATTGTAATGAAAGCTTTCATTGTGCACTGTGATGACAAGGGGGATGGAGTATTGTGATGAAACTGGTCCTGGAACATTGTGATAACAAAAGCCATGGAGCATTGTGATGACAGGCATCATGGAGAATTGTGAAGAAAGGGGCCATGGAGAATTGTAATGACAATAGAGAAATGTGATGAAAATGGTCAGCGAGCATAGTGATTAAAGTGGTCATTGAGAATTGTGATGAAAAGTGACATAGAGCATTGTGATGACAAAGGTCATGGAGAACTGTGATGACCAGGGTCATGTAGCAATGTGATGACACGTTCATGGAACATTGTGATGACAAGAATTCTGGAGCATTGTGATGACAAGGGCCATGGAGCATTGGGATGCCACGGTCATGGAATATTGTGATGACAAAATTCTGGAGCTTTGTGAGGAGAAAGGCATGGAGCATTGTGATTATAGGGGACATGGAGCATTTTGATGACATGGGCAGGGAACACTGTGATGACAGGTGTTATGGAGCAATGGGATGACAAGTGTCATGGAGCACTGTGATGAGAGGGGCCTTGGAGAATTGTGATGACAGGCGTCATGAGGCATTGAGATGGCAGTGGTCATGGAGCATTATGATGAAAGGTGTTATGGAGCACTGTGATTACAGGGGCCATGGAGCATTGTGAATACAAAGGCCATGGAGCATCGAGATGACAGTGGTCATGGAGCATTGTGATGAAAGTGGTAATGGATCATTGTGAGGACAAGTGTCCTGGGACCCTGTGATGACATGGTTCATGGAGCATTGTGATGACAATGGTCATGGCGAATTGTGATGACAATGTCATGGGGCATTGTGATGGCAGTGGTCATCTAGAAATGTGATTAAAGTTATTATGGAGCACAGGAATGAGAGGGGCCATGGAGCATTGTGATGACAAGTCTCATGGAGCATTGTGATGACAGGTGTCATGGAGCATCGTGATGACAAATGCCATTGAGAATTGTGATCAGAGGTGACATTGGGCATTGGGATGAAAGGGGTCATGGAGTACTGGGAGTACAGGGGCCATGGAGCCTTGTGATAACAAGTGACATGGAGAATAGTGATGACAGGCATCATAGAGCATTGTGATGACAAGTGCCATTTAGCATTTTGATGACAGGGGTCATCAGGCACTGTGTTGACGGGGGTCACGGAGCATTGTGATGACAAAGGCCATAGAGCATTGTGATGAGAGGGGCCATGGAGCATTGTGATGACATGGGCCATGGAGCATTGTGAAGACAAGATTCATGGAGCATTGTGATGACACGGGCATGAAGCATGGTGATGACAACAGACCTGGAGCATTGTGATGACAAGGGCATGGAGCATTGTGATTACAGGAGACTTGGGTCATTGTGATGAAATTGGCAGGGATCATTGTGATTAGAGGGATCATGGAGCATTGTGATGACAAGTGTCATGCAATATTGTGCTGACACAGATCATGGAGCATTTTGATGAGAGTGGCCTTGGAGCACAGTGATGAGAGACGTCATGGGGCATTATGGTGACAGTGGTCAAGGAGCATTGTGATGAAAGTGTTCATGGAGCAACGCGATTATCGGGACAATGGAGCATTGTGAATACAAAGGCCATGGAACATTGAGATAACAGAGTTCATGGAGCATTGTGATGACAAGGGTCTTGGGAGCTACTGATGACACGTTTCATACAGCATTGAGATGACAAGGGCCAAGGCGAATTGTGATGACACGTGTCATGGGGCATTGTGATGACATTGGTCATCTTGCATTGTGATGAGAGTGGTCATGTAGAATTTTGATTAAAGGTATCATGGAGCACTGTGATGACAAAGGCCAAGGAACATTGTGATGACAAGTGTCATTCAGCAATGTGATGACACGGGAATGGAGCATTATGATGACAAGTGTTCTGGAGCATTGTGATGAAAAGGGTATGGAGCATTGTGATTACAGGGACCATGGAGCATTGTGATGACAATGGCATGGAGCACTGTGATGACATTGGTCATTGAGCATTGTGATTACAAAGACCATGAGGCATTGTGATGACAGGGGCCTTGGAGCATTGTGATGACAATGGTCATCAAGCATTGTGATGACAGGGGTCATAGAGCATTGTGATGAGAAAGACCATGGAGCATGGTGATGACAGAGGCCATGGAACATTGTGATGACCAGGCCATGTACCATTGTGATGACAAGGGCAGGGAATCTTTTGGTGACCGGGGTCATGGAGCATTTTGATGACAACTTTCATGGAACGTTGTGATGACAGGGGTCATGGAGCATTGTGATGAAAGTTGTCCTGGAGCATTGTGATGACAGCGGTCACAGAGAATTGGGATGAAAGGTATCATGCAGCATTGTGATGACAACGGTCATGGATCATTTGGATGACAGGGGTCATGGAACATTCTGATAACAAGGTTCATAAAGCATTTTTATGACAGTGGTCATGGAGCATTGTGTTGACACGAGCATGGAGCATTGTAATGATAGGATATCTGGAGCATTGTGATGAAAAGGGGATGGAGCATTTTGATGACAGGGTCCAAGGAGAATTGTGCTGACAATGGCATGGAGCATTGTGATGAAAAGGGTACTGGAGCACTGTGAGGAAAGGAATCATGGATCATTGTGATGCCAGGGGTCATGGAGCTTTGTGATGACAAGGGTCATGGAGCATTGTGATGACACGGTCAAGGAACATTGCGATGACAAGAATTCTGGAGCATTGTGATGAAAGGGCATGGTGCATTGTGATGAAAGGTGACAAGGAGCATTGTGACGATATGGGCAGAGAACTTTTTGATGACAGGGGTCATGGAGCATTGTGATAAAAAGTGTCATGGAACATTGTACTGACAGGGATCATGGAGCTTTTTGGTAAGAGAGGTCTTGGAGATTTGTGAAGGCAGGCGTCATGGGGCATTGTGATGACAGCGGTCTTGGAGCTTTGGGATGAAAGTGGTCATGGAGCTCTGTGATTACAGGGGCCATGGAGTATTGTGAATACAAAGACCATGGAGCATTGAGATGACAGGGTTCATGGAGCATTGTGATGAAAGTGATCATGGATCATTGTGATGACAAGTGTCCTGGAACCTTGTGATGACACAGTTCATGGAGCATTGTGATGACAAGGACCATGGCGAATTGTGGTATCATCTGTCATGGGGCATTGTGATGACAGTGGTCATGTAGAATTGTATTGAAAGGTAACATGGAGCACTCTGATGACAGGGGCCATGGAACATTGTGATGACAAAGGCCATGGAGCATTGTGATGACAAGTGTCATGGGGCATTTTGATGCCATTGGCATGGAGCATTATGATGACAAGAGTTCTGGAGCATGTTGATGACCAGGGCATGGAGCATTGTGATGAAAGTTGTCCTGGAGCATTGTGATGACAGCGGTCACAGAGGATTGGGATGAAAGGTATCATGCAGCATTGCGATGACAACGGTCAGGGATCATTTTGATGACAGGGGTCATGGAACATTCTGATAACAAGTTTCATCAAGCATTTTGATGACAGGGGTCATGGAGCATTGTGTTGACACGGGCATGGAGCATTGTAATGATAAGATATCTGGAGCATTGTGATGAAAAGGGGATGGAGCATTTTGATGACAGGGTCCAAGGAGAATTGTGCTGACAATGGCATGGAGCATTGTGATGAAAAGGGTACTGGAGCACTGTGAGGAAAGGAATCATGGATCATTGTGATGCCAGGGGTCATGGAGCTTTGTGATGACAAGGGTCATGGAGCATTGTGATGACACGGTCAAGGAACATTGCGATGACAAGAATTCTGGAGCATTGTGATGAAAGGGCATGGTGCATTGTGATGAAAGGTGAAAAGGAGCATTGTGACGATATGGGTAGAGAACTTTTTGATGACAGGGGTCATGGAGCATTGTGATAAAAAGTGTCATGGAACATTGTACTGACAGGGATCATGGAGTTTTTTGGTAAGAGAGGTCTTGGAGATTTGTGAAGGCAGGCGTCATGGGGCATTGTGATGACTGCGATCTTGGAGCATTGGGATGAAAGGGGTCATGGAGCACTGTGATTACAGGGGCCATGGAGCATTGTGAATACAAAGGCTATGGAGCATTGAGATGAGAGGGTTCATGGAGCATTGTGATGACAGGGTTCATGGAGCATTGCGATGAAAGTGATCATGGATCATTGTGATGACAAGTGTCCTGAAACCTTGTGATGACAAGGTTCATGGAGCATTGTTATGACAAGGACCATGGCGAATTGTGATGACATCTGAAATGGGGCATTGTGATGACAGTGGTCATGTAGAATTGTGATGAAAGGTATCAAGGAGCACTGTGATGACAGGGGCCATGGAACATTGTGATGACAAAGGCCATGGAGCATTGTGATGACAAGTGTCATGGGACATTTTGATGACATTGGCATGGAACATTATGATGACAAGAGTTCTGGAGAATTTTGATGACAAGGGCATGGAGCATTGTGATGACAGGGCCCATGGAGCATTGTGACGAAGAGGGCAGGGAACATTGTGATGACTGGGTTCATGGAGCCTTGTGATGAAAGGGGCCATGGAGCACTGAGATGACAGGCGTCTTGAGGTATGGTGATGACAGTGGTCATGGAGCATTGTGATGAAAGAGATCATGGAGCAATATGATAAGAGGGGACATGGAGCATTGTGATGACAGGTGTATTGGAGCATTGTGATGAAAATATTAATGGATCATTGTGATGACATGTGTCCTGGAACACTGTGATGACACGGTTCATCGAGTATTGTGATGACAAGGGTCATAGCGAATTGTGATAACAGGTGTCATGGGGCATTGTGATGACATTGATCATCTAGGAATTGTGATGAAAGGTATCATGGAGCACTGTGATGACTGGGGGCATGAAGCATTGTTATGAAAATTGTCCTGGATTATTGTGATGACAGCAGTCATGGAGAATTGGGATGACAGGGATTATGCAGCATTGTGTTGACATGGGTATGGACTATTGTGATGACAATGGTCATGGAGCAATGTGATGAACGTTTTCATGGAATATCGTGATGAAAAGTGCCTGGGAGCATTGTGACGATAAAGGCCATGGAGCATTGTGATGACAAGTGTCATGGAGCATTGTAATGAAAGCTTTCATTGTGCACTGTGATGACAAGGGGGATGGAGTATTGTGATGAAACTGGTCCTGGAACATTGTGATAACAAAAGCCATGGAGCATTGTGATGACAGGCATCATGGAGAATTGTGAAGAAAGGGGCCATGGGGAATTGTAATGACAATAGAGAAATGTGATGACAATGGTCAGCGAGCATAGTGATTAAAGTGGTCATTGAGAATTGTGATGAAAAGTGACATAGAGCATTGTGATGACAAAGGTCATGGAGAACTGTGATGACCAGGGTCATGTAGCATTGTGATGACACGTTCATGGAACATTGCGATGACAAGAATTCTGGAGCATTGTGATGAAAGGGCATGGTGCATTGTGATGAAAGGTGACAAGGAGCATTGTGACGATATGGGCAGAGAACTTTTTGATGACAGGGGTCATGGAGCATTGTGATAAAAAGTGTCATGGAACATTGTACTGACAGGGATCATGGAGCTTTTTGGTAAGAGAGGTCTTGGAGATTTGTGAAGGCAGGCGTCATGGGGCATTGTGATGACAGCGGTCTTGGAGCATTGGGATGAAAGGGGTCATGGAGCACTGGGATTACAGGGGCCATGGAGCATTGTGAATACAAAGGCTATGGAGCATTGAGATGAGAGGGTTCATGGAGCATTGTGATGACAGGGTTCATGGAGCATTGTGATGAAAGTGATCATGGATCATTGTGATGACAAGTGTCCTGAAACCTTGTGATGACACGGTTCATGGAGCATTGTTATGACAAGGACCATGGCGAATTGTGATGACATCTGAAATGGGGCTTTGTGATGACAGTGGTCATGTAGAATTGTGATGAAAGGTATCAAGGAGCACTGTGATGACAGGGGCCATGGAACATTGTGATGACAAAGGCCATGGAGCATTGTGATGACAAGTGTCATGGGACATTTTGATGACATTGGCATGGAACATTATGATGACAAGAGTTCTGGAGAATTTTGATGACAAGGGCATGGAGCATTGTGATGACAGGGCCCATGGAGCATTGTGACGAAGAGGGCAGGGAACATTGTGATGACTGGGTTCATGGAGCCTTGTGATGAAAGGGGCCATGGAGCACTGAGATGACAGGCGTCTTGAGGTACGGTGATGACAGTGGTCATGGAGCATTGTGATGAAAGAGATCATGGAGCAATATGATAAGAGGGGACATGGAGCATTGTGATGACAGGTGTATTGGAGCATTGTGATGAAAATATTAATGGATCATTGTGATGACATGTGTCCTGGAACACTGTGATGACACGGTTCATCGAGTATTGTGATGACAAGGGTCATAGCGAATTGTGATAACAGGTGTCATGTGGCATTGTGATGACATTGATCATCTAGGAATTGTGATGAAAGGTATCATGGAGCACTGTGATGACTGGGGGCATGAAGCATTGTTATGAAAATTGTCCTGGATTATTGTGATGACAGCAGTCATGGAGAATTGGGATGACAGGGATTATGCAGCATTGTGTGACATGGGTATGGACTATTGTGATGACAATGGTCATGGAGCAATGTGATGAAAGTTTTCATGGAATATCGTGATGAAAAGTGCCTGGGAGCATTGTGACGATAAAGGCCATGGAGCATTGTGATGACTAGTGTCATGGAGCATTGTAATGAAAGCTTTCATTGTGCACTGTGATGACAAGGGGGATGGAGTATTGTGATGAAACTGGTCCTGGAACATTGTGATAACAAAAGCCATGGAGCATTGTGATGACAGGCATCATGGAGAATTGTGAAGAAAGGGGCCATGTGGAATTGTAATGACAATAGAGAAATGTGATGAAAATGGTCAGCGAGCATAGTGATTAAAGTGGTCATTGAGAATTGTGATGAAAAGTGACATAGAGCATTGTGATGACAAAGGTCATGGAGAACTGTGATGACCAGGGTCCTGTAGCATTGTGATGACACGTTCATGGAACATTGTGATGACAAGAATTCTGGAGCATTGTGATGACAAGGGCCATGGAGCATTGTGATGCCACGGTCATGGAACATTGTGATGACAAAATTCTGGAGCTTTGTGAGGAAAAAGGCATGGAGCATTGTGATTATAGGGGACATGGAGCATTTTGATGACATGGGCAGGGAACACTGTGATGACAGGTGTTATGGAGCAATGGGATGACAAGTGTCATGGAGCACTGTGATGAGAGGGGCCTTGGAGAATTGTGATGACAGGCGTCATGAGGCATTGAGATGGCAGTGGTCATGGAGCATTATGATGAAAGGTGTTATGGAGCACTGTGATTACAGGGGCCATGGAGCATTGTGAATACAAAGGCCATGGAGCATTGAGATGACAGTGGTCATGGAGCATTGTGATGAAAGTGGTAATGGATCATTGTGAGGACAAGTGTCCTGGGACCCTGTGATGACATGGTTCATGGAGCATTGTGATGACAATGGTCATGGCGAATTGTGATGACAATGTCATGGGGCATTGTGATGGCAGTGGTCATCTAGAAATGTGATTAAAGTTATTATGGAGCACAGGAATGAGAGGGGCCATGGAGCATTGTGATGACAAGTCTCATGGAGCATTGTGATGACAGGTGTCATGGAGCATCGTGATGACAAATGCCATTGAGAATTGTGATCAGAGGTGACATTGGGCATTGTGATGAAAGGGGTCATGGAGTACTGGGAGTACAGGGGCCATGGAGCCTTGTGATAACAAGTGACATGGAGAACAGTGATGACAGGCATCATAGAGCATTGTGATGACAAGTGCCATTTAGCATTTTGATGACAGGGGTCATCAGGCACTGTGTTGACGGGGGTCACGGAGCATTGTGATGACAACGGCATGGAGCACTGTGATGACATTGGTCATTGAGCATTGTGATTACAAAGACCATGAGGCATTGTGATGACAGGGGCCTTGGAGCATTGTGATGACAATGGTCATCAAGCATTGTGATGACAGGGGTCATAGAGCATTGTGATGAGAAAGACCATGGAGCATGGTGATGACAGAGGCCATGGAACATTGTGATGACCAGGCCATGTACCATTGTGATGACAAGGGCAGGGAACCTTGTGGTGACCGGGGTCATGGAGCATTTTGATGACAACTTTCATGGAACGTTGTGATGACAGGGGTCATGGAGCATTGTGATGAAAGTTGTCCTGGAGCATTGTGATGACAGCGGTCACAGAGAATTGGGATGAAAGGTATCATGCAGCATTGTGATGACAGCGGTCATGGATCATTTTGATGACAAGGGTCATGGAACATTCTGATAACAAGGTTCATAAAGCATTTTGATGACAGTGGTCATGGAGCATTGTGTTGACACGAGCATGGAGCATTGTAATGATAGGATATCTGGAGCATTGTGATGAAAAGGGGATGGAGCATTTTGATGAGAGGGTCCAAGGAGAATTGTGCTGACAATGGCACGGAGCATTGTGATGAAAAGGGTACTGGAGCACTGTGAGGAAAGGAATCATGGATCATTGTGATGCCAGGGGTCATGGAGCTTTGTGATGACAAGGGTCATGGAGCATTGTGATGACACGGTCAAGGAACATTGCGATGACAAGAATTCTGGAGCATTGTGATGAAAGGGCATGGTGCATTGTGATGAAAGGTGACAAGGAGCATTGTGACGATATGGGCAGAGAACTTTTTGATGACAGGGGTCATGGAGCATTGTGATAAAAAGGGTCATGGAACATTGTAATGACAGGGATCATGGAGCTTTTTGGTAAGAGAGGTCTTGGAGATTTGTGAAGGCAGGCGTCATGGGGCATTGTGGTGACAGCGGTCGTGGAGCTTTGGGATGAAAGGGGTCATGGAGCTCTGTGATTACAGGGGCCATGGAGCATTGTGAATACAAAGACCATGGAGCATTGAGATGACAGGGTTCATGGAGCATTGTGATGAAAGTGATCATGGATCATTGTGATGACAAGTGTCCTGGAACCTTGTGATGACACAGTTCATGGAGCATTGTGATGACAAGGACCATGGCGAATTGTGGTATCATCTGTCATGGGGCATTGTGATGACAGTGGTCATGTAGAATTGTATTGAAAGGTAACATGGAGCACTCTGATGACAGGGGCCATGGAACATTGTGATGACAAAGGCCATGGAGCATTGTGATGACAAGTGTCATGGGGCATTTTGATGACATTGGCATGGAGCATTATGATGACAAGAGTTCTGGAGCATTTTGATGACCAGGGCATGGAGCATTGTGATGAAAGTTGTCCTGGAGCATTGTGATGACAGCGGTCACAGAGGATTGGGATGAAAGGTATCATGCAGCATTGCGATGACAACGGTCAGGGATCATTTTGATGACAGGGGTCATGGAACATTCTGATAACAAGTTTCATCAAGCATTTTGATGACAGGGGTCATGGAGCATTGTGTTGACACGGGCATGGAGCATTGTAATGATAAGATATCTGGAGCATTGTGATGAAAAGGGGATGGAGCATTTTGATGACAGGGTCCAAGGAGAATTGTGCTGACAATGGCATGGAGCATTGTGATGAAAAGGGTACTGGAGCACTGTGAGGAAAGGAATCATGGATCATTGTGATGCCAGGGGTCATGGAGCTTTGTGATGACAAGGGTCATGGAGCATTGTGATGACACGGTCAAGGAACATTGCGATGACAAGAATTCTGGAGCATTGTGATGAAAGGGCATGGTGCATTGTGATGAAAGGTGACAAGGAGCATTGTGACGATATGGGCAGAGAACTTTTTGATGACAGGGGTCATGGAGCATTGTGATAAAAAGTGTCATGGAACATTGTACTGACAGGGATCATGGAGCTTTTTGGTAAGAGAGGTCTTGGAGATTTGTGAAGGCAGGCGTCATGGGGCATTGTGATGACAGCGGTCTTGGAGCATTGGGATGAAAGGGGTCATGGAGCACTGTGATTACAGGGGCCATGGAGCATTGTGAATACAAAGGCTATGGAGCATTGAGATGAGAGGATTCATGGAGCATTGTGATGACAGGTTTCATGGAGCATTGTGATGAAAGTGATCATGGATCATTGTGATGACAAGTGTCCTGAAACCTTGTGATGACACGGTTCATGGAGCATTGTTATGACAAGGACCATGGCGAATTGTGATGACATCTGAAATGGGGCTTTGTGATGACAGTGGTCATGTAGAATTGTGATGAAAGGTATCAAGGAGCACTGTGATGACAGGGGCCATGGAACATTGTGATGACAAAGGCCATGGAGCATTGTGATGACAAGTGTCATGGGACATTTTGATGACATTGGCATGGAACATTATGATGACAAGAGTTCTGGAGAATTTTGATGACAAGGGCATGGAGCATTGTGATGACAGGGCCCATGGAGCATTGTGACGAAGAGGGCAGGGAACATTGTGATGACTGGGTTCATGGAGCCTTGTGATGAAAGGGGCCATGGAGCACTGAGATGACAGGCGTCTTGAGGTATGGTGATGACAGTGGTCATGGAGCATTGTGATGAAAGAGATCATGGAGCAATATGATAAGAGGGGACATGGAGCATTGTGATGACAGGTGTATTGGAGCATTGTGATAAAAATATTAATGGATCATTGTGATGACATGTGTCCTGGAACACTGTGATGACACGGTTCATCGAGTATTGTGATGACAAGGGTCATAGCGAATTGTGATAACAGGTGTCATGGGGCATTGTGATGACATTGATCATCTAGGAATTGTGATGAAAGGTATCATGGAGCACTGTGATGACTGGGGGCATGAAGCATTGTTAGGAAAATTGTCCTGGATTATTGTGATGACAGCAGTCATGGAGAATTGGGATGACAGGGATTATGCAGCATTGTGTGACATGGGTATGGACTATTGTGATGACAATGGTCATGGAGCAATGTGATGATAGTTTTCATGGAATATCGTGATGAAAAGTGCCTGGGAGCATTGTGACGATAAAGGCCATGGAGCATTGTGATGACAAGTGTCATGGAGCATTGTAATGAAAGCTTTCATTGTGCACTGTGATGACAAGGGGGATGGAGTATTGTGATGAAACTGGTCCTGGAACATTGTGATAACAAAAGCCATGGAGCATTGTGATGACAGGCATCATGGAGAATTGTGAAGAAAGGGGCCATGTGGAATTGTAATGACAATAGAGAAATGTGATGAAAATGGTCAGCGAGCATAGTGATTAAAGTGGTCATTGAGAATTGTGATGAAAAGTGACATAGAGCATTGTGATGACAAAGGTCATGGAGAACTGTGATGACCAGGGTCCTGTAGCATTGTGATGACACGTTCATGGAACATTGTGATGACAAGAATTCTGGAGCATTGTGATGACAAGGGCCATGGAGCATTGTGATGCCACGGTCATGGAACATTGTGATGACAAAATTCTGGAGCTTTGTGAGGAAAAAGGCATGGAGCATTGTGATTATAGGGGACATGGAGCATTTTGATGACATGGGCAGGGAACACTGTGATGACAGGTGTTATGGAGCAATGGGATGACAAGTGTCATGGAGCACTGTGATGAGAGGGGCCTTGGAGAATTGTGATGACAGGCGTCATGAGGCATTGAGATGGCAGTGGTCATGGAGCATTATGATGAAAGGTGTTATGGAGCACTGTGATTACAGGGGCCATGGAGCATTGTGAATACAAAGGCCATGGAGCATTGAGATGACAGTGGTCATGGAGAATTGTGATGAAAGTGGTAATGGATCATTGTGAGGACAAGTGTCCTGGGACCCTGTGATGACATGGTTCATGGAGCATTGTGATGACAATGGTCATGGCGAATTGTGATGACAATGTCATGGGGCATTGTGATGGCAGTGGTCATCTAGAAATGTGATTAAAGTTATTATGGAGCACAGGAATGAGAGGGGCCATGGAGCATTGTGATGACAAGTCTCATGGAGCATTGTGATGACAGGTGTCATGGAGCATCGTGATGACAAATGCCATTGAGAATTGTGATCAGAGGTGACATTGGGCATTGTGATGAAAGGGGTCATGGAGTACTGGGAGTACAGGGGCCATGGAGCCTTGTGATAACAAGTGACATGGAGAACAGTGATGACAGGCATCATAGAGCATTGTGATGACAAGTGCCATTTAGCATTTTGATGACAGGGGTCATCAGGCACTGTGTTGACGGGGGTCACGGAGCATTGTGATGACAACGGCATGGAGCACTGTGATGACATTGGTCATTGAGCATTGTGATTACAAAGACCATGAGGCATTGTGATGACAGGGGCCTTGGAGCATTGTGATGACAATGGTCATCAAGCATTTTGATGACAGGGGTCATAGAGCATTGTGATGAGAAAGACCATGGAGCATGGTGATGACAGAGGCCATGGAACATTGTGATGACCAGGCCATGTACCATTGTGATGACAAGGGCAGGGAACCTTGTGGTGACCGGGGTCATGGAGCATTTTGATGACAACTTTCATGGAACGTTGTGATGACAGGGGTCATGGAGCATTGTGATGAAAGTTGTCCTGGAGCATTGTGATGACAGCGGTCACAGAGAATTGGGATGAAAGGTATCATGCAGCATTGTGATGACAACGGTCATGGATCATTTGGATGACAGGGGTCATGGAACATTCTGATAACAAGGTTCATAAAGCATTTTGATGACAGGGGTCATGGAGGATTGTGTTGACACGAGCATGGAGCATTGTAATGATAGGATATCTGGAGCATTGTGATGAAAAGGGGATGGAGCATTTTGATGACAGGGTCCAAGGAGAATTGTGCTGACAATGGCATGGAGCATTGTGATGAAAAGGGTACTGGAGCACTGTGAGGAAAGGAATCATGGATCATTGTGATGCCAGGGGTCATGGAGCTTTGTGATGACACGGGTCATGGAGCATTGTGATGACACGGTCAAGGAACATTGTGATGACAAGAAATCTGGAGCATTGTGATGAAAGGGCATGGAGCATTGTGATGAAAGGTGACAAGTAGCATTGTGATGATATGGGCAGAGAACTTTGTGATGACAGGGGTCATGGAGCATTGTGATGAAAAGTGTCATGGAACATTGTACTGACAGGGATCATGGAGCTTTTTGGTAAGGGAGCCCTTGGAGATTGGTGGTGGCAGGCGTCATGGGGCATTGTGATGACAGCGGTCTTGGAGCATTGTGATGAAAGGGGTCATGGAGCACTGTGATTACAGGGGCCATGGAGCATTGTGAATACAAAGGCTATGGAGCATTGAGATGACAGGGTTCATGGAGCATTGTGATGAAAGTGATCATGGATCATTGTGATGACAAGTGTCCTGAAACCTTGTGATGACACGGTTCATGGAGCATTGTTATGACAAGGACCATGGCGAATTGTGATGACATCTGAAATGGGGCATTGTGATGACAGTGGTCATGTAGAATTGTGATGAAAGGTATCAAGGAGCACTGTGATGACAGGGGCCATGGAACATTGTGATGACAAAGGCCATGGAGCATTGTGATGACAAGTGTCATGGGGCATTTTGATGACATTGGCATGGAGCATTATGATGACAAGAGTTCTGGAGCATTTTGATGACCAGGGCATGGAGCATTGTGATGAAAGTTGTCCTGGAGCATTGTGATGACAGCGGTCACAGAGGATTGGGATGAAAGGTATCATGCAGCATTGCGATGACAACGGTCAGGGATCATTTTGATGACAGGGGTCATGGAACATTCTGATAACAAGTTTCATCAAGCATTTTGATGACAGGGGTCATGGAGCATTGTGTTGACACGGGCATGGAGCATTGTAATGATAAGATATCTGGAGCATTGTGATGAAAAGGGGATGGAGCATTTTGATGACAGGGTCCAAGGAGAATTGTGCTGACAATGGCATGGAGCATTGTGATGAAAAGGGTACTGGAGCACTGTGAGGAAAGGAATCATGGATCATTGTGATGACAGGGGTCATGGAGCTTTGTGATGACAAGGGTCATGGAGCATTGTGATGACACGGTCAAGGAACATTGCGATGACAAGAATTCTGGAGCATTGTGATGAAAGGGCATGGTGCATTGTGATGAAAGGTGACAAGGAGCATTGTGACGATATGGGCAGAGAACTTTTTGATGACAGGGGTCATGGAGCATTGTGATAAAAAGTGTCATGGAACATTGTACTGACAGGGATCATGGAGCTTTTTGGTAAGAGAGGTCTTGGAGATTTGTGAAGGCAGGCGTCATGGGGCATTGTGATGACAGCGGTCTTGGAGCATTGGGATGAAAGGGGTCATGGAGCACTGTGATTACAGGGGCCATGGAGCATTGTGAATACAAAGGCTATGGAGCATTGAGATGAGAGGGTTCATGGAGCATTGTGATGACAGGGTTCATGGAGCATTGTGATGAAAGTGATCATGGATCATTGTGATGACAAGTGTCCTGAAACCTTGTGATGACACGGTTCATGGAGCATTGTTATGACAAGGACCATGGCGAATTGTGATGACATCTGAAATGGGGCTTTGTGATGACAGTGGTCATGTAGAATTGTGATGAAAGGTATCAAGGAGCACTGTGATGACAGGGGCCATGGAACATTGTGATGACAAAGGCCATGGAGCATTGTGATGACAAGTGTCATGGGACATTTTGATGACATTGGCATGGAACATTATGATGACAAGAGTTCTGGAGAATTTTGATGACAAGGGCATGGAGCATTGTGATGACAGGGCCCATGGAGCATTGTGACGAAGAGGGCAGGGAACATTGTGATGACTGGGTTCATGGAGCCTTGTGATGAAAGGGGCCATGGAGCACTGAGATGACAGGCGTCTTGAGGTATGGTGATGACAGTGGTCATGGAGCATTGTGATGAAAGAGATCATGGAGCAATATGATAAGAGGGGACATGGAGCATTGTGATGACAGGTGTATTGGAGCATTGTGATAAAAATATTAATGGATCATTGTGATGACATGTGTCCTGGAACACTGTGATGACACGGTTCATCGAGTATTGTGATGACAAGGGTCATAGCGAATTGTGATAACAGGTGTCATGGGGCATTGTGATGACATTGATCATCTAGGAATTGTGATGAAAGGTATCATGGAGCACTGTGATGACTGGGGGCATGAAGCATTGTTAGGAAAATTGTCCTGGATTATTGTGATGACAGCAGTCATGGAGAATTGGGATGACAGGGATTATGCAGCATTGTGTGACATGGGTATGGACTATTGTGATGACAATGGTCATGGAGCAATGTGATGATAGTTTTCATGGAATATCGTGATGAAAAGTGCCTGGGAGCATTGTGACGATAAAGGCCATGGAGCATTGTGATGACAAGTGTCATGGAGCATTGTAATGAAAGCTTTCATTGTGCACTGTGATGACAAGGGGGATGGAGTATTGTGATGAAACTGGTCCTGGAACATTGTGATAACAAAAGCCATGGAGCATTGTGATGACAGGCATCATGGAGAATTGTGAAGAAAGGGGCCATGTGGAATTGTAATGACAATAGAGAAATGTGATGAAAATGGTCAGCGAGCATAGTGATTAAAGTGGTCATTGAGAATTGTGATGAAAAGTGACATAGAGCATTGTGATGACAAAGGTCATGGAGAACTGTGATGACCAGGGTCCTGTAGCTTTGTGATGACACGTTCATGGAACATTGTGATGACAAGAATTCTGGAGCATTGTGATGACAAGGGCCATGGAGCATTGTGATGCCACGGTCATGGAACATTGTGATGACAAAATTCTGGAGCTTTGTGAGGAAAAAGGCATGGAGCATTGTGATTATAGGGGACATGGAGCATTTTGATGACATGGGCAGGGAACACTGTGATGACAGGTGTTATGGAGCAATGGGATGACAAGTGTCATGGAGCACTGTGATGAGAGGGGCCTTGGAGAATTGTGATGACAGGCGTCATGAGGCATTGAGATGGCAGTGGTCATGGAGCATTATGATGAAAGGTGTTATGGAGCACTGTGATTACAGGGGCCATGGAGCATTGTGAATACAAAGGCCATGGAGCATTGAGATGACAGTGGTCATGGAGAATTGTGATGAAAGTGGTAATGGATCATTGTGAGGACAAGTGTCCTGGGACCCTGTGATGACATGGTTCATGGAGCATTGTGATGACAATGGTCATGGCGAATTGTGATGACAATGTCATGGGGCATTGTGATGGCAGTGGTCATCTAGAAATGTGATTAAAGTTATTATGGAGCACAGGAATGAGAGGGGCCATGGAGCATTGTGATGACAAGTCTCATGGAGCATTGTGATGACAGGTGTCATGGAGCATCGTGATGACAAATGCCATTGAGAATTGTGATCAGAGGTGACATTGGGCATTGTGATGAAAGGGGTCATGGAGTACTGGGAGTACAGGGGCCATGGAGCCTTGTGATAACAAGTGACATGGAGAACAGTGATGACAGGCATCATAGAGCATTGTGATGACAAGTGCCATTTAGCATTTTGATGACAGGGGTCATCAGGCACTGTGTTGACGGGGGTCACGGAGCATTGTGATGACAACGGCATGGAGCACTGTGATGACATTGGTCATTGAGCATTGTGATTACAAAGACCATGAGGCATTGTGATGACAGGGGCCTTGGAGCATTGTGATGACAATGGTCATCAAGCATTTTGATGACAGGGGTCATAGAGCATTGTGATGAGAAAGACCATGGAGCATGGTGATGACAGAGGCCATGGAACATTGTGATGACCAGGCCATGTACCATTGTGATGACAAGGGCAGGGAACCTTGTGGTGACCGGGGTCATGGAGCATTTTGATGACAACTTTCATGGAACGTTGTGATGACAGGGGTCATGGAGCATTGTGATGAAAGTTGTCCTGGAGCATTGTGATGACAGCGGTCACAGAGAATTGGGATGAAAGGTATCATGCAGCATTGTGATGACAACGGTCATGGATCATTTTGATGACAGGGGTCATGGAACATTCTGATAACAAGGTTCATAAAGCATTTTGATGACAGGGGTCATGGAGGATTGTGTTGACACGAGCATGGAGCATTGTAATGATAGGATATCTGGAGCATTGTGATGAAAAGGGGATGGAGCATTTTGATGAGAGGGTCCAAGGAGAATTGTGCTGACAATGGCATGGAGCATTGTGATGAAAAGGGTACTGGAGCACTGTGAGGAAAGGAATCATGGATCATTGTGATGCCAGGGGTCATGGAGCTTTGTGATGACACGGGTCATGGAGCATTGTGATGACACGGTCAAGGAACATTGTGATGACAAGAAATCTGGAGCATTGTGATGAAAGGGCATGGAGCATTGTGATGAAAGGTGACAAGTAGCATTGTGATGATATGGGCAGAGAACTTTGTGATGACAGGGGTCATGGAGCATTGTGATGAAAAGTGTCATGGAACATTGTACTGACAGGGATCATGGAGCTTTTGGGTAAGGGAGCCCTTGGAGATTGGTGGTGGCAGGCGTCATGGGGCATTGTGATGACAGCGGTCTTGGAGCATTGTGATGAAAGGGGTCATGGAGCACTGTGATTACAGGGGCCATGGAGCATTGTGAATACAAAGGCTATGGAGCATTGAGATGACAGGGTTCATGGAGCATTGTGATGAAAGTGATCATGGATCATTGTGATGACAAGTGTCCTGAAACCTTGTGATGACACGGTTCATGGAGCATTGTTATGACAAGGACCATGGCGAATTGTGATGACATCTGAAATGGGGCATTGTGATGACAGTGGTCATGTAGAATTGTGATGAAAGGTATCAAGGAGCACTGTGATGACAGGGGCCATGGAACATTGTGATGACAAAGGCCATGGAGCATTGTGATGACAAGTGTCATGGGACATTTTGATGACATTGGCATGGAACATTATGATGACAAGAGTTCTGGAGAATTTTGATGACAAGGGCATGGAGCATTGTGATGACAGGGCCCATGGAGCATTGTGACGAAGAGGGCAGGGAACATTGTGATGACTGGGTTCATGGAGCCTTGTGATGAAAGGGGCCATGGAGCACTGAGATGACAGGCGTCTTGAGGTATGGTGATGACAGTGGTCATGGAGCATTGTGATGAAAGAGATCATGGAGCAATATGATAAGAGGGGACATGGAGCATTGTGATGACAGGTGTATTGGAGCATTGTGATAAAAATATTAATGGATCATTGTGATGACATGTGTCCTGGAACACTGTGATGACACGGTTCATCGAGTATTGTGATGACAAGGGTCATAGCGAATTGTGATAACAGGTGTCATGGGGCATTGTGATGACATTGATCATCTAGGAATTGTGATGAAAGGTATCATGGAGCACTGTGATGACTGGGGGCATGAAGCATTGTTAGGAAAATTGTCCTGGATTATTGTGATGACAGCAGTCATGGAGAATTGGGATGACAGGGATTATGCAGCATTGTGTGACATGGGTATGGACTATTGTGATGACAATGGTCATGGAGCAATGTGATGATAGTTTTCATGGAATATCGTGATGAAAAGTGCCTGGGAGCATTGTGACGATAAAGGCCATGGAGCATTGTGATGACAAGTGTCATGGAGCATTGTAATGAAAGCTTTCATTGTGCACTGTGATGACAAGGGGGATGGAGTATTGTGATGAAACTGGTCCTGGAACATTGTGATAACAAAAGCCATGGAGCATTGTGATGACAGGCATCATGGAGAATTGTGAAGAAAGGGGCCATGTGGAATTGTAATGACAATAGAGAAATGTGATGAAAATGGTCAGCGAGCATAGTGATTAAAGTGGTCATTGAGAATTGTGATGAAAAGTGACATAGAGCATTGTGATGACAAAGGTCATGGAGAACTGTGATGACCAGGGTCCTGTAGCATTGTGATGACACGTTCATGGAACATTGTGATGACAAGAATTCTGGAGCATTGTGATGACAAGGGCCATGGAGCATTGTGATGCCACGGTCATGGAACATTGTGATGACAAAATTCTGGAGCTTTGTGAGGAAAAAGGCATGGAGCATTGTGATTATAGGGGACATGGAGCATTTTGATGACATGGGCAGGGAACACTGTGATGACAGGTGTTATGGAGCAATGGGATGACAAGTGTCATGGAGCACTGTGATGAGAGGGGCCTTGGAGAATTGTGATGACAGGCGTCATGAGGCATTGAGATGGCAGTGGTCATGGAGCATTATGATGAAAGGTGTTATGGAGCACTGTGATTACAGGGGCCATGGAGCATTGTGAATACAAAGGCCATGGAGCATTGAGATGACAGTGGTCATGGAGAATTGTGATGAAAGTGGTAATGGATCATTGTGAGGACAAGTGTCCTGGGACCCTGTGATGACATGGTTCATGGAGCATTGTGATGACAATGGTCATGGCGAATTGTGATGACAATGTCATGGGGCATTGTGATGGCAGTGGTCATCTAGAAATGTGATTAAAGTTATTATGGAGCACAGGAATGAGAGGGGCCATGGAGCATTGTGATGACAAGTCTCATGGAGCATTGTGATGACAGGTGTCATGGAGCATCGTGATGACAAATGCCATTGAGAATTGTGATCAGAGGTGACATTGGGCATTGTGATGAAAGGGGTCATGGAGTACTGGGAGTACAGGGGCCATGGAGCCTTGTGATAACAAGTGACATGGAGAACAGTGATGACAGGCATCATAGAGCATTGTGATGACAAGTGCCATTTAGCATTTTGATGACAGGGGTCATCAGGCACTGTGTTGACGGGGGTCACGGAGCATTGTGATGACAACGGCATGGAGCACTGTGATGACATTGGTCATTGAGCATTGTGATTACAAAGACCATGAGGCATTGTGATGACAGGGGCCTTGGAGCATTGTGATGACAATGGTCATCAAGCATTTTGATGACAGGGGTCATAGAGCATTGTGATGAGAAAGACCATGGAGCATGGTGATGACAGAGGCCATGGAACATTGTGATGACCAGGCCATGTACCATTGTGATGACAAGGGCAGGGAACCTTGTGGTGACCGGGGTCATGGAGCATTTTGATGACAACTTTCATGGAACGTTGTGATGACAGGGGTCATGGAGCATTGTGATGAAAGTTGTCCTGGAGCATTGTGATGACAGCGGTCACAGAGAATTGGGATGAAAGGTATCATGCAGCATTGTGATGACAACGGTCATGGATCATTTTGATGACAGGGGTCATGGAACATTCTGATAACAAGGTTCATAAAGCATTTTGATGACAGGGGTCATGGAGGATTGTGTTGACACGAGCATGGAGCATTGTAATGATAGGATATCTGGAGCATTGTGATGAAAAGGGGATGGAGCATTTTGATGAGAGGGTCCAAGGAGAATTGTGCTGACAATGGCATGGAGCATTGTGATGAAAAGGGTACTGGAGCACTGTGAGGAAAGGAATCATGGATCATTGTGATGCCAGGGGTCATGGAGCTTTGTGATGACACGGGTCATGGAGCATTGTGATGACACGGTCAAGGAACATTGTGATGACAAGAAATCTGGAGCATTGTGATGAAAGGGCATGGAGCATTGTGATGAAAGGTGACAAGTAGCATTGTGATGATATGGGCAGAGAACTTTGTGATGACAGGGGTCATGGAGCATTGTGATGAAAAGTGTCATGGAACATTGTACTGACAGGGATCATGGAGCTTTTGGGTAAGGGAGCCCTTGGAGATTGGTGGTGGCAGGCGTCATGGGGCATTGTGATGACAGCGGTCTTGGAGCATTGTGATGAAAGGGGTCATGGAGCACTGTGATTACAGGGGCCATGGAGCATTGTGAATACAAAGGCTATGGAGCATTGAGATGACAGGGTTCATGGAGCATTGTGATGAAAGTGATCATGGATCATTGTGATGACAAGTGTCCTGAAACCTTGTGATGACACGGTTCATGGAGCATTGTTATGACAAGGACCATGGCGAATTGTGATGACATCTGAAATGGGGCATTGTGATGACAGTGGTCATGTAGAATTGTGATGAAAGGTATCAAGGAGCACTGTGATGACAGGGGCCATGGAACATTGTGATGACAAAGGCCATGGAGCATTGTGATGACAAGTGTCATGGGGCATTTTGATGACATTGGCATGGAGCATTATGATGACAAGAGTTCTGGAGCATTTTGATGACCAGGGCATGGAGCATTGTGATGAAAGTTGTCCTGGAGCATTGTGATGACAGCGGTCACAGAGGATTGGGATGAAAGGTATCATGCAGCATTGCGATGACAACGGTCAGGGATCATTTTGATGACAGGGGTCATGGAACATTCTGATAACAAGTTTCATCAAGCATTTTGATGACAGGGGTCATGGAGCATTGTGTTGACACGGGCATGGAGCATTGTAATGATAAGATATCTGGAGCATTGTGATGAAAAGGGGATGGAGCATTTTGATGACAGGGTCCAAGGAGAATTGTGCTGACAATGGCATGGAGCATTGTGATGAAAAGGGTACTGGAGCACTGTGAGGAAAGGAATCATGGATCATTGTGATGACAGGGGTCATGGAGCTTTGTGATGACAAGGGTCATGGAGCATTGTGATGACACGGTCAAGGAACATTGCGATGACAAGAATTCTGGAGCATTGTGATGAAAGGGCATGGTGCATTGTGATGAAAGGTGACAAGGAGCATTGTGACGATATGGGCAGAGAACTTTTTGATGACAGGGGTCATGGAGCATTGTGAGAAAAAGTGTCATGGAACATTGTACTGACAGGGATCATGGAGCTTTTTGGTAAGAGAGGTCTTGGAGATTTGTGAAGGCAGGCGTCATGGGGCATTGTGATGACAGCGGTCTTGGAGCATTGGGATGAAAGGGGTCATGGAGCACTGTGATTACAGGGGCCATGGAGCATTGTGAATACAAAGGCTATGGAGCATTGAGATGAGAGGGTTCATGGAGCATTGTGATGACAGGGTTCATGGAGCATTGTGATGAAAGTGATCATGGATCATTGTGATGACAAGTGTCCTGAAACCTTGTGATGACACGGTTCATGGAGCATTGTTATGACAAGGACCATGGCGAATTGTGATGACATCTGAAATGGGGCTTTGTGATGACAGTGGTCATGTAGAATTGTGATGAAAGGTATCAAGGAGCACTGTGATGACAGGGGCCATGGAACATTGTGATGACAAAGGCCATGGAGCATTGTGATGACAAGTGTCATGGGACATTTTGATGACATTGGCATGGAACATTATGATGACAAGAGTTCTGGAGAATTTTGATGACAAGGGCATGGAGCATTGTGATGACAGGGCCCATGGAGCATTGTGACGAAGAGGGCAGGGAACATTGTGATGACTGGGTTCATGGAGCCTTGTGATGAAAGGGGCCATGGAGCACTGAGATGACAGGCGTCTTGAGGTATGGTGAGGACAGTGGTCATGGAGCATTGTGATGAAAGAGATCATGGAGCAATATGATAAGAGGGGACATGGAGCATTGTGATGACAGGTGTATTGGAGCATTGTGATAAAAATATTAATGGATCATTGTGATGACATGTGTCCTGGAACACTGTGATGACACGGTTCATCGAGTATTGTGATGACAAGGGTCATAGCGAATTGTGATAACAGGTGTCATGGGGCATTGTGATGACATTGATCATCTAGGAATTGTGATGAAAGGTATCATGGAGCACTGTGATGACTGGGGGCATGAAGCATTGTTAGGAAAATTGTCCTGGATTATTGTGATGACAGCAGTCATGGAGAATTGGGATGACAGGGATTATGCAGCATTGTGTGACATGGGTATGGACTATTGTGATGACAATGGTCATGGAGCAATGTGATGATAGTTTTCATGGAATATCGTGATGAAAAGTGCCTGGGAGCATTGTGACGATAAAGGCCATGGAGCATTGTGATGACAAGTGTCATGGAGCATTGTAATGAAAGCTTTCATTGTGCACTGTGATGACAAGGGGGATGGAGTATTGTGATGAAACTGGTCCTGGAGCATTGTGATAACAAAAGCCATGGAGCATTGTGATGACAGGCTTCATGGAGAATTGTGAAGAAAGGGGCCAGGGGGAATTGTAATGACAATAGAGAAATGTGATGAAAATGGTCAGCGAGCATAGTGATTAAAGTGGTCATTGAGAATTGTGATGAAAAGTGACATAGAGCATTGTGATGACAAAGGTCATGGAGAACTGTGATGACCAGGGTCATGTAGCATTGTGATGACACGTTCATGGAACATTGTGATGACAAGAATTCTGGAGCATTGTGATGACAAGGGCCATGGAGCATTGGGATGCCACGGTCATGGAACATTGTGATGACAAAATTCTGGAGCTTTGTGAGGAAAAAGGCATGGAGCATTGTGATTATAGGGGACATGGAGCATTTTGATGACATGGGCAGGGAACACTGTGATGACAGGTGTTATGGAGCAATGGGATGACAAGTGTCATGGAGCACTGTGATGAGAGGGGCCTTGGAGAATTGTGATGACAGGCGTCATGAGGCATTGAGATGGCAGTGGTCATGGAGCATTATGATGAAAGGTGTTATAGAGCACTGTGATTACAGGGGCCATGGAGCATTGTGAATACAAAGGCCATGGAGCATTGAGATGACAGTGGTCATGGAGAATTGTGATGAAAGTGGTAATGGATCATTGTGAGGACAAGTGTCCTGGGACCCTGTGATGACATGGTTCATGGAGCATTGTGATGACAATGGTCATGGCGAATTGTGATGACAATGTCATGGGGCATTGTGATGGCAGTGGTCATCTAGAAATGTGATTAAAGTTATTATGGAGCACAGGAATGAGAGGGGCCATGGAGCATTGTGATGACAAGTCTCATGGAGCATTGTGATGACAGGTGTCATGGAGCATCGTGATGACAAATGCCATTGAGAATTGTGATCAGAGGTGACATTGGGCATTGTGATGAAAGGGGTCATGGAGTACTGGGAGTACAGGGGCCATGGAGCCTTGTGATAACAAGTGACATGGAGAACAGTGATGACAGGCATCATAGAGCATTGTGATGACAAGTGCCATTTAGCATTTTGATGACAGGGGTCATCAGGCACTGTGTTGACGGGGGTCACGGAGCATTGTGATGACAACGGCATGGAGCACTGTGATGACATTGGTCATTGAGCATTGTGATTACAAAGACCATGAGGCATTGTGATGACAGGGGCCTTGGAGCATTGTGATGACAATGGTCATCAAGCATTTTGATGACAGGGGTCATAGAGCATTGTGATGAGAAAGACCATGGAGCATGGTGATGACAGAGGCCATGGAACATTGTGATGACCAGGCCATGTACCATTGTGATGACAAGGGCAGGGAACCTTGTGGTGACCGGGGTCATGGAGCATTTTGATGACAACTTTCATGGAACGTTGTGATGACAGGGGTCATGGAGCATTGTGATGAAAGTTGTCCTGGAGCATTGTGATGACAGCGGTCACAGAGAATTGGGATGAAAGGTATCATGCAGCATTGTGATGACAACGGTCATGGATCATTTGGATGACAGGGGTCATGGAACATTCTGATAACAAGGTTCATAAAGCATTTTGATGACAGGGGTCATGGAGCATTGTGTTGACACGAGCATGGAGCATTGTAATGATAGGATATCTGGAGCATTGTGATGAAAAGGGGATGGAGCATTTTGATGACAGGGTCCAAGGAGAATTGTGCTGACAATGGCATGGAGCATTGTGATGAAAAGGGTACTGGAGCACTGTGAGGAAAGGAATCATGGATCATTGTGATGCCAGGGGTCATGGAGCTTTGTGATGACACGGGTCATGGAGCATTGTGATGACACGGTCAAGGAACATTGTGATGACAAGAAATCTGGAGCATTGTGATGAAAGGGCATGGAGCATTGTGATGAAAGGTGACAAGTAGCATTGTGATGATATGGGCAGAGAACTTTGTGATGACAGGGGTCATGGAGCATTGTGATGAAAAGTGTCATGGAACATTGTACTGACAGGGATCATGGAGCTTTTTGGTAAGGGAGCCCTTGGAGATTGGTGGTGGCAGGCGTCATGGGGCATTGTGATGACAGCGGTCTTGGAGCATTGTGATGAAAGGGGTCATGGAGCACTGTGATTACAGGGGCCATGGAGCATTGTGAATACAAAGGCTATGGAGCATTGAGATGACAGGGTTCATGGAGCATTGTGATGAAAGTGATCATGGATCATTGTGATGACAAGTGTCCTGAAACCTTGTGATGACACGGTTCATGGAGCATTGTTATGACAAGGACCATGGCGAATTGTGATGACATCTGAAATGGGGCATTGTGATGACAGTGGTCATGTAGAATTGTGATGAAAGGTATCAAGGAGCACTGTGATGACAGGGGCCATGGAACATTGTGATGACAAAGGCCATGGAGCATTGTGATGACAAGTGTCATGGGACATTTTGATGACATTGGCATGGAACATTATGATGACAAGAGTTCTGGAGAATTTTGATGACAAGGGCATGGAGCATTGTGATGACAGGGCCCATGGAGCATTGTGACGAAGAGGGCAGGGAACATTGTGATGACTGGGTTCATGGAGCACTGTGATGAAAGGGGCCATGGAGCATTGAGATGACAGGTGTCTTGAGGTATGGTGATGACAGTGGTCATGGAGCATTGTGATGAAAGAGATCATGGAGCAATATGATAAGAGGGGACATGGAGCATTGTGATGACAGGTGTATTGGAGCATTGTGATGAAAATATTAATGGATCATTGTGATGACATGTGTCCTGGAACACTGTGATGACACGGTTCATCGAGTATTGTGATGACAAGGGTCATAGCGAATTGTGATAACAGGTGTCATGGGGCATTGTGATGACATTGATCATCTAGGAATTGTGATGAAAGGTATCATGGAGCACTGTGATGACTGGGGGCATGAAGCATAGTTATGAAAATTGTCCTGGATTATTGTGATGACAGCAGTCATGGAGAATTGGGATGACAGGGATTATGCAGCATTGTGTTGACATGGGTATGGACTATTGTGATGACAATGGTCATGGAGCAATGTGATGAACGTTTTCATGGAATATCGTGATGAAAAGTGCCTGGGAGCATTGTGACGATAAAGGCCATGGAGCATTGTGATGACAAGTGTCATGGAGCATTGTAATGAAAGCTTTCATTGTGCACTGTGATGACAAGGGGGATGGAGTATTGTGATGAAACTGGTCCTGGAGCATTGTGATAACAAAAGCCATGGAGCATTGTGATGACAGGCTTCATGGAGAATTGTGAAGAAAGGGGCCAGGGGGAATTGTAATGACAATAGAGAAATGTGATGAAAATGGTCAGCGAGCATAGTGATTAAAGTGGTCATTGAGAATTGTGATGAAAAGTGACATAGAGCATTGTGATGACAAAGGTCATGGAGAACTGTGATGACCAGGGTCATGTAGCATTGTGATGACACGTTCATGGAACATTGTGATGACAAGAATTCTGGAGCATTGTGATGACAAGGGCCATGGAGCATTGGGATGCCACGGTCATGGAACATTGTGATGACAAAATTCTGGAGCTTTGTGAGGAAAAAGGCATGGAGCATTGTGATTATAGGGGACATGGAGCATTTTGATGACATGGGCAGGGAACACTGTGATGACAGGTGTTATGGAGCAATGGGATGACAAGTGTCATGGAGCACTGTGATGAGAGGGGCCTTGGAGAATTGTGATGACAGGCGTCATGAGGCATTGAGATGGCAGTGGTCATGGAGCATTATGATGAAAGGTGTTATGGAGCACTGTGATTACAGGGGCCATGGAGCATTGTGAATACAAAGGCCATGGAGCATTGAGATGACAGTGGTCATGGAGCATTGTGATGAAAGTGGTAATGGATCATTGTGAGGACAAGTGTCCTGGGACCCTGTGATGACATGGTTCATGGAGCATTGTGATGACAATGGTCATGGCGAATTGTGATGACAATGTCATGGGGCATTGTGATGGCAGTGGTCATCTAGAAATGTGATTAAAGTTATTATGGAGCACAGGAATGAGAGGGGCCATGGAGCATTGTGATGACAAGTCTCATGGAGCATTGTGATGACAGGTGTCATGGAGCATCGTGATGACAAATGCCATTGAGAATTGTGATCAGAGGTGACATTGGGCATTGTGATGAAAGGGGTCATGGAGTACTGGGAGTACAGGGGCCATGGAGCCTTGTGATAACAAGTGACATGGAGAATAGTGATGACAGGCATCATAGAGCATTGTGATGACAAGTGCCATTTAGCATTTTGATGACAGGGGTCATCAGGCATTGTGTTCACGGGGGTCACGGAGCATTGTGATGACAAAGGCCATAGAGCATTGTGATGAGAGGGGTCATGGAGCATTGTGATGACATGGGCCATGGAGCATTGTGAAGACAAGATTCATGGAGCATTGTGATGACACGGGCATGAAGCATGGTGATGACAACAGACCTGGAGCATTGTGATGACAAGGGCATGGAGCATTGTGATTACAGGAGACTTGGGTCATTGTGATGAAATTGGCAGGGATCATTGTGATTAGAGGGATCATGGAGCATTGTGATGACAAGTGTCATGCAATATTGTGCTGACACAGATCATGGGGCATTTTGATGAGAGTGGCCTTGGAGCACAGTGATGAGAGACGTCATGGGGCATTATGGTGACAGTGGTCAAGGAGCATTGTGATGAAAGTGTTCATGGAGCAACGCGATTATCGGGACAATGGAGCATTGTGAATACAAAGGCCATGGAACATTGAGATAACAGAGTTCATGGAGCATTGTGATGACAAGGGTCTTGGGAGCTACTGATGACACGTTTCATACAGCATTGAGATGACAAGGGCCAAGGCGAATTGTGATGACACGTGTCATGGGGCATTGTGATGACATTGGTCATCTTGCATTGTGATGAGAGTGGTCATGTAGAATTTTGATTAAAGGTATCATGGAGCACTGTGATGACAAAGGCCAAGGAACATTGTGATGACAAGTGTCATTCAGCAATGTGATGACACGGGAATGGAGCATTATGATGACAAGTGTTCTGGAGCATTGTGATGACAAGGGTATGGAGCATTGTGATTACAGGGACCATGGAGCATTGTGATGACAACGGCATGGAGCACTGTGATGACATTGGTCATTGAGCATTGTGATTACAAAGACCATGAGGCATTGTGATGACAGGGGCCTTGGAGCATTGTGACGACAATGGTCATCAAGCATTGTGATGACAGGGATCATAGAGCATTTTGATGAGAAAGACCATGGAGCATGGTGATGACAGAGGCCATGGAACATTGTGATGACCAGGCCATGTACCATTGTGATGACAAGGGCAGGGAACCTTGTGGTGACCGGGGTCATGGAGCATTTTGATGACAACTTTCATGGAACGTTGTGATGACAGGGGTCATGGAGCATTGTGATGAAAGTTGTCCTGGAGCATTGTGATGACAGCGGTCACAGAGAATTGGGATGAAAGGTATCATGCAGCATTGTGATGACAACGGTCATGGATCATTTGGATGACAGGGGTCATGGAACATTCTGATAACAAGGTTCATAAAGCATTTTGATGACAGGGGTCATGGAGCATTGTGTTGACACGAGCATGGAGCATTGTAATGATAGGATATCTGGAGCATTGTGATGAAAAGGGGATGGAGCATTTTGATGACAGGGTCCAAGGAGAATTGTGCTGACAATGGCATGGAGCATTGTGATGAAAAGGGTACTGGAGCACTGTGAGGAAAGGAATCATGGATCATTGTGATGCCAGGGGTCATGGAGCTTTGTGATGACAAGGGTCATGGAGCATTGTGATGACACGGTCAAGGAACATTGCGATGACAAGAATTCTGGAGCATTGTGATGAAAGGGCATGGTGCATTGTGATGAAAGGTGACAAGGAGCATTGTGACGATATGGGCAGAGAACTTTTTGATGACAGGGGTCATGGAGCATTGTGATAAAAAGTGTCATGGAACATTGTACTGACAGGGATCATGGAGCTTTTTGGTAAGAGAGGTCTTGGAGATTTGTGAAGGCAGGCGTCATGGAGCATTGTGATGACAGCGGTCTTGGAGCATTGGGATGAAAGGGGTCATGGAGCACTGTGATTACAGGGGCCATGGAGCATTGTGAATACAAAGGCTATGGAGCATTGAGATGAGAGGGTTCATGGAGCATTGTGATGACAGGGTTCATGGAGCATTGTGATGAAAGTGATCATGGATCATTGTGATGACAAGTGTCCTGAAACCTTGTGATGACACGGTTCATGGAGCATTGTTATGACAAGGACCATGGCGAATTGTGATGACATCTGAAATGGGGCATTGTGATGACAGTGGTCATGTAGAATTGTGATGAAAGGTATCAAGGAGCACTGTGATGACAGGGGCCATGGAACATTGTGATGACAAAGGCCATGGAGCATTGTGATGACAAGTGTCATGGGACATTTTGATGACATTGGCATGGAACATTATGATGACAAGAGTTCTGGAGAATTTTGATGACAAGGGCATGGAGCATTGTGATGACAGGGCCCATGGAGCATTGTGACGAAGAGGGCAGGGAACATTGTGATGACTGGGTTCATGGAGCCTTGTGATGAAAGGGGCAATGGAGCACTGAGATGACAGGCGTCTTGAGGTATGGTGATGACAGTGGTCATGGAGCATTGTGATGAAAGAGATCATGGAGCAATATGATAAGATGGGACATGGAGCACTGTGATGACAGGTGTATTGGAGCATTGTGATGAAAATATTATTGGATCATTGTGATGACATGTGTCCTGGAACACTGTGATGACACGGTTCATCGAGTATTGTGATGACAAGGGTCATAGCGAATTGTGATAACAGGTTTCATGGGGCATTGTGATGACATTGGTCATCTTGCATTGTGATGAGAGTGGTCATGTAGAATTTTGATTAAAGGTATCATGGAGCACTGTGATGACAAAGGCCAAGGAACATTGTGATGACAAGTGTCTTTCAGCAATGTGATGACACGGGAATGGAGCATTATGATGACAAGTGTTCTGGAGCATTGTGATGACAAGGGTATGGAGCATTGTGATTACAGGGACCATGGAGCATTGTGATGACAACGGCATGGAGTACTGTGATGACATTGGTCATTGAGCATTGTGATTACAAAGACCATGAGGCATTGTGATGACAGGGGCCTGGGAGCATTGTGATGACAATGGTCATCAAGCATTGTGATGACAGGGGTCATAGAGCATTGTGATGAGAAAGACCATGGAGCATGGTGATGACAGAGGCCATGGAACATTGTGATGACCAGGCCATGTACCATTGTGATGACAAGGGCAGGGAACCGTGTGGTGACCGGGGTCATGGAGCATTGTGATGAAAGTTGTCCTGGAGCATTGTGATGACAGCGGTCACAGAGAATTGGGATGAAAGGTATCATGCAGCATTGTGATGACAACGGTCAGGGATCATTTTGATGACAGGGGTCATGGAATATTCGGATAACAAGTTTCATCAAGCATTTTGATGACAGGGGTCATGGAGCATTGTGTTGACACGGGCATGGAGCATGGTAATGATAGGATATCTGGAGCATTGTGATGAAAAGGGGATGGAGCATTTTGATGACAGGGTCCAAGGAGCATTGTGCTGACAATGGCATGGAGCATTGTGATGAAAGGTGACAAGTAGCATTGTGATGATATGGGCAGAGAACTTTGTGATGACAGGGGTCATGGAGCTTTGTGATGAAAAGTGTCATGGAACATTGTACTGACAGGGATCATGGAGCTTTTTGGTAAGGGAGCCCTTGGAGATTGGTGGTGGCAGGCGTCATGGGGCATTGTGATGACAGCGGTCTTGGAGCATTGTGATGAAAGGGGTCATGGAGCACTGTGATTACAGGGGCCATGGAGCATTGTGAATACAAAGGCTATGGAGCATTGAGATGACAGGGTTCATGGAGCATTGTGATGAAAGTGATCATGGATCATTGTGATGACAAGTGTCCTGAAACCTTGTGATGACACGGTTCATGGAGCATTGTTATGACAAGGACCATGGCGAATTGTGATGACATCTGAAATGGGGCTTTGTGATGACAGTGGTCATGTAGAATTGTGATGAAAGGTATCAAGGAGCACTGTGATGACAGGGGCCATGGAACATTGTGATGACAAAGGCCATGGAGCATTGTGATGACAAGTGTCATGGGACATTTTGATGACATTGGCATGGAACATTATGATGACAAGAGTTCTGGAGAATTTTGATGACAAGGGCATGGAGCATTGTGATGACAGGGCCCATGGAGCATTGTGACGAAGAGGGCAGGGAACATTGTGATGACTGCGTTCATGGAGCCTTGTGATGAAAGGGGCCATGGAGCACTGAGATGACAGGCGTCTTGAGGTATGGTGATGACAGTGGTCATGGAGCATTGTGATGAAAGAGATCATGGAGCAGTATGATAAGAGGGGACATGGAGCATTGTGATGACAGGTGTATTGGAGCATTGTGATGAAAATATTAATGGATCATTGTGATGACATGTGTCCTGGAACACTGTGATGACACGGTTCATCGAGTATTGTGATGACAAGGGTCATAGCGAATTGTGATAACAGGTGTCATGGGGCATTGTGATGACATGGATCATCTAGGAATTGTGATGGAAGGTATCATGGAGCACTGTGATGACTGGGGGCATGAAGCATTGTTAGGAAAATTGTCCTGGATTATTGTGATGACAGCAGTCATGGAGAATTGGGATGACAGGGATTATGCAGCATTGTGTGACATGGGTATGGACTATTGTGATGACAATGGTCATGGAGCAATGTGATGATAGTTTTCATGGAATATCGTGATGAAAAGTGCCTGGGAGCATTGTGACGATAAAGGCCATGGAGCATTGTGATGACAAGTGTCATGGAGCATTGTAATGAAAGCTTTCATTGTGCACTGTGATGACAAGGGGGATGGAGTATTGTGATGAAACTGGTCCTGGAACATTGTGATAACAAAAGCCATGGAGCATTGTGATGACAGGCATCATGGAGAATTGTGAAGAAAGGGGCCATGTGGAATTGTAATGACAATAGAGAAATGTGATGAAAATGGTCAGCGAGCATAGTGATTAAAGTGGTCATTGAGAATTGTGATGAAAAGTGACATAGAGCATTGTGATGACAAAGGTCATGGAGAACTGTGATGACCAGGGTCCTGTAGCATTGTGATGACACGTTCATGGAACATTGTGATGACAAGAATTCTGGAGCATTGTGATGACAAGGGCCATGGAGCATTGTGATGCCACGGTCATGGAACATTGTGATGACAAAATTCTGGAGCTTTGTGAGGAAAAAGGCATGGAGCATTGTGATTATAGGGGACATGGAGCATTTTGATGACATGGGCAGGGAACACTGTGATGACAGGTGTTATGGAGCAATGGGATGACAAGTGTCATGGAGCACTGTGATGAGAGGGGCCTTGGAGAATTGTGATGACAGGCGTCATGAGGCATTGAGATGGCAGTGGTCATGGAGCATTATGATGAAAGGTGTTATGGAGCACTGTGATTACAGGGGCCATGGAGCATTGTGAATACAAAGGCCATGGAGCATTGAGATGACAGTGGTCATGGAGAATTGTGATGAAAGTGGTAATGGATCATTGTGAGGACAAGTGTCCTGGGACCCTGTGATGACATGGTTCATGGAGCATTGTGATGACAATGGTCATGGCGAATTGTGATGACAATGTCATGGGGCATTGTGATGGCAGTGGTCATCTAGAAATGTGATTAAAGTTATTATGGAGCACAGGAATGAGAGGGGCCATGGAGCATTGTGATGACAAGTCTCATGGAGCATTGTGATGACAGGTGTCATGGAGCATCGTGATGACAAATGCCATTGAGAATTGTGATCAGAGGTGACATTGGGCATTGTGATGAAAGGGGTCATGGAGTACTGGGAGTACAGGGGCCATGGAGCCTTGTGATAACAAGTGACATGGAGAACAGTGATGACAGGCATCATAGAGCATTGTGATGACAAGTGCCATTTAGCATTTTGATGACAGGGGTCATCAGGCACTGTGTTGACGGGGGTCACGGAGCATTGTGATGACAACGGCATGGAGCACTGTGATGACATTGGTCATTGAGCATTGTGATTACAAAGACCATGAGGCATTGTGATGACAGGGGCCTTGGAGCATTGTGATGACAATGGTCATCAAGCATTTTGATGACAGGGGTCATAGAGCATTGTGATGAGAAAGACCATGGAGCATGGTGATGACAGAGGCCATGGAACATTGTGATGACCAGGCCATGTACCATTGTGATGACAAGGGCAGGGAACCTTGTGGTGACCGGGGTCATGGAGCATTTTGATGACAACTTTCATGGAACGTTGTGATGACAGGGGTCATGGAGCATTGTGATGAAAGTTGTCCTGGAGCATTGTGATGACAGCGGTCACAGAGAATTGGGATGAAAGGTATCATGCAGCATTGTGATGACAACGGTCATGGATCATTTTGATGACAGGGGTCATGGAACATTCTGATAACAAGGTTCATAAAGCATTTTGATGACAGGGGTCATGGAGGATTGTGTTGACACGAGCATGGAGCATTGTAATGATAGGATATCTGGAGCATTGTGATGAAAAGGGGATGGAGCATTTTGATGAGAGGGTCCAAGGAGAATTGTGCTGACAATGGCATGGAGCATTGTGATGAAAAGGGTACTGGAGCACTGTGAGGAAAGGAATCATGGATCATTGTGATGCCAGGGGTCATGGAGCTTTGTGATGACACGGGTCATGGAGCATTGTGATGACACGGTCAAGGAACATTGTGATGACAAGAAATCTGGAGCATTGTGATGAAAGGGCATGGAGCATTGTGATGAAAGGTGACAAGTAGCATTGTGATGATATGGGCAGAGAACTTTGTGATGACAGGGGTCATGGAGCATTGTGATGAAAAGTGTCATGGAACATTGTACTGACAGGGATCATGGAGCTTTTGGGTAAGGGAGCCCTTGGAGATTGGTGGTGGCAGGCGTCATGGGGCATTGTGATGACAGCGGTCTTGGAGCATTGTGATGAAAGGGGTCATGGAGCACTGTGATTACAGGGGCCATGGAGCATTGTGAATACAAAGGCTATGGAGCATTGAGATGACAGGGTTCATGGAGCATTGTGATGAAAGTGATCATGGATCATTGTGATGACAAGTGTCCTGAAACCTTGTGATGACACGGTTCATGGAGCATTGTTATGACAAGGACCATGGCGAATTGTGATGACATCTGAAATGGGGCATTGTGATGACAGTGGTCATGTAGAATTGTGATGAAAGGTATCAAGGAGCACTGTGATGACAGGGGCCATGGAACATTGTGATGACAAAGGCCATGGAGCATTGTGATGACAAGTGTCATGGGGCATTTTGATGACATTGGCATGGAGCATTATGATGACAAGAGTTCTGGAGCATTTTGATGACCAGGGCATGGAGCATTGTGATGAAAGTTGTCCTGGAGCATTGTGATGACAGCGGTCACAGAGGATTGGGATGAAAGGTATCATGCAGCATTGCGATGACAACGGTCAGGGATCATTTTGATGACAGGGGTCATGGAACATTCTGATAACAAGTTTCATCAAGCATTTTGATGACAGGGGTCATGGAGCATTGTGTTGACACGGGCATGGAGCATTGTAATGATAAGATATCTGGAGCATTGTGATGAAAAGGGGATGGAGCATTTTGATGACAGGGTCCAAGGAGAATTGTGCTGACAATGGCATGGAGCATTGTGATGAAAAGGGTACTGGAGCACTGTGAGGAAAGGAATCATGGATCATTGTGATGACAGGGGTCATGGAGCTTTGTGATGACAAGGGTCATGGAGCATTGTGATGACACGGTCAAGGAACATTGCGATGACAAGAATTCTGGAGCATTGTGATGAAAGGGCATGGTGCATTGTGATGAAAGGTGACAAGGAGCATTGTGACGATATGGGCAGAGAACTTTTTGATGACAGGGGTCATGGAGCATTGTGAGAAAAAGTGTCATGGAACATTGTACTGACAGGGATCATGGAGCTTTTTGGTAAGAGAGGTCTTGGAGATTTGTGAAGGCAGGCGTCATGGGGCATTGTGATGACAGCGGTCTTGGAGCATTGGGATGAAAGGGGTCATGGAGCACTGTGATTACAGGGGCCATGGAGCATTGTGAATACAAAGGCTATGGAGCATTGAGATGAGAGGGTTCATGGAGCATTGTGATGACAGGGTTCATGGAGCATTGTGATGAAAGTGATCATGGATCATTGTGATGACAAGTGTCCTGAAACCTTGTGATGACACGGTTCATGGAGCATTGTTATGACAAGGACCATGGCGAATTGTGATGACATCTGAAATGGGGCTTTGTGATGACAGTGGTCATGTAGAATTGTGATGAAAGGTATCAAGGAGCACTGTGATGACAGGGGCCATGGAACATTGTGATGACAAAGGCCATGGAGCATTGTGATGACAAGTGTCATGGGACATTTTGATGACATTGGCATGGAACATTATGATGACAAGAGTTCTGGAGAATTTTGATGACAAGGGCATGGAGCATTGTGATGACAGGGCCCATGGAGCATTGTGACGAAGAGGGCAGGGAACATTGTGATGACTGGGTTCATGGAGCCTTGTGATGAAAGGGGCCATGGAGCACTGAGATGACAGGCGTCTTGAGGTATGGTGAGGACAGTGGTCATGGAGCATTGTGATGAAAGAGATCATGGAGCAATATGATAAGAGGGGACATGGAGCATTGTGATGACAGGTGTATTGGAGCATTGTGATAAAAATATTAATGGATCATTGTGATGACATGTGTCCTGGAACACTGTGATGACACGGTTCATCGAGTATTGTGATGACAAGGGTCATAGCGAATTGTGATAACAGGTGTCATGGGGCATTGTGATGACATTGATCATCTAGGAATTGTGATGAAAGGTATCATGGAGCACTGTGATGACTGGGGGCATGAAGCATTGTTAGGAAAATTGTCCTGGATTATTGTGATGACAGCAGTCATGGAGAATTGGGATGACAGGGATTATGCAGCATTGTGTGACATGGGTATGGACTATTGTGATGACAATGGTCATGGAGCAATGTGATGATAGTTTTCATGGAATATCGTGATGAAAAGTGCCTGGGAGCATTGTGACGATAAAGGCCATGGAGCATTGTGATGACAAGTGTCATGGAGCATTGTAATGAAAGCTTTCATTGTGCACTGTGATGACAAGGGGGATGGAGTATTGTGATGAAACTGGTCCTGGAGCATTGTGATAACAAAAGCCATGGAGCATTGTGATGACAGGCTTCATGGAGAATTGTGAAGAAAGGGGCCAGGGGGAATTGTAATGACAATAGAGAAATGTGATGAAAATGGTCAGCGAGCATAGTGATTAAAGTGGTCATTGAGAATTGTGATGAAAAGTGACATAGAGCATTGTGATGACAAAGGTCATGGAGAACTGTGATGACCAGGGTCATGTAGCATTGTGATGACACGTTCATGGAACATTGTGATGACAAGAATTCTGGAGCATTGTGATGACAAGGGCCATGGAGCATTGGGATGCCACGGTCATGGAACATTGTGATGACAAAATTCTGGAGCTTTGTGAGGAAAAAGGCATGGAGCATTGTGATTATAGGGGACATGGAGCATTTTGATGACATGGGCAGGGAACACTGTGATGACAGGTGTTATGGAGCAATGGGATGACAAGTGTCATGGAGCACTGTGATGAGAGGGGCCTTGGAGAATTGTGATGACAGGCGTCATGAGGCATTGAGATGGCAGTGGTCATGGAGCATTATGATGAAAGGTGTTATAGAGCACTGTGATTACAGGGGCCATGGAGCATTGTGAATACAAAGGCCATGGAGCATTGAGATGACAGTGGTCATGGAGAATTGTGATGAAAGTGGTAATGGATCATTGTGAGGACAAGTGTCCTGGGACCCTGTGATGACATGGTTCATGGAGCATTGTGATGACAATGGTCATGGCGAATTGTGATGACAATGTCATGGGGCATTGTGATGGCAGTGGTCATCTAGAAATGTGATTAAAGTTATTATGGAGCACAGGAATGAGAGGGGCCATGGAGCATTGTGATGACAAGTCTCATGGAGCATTGTGATGACAGGTGTCATGGAGCATCGTGATGACAAATGCCATTGAGAATTGTGATCAGAGGTGACATTGGGCATTGTGATGAAAGGGGTCATGGAGTACTGGGAGTACAGGGGCCATGGAGCCTTGTGATAACAAGTGACATGGAGAACAGTGATGACAGGCATCATAGAGCATTGTGATGACAAGTGCCATTTAGCATTTTGATGACAGGGGTCATCAGGCACTGTGTTGACGGGGGTCACGGAGCATTGTGATGACAACGGCATGGAGCACTGTGATGACATTGGTCATTGAGCATTGTGATTACAAAGACCATGAGGCATTGTGATGACAGGGGCCTTGGAGCATTGTGATGACAATGGTCATCAAGCATTTTGATGACAGGGGTCATAGAGCATTGTGATGAGAAAGACCATGGAGCATGGTGATGACAGAGGCCATGGAACATTGTGATGACCAGGCCATGTACCATTGTGATGACAAGGGCAGGGAACCTTGTGGTGACCGGGGTCATGGAGCATTTTGATGACAACTTTCATGGAACGTTGTGATGACAGGGGTCATGGAGCATTGTGATGAAAGTTGTCCTGGAGCATTGTGATGACAGCGGTCACAGAGAATTGGGATGAAAGGTATCATGCAGCATTGTGATGACAACGGTCATGGATCATTTGGATGACAGGGGTCATGGAACATTCTGATAACAAGGTTCATAAAGCATTTTGATGACAGGGGTCATGGAGCATTGTGTTGACACGAGCATGGAGCATTGTAATGATAGGATATCTGGAGCATTGTGATGAAAAGGGGATGGAGCATTTTGATGACAGGGTCCAAGGAGAATTGTGCTGACAATGGCATGGAGCATTGTGATGAAAAGGGTACTGGAGCACTGTGAGGAAAGGAATCATGGATCATTGTGATGCCAGGGGTCATGGAGCTTTGTGATGACACGGGTCATGGAGCATTGTGATGACACGGTCAAGGAACATTGTGATGACAAGAAATCTGGAGCATTGTGATGAAAGGGCATGGAGCATTGTGATGAAAGGTGACAAGTAGCATTGTGATGATATGGGCAGAGAACTTTGTGATGACAGGGGTCATGGAGCATTGTGATGAAAAGTGTCATGGAACATTGTACTGACAGGGATCATGGAGCTTTTTGGTAAGGGAGCCCTTGGAGATTGGTGGTGGCAGGCGTCATGGGGCATTGTGATGACAGCGGTCTTGGAGCATTGTGATGAAAGGGGTCATGGAGCACTGTGATTACAGGGGCCATGGAGCATTGTGAATACAAAGGCTATGGAGCATTGAGATGACAGGGTTCATGGAGCATTGTGATGAAAGTGATCATGGATCATTGTGATGACAAGTGTCCTGAAACCTTGTGATGACACGGTTCATGGAGCATTGTTATGACAAGGACCATGGCGAATTGTGATGACATCTGAAATGGGGCATTGTGATGACAGTGGTCATGTAGAATTGTGATGAAAGGTATCAAGGAGCACTGTGATGACAGGGGCCATGGAACATTGTGATGACAAAGGCCATGGAGCATTGTGATGACAAGTGTCATGGGACATTTTGATGACATTGGCATGGAACATTATGATGACAAGAGTTCTGGAGAATTTTGATGACAAGGGCATGGAGCATTGTGATGACAGGGCCCATGGAGCATTGTGACGAAGAGGGCAGGGAACATTGTGATGACTGGGTTCATGGAGCACTGTGATGAAAGGGGCCATGGAGCATTGAGATGACAGGTGTCTTGAGGTATGGTGATGACAGTGGTCATGGAGCATTGTGATGAAAGAGATCATGGAGCAATATGATAAGAGGGGACATGGAGCATTGTGATGACAGGTGTATTGGAGCATTGTGATGAAAATATTAATGGATCATTGTGATGACATGTGTCCTGGAACACTGTGATGACACGGTTCATCGAGTATTGTGATGACAAGGGTCATAGCGAATTGTGATAACAGGTGTCATGGGGCATTGTGATGACATTGATCATCTAGGAATTGTGATGAAAGGTATCATGGAGCACTGTGATGACTGGGGGCATGAAGCATAGTTATGAAAATTGTCCTGGATTATTGTGATGACAGCAGTCATGGAGAATTGGGATGACAGGGATTATGCAGCATTGTGTTGACATGGGTATGGACTATTGTGATGACAATGGTCATGGAGCAATGTGATGAACGTTTTCATGGAATATCGTGATGAAAAGTGCCTGGGAGCATTGTGACGATAAAGGCCATGGAGCATTGTGATGACAAGTGTCATGGAGCATTGTAATGAAAGCTTTCATTGTGCACTGTGATGACAAGGGGGATGGAGTATTGTGATGAAACTGGTCCTGGAGCATTGTGATAACAAAAGCCATGGAGCATTGTGATGACAGGCTTCATGGAGAATTGTGAAGAAAGGGGCCAGGGGGAATTGTAATGACAATAGAGAAATGTGATGAAAATGGTCAGCGAGCATAGTGATTAAAGTGGTCATTGAGAATTGTGATGAAAAGTGACATAGAGCATTGTGATGACAAAGGTCATGGAGAACTGTGATGACCAGGGTCATGTAGCATTGTGATGACACGTTCATGGAACATTGTGATGACAAGAATTCTGGAGCATTGTGATGACAAGGGCCATGGAGCATTGGGATGCCACGGTCATGGAACATTGTGATGACAAAATTCTGGAGCTTTGTGAGGAAAAAGGCATGGAGCATTGTGATTATAGGGGACATGGAGCATTTTGATGACATGGGCAGGGAACACTGTGATGACAGGTGTTATGGAGCAATGGGATGACAAGTGTCATGGAGCACTGTGATGAGAGGGGCCTTGGAGAATTGTGATGACAGGCGTCATGAGGCATTGAGATGGCAGTGGTCATGGAGCATTATGATGAAAGGTGTTATGGAGCACTGTGATTACAGGGGCCATGGAGCATTGTGAATACAAAGGCCATGGAGCATTGAGATGACAGTGGTCATGGAGCATTGTGATGAAAGTGGTAATGGATCATTGTGAGGACAAGTGTCCTGGGACCCTGTGATGACATGGTTCATGGAGCATTGTGATGACAATGGTCATGGCGAATTGTGATGACAATGTCATGGGGCATTGTGATGGCAGTGGTCATCTAGAAATGTGATTAAAGTTATTATGGAGCACAGGAATGAGAGGGGCCATGGAGCATTGTGATGACAAGTCTCATGGAGCATTGTGATGACAGGTGTCATGGAGCATCGTGATGACAAATGCCATTGAGAATTGTGATCAGAGGTGACATTGGGCATTGTGATGAAAGGGGTCATGGAGTACTGGGAGTACAGGGGCCATGGAGCCTTGTGATAACAAGTGACATGGAGAATAGTGATGACAGGCATCATAGAGCATTGTGATGACAAGTGCCATTTAGCATTTTGATGACAGGGGTCATCAGGCATTGTGTTCACGGGGGTCACGGAGCATTGTGATGACAAAGGCCATAGAGCATTGTGATGAGAGGGGTCATGGAGCATTGTGATGACATGGGCCATGGAGCATTGTGAAGACAAGATTCATGGAGCATTGTGATGACACGGGCATGAAGCATGGTGATGACAACAGACCTGGAGCATTGTGATGACAAGGGCATGGAGCATTGTGATTACAGGAGACTTGGGTCATTGTGATGAAATTGGCAGGGATCATTGTGATTAGAGGGATCATGGAGCATTGTGATGACAAGTGTCATGCAATATTGTGCTGACACAGATCATGGGGCATTTTGATGAGAGTGGCCTTGGAGCACAGTGATGAGAGACGTCATGGGGCATTATGGTGACAGTGGTCAAGGAGCATTGTGATGAAAGTGTTCATGGAGCAACGCGATTATCGGGACAATGGAGCATTGTGAATACAAAGGCCATGGAACATTGAGATAACAGAGTTCATGGAGCATTGTGATGACAAGGGTCTTGGGAGCTACTGATGACACGTTTCATACAGCATTGAGATGACAAGGGCCAAGGCGAATTGTGATGACACGTGTCATGGGGCATTGTGATGACATTGGTCATCTTGCATTGTGATGAGAGTGGTCATGTAGAATTTTGATTAAAGGTATCATGGAGCACTGTGATGACAAAGGCCAAGGAACATTGTGATGACAAGTGTCATTCAGCAATGTGATGACACGGGAATGGAGCATTATGATGACAAGTGTTCTGGAGCATTGTGATGACAAGGGTATGGAGCATTGTGATTACAGGGACCATGGAGCATTGTGATGACAACGGCATGGAGCACTGTGATGACATTGGTCATTGAGCATTGTGATTACAAAGACCATGAGGCATTGTGATGACAGGGGCCTTGGAGCATTGTGACGACAATGGTCATCAAGCATTGTGATGACAGGGATCATAGAGCATTTTGATGAGAAAGACCATGGAGCATGGTGATGACAGAGGCCATGGAACATTGTGATGACCAGGCCATGTACCATTGTGATGACAAGGGCAGGGAACCTTGTGGTGACCGGGGTCATGGAGCATTTTGATGACAACTTTCATGGAACGTTGTGATGACAGGGGTCATGGAGCATTGTGATGAAAGTTGTCCTGGAGCATTGTGATGACAGCGGTCACAGAGAATTGGGATGAAAGGTATCATGCAGCATTGTGATGACAACGGTCATGGATCATTTGGATGACAGGGGTCATGGAACATTCTGATAACAAGGTTCATAAAGCATTTTGATGACAGGGGTCATGGAGCATTGTGTTGACACGAGCATGGAGCATTGTAATGATAGGATATCTGGAGCATTGTGATGAAAAGGGGATGGAGCATTTTGATGACAGGGTCCAAGGAGAATTGTGCTGACAATGGCATGGAGCATTGTGATGAAAAGGGTACTGGAGCACTGTGAGGAAAGGAATCATGGATCATTGTGATGCCAGGGGTCATGGAGCTTTGTGATGACAAGGGTCATGGAGCATTGTGATGACACGGTCAAGGAACATTGCGATGACAAGAATTCTGGAGCATTGTGATGAAAGGGCATGGTGCATTGTGATGAAAGGTGACAAGGAGCATTGTGACGATATGGGCAGAGAACTTTTTGATGACAGGGGTCATGGAGCATTGTGATAAAAAGTGTCATGGAACATTGTACTGACAGGGATCATGGAGCTTTTTGGTAAGAGAGGTCTTGGAGATTTGTGAAGGCAGGCGTCATGGAGCATTGTGATGACAGCGGTCTTGGAGCATTGGGATGAAAGGGGTCATGGAGCACTGTGATTACAGGGGCCATGGAGCATTGTGAATACAAAGGCTATGGAGCATTGAGATGAGAGGGTTCATGGAGCATTGTGATGACAGGGTTCATGGAGCATTGTGATGAAAGTGATCATGGATCATTGTGATGACAAGTGTCCTGAAACCTTGTGATGACACGGTTCATGGAGCATTGTTATGACAAGGACCATGGCGAATTGTGATGACATCTGAAATGGGGCATTGTGATGACAGTGGTCATGTAGAATTGTGATGAAAGGTATCAAGGAGCACTGTGATGACAGGGGCCATGGAACATTGTGATGACAAAGGCCATGGAGCATTGTGATGACAAGTGTCATGGGACATTTTGATGACATTGGCATGGAACATTATGATGACAAGAGTTCTGGAGAATTTTGATGACAAGGGCATGGAGCATTGTGATGACAGGGCCCATGGAGCATTGTGACGAAGAGGGCAGGGAACATTGTGATGACTGGGTTCATGGAGCCTTGTGATGAAAGGGGCAATGGAGCACTGAGATGACAGGCGTCTTGAGGTATGGTGATGACAGTGGTCATGGAGCATTGTGATGAAAGAGATCATGGAGCAATATGATAAGATGGGACATGGAGCACTGTGATGACAGGTGTATTGGAGCATTGTGATGAAAATATTATTGGATCATTGTGATGACATGTGTCCTGGAACACTGTGATGACACGGTTCATCGAGTATTGTGATGACAAGGGTCATAGCGAATTGTGATAACAGGTTTCATGGGGCATTGTGATGACATTGGTCATCTTGCATTGTGATGAGAGTGGTCATGTAGAATTTTGATTAAAGGTATCATGGAGCACTGTGATGACAAAGGCCAAGGAACATTGTGATGACAAGTGTCTTTCAGCAATGTGATGACACGGGAATGGAGCATTATGATGACAAGTGTTCTGGAGCATTGTGATGACAAGGGTATGGAGCATTGTGATTACAGGGACCATGGAGCATTGTGATGACAACGGCATGGAGTACTGTGATGACATTGGTCATTGAGCATTGTGATTACAAAGACCATGAGGCATTGTGATGACAGGGGCCTGGGAGCATTGTGATGACAATGGTCATCAAGCATTGTGATGACAGGGGTCATAGAGCATTGTGATGAGAAAGACCATGGAGCATGGTGATGACAGAGGCCATGGAACATTGTGATGACCAGGCCATGTACCATTGTGATGACAAGGGCAGGGAACCGTGTGGTGACCGGGGTCATGGAGCATTGTGATGAAAGTTGTCCTGGAGCATTGTGATGACAGCGGTCACAGAGAATTGGGATGAAAGGTATCATGCAGCATTGTGATGACAACGGTCAGGGATCATTTTGATGACAGGGGTCATGGAATATTCGGATAACAAGTTTCATCAAGCATTTTGATGACAGGGGTCATGGAGCATTGTGTTGACACGGGCATGGAGCATGGTAATGATAGGATATCTGGAGCATTGTGATGAAAAGGGGATGGAGCATTTTGATGACAGGGTCCAAGGAGCATTGTGCTGACAATGGCATGGAGCATTGTGATGAAAGGTGACAAGTAGCATTGTGATGATATGGGCAGAGAACTTTGTGATGACAGGGGTCATGGAGCTTTGTGATGAAAAGTGTCATGGAACATTGTACTGACAGGGATCATGGAGCTTTTTGGTAAGGGAGCCCTTGGAGATTGGTGGTGGCAGGCGTCATGGGGCATTGTGATGACAGCGGTCTTGGAGCATTGTGATGAAAGGGGTCATGGAGCACTGTGATTACAGGGGCCATGGAGCATTGTGAATACAAAGGCTATGGAGCATTGAGATGACAGGGTTCATGGAGCATTGTGATGAAAGTGATCATGGATCATTGTGATGACAAGTGTCCTGAAACCTTGTGATGACACGGTTCATGGAGCATTGTTATGACAAGGACCATGGCGAATTGTGATGACATCTGAAATGGGGCTTTGTGATGACAGTGGTCATGTAGAATTGTGATGAAAGGTATCAAGGAGCACTGTGATGACAGGGGCCATGGAACATTGTGATGACAAAGGCCATGGAGCATTGTGATGACAAGTGTCATGGGACATTTTGATGACATTGGCATGGAACATTATGATGACAAGAGTTCTGGAGAATTTTGATGACAAGGGCATGGAGCATTGTGATGACAGGGCCCATGGAGCATTGTGACGAAGAGGGCAGGGAACATTGTGATGACTGCGTTCATGGAGCCTTGTGATGAAAGGGGCCATGGAGCACTGAGATGACAGGCGTCTTGAGGTATGGTGATGACAGTGGTCATGGAGCATTGTGATGAAAGAGATCATGGAGCAGTATGATAAGAGGGGACATGGAGCATTGTGATGACAGGTGTATTGGAGCATTGTGATGAAAATATTAATGGATCATTGTGATGACATGTGTCCTGGAACACTGTGATGACACGGTTCATCGAGTATTGTGATGACAAGGGTCATAGCGAATTGTGATAACAGGTGTCATGGGGCATTGTGATGACATGGATCATCTAGGAATTGTGATGGAAGGTATCATGGAGCACTGTGATGACTGGGGGCATGAAGCATTGTTATGAAAATTGTCCTGAATTATTGTGATGACAGCAGTCATGGAGAATTGGGATGACAGGGATTATGCAGCATTGTGTTGACATGGGTATGGACTATTGTGATGACAATGGTCATGGAGCAATGTGATGAACGTTTTCATGGAATATCGTGATGAAAAGTGCCTGGGAGCATTGTGACGATAAAGGCCATGGAGCATTGTGATGACAAGTGTCATGGAGCATTGTAATGAAAGCTTTCATTGTGCACTGTGATGACAAGGGGGATGGAGTATTGTGATGAAACTGGTCCTGGAACATTGTGATAACAAAAGCCATGGAGCATTGTGATGACAGGCATCATGGAGAATTGTGAAGAAAGGGGCCATGGGGAATTGTAATGACAATAGAGAAATGTGATGAAAATGGTCAGCGAGCATAGTGATTAAAGTGGTCATTGAGAATTGTGATGAAAAGTGACATAGAGCATTGTGATGACAAAGGTCATGGAGAACTGTGATGACCAGGGTCATGTAGCATTGTGATGACACGTTCATGGAACATTGTGATGACAAGAATTCTGGAGCATTTTGATGACAAGGACCATGGAGCATTGGGATGCCACGGTCATGGAACATTGTGATGACAAAATTCTGGAGCTTTGTGAGGAAAAAGGCATGGAGCATTGTGATTATAGGGGACATGGAGCATTTTGATGACATGGGCAGGGAACACTGTGATGACAGGTGTTATGGAGCAATGGGATGACAAGTGTCATGGAGCACTGTGATGAGAGGGGCCTTGGAGAATTGTGATGACAGGCGTCATGAGGCATTGAGATGGCAGTGGTCATGGAGCATTATGATGAAAGGTGTTATGGAGCACTGTGATTACAGGGGCCATGGAGCATTGTGAATACAAAGGCCATGGAGCATTGAGATGACAGTGGTCATGGAGCATTGTGATGAAAGTGGTAATGGATCATTGTGAGGACAAGTGTCCTGGGACCCTGTGATGACATGGTTCATGGAGCATTGTGATGACAATGGTCATGGCGAATTGTGATGACAATGTCATGGGGCATTGTGATGGCAGTGGTCATCTAGAAATGTGATTAAAGTTATTATGGAGCACAGGAATGAGAGGGGCCATGGAGCATTGTGATGACAAGTGTCATGGAGCATTGTGATGACAGGTGTCATGGAGCATCGTGATGACAAATGCCATTGAGAATTGTGATCAGAGGTGACATTGGGCATTGTGATGAAAGGGGTCATGGAGTACTGGGAGTACAGGGGCCATGGAGCCTTGTGATAACAAGTGACATGGAGAATAGTGATGACAGGCATCATAGAGCATTGTGATGACAAGTGCCATTTAGCATTTTGATGACAGGGGTCATCAGGCATTGTGTTCACGGGGGTCACGGAGCATTGTGATGACAAAGGCCATAGAGCATTGTGATGAGAGGGGTCATGGAGCATTGTGATGACATGGGCCATGGAGCATTGTGAAGACAAGATTCATGGAGCATTGTGATGACACGGGCATGAAGCATGGTGATGACAACAGACCTGGAGCATTGTGATGACAAGGGCATGGAGCATTGTGATTACAGGAGACTTGGGTCATTGTGATGAAATTGGCAGGGATCATTGTGATTAGAGGGATCATGGAGCATTGTGATGACAAGTGTCATGCAATATTGTGCTGACACAGATCATGGAGCATTTTGATGAGAGTGGCCTTGGAGCACAGTGATGAGAGACGTCATGGGGCATTATGGTGACAGTGGTCAAGGAGCATTGTGATGAAAGTGTTCATGGAGCAACGCGATTATCGGGACAATGGAGCATTGTGAATACAAAGGCCATGGAACATTGAGATAACAGAGTTCATGGAGCATTGTGATGACAAGGGTCTTGGGAGCTACTGATGACACGTTTCATACAGCATTGAGATGACAAGGGCCAAGGCGAATTGTGATGACACGTGTCATGGGGCATTGTGATGACATTGGTCATCTTGCATTGTGATGAGAGTGGTCATGTAGAATTTTGATTAAAGGTATCATGGAGCACTGTGATGACAAAGGCCAAGGAACATTGTGATGACAAGTGTCATTCAGCAATGTGATGACACGGGAATGGAGCATTATGATGACAAGTGTTCTGGAGCATTGTGATGACAAGGGTATGGAGCATTGTGATTACAGGGACCATGGAGCATTGTGATGACAACGGCATGGAGCACTGTGATGACATTGGTCATTGAGCATTGTGATTACAAAGACCATGAGGCATTGTGATGACAGGGGCCTTGGAGCATTGTGATGACAATGGTCATCAAGCATTGTGATGACAGGGGTCATAGAGCATTGTGATGAGAAAGACCATGGAGCATGGTGATGACAGAGGCCATGGAACATTGTGATGACCAGGCCATGTACCATTGTGATGACAAGGGCAGGGAACCTTGTGGTGACCGGGGTCATGGAGCATTTTGATGACAACTTTCATGGAACGTTGTGATGACAGGGGTCATGGAGCATTGTGATGAAAGTTGTCCTGGAGCGTTGTGATGACAGCGGTCACAGAGAATTGGGATGAAAGGTATCATGCAGCATTGTGATGACAACGGTCATGGATCATTTGGATGACAGGGGTCATGGAACATTCTGATAACAAGGTTCATAAAGCATTTTGATGACAGGGGTCATGGGGAATTGTGTTGACACGAGCATGGAGCATTGTAATGATAGGATATCTGGAGCATTGTGATGAAAAGGGGATGGAGCATTTTGATGACAGGGTCCAAGGAGAATTGTGCTGACAATGGCATGGAGCATTGTGATGAAAAGGGTACTGGAGCACTGTGAGGAAAGGAATCATGGATCATTGTGATGCCAGGGGTCATGGAGCTTTGTGATGACACGGGTCATGGAGCATTGTGATGACACGGTCAAGGAACATTGTGATGACAAGAAATCTGGAGCATTGTGATGAAAGGGCATGGAGCATTGTGATGAAAGGTGACAAGTAGCATTGTGATGATATGGGCAGAGAACTTTGTGATGACAGGGGTCATGGAGCATTGTGATGAAAAGTGTCATGGAACATTGTACTGACAGGGATCATGGAGCTTTTTGGTAAGGGAGCCCTTGGAGATTGGTGGTGGCAGGCGTCATGGGGCATTGTGATGACAGCGGTCTTGGAGCATTGTGATGAAAGGGGTCATGGAGCACTGTGATTACAGGGGCCATGGAGCATTGTGAATACAAAGGCTAAGGAGCTTTGAGATGACAGGGTTCATGGAGCATTGTGATGAAAGTGATCATGGATAATTGTGATGACAAGTGTCCTGAAACCTTGTGATGACACGGTTCATGGAGCATTGTTATGACAAGGACCATGGCGAATTGTGATGACATCTGAAATGGGGCTTTGTGATGACAGTGGTCATGTAGAATTGTGATGAAAGGTATCAAGGAGCACTGTGATGACAGGGGCCATGGAACATTGTGATGACAAAGGCCATGGAGCATTGTGATGACAAGTGTCATGGGACATTTTGATGACATTGGCATGGAACATTATGATGACAAGAGTTCTGGAGAATTTTGATGACAAGGGCATGGAGCATTGTGATGACAGGGCCCATGGAGCATTGTGACGAAGAGGGCAGGGAACATTGTGATGACTGGGTTCATGGAGCCTTGTGATGAAAGGGGCCATGGAGCACTGAGATGACAGGCGTCTTGAGGTACGGTGATGACAGTGGTCATGGAGCATTGTGATGAAAGAGATCATGGAGCAATATGATAAGAGGGGACATGGAGCATTGTGATGACAGGTGTATTGGAGCATTGTGATAAAAATATTAATGGATCATTGTGATGACATGTGTCCTGGAACACTGTGATGACACGGTTCATCGAGTATTGTGATGACAAGGGTCATAGCGAATTGTGATAACAGGTGTCATGGGGCATTGTGATGACATTGATCATCTAGGAATTGTGATGAAAGGTATCATGGAGCACTGTGATGACTGGGGGCATGAAGCATTGTTATGAAAATTGTCCTGGATTATTGTGATGACAGCAGTCATGGAGAATTGGGATGACAGGGATTATGCATCATTGTGTGACATGGGTATGGACTATTGTGATGACAATGGTCATGGAGCAATGTGATGAAAGTTTTCATGGAATATCGTGATGAAAAGTGCCTGGGAGCATTGTGACGATAAAGGCCATGGAGCATTGTGATGACAAGTGTCATGGAGCATTGTAATGAAAGCTTTCATTGTGCACTGTGATGACAAGGGGGATGGAGTATTGTGATGAAACTGGTCCTGGAACATTGTGATAAAAAAGCCATGGAGCATTGTGATGACAGGCATCATGGAGAATTGTGAAGAAAGGGGCCATGTGGAATTGTAATGACAATAGAGAAATGTGATGAAAATGGTCAGCGAGCATAGTGATTAAAGTGGTCATTGAGAATTGTGATGAAAAGTGACATAGAGCATTGTGATGACAAAGGTCATGGAGAACTGTGATGACCAGGGTCCTGTAGCATTGTGATGACACGTTCATGGAACATTGTGATGACAAGAATTCTGGAGCATTGTGATGACAAGGGCCATGGAGCATTGTGATGCCACGGTCATGGAACATTGTGATGACAAAATTCTGGAGCTTTGTGAGGAAAAAGGCATGGAGCATTGTGATTATAGGGGACATGGAGCATTTTGATGACATGGGCAGGGAACACTGTGATGACAGGTGTTATGGAGCAATGGGATGACAAGTGTCATGGAGCACTGTGATGAGAGGGGCCTTGGAGAATTGTGATGACAGGCGTCATGAGGCATTGAGATGGCAGTGGTCATGGAGCATTATGATGAAAGGTGTTATGGAGCACTGTGATTACAGGGGCCATGGAGCATTGTGAATACAAAGGCCATGGAGCATTGAGATGACAGTGGTCATGGAGCATTGTGATGAAAGTGGTAATGGATCATTGTGAGGACAAGTGTCCTGGGACCCTGTGATGACATGGTTCATGGAGCATTGTGATGACAATGGTCATGGCGAATTGTGATGACAATGTCATGGGGCATTGTGATGGCAGTGGTCATCTAGAAATGTGATTAAAGTTATTATGGAGCACAGGAATGAGAGGGGCCATGGAGCATTGTGATGACAAGTCTCATGGAGCATTGTGATGACAGGTGTCATGGAGCATCGTGATGACAAATGCCATTGAGAATTGTGATCAGAGGTGACATTGGGCATTGTGATGAAAGGGGTCATGGAGTACTGGGAGTACAGGGGCCATGGAGCCTTGTGATAACAAGTGACATGGAGAACAGTGATGACAGGCATCATAGAGCATTGTGATGACAAGTGCCATTTAGCATTTTGATGACAGGGGTCATCAGGCACTGTGTTGACGGGGGTCACGGAGCATTGTGATGACAACGGCATGGAGCACTGTGATGACATTGGTCATTGAGCATTGTGATTACAAAGACCATGAGGCATTGTGATGACAGGGGCCTTGGAGCATTGTGATGACAATGGTCATCAAGCATTGTGATGACAGGGGTCATAGAGCATTGTGATGAGAAAGACCATGGAGCATGGTGATGACAGAGGCCATGGAACATTGTGATGACCAGGCCATGTACCATTGTGATGACAAGGGCAGGGAACCTTTTGGTGACCGGGGTCATGGAGCATTTTGATGACAACTTTCATGGAACGTTGTGATGACAGGGGTCATGGAGCATTGTGATGAAAGTTGTCCTGGAGCATTGTGATGACAGCGGTCACAGAGAATTGGGATGAAAGGTATCATGCAGCATTGTGATGACAGCGGTCATGGATCATTTTGATGACAAGGGTCATGGAACATTCTGATAACAAGGTTCATAAAGCATTTTGATGACAGTGGTCATGGAGCATTGTGTTGACACGAGCATGGAGCATTGTAATGATAGGATATCTGGAGCATTGTGATGAAAAGGGGATGGAGCATTTTGATGAGAGGGTCCAAGGAGAATTGTGCTGACAATGGCATGGAGCATTGTGATGAAAAGGGTACTGGAGCACTGTGAGGAAAGGAATCATGGATCATTGTGATGCCAGGGGTCATGGAGCTTTGTGATGACAAGGGTCATGGAGCATTGTGATGACACGGTCAAGGAACATTGCGATGACAAGAATTCTGGAGCATTGTGATGAAAGGGCATGGTGCATTGTGATGAAAGGTGACAAGGAGCATTGTGACGATATGGGCAGAGAACTTTTTGATGACAGGGGTCATGGAGCATTGTGATAAAAAGTGTCATGGAACATTGTACTGACAGGGATCATGGAGCTTTTTGGTAAGAGAGGTCTTGGAGATTTGTGAAGGCAGGCGTCATGGGGCATTGTGATGACAGCGGTCGTGGAGCTTTGGGATGAAAGGGGTCATGGAGCTCTGTGATTACAGGGGCCATGGAGCATTGTGAATACAAAGACCATGGAGAATTGAGATGACAGGGTTCATGGAGCATTGTGATGAAAGTGATCATGGATCATTGTGATGACAAGTGTCCTGGAACCTTGTGATGACACAGTTCATGGAGCATTGTGATGACAAGGACCATGGCGAATTGTGGTATCATCTGTCATGGGGCATTGTGATGACAGTGGTCATGTAGAATTGTATTGAAAGGTAACATGGAGCACTCTGATGACAGGGGCCATGGAACATTGTGATGACAAAGGCCATGGAGCATTGTGATGACAAGTGTCATGGGGCATTTTGATGACATTGGCATGGAGCATTATGATGACAAGAGTTCTGGAGCATTTTGATGACCAGGGCATGGAGCATTGTGATGAAAGTTGTCCTGGAGCACTGTGATGACAGCGGTCACAGAGGATTGGGATGAAAGGTATCATGCAGCATTGCGATGACAACGGTCAGGGATCATTTTGATGACAGGGGTCATGGAACATTCTGATAACAAGTTTCATCAAGCATTTTGATGACAGGGGTCATGGAGCATTGTGTTGACACGGGCATGGAGCATTGTAATGATAAGATATCTGGAGCATTGTGATGAAAAGGGGATGGAGCATTTTGATGACAGGGTCCAAGGAGAATTGTGCTGACAATGGCATGGAGCATTGTGATGAAAAGGGTACTGGAGCACTGTGAGGAAAGGAATCATGGATCATTGTGATGACAGGGGTCATGGAGCTTTGTGATGACAAGGGTCATGGAGCATTGTGATGACACGGTCAAGGAACATTGCGATGACAAGAATTCTGGAGCATTGTGATGAAAGGGCATGGTGCATTGTGATGAAAGGTGACAAGGAGCATTGTGACGATATGGGCAGAGAACTTTTTGATGACAGGGGTCATGGAGCATTGTGATAAAAAGTGTCATGGAACATTGTACTGACAGGGATCATGGAGCTTTTTGGTAAGAGAGGTCTTGGAGATTTGTGAAGGCAGGCGTCATGGGGCATTGTGATGACAGCGGTCTTGGAGCATTGGGATGAAAGGGGTCATGGAGCACTGTGATTACAGGGGCCATGGAGCATTGTGAATACAAAGGCTATGGAGCATTGAAATGAGAGGGTTCATGGAGCATTGTGATGACAGGGTTCATGGAGCATTGTGATGAAATTGATCATGGATCATTGTGATGACAAGTGTCCTGAAACCTTGTGATGACACGGTTCATGGAGCATTGTTATGACAAGGACCATGGCGAATTGTGATGACATCTGAAATGGGGCTTTGTGATGACAGTGGTCATGTAGAATTGTGATGAAAGGTATCAAGGAGCACTGTGATGACAGGGGCCATGGAACATTGTGATGACAAAGGCCATGGAGCATTGTGATGACAAGTGTCATGGGACATTTTGATGACATTGGCATGGAACATTATGATGACAAGAGTTCTGGAGAATTTTGATGACAAGGGCATGGAGCATTGTGATGACAGGGCCCATGGAGCATTGTGACGAAGAGGGCAGGGAACATTGTGATGACTGGGTTCATGGAGCCTTGTGATGAAAGGGGCCATGGAGCACTGAGATGACAGGCGTCTTGAGGTATTGTGATGACAGTGGTCATGGAGCATTGTGATGAAAGAGATCATGGAGCAATATGATAAGAGGGGACATGGAGCATTGTGATGACAGGTGTATTGGAGCATTGTGATAAAAATATTAATGGATCATTGTGATGACATGTGTCCTGGAACACTGTGATGACACGGTTCATCGAGTATTGTGATGACAAGGGTCATAGCGAATTGTGATAACAGGTGTCATGGGGCATTGTGATGACATTGATCATCTAGGAATTGTGATGAAAGGTATCATGGAGCACTGTGATGACTGGGGGCATGAAGCATTGTTAGGAAAATTGTCCTGGATTATTGTGATGACAGCAGTCATGGAGAATTGGGATGACAGGGATTATGCAGCATTGTGTGACATGGGTATGGACTATTGTGATGACAATGGTCATGGAGCAATGTGATGATAGTTTTCATGGAATATCGTGATGAAAAGTGCCTGGGAGCATTGTGACGATAAAGGCCATGGAGCATTGTGATGACAAGTGTCATGGAGCATTGTAATGAAAGCTTTCATTGTGCACTGTGATGACAAGGGGGATGGAGTATTGTGATGAAACTGGTCCTGGAACATTGTGATAACAAAAGCCATGGAGCATTGTGATGACAGGCATCATGGAGAATTGTGAAGAAAGGGGCCATGTGGAATTGTAATGACAATAGAGAAATGTGATGAAAATGGTCAGCGAGCATAGTGATTAAAGTGGTCATTGAGAATTGTGATGAAAAGTGACATAGAGCATTGTGATGACAAAGGTCATGGAGAACTGTGATGACCAGGGTCATGTAGCATTGTGATGACACGTTCATGGAACATTGTGATGACAAGAATTCTGGAGCATTGTGATGACAAGGGCCATGGAGCATTGGGATGCCACGGTCATGGAACATTGTGATGACAAAATTCTGGAGCTTTGTGAGGAAAAAGGCATGGAGCATTGTGATTATAGGGGACATGGAGCATTTTGATGACATGGGCAGGGAACACTGTGATGACAGGTGTTATGGAGCAATGGGATGACAAGTGTCATGGAGCACTGTGATGAGAGGGGCCTTGGAGAATTGTGATGACAGGCGTCATGAGGCATTGAGATGGCAGTGGTCATGGAGCATTATGATGAAAGGTGTTATGGAGCACTGTGATTACAGGGGCCATGGAGCATTGTGAATACAAAGGCCATGGAGCATTGAGATGACAGTGGTCATGGAGAATTGTGATGAAAGTGGTAATGGATCATTGTGAGGACAAGTGTCCTGGGACCCTGTGATGACATGGTTCATGGAGCATTGTGATGACAATGGTCATGGCGAATTGTGATGACAATGTCATGGGGCATTGTGATGGCAGTGGTCATCTAGAAATGTGATTAAAGTTATTATGGAGCACAGGAATGAGAGGGGCCATGGAGCATTGTGATGACAAGTCTCATGGAGCATTGTGATGACAGGTGTCATGGAGCATCGTGATGACAAATGCCATTGAGAATTGTGATCAGAGGTGACATTGGGCATTGTGATGAAAGGGGTCATGGAGTACTGGGAGTACAGGGGCCATGGAGCCTTGTGATAACAAGTGACATGGAGAACAGTGATGACAGGCATCATAGAGCATTGTGATGACAAGTGCCATTTAGCATTTTGATGACAGGGGTCATCAGGCACTGTGTTGACGGGGGTCACGGAGCATTGTGATGACAACGGCATGGAGCACTGTGATGACATTGGTCATTGAGCATTGTGATTACAAAGACCATGAGGCATTGTGATGACAGGGGCCTTGGAGCATTGTGATGACAATGGTCATCAAGCATTTTGATGACAGGGGTCATAGAGCATTGTGATGAGAAAGACCATGGAGCATGGTGATGACAGAGGCCATGGAACATTGTGATGACCAGGCCATGTACCATTGTGATGACAAGGGCAGGGAACCTTGTGGTGACCGGGGTCATGGAGCATTTTGATGACAACTTTCATGGAACGTTGTGATGACAGGGGTCATGGAGCATTGTGATGAAAGTTGTCCTGGAGCATTGTGATGACAGCGGTCACAGAGAATTGGGATGAAAGGTATCATGCAGCATTGTGATGACAACGGTCATGGATCATTTTGATGACAGGGGTCATGGAACATTCTGATAACAAGGTTCATAAAGCATTTTGATGACAGGGGTCATGGAGGATTGTGTTGACACGAGCATGGAGCATTGTAATGATAGGATATCTGGAGCATTGTGATGAAAAGGGGATGGAGCATTTTGATGAGAGGGTCCAAGGAGAATTGTGCTGACAATGGCATGGAGCATTGTGATGAAAAGGGTACTGGAGCACTGTGAGGAAAGGAATCATGGATCATTGTGATGCCAGGGGTCATGGAGCTTTGTGATGACACGGGTCATGGAGCATTGTGATGACACGGTCAAGGAACATTGTGATGACAAGAAATCTGGAGCATTGTGATGAAAGGGCATGGAGCATTGTGATGAAAGGTGACAAGTAGCATTGTGATGATATGGGCAGAGAACTTTGTGATGACAGGGGTCATGGAGCATTGTGATGAAAAGTGTCATGGAACATTGTACTGACAGGGATCATGGAGCTTTTTGGTAAGGGAGCCCTTGGAGATTGTTGGTGGCAGGCGTCATGGGGCATTGTGATGACAGCGGTCTTGGAGCATTGTGATGAAAGGGGTCATGGAGCACTGTGATTACAGGGGCCATGGAGCATTGTGAATACAAAGGCTATGGAGCATTGAGATGACAGGGTTCATGGAGCATTGTGATGAAAGTGATCATGGATCATTGTGATGACAAGTGTCCTGAAACCTTGTGATGACACGGTTCATGGAGCATTGTTATGACAAGGACCATGGCGAATTGTGATGACATCTGAAATGGGGCATTGTGATGACAGTGGTCATGTAGAATTGTGATGAAAGGTATCAAGGAGCACTGTGATGACAGGGGCCATGGAACATTGTGATGACAAAGGCCATGGAGCATTGTGATGACAAGTGTCATGGGACATTTTGATGACATTGGCATGGAACATTATGATGACAAGAGTTCTGGAGAATTTTGATGACAAGGGCATGGAGCATTGTGATGACAGGGCCCATGGAGCATTGTGACGAAGAGGGCAGGGAACATTGTGATGACTGGGTTCATGGAGCACTGTGATGAAAGGGGCCATGGAGCATTGAGATGACAGGTGTCTTGAGGTATGGTGATGACAGTGGTCATGGAGCATTGTGATGAAAGAGATCATGGAGCAATATGATAAGAGGGGACATGGAGCATTGTGATGACAGGTGTATTGGAGCATTGTGATGAAAATATTAATGGATCATTGTGATGACATGTGTCCTGGAACACTGTGATGACACGGTTCATCGAGTATTGTGATGACAAGGGTCATAGCGAATTGTGATAACAGGTGTCATGGGGCATTGTGATGACATTGATCATCTAGGAATTGTGATGAAAGGTATCATGGAGCACTGTGATGACTGGGGGCATGAAGCATAGTTATGAAAATTGTCCTGGATTATTGTGATGACAGCAGTCATGGAGAATTGGGATGACAGGGATTATGCAGCATTGTGTTGACATGGGTATGGACTATTGTGATGACAATGGTCATGGAGCAATGTGATGAACGTTTTCATGGAATATCGTGATGAAAAGTGGCTGGGAGCATTGTGACGATAAAGGCCATGGAGCATTGTGATGACAAGTGTCATGGAGCATTGTAATGAAAGCTTTCATTGTGCACTGTGATGACAAGGGGGATGGAGTATTGTGATGAAACTGGTCCTGGAGCATTGTGATAACAAAAGCCATGGAGCATTGTGATGACAGGCTTCATGGAGAATTGTGAAGAAAGGGGCCAGGGGGAATTGTAATGACAATAGAGAAATGTGATGAAAATGGTCAGCGAGCATAGTGATTAAAGTGGTCATTGAGAATTGTGATGAAAAGTGACATAGAGCATTGTGATGACAAAGGTCATGGAGAACTGTGATGACCAGGGTCATGTAGCATTGTGATGACACGTTCATGGAACATTGTGATGACAAGAATTCTGGAGCATTGTGATGACAAGGGCCATGGAGCATTGGGATGCCACGGTCATGGAACATTGTGATGACAAAATTCTGGAGCTTTGTGAGGAAAAAGGCATGGAGCATTTTGATTATAGGGGACATGGAGCATTTTGATGACATGGGCAGGGAACACTGTGATGACAGGTGTTATGGAGCAATGGGATGACAAGTGTCATGGAGCACTGTGATGAGAGGGGCCTTGGAGAATTGTGATGACAGGCGTCATGAGGCATTGAGATGGCAGTGGTCATGGAGCATTATGATGAAAGGTGTTATGGAGCACTGTGATTACAGGGGCCATGGAGCATTGTGAATACAAAGGCCATGGAGCATTGAGATGACAGTGGTCATGGAGCATTGTGATGAAAGTGGTAATGGATCATTGTGAGGACAAGTGTCCTGGGACCCTGTGATGACATGGTTCATGGAGCATTGTGATGACAATGGTCATGGCGAATTGTGATGACAATGTCATGGGGCATTGTGATGGCAGTGGTCATCTAGAAATGTGATTAAAGTTATTATGGAGCACAGGAATGAGAGGGGCCATGGAGCATTGTGATGACAAGTGTCATGGAGCATTGTGATGACAGGTGTCATGGAGCATCGTGATGACAAATGCCATTGAGAATTGTGATCAGAGGTGACATTGGGCATTGTGATGAAAGGGGTCATGGAGTACTGGGAGTACAGGGGCCATGGAGCCTTGTGATAACAAGTGACATGGAGAATAGTGATGACAGGCATCATAGAGCATTGTGATGACAAGTGCCATTTAGCATTTTGATGACAGGGGTCATCAGGCATTGTGTTCACGGGGGTCACGGAGCATTGTGATGACAAAGGCCATAGAGCATTGTGATGAGAGGGGTCATGGAGCATTGTGATGACATGGGCCATGGAGCATTGTGAAGACAAGATTCATGGAGCATTGTGATGACACGGGCATGAAGCATGGTGATGACAACAGACCTGGAGCATTGTGATGACAAGGGCATGGAGCATTGTGATTACAGGAGACTTGGGTCATTGTGATGAAATTGGCAGGGATCATTGTGATTAGAGGGATCATGGAGCATTGTGATGACAAGTGTCATGCAATATTGTGCTGACACAGATCATGGGGCATTTTGATGAGAGTGGCCTTGGAGCACAGTGATGAGAGACGTCATGGGGCATTATGGTGACAGTGGTCAAGGAGCATTGTGATGAAAGTGTTCATGGAGCAACGCGATTATCGGGACAATGGAGCATTGTGAATACAAAGGCCATGGAACATTGAGATAACAGAGTTCATGGAGCATTGTGATGACAAGGGTCTTGTGAGCTACTGATGACACGTTTCATACAGCATTGAGATGACAAGGGCCAAGGCGAATTGTGATGACACGTGTCATGGGGCATTGTGATGACATTGGTCATCTTGCATTGTGATGAGAGTGGTCATGTAGAATTTTGATTAAAGGTATCATGGAGCACTGTGATGACAAAGGCCAAGGAACATTGTGATGACAAGTGTCATTCAGCAATGTGATGACACGGGAATGGAGCATTATGATGACAAGTGTTCTGGAGCATTGTGATGACAAGGGTATGGAGCATTGTGATTACATGGACCATGGAGCATTGTGATGACAACGGCATGGAGCACTGTGATGACATTGGTCATTGAGCATTGTGATTACAAAGACCATGAGGCATTGTGATGACAGTGGCCTGGGAGCATTGTGACGAAAATGGTCATCAAGCATTGTGATGACAGGGGTCATAGAGCATTGTGATGAGAAAGACCATGGAGCATGGTGATGACAGAGGCCATGGAACATTGTGATGACCAGGCCATGTACCATTGTGATGACAAGGGCAGGGAACCTTGTGGTGACCGGGGTCATGGAGCATTTTGATGACAACTTTCATGGAACGTTGTGATGACAGGGGTCATGGAGCATTGTGATGAAAGTTGTCCTGGAGCATTGTGATGACAGCGGTCACAGAGAATTGGGATGAAAGGTATCATGCAGCATTGTGATGACAACGGTCATGGATCATTTGGATGACAGGGGTCATGGAACATTCTGATAACAAGGTTCATAAAGCATTTTGATGACAGGGGTCATGGAGCATTGTGTTGACACGAGCATGGAGCATTGTAATGATAGGATATCTGGAGCATTGTGATGAAAAGGGGATGGAGCATTTTGATGACAGGGTCCAAGGAGAATTGTGCTGACAATGGCATGGAGCATTGTGATGAAAAGGGTACTGGAGCACTGTGAGGAAAGGAATCATGGATCATTGTGATGCCAGGGGTCATGGAGCTTTGTGATAACAAGGGTCATGGAGCATTGTGATGACACGGTCAAGGAACATTGCGATGACAAGAATTCTGGAGCATTGTGATGAAAGGGCATGGTGCATTTTGATGAAAGGTGACAAGGAGCATTGTGACGATATGGGCAGAGAACTTTTTGATGACAGGGGTCATGGAGCATTGTGATAAAAAGTGTCATGGAACATTGTACTGACAGGGATCATGGAGCTTTTTGGTAAGAGAGGTCTTGGAGATTTGTGAAGGCAGGCGTCATGGAGCATTGTGATGACAGCGGTCTTGGAGCATTGGGATGAAAGGGGTCATGGAGCACTGTGATTACAGGGGCCATGGAGCATTGTGAATACAAAGGCTATGGAGCATTGAGATGAGAGGGTTCATGGAGCATTGTGATGACAGGGTTCATGGAGCATTGTGATGAAAGTGATCATGGATCATTGTGATGACAAGTGTCCTGAAACCTTGTGATGACACGGTTCATGGAGCATTGTTATGACAAGGACCATGGCGAATTGTGATGACATCTGAAATGGGGCATTGTGATGACAGTGGTCATGTAGAATTGTGATGAAAGGTATCAAGGAGCACTGTGATGACAGGGGCCATGGAACATTGTGATGACAAAGGCCATGGAGCATTGTGATGACAAGTGTCATGGGACATTTTGATGACATTGCCATGGAACATTATGATGACAAGAGTTCTGGAGAATTTTGATGACAAGGGCATGGAGCATTGTGATGACAGGGCCCATGGAGCATTGTGACGAAGAGGGCAGGGAACATTGTGATGACTGGGTTCATGGAGCCTTGTGATGAAAGGGGCCATGGAGCACTGAGATGACAGGCGTCTTGAGGTATGGTGATGACAGTGGTCATGGAGCATTGTGATGAAAGAGATCATGGAGCAATATGATAAGATGGGACATGGAGCACTGTGATGACAGGTGTATTGGAGCATTGTGATGAAAATATTAATGGATCATTGTGATGACATGTGTCCTGGAACACTGTGATGACACGGTTCATCGAGTATTGTGATGACAAGGGTCATAGCGAATTGTGATAACAGGTTTCATGGGGCATTGTGATGACATTGGTCATCTTGCATTGTGATGAGAGTGGTCATGTAGAATTTTGATTAAAGGTATCATGGAGCACTGTGATGACAAAGGCCAAGGAACATTGTGATGACAAGTGTCATTCAGCAATGTGATGACACGGGAATGGAGCATTATGATGACAAGTGTTCTGGAGCATTGTGATGACAAGGGTATGGAGCATTGTGATTACAGGGACCATGGAGCATTGTGATGACAATGGCATGGAGCACTGTGATGACATTGGTCATTGAGCATTGTGATTACAAAGACCATGAGGCATTGTGATGACAGGGGCCTGGGAGCATTGTGATGACAATGGTCATCAAGCATTGTGATGACAGGGGTCATAGAGCATTGTGATGAGAAAGACCATGGAGCATGGTGATGACAGAGGCCATGGAACATTGTGATGACCAGGCCATGTACCATTGTGATGACAAGGGCAGGGAACCGTGTGGTGACCGGGGTCATGGAGCATTGTGATGAAAGTTGTCCTGGAGCATTGTGATGACAGCGGTCACAGAGAATTGGGATGAAAGGTATCATGCAGCATTGTGATGACAACGGTCAGGGATCATTTTGATGACAGGGGTCATGGAATATTCGGATAACAAGTTTCATCAAGCATTTTGATGACAGGGGTCATGGAGCATTGTGTTGACACGGGCATGGAGCATGGTAATGATAGGATATCTGGAGCATTGTGATGAAAAGGGGATGGAGCATTTTGATGACAGGGTCCAAGGAGCATTGTGCTGACAATGGCATGGAGCATTGTGATGAAAGGTGACAAGTAGCATTGTGATGATATGGGCAGAGAACTTTGTGATGACAGGGGTCATGGAGCTTTGTGATGAAAAGTGTCATGGAACATTGTACTGACAGGGATCATGGAGCTTTTTGGTAAGGGAGCCCTTGGAGATTGGTGGTGGCAGGCGTCATGGGGCATTGTGATGACAGCGGTCTTGGAGCATTGTGATGAAAGGGGTCATGGAGCACTGTGATTACAGGGGCCATGGAGCATTGTGAATACAAAGGCTATGGAGCATTGAGATGACAGGGTTCATGGAGCATTGTGATGAAAGTGATCATGGATCATTGTGATGACAAGTGTCCTGAAACCTTGTGATGACACGGTTCATGGAGCATTGTTATGACAAGGACCATGGCGAATTGTGATGACATCTGAAATGGGGCTTTGTGATGACAGTGGTCATGTAGAATTGTGATGAAAGGTATCAAGGAGCACTGTGATGACAGGGGCCATGGAACATTGTGATGACAAAGGCCATGGAGCATTGTGATGACAAGTGTCATGGGACATTTTGATGACATTGGCATGGAACATTATGATGACAAGAGTTCTGGAGAATTTTGATGACAAGGGCATGGAGCATTGTGATGACAGGGCCCATGGAGCATTGTGACGAAGAGGGCAGGGAACATTGTGATGACTGGGTTCATGGAGCCTTGTGATGAAAGGGGCCATGGAGCACTGAGATGACAGGCGTCTTGAGGTATGGTGATGACAGTGGTCATGGAGCATTGTGATGAAAGAGATCATGGAGCAGTATGATAAGAGGGGACATGGAGCATTGTGATGACAGGTGTATTGGAGCATTGTGATGAAAATATTAATGGATCATTGTGATGACATGTGTCCTGGAACACTGTGATGACACGGTTCATCGAGTATTGTGATGACAAGGGTCATAGCGAATTGTGATAACAGGTGTCATGGGGCATTGTGATGACATTGATCATCTAGGAATTGTGATGGAAAGTATCATGGAGCACTGTGATGACTGGGGGCATGAAGCATTGTTATGAAAATTGTCCTGGATTATTGTGATGACAGCAGTCATGGAGAATTGGGATGACAGGGATTATGCAGCATTGTGTTGACATGGGTATGGACTATTGTGATGACAATGGTCATGGAGCAATGTGATGAACGTTTTCATGGAATATCGTGATGAAAAGTGCCTGGGAGCATTGTGACGATAAAGGCCATGGAGCATTGTGATGACAAGTGTCATGGAGCATTGTAATGAAAGCTTTCATTGTGCACTGTGATGACAAGGGGGATGGAGTATTGTGATGAAACTGGTCCTGGAACATTGTGATAACAAAAGCCATGGAGCATTGTGATGACAGGCATCATGGAGAATTGTGAAGAAAGGGGCCATGTGGAATTGTAATGACAATAGAGAAATGTGATGAAAATGGTCAGCGAGCATAGTGATTAAAGTGGTCATTGAGAATTGTGATGAAAAGTGACATAGAGCATTGTGATGACAAAGGTCATGGAGAACTGTGATGACCAGGGTCCTGTAGCATTGTGATGACACGTTCATGGAACATTGTGATGACAAGAATTCTGGAGCATTGTGATGACAAGGGCCATGGAGCATTGTGATGCCACGGTCATGGAACATTGTGATGACAAAATTCTGGAGCTTTGTGAGGAAAAAGGCATGGAGCCTTGTGATTATAGGGGACATGGAGCATTTTGATGACATGGGCAGGGAACACTGTGATGACAGGTGTTATGGAGCAATGGGATGACAAGTGTCATGGAGCACTGTGATGAGAGGGGCCTTGGAGAATTGTGATGACAGGCGTCATGAGGCATTGAGATGGCAGTGGTCATGGAGCATTATGATGAAAGGTGTTATGGAGCACTGTGATTGCAGGGGCCATGGAGCATTGTGAATACAAAGGCCATGGAGCATTGAGATGACAGTGGTCATGGAGAATTGTGATGAAAGTGGTAATGGATCATTGTGAGGACAAGTGTCCTGGGACCCTGTGATGACATGGTTCATGGAGCATTGTGATGACAATGGTCATGGCGAATTGTGATGACAATGTCATGGGGCATTGTGATGGCAGTGGTCATCTAGAAATGTGATTAAAGTTATTATGGAGCACAGGAATGAGAGGGGCCATGGAGCATTGTGATGACAAGTCTCATGGAGCATTGTGATGACAGGTGTCATGGAGCATCGTGATGACAAATGCCATTGAGAATTGTGATCAGAGGTGACATTGGGCATTGTGATGAAAGGGGTCATGGAGTACTGGGAGTACAGGGGCCATGGAGCCTTGTGATAACAAGTGACATGGAGAACAGTGATGACAGGCATCATAGAGCATTGTGATGACAAGTGCCATTTAGCATTTTGATGACAGGGGTCATCAGGCACTGTGTTGACGGGGGTCACGGAGCATTGTGATGACAACGGCATGGAGCACTGTGATGACATTGGTCATTGAGCATTGTGATTACAAAGACCATGAGGCATTGTGATGACAGGGGCCTTGGAGCATTGTGATGACAATGGTCATCAAGCATTTTGATGACAGGGGTCATAGAGCATTGTGATGAGAAAGACCATGGAGCATGGTGATGACAGAGGCCATGGAACATTGTGATGACCAGGCCATGTACCATTGTGATGACAAGGGCAGGGAACCTTGTGGTGACCGGGGTCATGGAGCATTTTGATGACAACTTTCATGGAACGTTGTGATGACAGGGGTCATGGAGCATTGTGATGAAAGTTGTCCTGGAGCATTGTGATGACAGCGGTCACAGAGAATTGGGATGAAAGGTATCATGCAGCATTGTGATGACAACGGTCATGGATCATTTTGATGACAGGGGTCATGGAACATTCTGATAACAAGGTTCATAAAGCATTTTGATGACAGGGGTCATGGAGGATTGTGTTGACACGAGCATGGAGCATTGTAATGATAGGATATCTGGAGCATTGTGATGAAAAGGGGATGGAGCATTTTGATGAGAGGGTCCAAGGAGAATTGTGCTGACAATGGCATGGAGCATTGTGATGAAAAGGGTACTGGAGCACTGTGAGGAAAGGAATCATGGATCATTGTGATGCCAGGGGTCATGGAGCTTTGTGATGACACGGGTCATGGAGCATTGTGATGACACGGTCAAGGAACATAGTGATGACAAGAAATCTGGAGCATTGTGATGAAAGGGCATGGAGCATTGTGATGAAAGGTGACAAGTAGCATTGTGATGATATGGGCAGAGAACTTTGTGATGACAGGGGTCATGGAGCATTGTGATGAAAAGTGTCATGGAACATTGTACTGACAGGGATCATGGAGCTTTTTGGTAAGGGAGCCCTTGGAGATTGGTGGTGGCAGGCGTCATGGGGCATTGTGATGACAGCGGTCTTGGAGCATTGTGATGAAAGGGGTCATGGAGCACTGTGATTACAGGGGCCATGGAGCATTGTGAATACAAAGGCTATGGAGCATTGAGATGACAGGGTTCATGGAGCATTGTGATGAAAGTGATCATGGATCATTGTGATGACAAGTGTCCTGAAACCTTGTGATGACACGGTTCATGGAGCATTGTTATGACAAGGACCATGGCGAATTGTGATGACATCTGAAATGGGGCATTGTGATGACAGTGGTCATGTAGAATTGTGATGAAAGGTATCAAGGAGCACTGTGATGACAGGGGCCATGGAACATTGTGATGACAAAGGCCATGGAGCATTTTGATGACAAGTGTCATGGGACATTTTGATGACATTGGCATGGAACATTATGATGACAAGAGTTCTGGAGAATTTTGATGACAAGGGCATGGAGCATTGTGATGACAGGGCCCATGGAGCATTGTGACGAAGAGGGCAGGGAACATTGTGATGACTGGGTTCATGGAGCACTGTGATGAAAGGGGCCATGGAGCATTGAGATGACAGGTGTCTTGAGGTATGGTGATGACAGTGGTCATGGAGCATTGTGATGAAAGAGATCATGGAGCAATATGATAAGAGGGGACATGGAGCATTGTGATGACAGGTGTATTGGAGCATTGTGATGAAAATATTAATGGATCTTTGTGATGACATGTGTCCTGGAACACTGTGATGACACGGTTCATCGAGTATTGTGATGACAAGGGTCATAGCGAATTGTGATAACAGGTGTCATGGGGCATTGTGATGACATTGATCATCTAGGAATTGTGATGAAAGGTATCATGGAGCACTGTGATGACTGGGGGCATGAAGCATAGTTATGAAAATTGTCCTGGATTATTGTGATGACAGCAGTCATGGAGAATTGGGATGACAGGGATTATGCAGCATTGTGTTGACATGGGTATGGACTATTGTGATGACAATGGTCATGGAGCAATGTGATGAACGTTTTCATGGAATATCGTGATGAAAAGTGCCTGGGAGCATTGTGACGATAAAGGCCATGGAGCATTGTGATGACAAGTGTCATGGAGCATTGTAATGAAAGCTTTCATTGTGCACTGTGATGACAAGGGGGATGGAGTATTGTGATGAAACTGGTCCTGGAGCATTGTGATAACAAAAGCCATGGAGCATTGTGATGACAGGCTTCATGGAGAATTGTGAAGAAAGGGGCCAGGGGGAATTGTAATGACAATAGAGAAATGTGATGAAAATGGTCAGCGAGCATAGTGATTAAAGTGGTCATTGAGAATTGTGATGAAAAGTGACATAGAGCATTGTGATGACAAAGGTCATGGAGAACTGTGATGACCAGGGTCATGTAGCATTGTGATGACACGTTCATGGAACATTGTGATGACAAGAATTCTGGAGCATTGTGATGACAAGGGCCATGGAGCATTGGGATGCCACGGTCATGGAACATTGTGATGACAAAATTCTGGAGCTTTGTGAGGAAAAAGGCATGGAGCATTGTGATTATAGGGGACATGGAGCATTTTGATGACATGGGCAGGGAACACTGTGATGACAGGTGTTATGGAGCAATGGGATGACAAGTGTCATGGAGCACTGTGATGAGAGGGGCCTTGGAGAATTGTGATGACAGGCGTCATGAGGCATTGAGATGGCAGTGGTCATGGAGCATTATGATGAAAGGTGTTATGGAGCACTGTGATTACAGGGGCCATGGAGCATTGTGAATACAAAGGCCATGGAGCATTGAGATGACAGTGGTCATGGAGCATTGTGATGAAAGTGGTAATGGATCATTGTGAGGACAAGTGTCCTGGGACCCTGTGATGACATGGTTCATGGAGCATTGTGATGACAATGGTCATGGCGAATTGTGATGACAATGTCATGGGGCATTGTGATGGCAGTGGTCATCTAGAAATGTGATTAAAGTTATTATGGAGCACAGGAATGAGAGGGGCCATGGAGCATTGTGATGACAAGTGTCATGGAGCATTGTGATGACAGGTGTCATGGAGCATCGTGATGACAAATGCCATTGAGAATTGTGATCAGAGGTGACATTGGGCATTGTGATGAAAGGGGTCATGGAGTACTGGGAGTACAGGGGCCATGGAGCCTTGTGATAACAAGTGACATGGAGAATAGTGATGACAGGCATCATAGAGCATTGTGATGACAAGTGCCATTTAGCATTTTGATGACAGGGGTCATCAGGCATTGTGTTCACGGGGGTCACGGAGCATTGTGATGACAAAGGCCATAGAGCATTGTGATGAGAGGGGTCATGGAGCATTGTGATGACATGGGCCATGGAGCATTGTGAAGACAAGATTCATGGAGCATTGTGATGACACGGGCATGAAGCATGGTGATGACAACAGACCTGGAGCATTGTGATGACAAGGGCATGGAGCATTGTGATTACAGGAGACTTGGGTCATTGTGATGAAATTGGCAGGGATCATTGTGATTAGAGGGATCATGGAGCATTGTGATGACAAGTGTCATGCAATATTGTGCTGACACAGATCATGGGGCATTTTGATGAGAGTGGCCTTGGAGCACAGTGATGAGAGACGTCATGGGGCATTATGGTGACAGTGGTCAAGGAGCATTGTGATGAAAGTGTTCATGGAGCAACGCGATTATCGGGACAATGGAGCATTGTGAATACAAAGGCCATGGAACATTGAGATAACAGAGTTCATGGAGCATTGTGATGACAAGGGTCTTGGGAGCTACTGATGACACGTTTCATACAGCATTGAGATGACAAGGGCCAAGGCGAATTGTGATGACACGTGTCATGGGGCATTGTGATGACATTGGTCATCTTGCATTGTGATGAGAGTGGTCATGTAGAATTTTGATTAAAGGTATCATGGAGCACTGTGATGACAAAGGCCAAGGAACATTGTGATGACAAGTGTCATTCAGCAATGTGATGACACGGGAATGGAGCATTATGATGACAAGTGTTCTGGAGCATTGTGATGACAAGGGTATGGAGCATTGTGATTACAGGGACCATGGAGCATTGTGATGACAACGGCATGGAGCACTGTGATGACATTGGTCATTGAGCATTGTGATTACAAAGACCATGAGGCATTGTGATGACAGGGGCCTTGGAGCATTGTGACGACAATGGTCATCAAGCATTGTGATGACAGGGATCATAGAGCATTTTGATGAGAAAGACCATGGAGCATGGTGATGACAGAGGCCATGGAACATTGTGATGACCAGGCCATGTACCATTGTGATGACAAGGGCAGGGAACCTTGTGGTGACCGGGGTCATGGAGCATTTTGATGACAACTTTCATGGAACGTTGTGATGACAGGGGTCATGGAGCATTGTGATGAAAGTTGTCCTGGAGCATTGTGATGACAGCGGTCACAGAGAATTGGGATGAAAGGTATCATGCAGCATTGTGATGACAACGGTCATGGATCATTTGGATGACAGGGGTCATGGAACATTCTGATAACAAGGTTCATAAAGCATTTTGATGACAGGGGTCATGGAGCATTGTGTTGACACGAGCATGGAGCATTGTAATGATAGGATATCTGGAGCATTGTGATGAAAAGGGGATGGAGCATTTTGATGACAGGGTCCAAGGAGAATTGTGCTGACAATGGCATGGAGCATTGTGATGAAAAGGGTACTGGAGCACTGTGAGGAAAGGAATCATGGATCATTGTGATGCCAGGGGTCATGGAGCTTTGTGATGACAAGGGTCATGGAGCATTGTGATGACACGGTCAAGGAACATTGCGATGACAAGAATTCTGGAGCATTGTGATGAAAGGGCATGGTGCATTGTGATGAAAGGTGACAAGGAGCATTGTGACGATATGGGCAGAGAACTTTTTGATGACAGGGGTCATGGAGCATTGTGATAAAAAGTGTCATGGAACATTGTACTGACAGGGATCATGGAGCTTTTTGGTAAGAGAGGTCTTGGAGATTTGTGAAGGCAGGCGTCATGGAGCATTGTGATGACAGCGGTCTTGGAGCATTGGGATGAAAGGGGTCATGGAGCACTGTGATTACAGGGGCCATGGAGCATTGTGAATACAAAGGCTATGGAGCATTGAGATGAGAGGGTTCATGGAGCATTGTGATGACAGGGTTCATGGAGCATTGTGATGAAAGTGATCATGGATCATTGTGATGACAAGTGTCCTGAAACCTTGTGATGACACGGTTCATGGAGCATTGTTATGACAAGGACCATGGCGAATTGTGATGACATCTGAAATGGGGCATTGTGATGACAGTGGTCATGTAGAATTGTGATGAAAGGTATCAAGGAGCACTGTGATGACAGGGGCCATGGAACATTGTGATGACAAAGGCCATGGAGCATTGTGATGACAAGTGTCATGGGACATTTTGATGACATTGGCATGGAACATTATGATGACAAGAGTTCTGGAGAATTTTGATGACAAGGGCATGGAGCATTGTGATGACAGGGCCCATGGAGCATTGTGACGAAGAGGGCAGGGAACATTGTGATGACTGGGTTCATGGAGCCTTGTGATGAAAGGGGCAATGGAGCACTGAGATGACAGGCGTCTTGAGGTATGGTGATGACAGTGGTCATGGAGCATTGTGATGAAAGAGATCATGGAGCAATATGATAAGATGGGACATGGAGCACTGTGATGACAGGTGTATTGGAGCATTGTGATGAAAATATTATTGGATCATTGTGATGACATGTGTCCTGGAACACTGTGATGACACGGTTCATCGAGTATTGTGATGACAAGGGTCATAGCGAATTGTGATAACAGGTTTCATGGGGCATTGTGATGACATTGGTCATCTTGCATTGTGATGAGAGTGGTCATGTAGAATTTTGATTAAAGGTATCATGGAGCACTGTGATGACAAAGGCCAAGGAACATTGTGATGACAAGTGTCTTTCAGCAATGTGATGACACGGGAATGGAGCATTATGATGACAAGTGTTCTGGAGCATTGTGATGACAAGGGTATGGAGCATTGTGATTACAGGGACCATGGAGCATTGTGATGACAACGGCATGGAGTACTGTGATGACATTGGTCATTGAGCATTGTGATTACAAAGACCATGAGGCATTGTGATGACAGGGGCCTGGGAGCATTGTGATGACAATGGTCATCAAGCATTGTGATGACAGGGGTCATAGAGCATTGTGATGAGAAAGACCATGGAGCATGGTGATGACAGAGGCCATGGAACATTGTGATGACCAGGCCATGTACCATTGTGATGACAAGGGCAGGGAACCGTGTGGTGACCGGGGTCATGGAGCATTGTGATGAAAGTTGTCCTGGAGCATTGTGATGACAGCGGTCACAGAGAATTGGGATGAAAGGTATCATGCAGCATTGTGATGACAACGGTCAGGGATCATTTTGATGACAGGGGTCATGGAATATTCGGATAACAAGTTTCATCAAGCATTTTGATGACAGGGGTCATGGAGCATTGTGTTGACACGGGCATGGAGCATGGTAATGATAGGATATCTGGAGCATTGTGATGAAAAGGGGATGGAGCATTTTGATGACAGGGTCCAAGGAGCATTGTGCTGACAATGGCATGGAGCATTGTGATGAAAGGTGACAAGTAGCATTGTGATGATATGGGCAGAGAACTTTGTGATGACAGGGGTCATGGAGCTTTGTGATGAAAAGTGTCATGGAACATTGTACTGACAGGGATCATGGAGCTTTTTGGTAAGGGAGCCCTTGGAGATTGGTGGTGGCAGGCGTCATGGGGCATTGTGATGACAGCGGTCTTGGAGCATTGTGATGAAAGGGGTCATGGAGCACTGTGATTACAGGGGCCATGGAGCATTGTGAATACAAAGGCTATGGAGCATTGAGATGACAGGGTTCATGGAGCATTGTGATGAAAGTGATCATGGATCATTGTGATGACAAGTGTCCTGAAACCTTGTGATGACACGGTTCATGGAGCATTGTTATGACAAGGACCATGGCGAATTGTGATGACATCTGAAATGGGGCTTTGTGATGACAGTGGTCATGTAGAATTGTGATGAAAGGTATCAAGGAGCACTGTGATGACAGGGGCCATGGAACATTGTGATGACAAAGGCCATGGAGCATTGTGATGACAAGTGTCATGGGACATTTTGATGACATTGGCATGGAACATTATGATGACAAGAGTTCTGGAGAATTTTGATGACAAGGGCATGGAGCATTGTGATGACAGGGCCCATGGAGCATTGTGACGAAGAGGGCAGGGAACATTGTGATGACTGCGTTCATGGAGCCTTGTGATGAAAGGGGCCATGGAGCACTGAGATGACAGGCGTCTTGAGGTATGGTGATGACAGTGGTCATGGAGCATTGTGATGAAAGAGATCATGGAGCAGTATGATAAGAGGGGACATGGAGCATTGTGATGACAGGTGTATTGGAGCATTGTGATGAAAATATTAATGGATCATTGTGATGACATGTGTCCTGGAACACTGTGATGACACGGTTCATCGAGTATTGTGATGACAAGGGTCATAGCGAATTGTGATAACAGGTGTCATGGGGCATTGTGATGACATGGATCATCTAGGAATTGTGATGGAAGGTATCATGGAGCACTGTGATGACTGGGGGCATGAAGCATTGTTATGAAAATTGTCCTGAATTATTGTGATGACAGCAGTCATGGAGAATTGGGATGACAGGGATTATGCAGCATTGTGTTGACATGGGTATGGACTATTGTGATGACAATGGTCATGGAGCAATGTGATGAACGTTTTCATGGAATATCGTGATGAAAAGTGCCTGGGAGCATTGTGACGATAAAGGCCATGGAGCATTGTGATGACAAGTGTCATGGAGCATTGTAATGAAAGCTTTCATTGTGCACTGTGATGACAAGGGGGATGGAGTATTGTGATGAAACTGGTCCTGGAACATTGTGATAACAAAAGCCATGGAGCATTGTGATGACAGGCATCATGGAGAATTGTGAAGAAAGGGGCCATGGGGAATTGTAATGACAATAGAGAAATGTGATGAAAATGGTCAGCGAGCATAGTGATTAAAGTGGTCATTGAGAATTGTGATGAAAAGTGACATAGAGCATTGTGATGACAAAGGTCATGGAGAACTGTGATGACCAGGGTCATGTAGCATTGTGATGACACGTTCATGGAACATTGTGATGACAAGAATTCTGGAGCATTTTGATGACAAGGACCATGGAGCATTGGGATGCCACGGTCATGGAACATTGTGATGACAAAATTCTGGAGCTTTGTGAGGAAAAAGGCATGGAGCATTGTGATTATAGGGGACATGGAGCATTTTGATGACATGGGCAGGGAACACTGTGATGACAGGTGTTATGGAGCAATGGGATGACAAGTGTCATGGAGCACTGTGATGAGAGGGGCCTTGGAGAATTGTGATGACAGGCGTCATGAGGCATTGAGATGGCAGTGGTCATGGAGCATTATGATGAAAGGTGTTATGGAGCACTGTGATTACAGGGGCCATGGAGCATTGTGAATACAAAGGCCATGGAGCATTGAGATGACAGTGGTCATGGAGCATTGTGATGAAAGTGGTAATGGATCATTGTGAGGACAAGTGTCCTGGGACCCTGTGATGACATGGTTCATGGAGCATTGTGATGACAATGGTCATGGCGAATTGTGATGACAATGTCATGGGGCATTGTGATGGCAGTGGTCATCTAGAAATGTGATTAAAGTTATTATGGAGCACAGGAATGAGAGGGGCCATGGAGCATTGTGATGACAAGTGTCATGGAGCATTGTGATGACAGGTGTCATGGAGCATCGTGATGACAAATGCCATTGAGAATTGTGATCAGAGGTGACATTGGGCATTGTGATGAAAGGGGTCATGGAGTACTGGGAGTACAGGGGCCATGGAGCCTTGTGATAACAAGTGACATGGAGAATAGTGATGACAGGCATCATAGAGCATTGTGATGACAAGTGCCATTTAGCATTTTGATGACAGGGGTCATCAGGCATTGTGTTCACGGGGGTCACGGAGCATTGTGATGACAAAGGCCATAGAGCATTGTGATGAGAGGGGTCATGGAGCATTGTGATGACATGGGCCATGGAGCATTGTGAAGACAAGATTCATGGAGCATTGTGATGACACGGGCATGAAGCATGGTGATGACAACAGACCTGGAGCATTGTGATGACAAGGGCATGGAGCATTGTGATTACAGGAGACTTGGGTCATTGTGATGAAATTGGCAGGGATCATTGTGATTAGAGGGATCATGGAGCATTGTGATGACAAGTGTCATGCAATATTGTGCTGACACAGATCATGGAGCATTTTGATGAGAGTGGCCTTGGAGCACAGTGATGAGAGACGTCATGGGGCATTATGGTGACAGTGGTCAAGGAGCATTGTGATGAAAGTGTTCATGGAGCAACGCGATTATCGGGACAATGGAGCATTGTGAATACAAAGGCCATGGAACATTGAGATAACAGAGTTCATGGAGCATTGTGATGACAAGGGTCTTGGGAGCTACTGATGACACGTTTCATACAGCATTGAGATGACAAGGGCCAAGGCGAATTGTGATGACACGTGTCATGGGGCATTGTGATGACATTGGTCATCTTGCATTGTGATGAGAGTGGTCATGTAGAATTTTGATTAAAGGTATCATGGAGCACTGTGATGACAAAGGCCAAGGAACATTGTGATGACAAGTGTCATTCAGCAATGTGATGACACGGGAATGGAGCATTATGATGACAAGTGTTCTGGAGCATTGTGATGACAAGGGTATGGAGCATTGTGATTACAGGGACCATGGAGCATTGTGATGACAACGGCATGGAGCACTGTGATGACATTGGTCATTGAGCATTGTGATTACAAAGACCATGAGGCATTGTGATGACAGGGGCCTTGGAGCATTGTGATGACAATGGTCATCAAGCATTGTGATGACAGGGGTCATAGAGCATTGTGATGAGAAAGACCATGGAGCATGGTGATGACAGAGGCCATGGAACATTGTGATGACCAGGCCATGTACCATTGTGATGACAAGGGCAGGGAACCTTGTGGTGACCGGGGTCATGGAGCATTTTGATGACAACTTTCATGGAACGTTGTGATGACAGGGGTCATGGAGCATTGTGATGAAAGTTGTCCTGGAGCGTTGTGATGACAGCGGTCACAGAGAATTGGGATGAAAGGTATCATGCAGCATTGTGATGACAACGGTCATGGATCATTTTGATGACAGGGGTCATGGAACATTCTGATAACAAGGTTCATAAAGCATTTTGATGACAGGGGTCATGGGGCATTGTGTTGACACGAGCATGGAGCATTGTAATGATAGGATATCTGGAGCATTGTGATGAAAAGGGGATGGAGCATTTTGATGACAGGGTCCAAGGAGAATTGTGCTGACAATGGCATGGAGCATTGTGATGAAAAGGGTACTGGAGCACTGTGAGGAAAGGAATCATGGATCATTGTGATGCCAGGGGTCATGGAGCTTTGTGATGACACGGGTCATGGAGCATTGTGATGACACGGTCAAGGAACATTGTGATGACAAGAAATCTGGAGCATTGTGATGAAAGGGCATGGAGCATTGTGATGAAAGGTGACAAGTAGCATTGTGATGATATGGGCAGAGAACTTTGTGATGACAGGGGTCATGGAGCATTGTGATGAAAAGTGTCATGGAACATTATACTGACAGGGATCATGGAGCTTTTTGGTAAGGGAGCCCTTGGAGATTGGTGGTGGCAGGCGTCATGGGGCATTGTGATGACAGCGGTCTTGGAGCATTGTGATGAAAGGGGTCATGGAGCACTGTGATTACAGGGGCCATGGAGCATTGTGAATACAAAGGCTAAGGAGCTTTGAGATGACAGGGTTCATGGAGCATTGTGATGAAAGTGATCATGGATCATTGTGATGACAAGTGTCCTGAAACCTTGTGATGACACGGTTCATGGAGCATTGTTATGACAAGGACCATGGCGAATTGTGATGACATCTGAAATGGGGCTTTGTGATGACAGTGGTCATGTAGAATTGTGATGAAAGGTATCAAGGAGCACTGTGATGACAGGGGCCATGGAACATTGTGATGACAAAGGCCATGGAGCATTGTGATGACAAGTGTCATGGGACATTTTGATGACATTGGCATGGAACATTATGATGACAAGAGTTCTGGAGAATTTTGATGACAAGGGCATGGAGCATTGTGATGACAGGGCCCATGGAGCATTGTGACGAAGAGGGCAGGGAACATTGTGATGACTGGGTTCATGGAGCCTTGTGATGAAAGGGGCCATGGAGCACTGAGATGACAGGCGTCTTGAGGTATTGTGATGACAGTGGTCATGGAGCATTGTGATGAAAGAGATCATGGAGCAATATGATAAGAGGGGACATGGAGCATTGTGATGACAGGTGTATTGGAGCATTGTGATAAAAATATTAATGGATCATTGTGATGACATGTGTCCTGGAACACTGTGATGACACGGTTCATCGAGTATTGTGATGACAAGGGTCATAGCGAATTGTGATAACAGGTGTCATGGGGCATTGTGATGACATTGATCATCTAGGAATTGTGATGAAAGGTATCATGGAGCACTGTGATGACTGGGGGCATGAAGCATTGTTAGGAAAATTGTCCTGGATTATTGTGATGACAGCAGTCATGGAGAATTGGGATGACAGGGATTATGCAGCATTGTGTGACATGGGTATGGACTATTGTGATGACAATGGTCATGGAGCAATGTGATGATAGTTTTCATGGAATATCGTGATGAAAAGTGCCTGGGAGCATTGTGACGATAAAGGCCATGGAGCATTGTGATGACAAGTGTCATGGAGCATTGTAATGAAAGCTTTCATTGTGCACTGTGATGACAAGGGGGATGGAGTATTGTGATGAAACTGGTCCTGGAACATTGTGATAACAAAAGCCATGGAGCATTGTGATGACAGGCATCATGGAGAATTGTGAAGAAAGGGGCCATGTGGAATTGTAATGACAATAGAGAAATGTGATGAAAATGGTCAGCGAGCATAGTGATTAAAGTGGTCATTGAGAATTGTGATGAAAAGTGACATAGAGCATTGTGATGACAAAGGTCATGGAGAACTGTGATGACCAGGGTCATGTAGCATTGTGATGACACGTTCATGGAACATTGTGATGACAAGAATTCTGGAGCATTGTGATGACAAGGGCCATGGAGCATTGGGATGCCACGGTCATGGAACATTGTGATGACAAAATTCTGGAGCTTTGTGAGGAAAAAGGCATGGAGCATTGTGATTATAGGGGACATGGAGCATTTTGATGACATGGGCAGGGAACACTGTGATGACAGGTGTTATGGAGCAATGGGATGACAAGTGTCATGGAGCACTGTGATGAGAGGGGCCTTGGAGAATTGTGATGACAGGCGTCATGAGGCATTGAGATGGCAGTGGTCATGGAGCATTATGATGAAAGGTGTTATGGAGCACTGTGATTACAGGGGCCATGGAGCATTGTGAATACAAAGGCCATGGAGCATTGAGATGACAGTGGTCATGGAGAATTGTGATGAAAGTGGTAATGGATCATTGTGAGGACAAGTGTCCTGGGACCCTGTGATGACATGGTTCATGGAGCATTGTGATGACAATGGTCATGGCGAATTGTGATGACAATGTCATGGGGCATTGTGATGGCAGTGGTCATCTAGAAATGTGATTAAAGTTATTATGGAGCACAGGAATGAGAGGGGCCATGGAGCATTGTGATGACAAGTCTCATGGAGCATTGTGATGACAGGTGTCATGGAGCATCGTGATGACAAATGCCATTGAGAATTGTGATCAGAGGTGACATTGGGCATTGTGATGAAAGGGGTCATGGAGTACTGGGAGTACAGGGGCCATGGAGCCTTGTGATAACAAGTGACATGGAGAACAGTGATGACAGGCATCATAGAGCATTGTGATGACAAGTGCCATTTAGCATTTTGATGACAGGGGTCATCAGGCACTGTGTTGACGGGGGTCACGGAGCATTGTGATGACAACGGCATGGAGCACTGTGATGACATTGGTCATTGAGCATTGTGATTACAAAGACCATGAGGCATTGTGATGACAGGGGCCTTGGAGCATTGTGATGACAATGGTCATCAAGCATTTTGATGACAGGGGTCATAGAGCATTGTGATGAGAAAGACCATGGAGCATGGTGATGACAGAGGCCATGGAACATTGTGATGACCAGGCCATGTACCATTGTGATGACAAGGGCAGGGAACCTTGTGGTGACCGGGGTCATGGAGCATTTTGATGACAACTTTCATGGAACGTTGTGATGACAGGGGTCATGGAGCATTGTGATGAAAGTTGTCCTGGAGCATTGTGATGACAGCGGTCACAGAGAATTGGGATGAAAGGTATCATGCAGCATTGTGATGACAACGGTCATGGATCATTTTGATGACAGGGGTCATGGAACATTCTGATAACAAGGTTCATAAAGCATTTTGATGACAGGGGTCATGGAGGATTGTGTTGACACGAGCATGGAGCATTGTAATGATAGGATATCTGGAGCATTGTGATGAAAAGGGGATGGAGCATTTTGATGAGAGGGTCCAAGGAGAATTGTGCTGACAATGGCATGGAGCATTGTGATGAAAAGGGTACTGGAGCACTGTGAGGAAAGGAATCATGGATCATTGTGATGCCAGGGGTCATGGAGCTTTGTGATGACACGGGTCATGGAGCATTGTGATGACACGGTCAAGGAACATTGTGATGACAAGAAATCTGGAGCATTGTGATGAAAGGGCATGGAGCATTGTGATGAAAGGTGACAAGTAGCATTGTGATGATATGGGCAGAGAACTTTGTGATGACAGGGGTCATGGAGCATTGTGATGAAAAGTGTCATGGAACATTGTACTGACAGGGATCATGGAGCTTTTTGGTAAGGGAGCCCTTGGAGATTGTTGGTGGCAGGCGTCATGGGGCATTGTGATGACAGCGGTCTTGGAGCATTGTGATGAAAGGGGTCATGGAGCACTGTGATTACAGGGGCCATGGAGCATTGTGAATACAAAGGCTATGGAGCATTGAGATGACAGGGTTCATGGAGCATTGTGATGAAAGTGATCATGGATCATTGTGATGACAAGTGTCCTGAAACCTTGTGATGACACGGTTCATGGAGCATTGTTATGACAAGGACCATGGCGAATTGTGATGACATCTGAAATGGGGCATTGTGATGACAGTGGTCATGTAGAATTGTGATGAAAGGTATCAAGGAGCACTGTGATGACAGGGGCCATGGAACATTGTGATGACAAAGGCCATGGAGCATTGTGATGACAAGTGTCATGGGACATTTTGATGACATTGGCATGGAACATTATGATGACAAGAGTTCTGGAGAATTTTGATGACAAGGGCATGGAGCATTGTGATGACAGGGCCCATGGAGCATTGTGACGAAGAGGGCAGGGAACATTGTGATGACTGGGTTCATGGAGCACTGTGATGAAAGGGGCCATGGAGCATTGAGATGACAGGTGTCTTGAGGTATGGTGATGACAGTGGTCATGGAGCATTGTGATGAAAGAGATCATGGAGCAATATGATAAGAGGGGACATGGAGCATTGTGATGACAGGTGTATTGGAGCATTGTGATGAAAATATTAATGGATCATTGTGATGACATGTGTCCTGGAACACTGTGATGACACGGTTCATCGAGTATTGTGATGACAAGGGTCATAGCGAATTGTGATAACAGGTGTCATGGGGCATTGTGATGACATTGATCATCTAGGAATTGTGATGAAAGGTATCATGGAGCACTGTGATGACTGGGGGCATGAAGCATAGTTATGAAAATTGTCCTGGATTATTGTGATGACAGCAGTCATGGAGAATTGGGATGACAGGGATTATGCAGCATTGTGTTGACATGGGTATGGACTATTGTGATGACAATGGTCATGGAGCAATGTGATGAACGTTTTCATGGAATATCGTGATGAAAAGTGGCTGGGAGCATTGTGACGATAAAGGCCATGGAGCATTGTGATGACAAGTGTCATGGAGCATTGTAATGAAAGCTTTCATTGTGCACTGTGATGACAAGGGGGATGGAGTATTGTGATGAAACTGGTCCTGGAGCATTGTGATAACAAAAGCCATGGAGCATTGTGATGACAGGCTTCATGGAGAATTGTGAAGAAAGGGGCCAGGGGGAATTGTAATGACAATAGAGAAATGTGATGAAAATGGTCAGCGAGCATAGTGATTAAAGTGGTCATTGAGAATTGTGATGAAAAGTGACATAGAGCATTGTGATGACAAAGGTCATGGAGAACTGTGATGACCAGGGTCATGTAGCATTGTGATGACACGTTCATGGAACATTGTGATGACAAGAATTCTGGAGCATTGTGATGACAAGGGCCATGGAGCATTGGGATGCCACGGTCATGGAACATTGTGATGACAAAATTCTGGAGCTTTGTGAGGAAAAAGGCATGGAGCATTTTGATTATAGGGGACATGGAGCATTTTGATGACATGGGCAGGGAACACTGTGATGACAGGTGTTATGGAGCAATGGGATGACAAGTGTCATGGAGCACTGTGATGAGAGGGGCCTTGGAGAATTGTGATGACAGGCGTCATGAGGCATTGAGATGGCAGTGGTCATGGAGCATTATGATGAAAGGTGTTATGGAGCACTGTGATTACAGGGGCCATGGAGCATTGTGAATACAAAGGCCATGGAGCATTGAGATGACAGTGGTCATGGAGCATTGTGATGAAAGTGGTAATGGATCATTGTGAGGACAAGTGTCCTGGGACCCTGTGATGACATGGTTCATGGAGCATTGTGATGACAATGGTCATGGCGAATTGTGATGACAATGTCATGGGGCATTGTGATGGCAGTGGTCATCTAGAAATGTGATTAAAGTTATTATGGAGCACAGGAATGAGAGGGGCCATGGAGCATTGTGATGACAAGTGTCATGGAGCATTGTGATGACAGGTGTCATGGAGCATCGTGATGACAAATGCCATTGAGAATTGTGATCAGAGGTGACATTGGGCATTGTGATGAAAGGGGTCATGGAGTACTGGGAGTACAGGGGCCATGGAGCCTTGTGATAACAAGTGACATGGAGAATAGTGATGACAGGCATCATAGAGCATTGTGATGACAAGTGCCATTTAGCATTTTGATGACAGGGGTCATCAGGCATTGTGTTCACGGGGGTCACGGAGCATTGTGATGACAAAGGCCATAGAGCATTGTGATGAGAGGGGTCATGGAGCATTGTGATGACATGGGCCATGGAGCATTGTGAAGACAAGATTCATGGAGCATTGTGATGACACGGGCATGAAGCATGGTGATGACAACAGACCTGGAGCATTGTGATGACAAGGGCATGGAGCATTGTGATTACAGGAGACTTGGGTCATTGTGATGAAATTGGCAGGGATCATTGTGATTAGAGGGATCATGGAGCATTGTGATGACAAGTGTCATGCAATATTGTGCTGACACAGATCATGGGGCATTTTGATGAGAGTGGCCTTGGAGCACAGTGATGAGAGACGTCATGGGGCATTATGGTGACAGTGGTCAAGGAGCATTGTGATGAAAGTGTTCATGGAGCAACGCGATTATCGGGACAATGGAGCATTGTGAATACAAAGGCCATGGAACATTGAGATAACAGAGTTCATGGAGCATTGTGATGACAAGGGTCTTGTGAGCTACTGATGACACGTTTCATACAGCATTGAGATGACAAGGGCCAAGGCGAATTGTGATGACACGTGTCATGGGGCATTGTGATGACATTGGTCATCTTGCATTGTGATGAGAGTGGTCATGTAGAATTTTGATTAAAGGTATCATGGAGCACTGTGATGACAAAGGCCAAGGAACATTGTGATGACAAGTGTCATTCAGCAATGTGATGACACGGGAATGGAGCATTATGATGACAAGTGTTCTGGAGCATTGTGATGACAAGGGTATGGAGCATTGTGATTACATGGACCATGGAGCATTGTGATGACAACGGCATGGAGCACTGTGATGACATTGGTCATTGAGCATTGTGATTACAAAGACCATGAGGCATTGTGATGACAGTGGCCTGGGAGCATTGTGACGAAAATGGTCATCAAGCATTGTGATGACAGGGGTCATAGAGCATTGTGATGAGAAAGACCATGGAGCATGGTGATGACAGAGGCCATGGAACATTGTGATGACCAGGCCATGTACCATTGTGATGACAAGGGCAGGGAACCTTGTGGTGACCGGGGTCATGGAGCATTTTGATGACAACTTTCATGGAACGTTGTGATGACAGGGGTCATGGAGCATTGTGATGAAAGTTGTCCTGGAGCATTGTGATGACAGCGGTCACAGAGAATTGGGATGAAAGGTATCATGCAGCATTGTGATGACAACGGTCATGGATCATTTGGATGACAGGGGTCATGGAACATTCTGATAACAAGGTTCATAAAGCATTTTGATGACAGGGGTCATGGAGCATTGTGTTGACACGAGCATGGAGCATTGTAATGATAGGATATCTGGAGCATTGTGATGAAAAGGGGATGGAGCATTTTGATGACAGGGTCCAAGGAGAATTGTGCTGACAATGGCATGGAGCATTGTGATGAAAAGGGTACTGGAGCACTGTGAGGAAAGGAATCATGGATCATTGTGATGCCAGGGGTCATGGAGCTTTGTGATAACAAGGGTCATGGAGCATTGTGATGACACGGTCAAGGAACATTGCGATGACAAGAATTCTGGAGCATTGTGATGAAAGGGCATGGTGCATTTTGATGAAAGGTGACAAGGAGCATTGTGACGATATGGGCAGAGAACTTTTTGATGACAGGGGTCATGGAGCATTGTGATAAAAAGTGTCATGGAACATTGTACTGACAGGGATCATGGAGCTTTTTGGTAAGAGAGGTCTTGGAGATTTGTGAAGGCAGGCGTCATGGAGCATTGTGATGACAGCGGTCTTGGAGCATTGGGATGAAAGGGGTCATGGAGCACTGTGATTACAGGGGCCATGGAGCATTGTGAATACAAAGGCTATGGAGCATTGAGATGAGAGGGTTCATGGAGCATTGTGATGACAGGGTTCATGGAGCATTGTGATGAAAGTGATCATGGATCATTGTGATGACAAGTGTCCTGAAACCTTGTGATGACACGGTTCATGGAGCATTGTTATGACAAGGACCATGGCGAATTGTGATGACATCTGAAATGGGGCATTGTGATGACAGTGGTCATGTAGAATTGTGATGAAAGGTATCAAGGAGCACTGTGATGACAGGGGCCATGGAACATTGTGATGACAAAGGCCATGGAGCATTGTGATGACAAGTGTCATGGGACATTTTGATGACATTGCCATGGAACATTATGATGACAAGAGTTCTGGAGAATTTTGATGACAAGGGCATGGAGCATTGTGATGACAGGGCCCATGGAGCATTGTGACGAAGAGGGCAGGGAACATTGTGATGACTGGGTTCATGGAGCCTTGTGATGAAAGGGGCCATGGAGCACTGAGATGACAGGCGTCTTGAGGTATGGTGATGACAGTGGTCATGGAGCATTGTGATGAAAGAGATCATGGAGCAATATGATAAGATGGGACATGGAGCACTGTGATGACAGGTGTATTGGAGCATTGTGATGAAAATATTAATGGATCATTGTGATGACATGTGTCCTGGAACACTGTGATGACACGGTTCATCGAGTATTGTGATGACAAGGGTCATAGCGAATTGTGATAACAGGTTTCATGGGGCATTGTGATGACATTGGTCATCTTGCATTGTGATGAGAGTGGTCATGTAGAATTTTGATTAAAGGTATCATGGAGCACTGTGATGACAAAGGCCAAGGAACATTGTGATGACAAGTGTCATTCAGCAATGTGATGACACGGGAATGGAGCATTATGATGACAAGTGTTCTGGAGCATTGTGATGACAAGGGTATGGAGCATTGTGATTACAGGGACCATGGAGCATTGTGATGACAATGGCATGGAGCACTGTGATGACATTGGTCATTGAGCATTGTGATTACAAAGACCATGAGGCATTGTGATGACAGGGGCCTGGGAGCATTGTGATGACAATGGTCATCAAGCATTGTGATGACAGGGGTCATAGAGCATTGTGATGAGAAAGACCATGGAGCATGGTGATGACAGAGGCCATGGAACATTGTGATGACCAGGCCATGTACCATTGTGATGACAAGGGCAGGGAACCGTGTGGTGACCGGGGTCATGGAGCATTGTGATGAAAGTTGTCCTGGAGCATTGTGATGACAGCGGTCACAGAGAATTGGGATGAAAGGTATCATGCAGCATTGTGATGACAACGGTCAGGGATCATTTTGATGACAGGGGTCATGGAATATTCGGATAACAAGTTTCATCAAGCATTTTGATGACAGGGGTCATGGAGCATTGTGTTGACACGGGCATGGAGCATGGTAATGATAGGATATCTGGAGCATTGTGATGAAAAGGGGATGGAGCATTTTGATGACAGGGTCCAAGGAGCATTGTGCTGACAATGGCATGGAGCATTGTGATGAAAGGTGACAAGTAGCATTGTGATGATATGGGCAGAGAACTTTGTGATGACAGGGGTCATGGAGCTTTGTGATGAAAAGTGTCATGGAACATTGTACTGACAGGGATCATGGAGCTTTTTGGTAAGGGAGCCCTTGGAGATTGGTGGTGGCAGGCGTCATGGGGCATTGTGATGACAGCGGTCTTGGAGCATTGTGATGAAAGGGGTCATGGAGCACTGTGATTACAGGGGCCATGGAGCATTGTGAATACAAAGGCTATGGAGCATTGAGATGACAGGGTTCATGGAGCATTGTGATGAAAGTGATCATGGATCATTGTGATGACAAGTGTCCTGAAACCTTGTGATGACACGGTTCATGGAGCATTGTTATGACAAGGACCATGGCGAATTGTGATGACATCTGAAATGGGGCTTTGTGATGACAGTGGTCATGTAGAATTGTGATGAAAGGTATCAAGGAGCACTGTGATGACAGGGGCCATGGAACATTGTGATGACAAAGGCCATGGAGCATTGTGATGACAAGTGTCATGGGACATTTTGATGACATTGGCATGGAACATTATGATGACAAGAGTTCTGGAGAATTTTGATGACAAGGGCATGGAGCATTGTGATGACAGGGCCCATGGAGCATTGTGACGAAGAGGGCAGGGAACATTGTGATGACTGGGTTCATGGAGCCTTGTGATGAAAGGGGCCATGGAGCACTGAGATGACAGGCGTCTTGAGGTATGGTGATGACAGTGGTCATGGAGCATTGTGATGAAAGAGATCATGGAGCAGTATGATAAGAGGGGACATGGAGCATTGTGATGACAGGTGTATTGGAGCATTGTGATGAAAATATTAATGGATCATTGTGATGACATGTGTCCTGGAACACTGTGATGACACGGTTCATCGAGTATTGTGATGACAAGGGTCATAGCGAATTGTGATAACAGGTGTCATGGGGCATTGTGATGACATTGATCATCTAGGAATTGTGATGGAAAGTATCATGGAGCACTGTGATGACTGGGGGCATGAAGCATTGTTATGAAAATTGTCCTGGATTATTGTGATGACAGCAGTCATGGAGAATTGGGATGACAGGGATTATGCAGCATTGTGTTGACATGGGTATGGACTATTGTGATGACAATGGTCATGGAGCAATGTGATGAACGTTTTCATGGAATATCGTGATGAAAAGTGCCTGGGAGCATTGTGACGATAAAGGCCATGGAGCATTGTGATGACAAGTGTCATGGAGCATTGTAATGAAAGCTTTCATTGTGCACTGTGATGACAAGGGGGATGGAGTATTGTGATGAAACTGGTCCTGGAACATTGTGATAACAAAAGCCATGGAGCATTGTGATGACAGGCATCATGGAGAATTGTGAAGAAAGGGGCCATGTGGAATTGTAATGACAATAGAGAAATGTGATGAAAATGGTCAGCGAGCATAGTGATTAAAGTGGTCATTGAGAATTGTGATGAAAAGTGACATAGAGCATTGTGATGACAAAGGTCATGGAGAACTGTGATGACCAGGGTCCTGTAGCATTGTGATGACACGTTCATGGAACATTGTGATGACAAGAATTCTGGAGCATTGTGATGACAAGGGCCATGGAGCATTGTGATGCCACGGTCATGGAACATTGTGATGACAAAATTCTGGAGCTTTGTGAGGAAAAAGGCATGGAGCCTTGTGATTATAGGGGACATGGAGCATTTTGATGACATGGGCAGGGAACACTGTGATGACAGGTGTTATGGAGCAATGGGATGACAAGTGTCATGGAGCACTGTGATGAGAGGGGCCTTGGAGAATTGTGATGACAGGCGTCATGAGGCATTGAGATGGCAGTGGTCATGGAGCATTATGATGAAAGGTGTTATGGAGCACTGTGATTACAGGGGCCATGGAGCATTGTGAATACAAAGGCCATGGAGCATTGAGATGACAGTGGTCATGGAGAATTGTGATGAAAGTGGTAATGGATCATTGTGAGGACAAGTGTCCTGGGACCCTGTGATGACATGGTTCATGGAGCATTGTGATGACAATGGTCATGGCGAATTGTGATGACAATGTCATGGGGCATTGTGATGGCAGTGGTCATCTAGAAATGTGATTAAAGTTATTATGGAGCACAGGAATGAGAGGGGCCATGGAGCATTGTGATGACAAGTCTCATGGAGCATTGTGATGACAGGTGTCATGGAGCATCGTGATGACAAATGCCATTGAGAATTGTGATCAGAGGTGACATTGGGCATTGTGATGAAAGGGGTCATGGAGTACTGGGAGTACAGGGGCCATGGAGCCTTGTGATAACAAGTGACATGGAGAACAGTGATGACAGGCATCATAGAGCATTGTGATGACAAGTGCCATTTAGCATTTTGATGACAGGGGTCATCAGGCACTGTGTTGACGGGGGTCACGGAGCATTGTGATGACAACGGCATGGAGCACTGTGATGACATTGGTCATTGAGCATTGTGATTACAAAGACCATGAGGCATTGTGATGACAGGGGCCTTGGAGCATTGTGATGACAATGGTCATCAAGCATTTTGATGACAGGGGTCATAGAGCATTGTGATGAGAAAGACCATGGAGCATGGTGATGACAGAGGCCATGGAACATTGTGATGACCAGGCCATGTACCATTGTGATGACAAGGGCAGGGAACCTTGTGGTGACCGGGGTCATGGAGCATTTTGATGACAACTTTCATGGAACGTTGTGATGACAGGGGTCATGGAGCATTGTGATGAAAGTTGTCCTGGAGCATTGTGATGACAGCGGTCACAGAGAATTGGGATGAAAGGTATCATGCAGCATTGTGATGACAACGGTCATGGATCATTTTGATGACAGGGGTCATGGAACATTCTGATAACAAGGTTCATAAAGCATTTTGATGACAGGGGTCATGGAGGATTGTGTTGACACGAGCATGGAGCATTGTAATGATAGGATATCTGGAGCATTGTGATGAAAAGGGGATGGAGCATTTTGATGAGAGGGTCCAAGGAGAATTGTGCTGACAATGGCATGGAGCATTGTGATGAAAAGGGTACTGGAGCACTGTGAGGAAAGGAATCATGGATCATTGTGATGCCAGGGGTCATGGAGCTTTGTGATGACACGGGTCATGGAGCATTGTGATGACACGGTCAAGGAACATAGTGATGACAAGAAATCTGGAGCATTGTGATGAAAGGGCATGGAGCATTGTGATGAAAGGTGACAAGTAGCATTGTGATGATATGGGCAGAGAACTTTGTGATGACAGGGGTCATGGAGCATTGTGATGAAAAGTGTCATGGAACATTGTACTGACAGGGATCATGGAGCTTTTTGGTAAGGGAGCCCTTGGAGATTGGTGGTGGCAGGCGTCATGGGGCATTGTGATGACAGCGGTCTTGGAGCATTGTGATGAAAGGGGTCATGGAGCACTGTGATTACAGGGGCCATGGAGCATTGTGAATACAAAGGCTATGGAGCATTGAGATGACAGGGTTCATGGAGCATTGTGATGAAAGTGATCATGGATCATTGTGATGACAAGTGTCCTGAAACCTTGTGATGACACGGTTCATGGAGCATTGTTATGACAAGGACCATGGCGAATTGTGATGACATCTGAAATGGGGCATTGTGATGACAGTGGTCATGTAGAATTGTGATGAAAGGTATCAAGGAGCACTGTGATGACAGGGGCCATGGAACATTGTGATGACAAAGGCCATGGAGCATTTTGATGACAAGTGTCATGGGACATTTTGATGACATTGGCATGGAACATTATGATGACAAGAGTTCTGGAGAATTTTGATGACAAGGGCATGGAGCATTGTGATGACAGGGCCCATGGAGCATTGTGACGAAGAGGGCAGGGAACATTGTGATGACTGGGTTCATGGAGCACTGTGATGAAAGGGGCCATGGAGCATTGAGATGACAGGTGTCTTGAGGTATGGTGATGACAGTGGTCATGGAGCATTGTGATGAAAGAGATCATGGAGCAATATGATAAGAGGGGACATGGAGCATTGTGATGACAGGTGTATTGGAGCATTGTGATGAAAATATTAATGGATCTTTGTGATGACATGTGTCCTGGAACACTGTGATGACACGGTTCATCGAGTATTGTGATGACAAGGGTCATAGCGAATTGTGATAACAGGTGTCATGGGGCATTGTGATGACATTGATCATCTAGGAATTGTGATGAAAGGTATCATGGAGCACTGTGATGACTGGGGGCATGAAGCATAGTTATGAAAATTGTCCTGGATTATTGTGATGACAGCAGTCATGGAGAATTGGGATGACAGGGATTATGCAGCATTGTGTTGACATGGGTATGGACTATTGTGATGACAATGGTCATGGAGCAATGTGATGAACGTTTTCATGGAATATCGTGATGAAAAGTGCCTGGGAGCATTGTGACGATAAAGGCCATGGAGCATTGTGATGACAAGTGTCATGGAGCATTGTAATGAAAGCTTTCATTGTGCACTGTGATGACAAGGGGGATGGAGTATTGTGATGAAACTGGTCCTGGAGCATTGTGATAACAAAAGCCATGGAGCATTGTGATGACAGGCTTCATGGAGAATTGTGAAGAAAGGGGCCAGGGGGAATTGTAATGACAATAGAGAAATGTGATGAAAATGGTCAGCGAGCATAGTGATTAAAGTGGTCATTGAGAATTGTGATGAAAAGTGACATAGAGCATTGTGATGACAAAGGTCATGGAGAACTGTGATGACCAGGGTCATGTAGCATTGTGATGACACGTTCATGGAACATTGTGATGACAAGAATTCTGGAGCATTGTGATGACAAGGGCCATGGAGCATTGGGATGCCACGGTCATGGAACATTGTGATGACAAAATTCTGGAGCTTTGTGAGGAAAAAGGCATGGAGCATTGTGATTATAGGGGACATGGAGCATTTTGATGACATGGGCAGGGAACACTGTGATGACAGGTGTTATGGAGCAATGGGATGACAAGTGTCATGGAGCACTGTGATGAGAGGGGCCTTGGAGAATTGTGATGACAGGCGTCATGAGGCATTGAGATGGCAGTGGTCATGGAGCATTATGATGAAAGGTGTTATGGAGCACTGTGATTACAGGGGCCATGGAGCATTGTGAATACAAAGGCCATGGAGCATTGAGATGACAGTGGTCATGGAGCATTGTGATGAAAGTGGTAATGGATCATTGTGAGGACAAGTGTCCTGGGACCCTGTGATGACATGGTTCATGGAGCATTGTGATGACAATGGTCATGGCGAATTGTGATGACAATGTCATGGGGCATTGTGATGGCAGTGGTCATCTAGAAATGTGATTAAAGTTATTATGGAGCACAGGAATGAGAGGGGCCATGGAGCATTGTGATGACAAGTGTCATGGAGCATTGTGATGACAGGTGTCATGGAGCATCGTGATGACAAATGCCATTGAGAATTGTGATCAGAGGTGACATTGGGCATTGTGATGAAAGGGGTCATGGAGTACTGGGAGTACAGGGGCCATGGAGCCTTGTGATAACAAGTGACATGGAGAATAGTGATGACAGGCATCATAGAGCATTGTGATGACAAGTGCCATTTAGCATTTTGATGACAGGGGTCATCAGGCATTGTGTTCACGGGGGTCACGGAGCATTGTGATGACAAAGGCCATAGAGCATTGTGATGAGAGGGGTCATGGAGCATTGTGATGACATGGGCCATGGAGCATTGTGAAGACAAGATTCATGGAGCATTGTGATGACACGGGCATGAAGCATGGTGATGACAACAGACCTGGAGCATTGTGATGACAAGGGCATGGAGCATTGTGATTACAGGAGACTTGGGTCATTGTGATGAAATTGGCAGGGATCATTGTGATTAGAGGGATCATGGAGCATTGTGATGACAAGTGTCATGCAATATTGTGCTGACACAGATCATGGGGCATTTTGATGAGAGTGGCCTTGGAGCACAGTGATGAGAGACGTCATGGGGCATTATGGTGACAGTGGTCAAGGAGCATTGTGATGAAAGTGTTCATGGAGCAACGCGATTATCGGGACAATGGAGCATTGTGAATACAAAGGCCATGGAACATTGAGATAACAGAGTTCATGGAGCATTGTGATGACAAGGGTCTTGGGAGCTACTGATGACACGTTTCATACAGCATTGAGATGACAAGGGCCAAGGCGAATTGTGATGACACGTGTCATGGGGCATTGTGATGACATTGGTCATCTTGCATTGTGATGAGAGTGGTCATGTAGAATTTTGATTAAAGGTATCATGGAGCACTGTGATGACAAAGGCCAAGGAACATTGTGATGACAAGTGTCATTCAGCAATGTGATGACACGGGAATGGAGCATTATGATGACAAGTGTTCTGGAGCATTGTGATGACAAGGGTATGGAGCATTGTGATTACAGGGACCATGGAGCATTGTGATGACAACGGCATGGAGCACTGTGATGACATTGGTCATTGAGCATTGTGATTACAAAGACCATGAGGCATTGTGATGACAGGGGCCTTGGAGCATTGTGACGACAATGGTCATCAAGCATTGTGATGACAGGGATCATAGAGCATTTTGATGAGAAAGACCATGGAGCATGGTGATGACAGAGGCCATGGAACATTGTGATGACCAGGCCATGTACCATTGTGATGACAAGGGCAGGGAACCTTGTGGTGACCGGGGTCATGGAGCATTTTGATGACAACTTTCATGGAACGTTGTGATGACAGGGGTCATGGAGCATTGTGATGAAAGTTGTCCTGGAGCATTGTGATGACAGCGGTCACAGAGAATTGGGATGAAAGGTATCATGCAGCATTGTGATGACAACGGTCATGGATCATTTGGATGACAGGGGTCATGGAACATTCTGATAACAAGGTTCATAAAGCATTTTGATGACAGGGGTCATGGAGGATTGTGTTGACACGAGCATGGAGCATTGTAATGATAGGATATCTGGAGCATTGTGATGAAAAGGGGATGGAGCATTTTGATGACAGGGTCCAAGGAGAATTGTGCTGACAATGGCATGGAGCATTGTGATGAAAAGGGTACTGGAGCACTGTGAGGAAAGGAATCATGGATCATTGTGATGCCAGGGGTCATGGAGCTTTGTGATGACAAGGGTCATGGAGCATTGTGATGACACGGTCAAGGAACATTGCGATGACAAGAATTCTGGAGCATTGTGATGAAAGGGCATGGTGCATTGTGATGAAAGGTGACAAGGAGCATTGTGACGATATGGGCAGAGAACTTTTTGATGACAGGGGTCATGGAGCATTGTGATAAAAAGTGTCATGGAACATTGTACTGACAGGGATCATGGAGCTTTTTGGTAAGAGAGGTCTTGGAGATTTGTGAAGGCAGGCGTCATGGAGCATTGTGATGACAGCGGTCTTGGAGCATTGGGATGAAAGGGGTCATGGAGCACTGTGATTACAGGGGCCATGGAGCATTGTGAATACAAAGGCTATGGAGCATTGAGATGAGAGGGTTCATGGAGCATTGTGATGACAGGGTTCATGGAGCATTGTGATGAAAGTGATCATGGATCATTGTGATGACAAGTGTCCTGAAACCTTGTGATGACACGGTTCATGGAGCATTGTTATGACAAGGACCATGGCGAATTGTGATGACATCTGAAATGGGGCATTGTGATGACAGTGGTCATGTAGAATTGTGATGAAAGGTATCAAGGAGCACTGTGATGACAGGGGCCATGGAACATTGTGATGACAAAGGCCATGGAGCATTGTGATGACAAGTGTCATGGGACATTTTGATGACATTGGCATGGAACATTATGATGACAAGAGTTCTGGAGAATTTTGATGACAAGGGCATGGAGCATTGTGATGACAGGGCCCATGGAGCATTGTGACGAAGAGGGCAGGGAACATTGTGATGACTGGGTTCATGGAGCCTTGTGATGAAAGGGGCAATGGAGCACTGAGATGACAGGCGTCTTGAGGTATGGTGATGACAGTGGTCATGGAGCATTGTGATGAAAGAGATCATGGAGCAATATGATAAGATGGGACATGGAGCACTGTGATGACAGGTGTATTGGAGCATTGTGATGAAAATATTATTGGATCATTGTGATGACATGTGTCCTGGAACACTGTGATGACACGGTTCATCGAGTATTGTGATGACAAGGGTCATAGCGAATTGTGATAACAGGTTTCATGGGGCATTGTGATGACATTGGTCATCTTGCATTGTGATGAGAGTGGTCATGTAGAATTTTGATTAAAGGTATCATGGAGCACTGTGATGACAAAGGCCAAGGAACATTGTGATGACAAGTGTCTTTCAGCAATGTGATGACACGGGAATGGAGCATTATGATGACAAGTGTTCTGGAGCATTGTGATGACAAGGGTATGGAGCATTGTGATTACAGGGACCATGGAGCATTGTGATGACAACGGCATGGAGTACTGTGATGACATTGGTCATTGAGCATTGTGATTACAAAGACCATGAGGCATTGTGATGACAGGGGCCTGGGAGCATTGTGATGACAATGGTCATCAAGCATTGTGATGACAGGGGTCATAGAGCATTGTGATGAGAAAGACCATGGAGCATGGTGATGACAGAGGCCATGGAACATTGTGATGACCAGGCCATGTACCATTGTGATGACAAGGGCAGGGAACCGTGTGGTGACCGGGGTCATGGAGCATTGTGATGAAAGTTGTCCTGGAGCATTGTGATGACAGCGGTCACAGAGAATTGGGATGAAAGGTATCATGCAGCATTGTGATGACAACGGTCAGGGATCATTTTGATGACAGGGGTCATGGAATATTCGGATAACAAGTTTCATCAAGCATTTTGATGACAGGGGTCATGGAGCATTGTGTTGACACGGGCATGGAGCATGGTAATGATAGGATATCTGGAGCATTGTGATGAAAAGGGGATGGAGCATTTTGATGACAGGGTCCAAGGAGCATTGTGCTGACAATGGCATGGAGCATTGTGATGAAAGGTGACAAGTAGCATTGTGATGATATGGGCAGAGAACTTTGTGATGACAGGGGTCATGGAGCTTTGTGATGAAAAGTGTCATGGAACATTGTACTGACAGGGATCATGGAGCTTTTTGGTAAGGGAGCCCTTGGAGATTGGTGGTGGCAGGCGTCATGGGGCATTGTGATGACAGCGGTCTTGGAGCATTGTGATGAAAGGGGTCATGGAGCACTGTGATTACAGGGGCCATGGAGCATTGTGAATACAAAGGCTATGGAGCATTGAGATGACAGGGTTCATGGAGCATTGTGATGAAAGTGATCATGGATCATTGTGATGACAAGTGTCCTGAAACCTTGTGATGACACGGTTCATGGAGCATTGTTATGACAAGGACCATGGCGAATTGTGATGACATCTGAAATGGGGCTTTGTGATGACAGTGGTCATGTAGAATTGTGATGAAAGGTATCAAGGAGCACTGTGATGACAGGGGCCATGGAACATTGTGATGACAAAGGCCATGGAGCATTGTGATGACAAGTGTCATGGGACATTTTGATGACATTGGCATGGAACATTATGATGACAAGAGTTCTGGAGAATTTTGATGACAAGGGCATGGAGCATTGTGATGACAGGGCCCATGGAGCATTGTGACGAAGAGGGCAGGGAACATTGTGATGACTGCGTTCATGGAGCCTTGTGATGAAAGGGGCCATGGAGCACTGAGATGACAGGCGTCTTGAGGTATGGTGATGACAGTGGTCATGGAGCATTGTGATGAAAGAGATCATGGAGCAGTATGATAAGAGGGGACATGGAGCATTGTGATGACAGGTGTATTGGAGCATTGTGATGAAAATATTAATGGATCATTGTGATGACATGTGTCCTGGAACACTGTGATGACACGGTTCATCGAGTATTGTGATGACAAGGGTCATAGCGAATTGTGATAACAGGTGTCATGGGGCATTGTGATGACATGGATCATCTAGGAATTGTGATGGAAGGTATCATGGAGCACTGTGATGACTGGGGGCATGAAGCATTGTTATGAAAATTGTCCTGAATTATTGTGATGACAGCAGTCATGGAGAATTGGGATGACAGGGATTATGCAGCATTGTGTTGACATGGGTATGGACTATTGTGATGACAATGGTCATGGAGCAATGTGATGAACGTTTTCATGGAATATCGTGATGAAAAGTGCCTGGGAGCATTGTGACGATAAAGGCCATGGAGCATTGTGATGACAAGTGTCATGGAGCATTGTAATGAAAGCTTTCATTGTGCACTGTGATGACAAGGGGGATGGAGTATTGTGATGAAACTGGTCCTGGAACATTGTGATAACAAAAGCCATGGAGCATTGTGATGACAGGCATCATGGAGAATTGTGAAGAAAGGGGCCATGGGGAATTGTAATGACAATAGAGAAATGTGATGAAAATGGTCAGCGAGCATAGTGATTAAAGTGGTCATTGAGAATTGTGATGAAAAGTGACATAGAGCATTGTGATGACAAAGGTCATGGAGAACTGTGATGACCAGGGTCATGTAGCATTGTGATGACACGTTCATGGAACATTGTGATGACAAGAATTCTGGAGCATTTTGATGACAAGGACCATGGAGCATTGGGATGCCACGGTCATGGAACATTGTGATGACAAAATTCTGGAGCTTTGTGAGGAAAAAGGCATGGAGCATTGTGATTATAGGGGACATGGAGCATTTTGATGACATGGGCAGGGAACACTGTGATGACAGGTGTTATGGAGCAATGGGATGACAAGTGTCATGGAGCACTGTGATGAGAGGGGCCTTGGAGAATTGTGATGACAGGCGTCATGAGGCATTGAGATGGCAGTGGTCATGGAGCATTATGATGAAAGGTGTTATGGAGCACTGTGATTACAGGGGCCATGGAGCATTGTGAATACAAAGGCCATGGAGCATTGAGATGACAGTGGTCATGGAGCATTGTGATGAAAGTGGTAATGGATCATTGTGAGGACAAGTGTCCTGGGACCCTGTGATGACATGGTTCATGGAGCATTGTGATGACAATGGTCATGGCGAATTGTGATGACAATGTCATGGGGCATTGTGATGGCAGTGGTCATCTAGAAATGTGATTAAAGTTATTATGGAGCACAGGAATGAGAGGGGCCATGGAGCATTGTGATGACAAGTGTCATGGAGCATTGTGATGACAGGTGTCATGGAGCATCGTGATGACAAATGCCATTGAGAATTGTGATCAGAGGTGACATTGGGCATTGTGATGAAAGGGGTCATGGAGTACTGGGAGTACAGGGGCCATGGAGCCTTGTGATAACAAGTGACATGGAGAATAGTGATGACAGGCATCATAGAGCATTGTGATGACAAGTGCCATTTAGCATTTTGATGACAGGGGTCATCAGGCATTGTGTTCACGGGGGTCACGGAGCATTGTGATGACAAAGGCCATAGAGCATTGTGATGAGAGGGGTCATGGAGCATTGTGATGACATGGGCCATGGAGCATTGTGAAGACAAGATTCATGGAGCATTGTGATGACACGGGCATGAAGCATGGTGATGACAACAGACCTGGAGCATTGTGATGACAAGGGCATGGAGCATTGTGATTACAGGAGACTTGGGTCATTGTGATGAAATTGGCAGGGATCATTGTGATTAGAGGGATCATGGAGCATTGTGATGACAAGTGTCATGCAATATTGTGCTGACACAGATCATGGAGCATTTTGATGAGAGTGGCCTTGGAGCACAGTGATGAGAGACGTCATGGGGCATTATGGTGACAGTGGTCAAGGAGCATTGTGATGAAAGTGTTCATGGAGCAACGCGATTATCGGGACAATGGAGCATTGTGAATACAAAGGCCATGGAACATTGAGATAACAGAGTTCATGGAGCATTGTGATGACAAGGGTCTTGGGAGCTACTGATGACACGTTTCATACAGCATTGAGATGACAAGGGCCAAGGCGAATTGTGATGACACGTGTCATGGGGCATTGTGATGACATTGGTCATCTTGCATTGTGATGAGAGTGGTCATGTAGAATTTTGATTAAAGGTATCATGGAGCACTGTGATGACAAAGGCTAAGGAACATTGTGATGACAAGTGTCATTCAGCAATGTGATGACACGGGAATGGAGCATTATGATGACAAGTGTTCTGGAGCATTGTGATGACAAGGGTATGGAGCATTGTGATTACAGGGACCATGGAGCATTGTGATGACAACGGCATGGAGCACTGTGATGACATTGGTCATTGAGCATTGTGATTACAAAGACCATGAGGCATTGTGATGACAGGGGCCTTGGAGCATTGTGATGACAATGGTCATCAAGCATTGTGATGACAGGGGTCATAGAGCATTGTGATGAGAAAGACCATGGAGCATGGTGATGACAGAGGCCATGGAACATTGTGATGACCAGGCCATGTACCATTGTGATGACAAGGGCAGGGAACCTTGTGGTGACCGGGGTCATGGAGCATTTTGATGACAACTTTCATGGAACGTTGTGATGACAGGGGTCATGGAGCATTGTGATGAAAGTTGTCCTGGAGCGTTGTGATGACAGCGGTCACAGAGAATTGGGATGAAAGGTATCATGCAGCATTGTGATGACAACGGTCATGGATCATTTTGATGACAGGGGTCATGGAACATTCTGATAACAAGGTTCATAAAGCATTTTGATGACAGGGGTCATGGGGCATTGTGTTGACACGAGCATGGAGCATTGTAATGATAGGATATCTGGAGCATTGTGATGAAAAGGGGATGGAGCATTTTGATGACAGGGTCCAAGGAGAATTGTGCTGACAATGGCATGGAGCATTGTGATGAAAAGGGTACTGGAGCACTGTGAGGAAAGGAATCATGGATCATTGTGATGCCAGGGGTCATGGAGCTTTGTGATGACACGGGTCATGGAGCATTGTGATGACACGGTCAAGGAACATTGTGATGACAAGAAATCTGGAGCATTGTGATGAAAGGGCATGGAGCATTGTGATGAAAGGTGACAAGTAGCATTGTGATGATATGGGCAGAGAACTTTGTGATGACAGGGGTCATGGAGCATTGTGATGAAAAGTGTCATGGAACATTGTACTGACAGGGATCATGGAGCTTTTTGGTAAGGGAGCCCTTGGAGATTGGTGGTGGCAGGCGTCATGGGGCATTGTGATGACAGCGGTCTTGGAGCATTGTGATGAAAGGGGTCATGGAGCACTGTGATTACAGGGGCCATGGAGCATTGTGAATACAAAGGCTAAGGAGCTTTGAGATGACAGGGTTCATGGAGCATTGTGATGAAAGTGATCATGGATCATTGTGATGACAAGTGTCCTGAAACCTTGTGATGACACGGTTCATGGAGCATTGTTATGACAAGGACCATGGCGAATTGTGATGACATCTGAAATGGGGCTTTGTGATGACAGTGGTCATGTAGAATTGTGATGAAAGGTATCAAGGAGCACTGTGATGACAGGGGCCATGGAACATTGTGATGACAAAGGCCATGGAGCATTGTGATGACAAGTGTCATGGGACATTTTGATGACATTGGCATGGAACATTATGATGACAAGAGTTCTGGAGAATTTTGATGACAAGGGCATGGAGCATTGTGATGACAGGGCCCATGGAGCATTGTGACGAAGAGGGCAGGGAACATTGTGATGACTGGGTTCATGGAGCCTTGTGATGAAAGGGGCCATGGAGCACTGAGATGACAGGCGTCTTGAGGTACGGTGATGACAGTGGTCATGGAGCATTGTGATGAAAGAGATCATGGAGCAATATGATAAGAGGGGACATGGAGCATTGTGATGACAGGTGTATTGGAGCATTGTGATAAAAATATTAATGGATCATTGTGATGACATGTGTCCTGGAACACTGTGATGACACGGTTCATCGAGTATTGTGATGACAAGGGTCATAGCGAATTGTGATAACAGGTGTCATGGGGCATTGTGATGACATTGATCATCTAGGAATTGTGATGAAAGGTATCATGGAGCACTGTGATGACTGGGGGCATGAAGCATTGTTATGAAAATTGTCCTGGATTATTGTGATGACAGCAGTCATGGAGAATTGGGATGACAGGGATTATGCATCATTGTGTGACATGGGTATGGACTATTGTGATGACAATGGTCATGGAGCAATGTGATGAAAGTTTTCATGGAATATCGTGATGAAAAGTGCCTGGGAGCATTGTGACGATAAAGGCCATGGAGCATTGTGATGACAAGTGTCATGGAGCATTGTAATGAAAGCTTTCATTGTGCACTGTGATGACAAGGGGGATGGAGTATTGTGATGAAACTGGTCCTGGAACATTGTGATAAAAAAGCCATGGAGCATTGTGATGACAGGCATCATGGAGAATTGTGAAGAAAGGGGCCATGTGGAATTGTAATGACAATAGAGAAATGTGATGAAAATGGTCAGCGAGCATAGTGATTAAAGTGGTCATTGAGAATTGTGATGAAAAGTGACATAGAGCATTGTGATGACAAAGGTCATGGAGAACTGTGATGACCAGGGTCCTGTAGCATTGTGATGACACGTTCATGGAACATTGTGATGACAAGAATTCTGGAGCATTGTGATGACAAGGGCCATGGAGCATTGTGATGCCACGGTCATGGAACATTGTGATGACAAAATTCTGGAGCTTTGTGAGGAAAAAGGCATGGAGCATTGTGATTATAGGGGACATGGAGCATTTTGATGACATGGGCAGGGAACACTGTGATGACAGGTGTTATGGAGCAATGGGATGACAAGTGTCATGGAGCACTGTGATGAGAGGGGCCTTGGAGAATTGTGATGACAGGCGTCATGAGGCATTGAGATGGCAGTGGTCATGGAGCATTATGATGAAAGGTGTTATGGAGCACTGTGATTACAGGGGCCATGGAGCATTGTGAATACAAAGGCCATGGAGCATTGAGATGACAGTGGTCATGGAGCATTGTGATGAAAGTGGTAATGGATCATTGTGAGGACAAGTGTCCTGGGACCCTGTGATGACATGGTTCATGGAGCATTGTGATGACAATGGTCATGGCGAATTGTGATGACAATGTCATGGGGCATTGTGATGGCAGTGGTCATCTAGAAATGTGATTAAAGTTATTATGGAGCACAGGAATGAGAGGGGCCATGGAGCATTGTGATGACAAGTGTCATGGAGCATTGTGATGACAGGTGTCATGGAGCATCGTGATGACAAATGCCATTGAGAATTGTGATCAGAGGTGACATTGGGCATTGTGATGAAAGGGGTCATGGAGTACTGGGAGTACAGGGGCCATGGAGCCTTGTGATAACAAGTGACATGGAGAACAGTGATGACAGGCATCATAGAGCATTGTGATGACAAGTGCCATTTAGCATTTTGATGACAGGGGTCATCAGGCACTGTGTTGACGGGGGTCACGGAGCATTGTGATGACAACGGCATGGAGCACTGTGATGACATTGGTCATTGAGCATTGTGATTACAAAGACCATGAGGCATTGTGATGACAGGGGCCTTGGAGCATTGTGATGACAATGGTCATCAAGCATTGTGATGACAGGGGTCATAGAGCATTGTGATGAGAAAGACCATGGAGCATGGTGATGACAGAGGCCATGGAACATTGTGATGACCAGGCCATGTACCATTGTGATGACAAGGGCAGGGAACCTTTTGGTGACCGGGGTCATGGAGCATTTTGATGACAACTTTCATGGAACGTTGTGATGACAGGGGTCATGGAGCATTGTGATGAAAGTTGTCCTGGAGCATTGTGATGACAGCGGTCACAGAGAATTGGGATGAAAGGTATCATGCAGCATTGTGATGACAGCGGTCATGGATCATTTTGATGACAAGGGTCATGGAACATTCTGATAACAAGGTTCATAAAGCATTTTGATGACAGTGGTCATGGAGCATTGTGTTGACACGAGCATGGAGCATTGTAATGATAGGATATCTGGAGCATTGTGATGAAAAGGGGATGGAGCATTTTGATGAGAGGGTCCAAGGAGAATTGTGCTGACAATGGCATGGAGCATTGTGATGAAAAGGGTACTGGAGCACTGTGAGGAAAGGAATCATGGATCATTGTGATGCCAGGGGTCATGGAGCTTTGTGATGACAAGGGTCATGGAGCATTGTGATGACACGGTCAAGGAACATTGCGATGACAAGAATTCTGGAGCATTGTGATGAAAGGGCATGGTGCATTGTGATGAAAGGTGACAAGGAGCATTGTGACGATATGGGCAGAGAACTTTTTGATGACAGGGGTCATGGAGCATTGTGATAAAAAGTGTCATGGAACATTGTACTGACAGGGATCATGGAGCTTTTTGGTAAGAGAGGTCTTGGAGATTTGTGAAGGCAGGCGTCATGGGGCATTGTGATGACAGCGGTCGTGGAGCTTTGGGATGAAAGGGGTCATGGAGCTCTGTGATTACAGGGGCCATGGAGCATTGTGAATACAAAGACCATGGAGAATTGAGATGACAGGGTTCATGGAGCATTGTGATGAAAGTGATCATGGATCATTGTGATGACAAGTGTCCTGGAACCTTGTGATGACACAGTTCATGGAGCATTGTGATGACAAGGACCATGGCGAATTGTGGTATCATCTGTCATGGGGCATTGTGATGACAGTGGTCATGTAGAATTGTATTGAAAGGTAACATGGAGCACTCTGATGACAGGGGCCATGGAACATTGTGATGACAAAGGCCATGGAGCATTGTGATGACAAGTGTCATGGGGCATTTTGATGACATTGGCATGGAGCATTATGATGACAAGAGTTCTGGAGCATTTTGATGACCAGGGCATGGAGCATTGTGATGAAAGTGATCATGGATCATTGTGATGACAAGTGTCCTGAAACCTTGTGATGACACGGTTCATGGAGCATTGCTATGACAAGGACCATGGCGAATTGTGATGACATCTGAAATGGGGCATTGTGATGACAGTGGTCATGTAGAATTGTGATGAAAGGTATCAAGGAGCACTGTGATGACAGGGGCCATGGAGCATTGTGATGACAAGTGTCATGGGACATTTTGATGACATTGGCATGGAACATTATGATGACAAGAGTTCTGGAGAATTTTGATGACAAGGGCATGGAGCATTGTGATGACAGGGCCCATGGAGCATTGTGACGAAGAGGGCAGGGAACATTGTGATGACTGGGTTCATGGAGCCTTGTGATGAAAGGGGCCATGGAGCACTGAGATGACAGGCGTCTTGAGGTATGGTGATGACAGTGGTCATGGAGCATTGTGATGAAAGAGATCATGGAGCAATATGATAAGATGGGACATGGAGCACTGTGATGACAGGTGTATTGGAGCATTGTGATGAAAATATTAATGGATCATTGTGATGACATGTGTCCTGGAACACTGTGATGACACGGTTCATCGAGTATTGTGATGACAAGGGTCATAGCGAATTGTGATAACAGGTTTCATGGGGCATTGTGATGACATTGGTCATCTTGCATTGTGATGAGAGTGGTCATGTAGAATTTTGATTAAAGGTATCATGGAGCACTGTGATGACAAAGGCCAAGGAACATTGTGATGACAAGTGTCATTCAGCAATGTGATGACACGGGAATGGAGCATTATGATGACAAGTGTTCTGGAGCATTGTGATGACAAGGGTATGGAGCATTGTGATTACAGGGACCATGGAGCATTGTGATGACAATGGCATGGAGCACTGTGATGACATTGGTCATTGAGCATTGTGATTACAAAGACCATGAGGCATTGTGATGACAGGGGCCTGGGAGCATTGTGATGACAATGGTCATCAAGCATTGTGATGACAGGGGTCATAGAGCATTGTGATGAGAAAGACCATGGAGCATGGTGATGACAGAGGCCATGGAACATTGTGATGACCAGGCCATGTACCATTGTGATGACAAGGGCAGGGAACCTTGTGGTGTCCGGGGTCATGGAGCATTTTGATGACAACTTTCATGGAACGTTGTGATGACAGGGGTCATGGAGCATTGTTATGAAAGTTGTCCTGGAGCATTGTGATGACAGCGGTCACAGAGGATTGGGATGAAATGTATCATGCAGCATTGCGATGACAAGTGTCAGGGATCATTTTGATGACAGGGGTCATGGAACATTCTGATAACAAGTTTCATCAAGCATTTTGATGACAGGGGTCATGGAGCATTGTGTTGACACGGGCATGGAGCATTGTAATGATAGGATATCTGGAGCATTGTGATGAAAAGGGGATGGAGCATTTTGATGACAGGGTCCAAGGAGCATTGTGCTGACAATGGCATGGAGCATTGTGATGAAAAGGGTACTGGAGCACTCTGAGGAAAGGAATCATGGATCATTGTGATGCCAGGGGTCATGGAGCTTTGTGAGGACACGGGTCATGGAGCATTGTGATGACACGGTCAAGGAACATTGTGATGACAAGAAATCTGGAGCATTGTGATGAAAGGGCACGGAGCATTGTGATGAAAGGTGACAAGTAGCATTGTGATGATATGGGCAGAGAACTTTGTGATGACAGGTGTCATGGAGCATTGTGATGAAAAGTGTCATGGAACATTGTACTGACAGGGATCATGGAGCTTTTTGGTAAGGGAGCCCTTGGAGATTGTTGGTGGCAGGCGTCATGGGGCATTGTGATGACAGCGGTCTTGGAGCATTGTGATGAAAGGGGTCATGGAGCACTGTGATTACAGGGGCCATGGAGCATTGTGAATACAAAGGCTATGGAGCATTGAGATGACAGGGTTCATGGAGCATTGTGATGAAAGTGATCATGGATCATTGTGATGACAAGTGTCCTGAAACCTTGTGATGACACGGTTCATGGAGCATTGTTATGACAAGGACCATGGCGAATTGTGATGACATCTGAAATGGGGCATTGTGATGACAGTGGTCATGTAGAATTGTGATGAAAGGTATCAAGGAGCACTGTGATGACAGGGGCCATGGAACATTGTGATGACAAAGGCCATGGAGCATTGTGATGACAAGTGTCATGGGACATTTTGATGACATTGGCATGGAACATTATGATGACAAGAGTTCTGGAGAATTTTGATGACAAGGGCATGGAGCATTGTGATGACAGGGCCCATGGAGCATTGTGACGAAGAGGGCAGGGAACATTGTGATGACTGGGTTCATGGAGCACTGTGATGAAAGGGGCCATGGAGCATTGAGATGACAGGCGTCTTGAGGTATGGTGATGACAGTGGTCATGGAGCATTGTGATGAAAGAGATCATGGAGCAATATGATAAGAGGGGACATGGAGCATTGTGATGACAGGTGAATTGGAGCATTGTGATGAAAATATTAATGGATCATTGTGATGACATGTGTCCTGGAACACTGTGATGACACGGTTCATCGAGTATTGTGATGACAAGGGTCATAGCGAATTGTGATAACAGGTGTCATGGGGCATTGTGATGACATTGATCATCTAGGAATTGTGATGAAAGGTATCATGGAGCACTGTGATGACTGGGGGCATGAAGCATTGTTATGAAAATTGTCCTGGATTATTGTGATGACAGCAGTCATGGAGAATTGGGATGACAGGGATTATGCAGCATTGTGTTAACATGGGTATGGACTATTGTGATGACAATGGTCATGGAGCATTATGATGAAAGTTTTCATGGAATATCGTGATGAAAGGTGCCTGGGAGCATTGTGACGATAAAGGCCATGGAGCATTGTGATGACAAGTGTCATGGAGCATTGTAATGAAAGCTTTCATTGTGCACTGTGATGACAAGGGGGATGGAGTATTGTGATGAAACTGGTCCTGGAACATTGTGATAACAAAAGCCATGGAGCATTGTGATGACAGGCATCATGGAGAATTGTGAAGAAAGGGGCCATGGGGAATTGTAATGACAATAGAGAAATGTGATGAAAATGGTCAGCGAGCATAGTGATTAAAGTGGTCATTGAGAATTGTGATGAAAAGTGACATAGAGCATTGTGATGACAAAGGTCATGGAGAACTGTGATGACCAGGGTCATGTAGCATTGTGATGACACGTTCATGGAACATTGTGATGACAAGAATTCTGGAGCATTGTGATGACAAGGGCCATGGAGCATTGGGATGCCACGGTCATGGAACATTGTGATGACAAAATTCTGGAGCTTTGTGAGGAAAAAGGCATGGAGCATTGTGATTATAGGGGACATGGAGCATTTTGATGACATGGGCAGGGAACACTGTGATGACAGGTGTTATGGAGCAATGGGATGACAAGTGTCATGGAGCACTGTGATGAGAGGGGCCTTGGAGAATTGTGATGACAGGCGTCATGAGGCATTGAGATGGCAGTGGTCATGGAGCATTATGATGAAAAGTGTTATGGAGCACTGTGATTACAGGGGCCATGGAGCATTGTGAATACAAAGGCCATGGAGCATTGAGATGACAGTGGTCATGGAGCATTGTGATGAAAGTGGTAATGGATCATTGTGAGGACAAGTGTCCTGGGACCCTGTGATGACATGGTTCATGGAGCATTGTGATGACAATGGTCATGGCGAATTGTGATGACAATGTCATGGGGCATTGTGATGGCAGTGGTCATCTAGAAATGTGATTAAAGTTATTATGGAGCACAGGAATGAGAGGGGCCATGGAGCATTGTGATGACAAGTCTCATGGAGCATTGTGATGACAGGTGTCATGGAGCATCGTGATGACAAATGCCATTGAGAATTGTGATCAGAGGTGACATTGGGCATTGGGATGAAAGGGGTCATGGAGTACTGGGAGTACAGGGGCCATGGAGCCTTGTGATAACAAGTGACATGGAGAATAGTGATGACAGGCATCATAGAGCATTGTGATGACAAGTGCCATTTAACATTTTGATGACAGGGGTCATCAGGCACTGTGTTGACGGGGGTCACGGAGCATTGTGATGACAAAGGCCATAGAGCATTGTGATGAGAGGGGTCATGGAGCATTGTGATGACATGGGCCATGGAGCATTGTGAGGACAAGATTCATGGAGCATTGTGATGACACGGGTATGAAGCATGGTGATGACAACAGACCTGGAGCATTGTGATGACAAGGGCATGGAGCATTGTGATTACAGGAGACTTGGGTCATTGTGATGAAATTGGCAGGGATCATTGTGATTAGAGGGATCATGGAGCATTGTGATGACAAGTGTCATGCAATATTGTGCTGACACAGATCATGGAGCATTTTGATGAGAGTGGCCTTGGAGCACAGTGATGAGAGACGTCATGGGGCATTATGGTGACAGTGGTCAAGGAGCATTGTGATGAAAGTGTTCATGGAGCAACGCGATTATCGGGACAATGGAGCATTGTGAATACAAAGGCCATGGAACATTGAGATAACAGAGTTCATGGAGCATTGTGATGACAAGGGTCTTGGGAGCTACTGATGACACGTTTCATACAGCATTGAGATGACAAGGGCCAAGGCGAATTGTGATGACACGTGTCATGGGGCATTGTGATGACATTGGTCATCTTGCATTGTGATGAGAGTGGTCATGTAGAATTTTGATTAAAGGTATCATGGAGCACTGTGATGACAAAGGCCAAGGAACATTGTGATGACAAGAGTATGGAGCATTGTGATTACAGGGACCATGGAGCATTGTGATGACAACGGCATGGAGCACTGTGATGACATTGGTCATTGAGCTTTGTGATTACAAAGACCATGAGGCATTGTGATGACAGGGGCCTTGGAGCATTGTGATGACAATGGTCATCAAGCATTGTGATGACAGGGGTCATAGAGCATTGTGATGAGAAAGACCATGGAGCATGGTGATGACAGAGGCCATGGAACATTGTGATGACCAGGCCATGTACCATTGTGATGACAAGGGCAGGGAACCTTGTGGTGTCCGGGGTCATGGAGCATTTTGATGACAACTTTCATGGAACGTTGTGATGACAGGGGTCATGGAGCATTGTTATGAAAGTTGTCCTGGAGCATTGTGATGACAGCGGTCACAGAGGATTGGGATGAAATGTATCATGCAGCATTGCGATGACAAGTGTCAGGGATCATTTTGATGACAGGGGTCATGGAACATTCTGATAACAAGTTTCATCAAGCATTTTGATGACAGGGGTCATGGAGCATTGTGTTGACACGGGCATGGAGCATTGTAATGATAGGATATCTGGAGCATTGTGATGAAAAGGGGATGGAGCATTTTGATGACAGGGTCCAAGGAGCATTGTGCTGACAATGGCATGGAGCATTGTGATGAAAAGGGTACTGGAGCACTCTGAGGAAAGGAATCATGGATCATTGTGATGCCAGGGGTCATGGAGCTTTGTGAGGACACGGGTCATGGAGCATTGTGATGACACGGTCAAGGAACATTGTGATGACAAGAAATCTGGAGCATTGTGATGAAAGGGCACGGAGCATTGTGATGAAAGGTGACAAGTAGCATTGTGATGATATGGGCAGAGAACTTTGTGATGACAGGTGTCATGGAGCATTGTGATGAAAAGTGTCATGGAACATTGTACTGACAGGGATCATGGAGCTTTTTGGTAAGGGAGCCCTTGGAGATTGTTGGTGGCAGGCGTCATGGGGCATTGTGATGACAGCGGTCTTGGAGCATTGTGATGAAAGGGGTCATGGAGCACTGTGATTACAGGGGCCATGGAGCATTGTGAATACAAAGGCTATGGAGCATTGAGATGACAGGGTTCATGGAGCATTGTGATGAAAGTGATCATGGATCATTGTGATGACAAGTGTCCTGAAACCTTGTGATGACACGGTTCATGGAGCATTGTTATGACAAGGACCATGGCGAATTGTGATGACATCTGAAATGGGGCATTGTGATGACAGTGGTCATGTAGAATTGTGATGAAAGGTATCAAGGAGCACTGTGATGACAGGGGCCATGGAACATTGTGATGACAAAGGCCATGGAGCATTGTGATGACAAGTGTCATGGGACATTTTGATGACATTGGCATGGAACATTATGATGACAAGAGTTCTGGAGAATTTTGATGACAAGGGCATGGAGCATTGTGATGACAGGGCCCATGGAGCATTGTGACGAAGAGGGCAGGGAACATTGTGATGACTGGGTTCATGGAGCACTGTGATGAAAGGGGCCATGGAGCATTGAGATGACAGGCGTCTTGAGGTATGGTGATGACAGTGGTCATGGAGCATTGTGATGAAAGAGATCATGGAGCAATATGATAAGAGGGGACATGGAGCATTGTGATGACAGGTGTATTGGAGCATTGTGATGAAAATATTAATGGATCATTGTGATGACATGTGTCCTGGAACACTGTGATGACACGTTTCATCGAGTATTGTGATGACAAGGGTCATAGCGAATTGTGATAACAGGTGTCATGGGGCATTGTGATGACATTGATCATCTAGGAATTGTGATGAAAGGTATCATGGAGCACTGTGATGACTGGGGGCATGAAGCATTGTTATGAAAATTGTCCTGGATTATTGTGATGACAGCAGTCATGGAGAATTGGGATGACAGGGATTATGCAGCATTGTGTTAACATGGGTATGGACTATTGTGATGACAATGGTCATGGAGCATTATGATGAAAGTTTTCATGGAATATCGTGATGAAAGGTGCCTGGGAGCATTGTGACGATAAAGGCCATGGAGCATTGTGATGACAAGTGTCATGGAGCATTGTAATGAAAGCTTTCATTGTGCACTGTGATGACAAGGGGGATGGAGTATTGTGATGAAACTGGTCCTGGAACATTGTGATAACAAAAGCCATGGAGCATTGTGATGACAGGCATCATGGAGAATTGTGAAGAAAGGGGCCATGGGGAATTGTAATGACAATAGAGAAATGTGATGAAAATGGTCAGCGAGCATAGTGATTAAAGTGGTCATTGAGAATTGTGATGAAAAGTGACATAGAGCATTGTGATGACAAAGGTCATGGAGAACTGTGATGACCAGGGTCATGTAGCATTGTGATGACACGTTCATGGAACATTGTGATGACAAGAATTCTGGAGCATTGTGATGACAAGGGCCATGGAGCATTGGGATGCCACGGTCATGGAACATTGTGATGACAAAATTCTGGAGCTTTGTGAGGAAAAAGGCATGGAGCATTGTGATTATAGGGGACATGGAGCATTTTGATGACATGGGCAGGGAACACTGTGATGACAGGTGTTATGGAGCAATGGGATGACAAGTGTCATGGAGCACTGTGATGAGAGGGGCCTTGGAGAATTGTGATGACAGGCGTCATGAGGCATTGAGATGGCAGTGGTCATGGAGCATTATGATGAAAGGTGTTATGGAGCACTGTGATTACAGGGGCCATGGAGCATTGTGAATACAAAGGCCATGGAGCATTGAGATGACAGTGGTCATGGAGCATTGTGATGAAAGTGGTAATGGATCATTGTGAGGACAAGTGTCCTGGGACCCTGTGATGACATGGTTCATGGAGCATTGTGATGACAATGGTCATGGCGAATTGTGATGACAATGTCATGGGGCATTGTGATGGCAGTGGTCATCTAGAAATGTGATTAAAGTTATTATGGAGCACAGGAATGAGAGGGGCCATGGAGCATTGTGATGACAAGTCTCATGGAGCATTGTGATGACAGGTGTCATGGAGCATCGTGATGACAAATGCCATTGAGAATTGTGATCAGAGGTGACATTGGGCATTGGGATGAAAGGGGTCATGGAGTACTGGGAGTACAGGGGCCATGGAGCCTTGTGATAACAAGTGACATGGAGAATAGTGATGACAGGCATCATAGAGCATTGTGATGACAAGTGCCATTTAACATTTTGATGACAGGGGTCATCAGGCACTGTGTTGACGGGGGTCACGGAGCATTGTGATGACAAAGGCCATAGAGCATTGTGATGAGAGGGGTCATGGAGCATTGTGATGACATGGGCCATGGAGCATTGTGAGGACAAGATTCATGGAGCATTGTGATGACACGGGTATGAAGCATGGTGATGACAACAGACCTGGAGCATTGTGATGACAAGGGCATGGAGCATTGTGATTACAGGAGACTTGGGTCATTGTGATGAAATTGGCAGGGATCATTGTGATTAGAGGGATCATGGAGCATTGTGATGACAAGTGTCATGCAATATTGTGCTGACACAGATCATGGAGCATTTTGATGAGAGTGGCCTTGGAGCACAGTGATGAGAGACGTCATGGGGCATTATGGTGACAGTGGTCAAGGAGCATTGTGATGAAAGTGTTCATGGAGCAACGCGATTATCGGGACAATGGAGCATTGTGAATACAAAGGCCATGGAACATTGAGATAACAGAGTTCATGGAGCATTGTGATGACAAGGGTCTTGGGAGCTACTGATGACACGTTTCATACAGCATTGAGATGACAAGGGCCAAGGCGAATTGTGATGACACGTGTCATGGGGCATTGTGATGACATTGGTCATCTTGCATTGTGATGAGAGTGGTCATGTAGAATTTTGATTAAAGGTATCATGGAGCACTGTGATGACAAAGGCCAAGGAACATTGTGATGACAAGAGTATGGAGCATTGTGATTACAGGGACCATGGAGCATTGTGATGACAACGGCATGGAGCACTGTGATGACATTGGTCATTGAGCTTTGTGATTACAAAGACCATGAGGCATTGTGATGACAGGGGCCTTGGAGCATTGTGATGACAATGGTCATCAAGCATTGTGATGACAGGGGTCATAGAGCATTGTGATGAGAAAGACCATGGAGCATGGTGATGACAGAGGCCATGGAACATTGTGATGACCAGGCCATGTACCATTGTGATGACAAGGGCAGGGAACCTTGTGGTGTCCGGGGTCATGGAGCATTTTGATGACAACTTTCATGGAACGTTGTGATGACAGGGGTCATGGAGCATTGTTATGAAAGTTGTCCTGGAGCATTGTGATGACAGCGGTCACAGAGGATTGGGATGAAATGTATCATGCAGCATTGCGATGACAAGTGTCAGGGATCATTTTGATGACAGGGGTCATGGAACATTCTGATAACAAGTTTCATCAAGCATTTTGATGACAGGGGTCATGGAGCATTGTGTTGACACGGGCATGGAGCATTGTAATGATAGGATATCTGGAGCATTGTGATGAAAAGGGGATGGAGCATTTTGATGACAGGGTCCAAGGAGCATTGTGCTGACAATGGCATGGAGCATTGTGATGAAAAGGGTACTGGAGCACTCTGAGGAAAGGAATCATGGATCATTGTGATGCCAGGGGTCATGGAGCTTTGTGAGGACACGGGTCATGGAGCATTGTGATGACACGGTCAAGGAACATTGTGATGACAAGAAATCTGGAGCATTGTGATGAAAGGGCACGGAGCATTGTGATGAAAGGTGACAAGTAGCATTGTGATGATATGGGCAGAGAACTTTGTGATGACAGGTGTCATGGAGCATTGTGATGAAAAGTGTCATGGAACATTGTACTGACAGGGATCATGGAGCTTTTTGGTAAGGGAGCCCTTGGAGATTGTTGGTGGCAGGCGTCATGGGGCATTGTGATGACAGCGGTCTTGGAGCATTGTGATGAAAGGGGTCATGGAGCACTGTGATTACAGGGGCCATGGAGCATTGTGAATACAAAGGCTATGGAGCATTGAGATGACAGGGTTCATGGAGCATTGTGATGAAAGTGATCATGGATCATTGTGATGACAAGTGTCCTGAAACCTTGTGATGACACGGTTCATGGAGCATTGTTATGACAAGGACCATGGCGAATTGTGATGACATCTGAAATGGGGCATTGTGATGACAGTGGTCATGTAGAATTGTGATGAAAGGTATCAAGGAGCACTGTGATGACAGGGGCCATGGAACATTGTGATGACAAAGGCCATGGAGCATTGTGATGACAAGTGTCATGGGACATTTTGATGACATTGGCATGGAACATTATGATGACAAGAGTTCTGGAGAATTTTGATGACAAGGGCATGGAGCATTGTGATGACAGGGCCCATGGAGCATTGTGACGAAGAAGGCAGGGAACATTGTGATGACTGGGTTCATGGAGCACTGTGATGAAAGGGGCCATGGAGCATTGAGATGACAGGCGTCTTGAGGTATGGTGATGACAGTGGTCATGGAGCATTGTGATGAAAGAGATCATGGAGCAATATGATAAGAGGGGACATGGAGCATTGTGATGACAGGTGTATTGGAGCATTGTGATGAAAATATTAATGGATCATTGTGATGACATGTGTCCTGGAACACTGTGATGACACGGTTCATCGAGTATTGTGATGACAAGGGTCATAGCGAATTGTGATAACAGGTGTCATGGGGCATTGTGATGACATTGATCATCTAGGAATTGTGATGAAAGGTATCATGGAGCACTGTGATGACTGGGGGCATGAAGCATTGTTATGAAAATTGTCCTGGATTATTGTGATGACAGCAGTCATGGAGAATTGGGATGACAGGGATTATGCAGCATTGTGTTAACATGGGTATGGACTATTGTGATGACAATGGTCATGGAGCATTATGATGAAAGTTTTCATGGAATATCGTGATGAAAGGTGCCTGGGAGCATTGTGACGATAAAGGCCATGGAGCATTGTGATGACAAGTGTCATGGAGCATTGTAATGAAAGCTTTCATTGTGCACTGTGATGACAAGGGGGATGGAGTATTGTGATGAAACTGGTCCTGGAACATTGTGATAACAAAAGCCATGGAGCATTGTGATGACAGGCATCATGGAGAATTGTGAAGAAAGGGGCCATGGGGAATTGTAATGACAATAGAGAAATGTGATGAAAATGGTCAGCGAGCATAGTGATTAAAGTGGTCATTGAGAATTGTGATGAAAAGTGACATAGAGCATTGTGATGACAAAGGTCATGGAGAACTGTGATGACCAGGGTCATGTAGCATTGTGATGACACGTTCATGGAACATTGTGATGACAAGAATTCTGGAGCATTGTGATGACAAGGGCCATGGAGCATTGGGATGCCACGGTCATGGAACATTGTGATGACAAAATTCTGGAGCTTTGTGAGGAAAAAGGCATGGAGCATTGTGATTATAGGGGACATGGAGCATTTTGATGACATGGGCAGGGAACACTGTGATGACAGGTGTTATGGAGCAATGGGATGACAAGTGTCATGGAGCACTGTGATGAGAGGGGCCTTGGAGAATTGTGATGACAGGCGTCATGAGGCATTGAGATGGCAGTGGTCATGGAGCATTATGATGAAAGGTGTTATGGAGCACTGTGATTACAGGGGCCATGGAGCATTGTGAATACAAAGGCCATGGAGCATTGAGATGACAGTGGTCATGGAGCATTGTGATGAAAGTGGTAATGGATCATTGTGAGGACAAGTGTCCTGGGACCCTGTGATGACATGGTTCATGGAGCATTGTGATGACAATGGTCATGGCGAATTGTGATGACAATGTCATGGGGCATTGTGATGGCAGTGGTCATCTAGAAATGTGATTAAAGTTATTATGGAGCACAGGAATGAGAGGGGCCATGGAGCATTGTGATGACAAGTCTCATGGAGCATTGTGATGACAGGTGTCATGGAGCATCGTGATGACAAATGCCATTGAGAATTGTGATCAGAGGTGACATTGGGCATTGGGATGAAAGGGGTCATGGAGTACTGGGAGTACAGGGGCCATGGAGCCTTGTGATAACAAGTGACATGGAGAATAGTGATGACAGGCATCATAGAGCATTGTGATGACAAGTGCCATTTAACATTTTGATGACAGGGGTCATCAGGCACTGTGTTGACGGGGGTCACGGAGCATTGTGATGACAAAGGCCATAGAGCATTGTGATGAGAGGGGTCATGGAGCATTGTGATGACATGGGCCATGGAGCATTGTGAGGACAAGATTCATGGAGCATTGTGATGACACGGGTATGAAGCATGGTGATGACAACAGACCTGGAGCATTGTGATGACAAGGGCATGGAGCATTGTGATTACAGGAGACTTGGGTCATTGTGATGAAATTGGCAGGGATCATTGTGATTAGAGGGATCATGGAGCATTGTGATGACAAGTGTCATGCAATATTGTGCTGACACAGATCATGGAGCATTTTGATGAGAGTGGCCTTGGAGCACAGTGATGAGAGACGTCATGGGGCATTATGGTGACAGTGGTCAAGGAGCATTGTGATGAAAGTGTTCATGGAGCAACGCGATTATCGGGACAATGGAGCATTGTGAATACAAAGGCCATGGAACATTGAGATAACAGAGTTCATGGAGCATTGTGATGACAAGGGTCTTGGGAGCTACTGATGACACGTTTCATACAGCATTGAGATGACAAGGGCCAAGGCGAATTGTGATGACACGTGTCATGGGGCATTGTGATGACATTGGTCATCTTGCATTGTGATGAGAGTGGTCATGTAGAATTTTGATTAAAGGTATCATGGAGCACTGTGATGACAAAGGCCAAGGAACATTGTGATGACAAGAGTATGGAGCATTGTGATTACAGGGACCATGGAGCATTGTGATGACAACGGCATGGAGCACTGTGATGACATTGGTCATTGAGCTTTGTGATTACAAAGACCATGAGGCATTGTGATGACAGGGGCCTTGGAGCATTGTGATGACAATGGTCATCAAGCATTGTGATGACAGGGGTCATAGAGCATTGTGATGAGAAAGACCATGGAGCATGGTGATGACAGAGGCCATGGAACATTGTGATGACCAGGCCATGTACCATTGTGATGACAAGGGCAGGGAACCTTGTGGTGTCCGGGGTCATGGAGCATTTTGATGACAACTTTCATGGAACGTTGTGATGACAGGGGTCATGGAGCATTGTTATGAAAGTTGTCCTGGAGCATTGTGATGACAGCGGTCACAGAGGATTGGGATGAAATGTATCATGCAGCATTGCGATGACAAGTGTCAGGGATCATTTTGATGACAGGGGTCATGGAACATTCTGATAACAAGTTTCATCAAGCATTTTGATGACAGGGGTCATGGAGCATTGTGTTGACACGGGCATGGAGCATTGTAATGATAGGATATCTGGAGCATTGTGATGAAAAGGGGATGGAGCATTTTGATGACAGGGTCCAAGGAGCATTGTGCTGACAATGGCATGGAGCATTGTGATGAAAAGGGTACTGGAGCACTCTGAGGAAAGGAATCATGGATCATTGTGATGCCAGGGGTCATGGAGCTTTGTGAGGACACGGGTCATGGAGCATTGTGATGACACGGTCAAGGAACATTGTGATGACAAGAAATCTGGAGCATTGTGATGAAAGGGCACGGAGCATTGTGATGAAAGGTGACAAGTAGCATTGTGATGATATGGGCAGAGAACTTTGTGATGACAGGTGTCATGGAGCATTGTGATGAAAAGTGTCATGGAACATTGTACTGACAGGGATCATGGAGCTTTTTGGTAAGGGAGCCCTTGGAGATTGTTGGTGGCAGGCGTCATGGGGCATTGTGATGACAGCGGTCTTGGAGCATTGTGATGAAAGGGGTCATGGAGCACTGTGATTACAGGGGCCATGGAGCATTGTGAATACAAAGGCTATGGAGCATTGAGATGACAGGGTTCATGGAGCATTGTGATGAAAGTGATCATGGATCATTGTGATGACAAGTGTCCTGAAACCTTGTGATGACACGGTTCATGGAGCATTGTTATGACAAGGACCATGGCGAATTGTGATGACATCTGAAATGGGGCATTGTGATGACAGTGGTCATGTAGAATTGTGATGAAAGGTATCAAGGAGCACTGTGATGACAGGGGCCATGGAACATTGTGATGACAAAGGCCATGGAGCATTGTGATGACAAGTGTCATGGGACATTTTGATGACATTGGCATGGAACATTATGATGACAAGAGTTCTGGAGAATTTTGATGACAAGGGCATGGAGCATTGTGATGACAGGGCCCATGGAGCATTGTGACGAAGAGGGCAGGGAACATTGTGATGACTGGGTTCATGGAGCCTTGTGATGAAAGGGGCCATGGAGCACTGAGATGACAGGCGTCTTGAGGTATGGTGATGACAGTGGTCATGGAGCATTGTGATGAAAGAGATCATGGAGCAATATGATAAGAGGGGACATGGAGCATTGTGATGACAGGTGTATTGGAGCATTGTGATGAAAATATTAATGGATCATTGTGATGACATGTGTCCTGGAACACTGTGATGACACGGTTCATCGAGTATTGTGATGACAAGGGTCATAGCGAATTGTGATAACAGGTGTCATGGGGCATTGTGATGACATTGATCATCTAGGAATTGTGATGAAAGGTATCATGGAGCACTGTGATGACTGGGGGCATGAAGCATTGTTATGAAAATTGTCCTGGATTATTGTGATGACAGCAGTCATGGAGAATTGGGATGACAGGGATTATGCAGCATTGTGTTAACATGGGTATGGACTATTGTGATGACAATGGTCATGGAGCATTATGATGAAAGTTTTCATGGAATATCGTGATGAAAGGTGCCTGGGAGCATTGTGACGATAAAGGCCATGGAGCATTGTGATGACAAGTGTCATGGAGCATTGTAATGAAAGCTTTCATTGTGCACTGTGATGACAAGGGGGATGGAGTATTGTGATGAAACTGGTCCTGGAACATTGTGATAACAAAAGCCATGGAGCATTGTGATGACAGGCATCATGGAGAATTGTGAAGAAAGGGGCCATGGGGAATTGTAATGACAATAGAGAAATGTGATGAAAATGGTCAGCGAGCATAGTGATTAAAGTGGTCATTGAGAATTGTGATGAAAAGTGACATAGAGCATTGTGATGACAAAGGTCATGGAGAACTGTGATGACCAGGGTCATGTAGCATTGTGATGACACGTTCATGGAACATTGTGATGACAAGAATTCTGGAGCATTGTGATGACAAGGGCCATGGAGCATTGGGATGCCACGGTCATGGAACATTGTGATGACAAAATTCTGGAGCTTTGTGAGGAAAAAGGCATGGAGCATTGTGATTATAGGGGACATGGAGCATTTTGATGACATGGGCAGGGAACACTGTGATGACAGGTGTTATGGAGCAATGGGATGACAAGTGTCATGGAGCACTGTGATGAGAGGGGCCTTGGAGAATTGTGATGACAGGCGTCATGAGGCATTGAGATGGCAGTGGTCATGGAGCATTATGATGAAAGGTGTTATGGAGCACTGTGATTACAGGGGCCATGGAGCATTGTGAATACAAAGGCCATGGAGCATTGAGATGACAGTGGTCATGGAGCATTGTGATGAAAGTGGTAATGGATCATTGTGAGGACAAGTGTCCTGGGACCCTGTGATGACATGGTTCATGGAGCATTGTGATGACAATGGTCATGGCGAATTGTGATGACAATGTCATGGGGCATTGTGATGGCAGTGGTCATCTAGAAATGTGATTAAAGTTATTATGGAGCACAGGAATGAGAGGGGCCATGGAGCATTGTGATGACAAGTCTCATGGAGCATTGTGATGACAGGTGTCATGGAGCATCGTGATGACAAATGCCATTGAGAATTGTGATCAGAGGTGACATTGGGCATTGGGATGAAAGGGGTCATGGAGTACTGGGAGTACAGGGGCCATGGAGCCTTGTGATAACAAGTGACATGGAGAATAGTGATGACAGGCATCATAGAGCATTGTGATGACAAGTGCCATTTAACATTTTGATGACAGGGGTCATCAGGCACTGTGTTGACGGGGGTCACGGAGCATTGTGATGACAAAGGCCATAGAGCATTGTGATGAGAGGGGTCATGGAGCATTGTGATGACATGGGCCATGGAGCATTGTGAGGACAAGATTCATGGAGCATTGTGATGACACGGGTATGAAGCATGGTGATGACAACAGACCTGGAGCATTGTGATGACAAGGGCATGGAGCATTGTGATTACAGGAGACTTGGGTCATTGTGATGAAATTGGCAGGGATCATTGTGATTAGAGGGATCATGGAGCATTGTGATGACAAGTGTCATGCAATATTGTGCTGACACAGATCATGGAGCATTTTGATGAGAGTGGCCTTGGAGCACAGTGATGAGAGACGTCATGGGGCATTATGGTGAGAGTGGTCAAGGAGCATTGTGATGAAAGTGTTCATGGAGCAACGCGATTATCGGGACAATGGAGCATTGTGAATACAAAGGCCATGGAACATTGAGATAACAGAGTTCATGGAGCATTGTGATGACAAGGGTCTTGGGAGCTACTGATGACACGTTTCATACAGCATTGAGATGACAAGGGCCAAGGCGAATTGTGATGACACGTGTCATGGGGCATTGTGATGACATTGGTCATCTTGCATTGTGATGAGAGTGGTCATGTAGAATTTTGATTAAAGGTATCATGGAGCACTGTGATGACAAAGGCCAAGGAACATTGTGATGACAAGAGTATGGAGCATTGTGATTACAGGGACCATGGAGCATTGTGATGACAACGGCATGGAGCACTGTGATGACATTGGTCATTGAGCTTTGTGATTACAAAGACCATGAGGCATTGTGATGACAGGGGCCTTGGAGCATTGTGATGACAATGGTCATCAAGCATTGTGATGACAGGGGTCATAGAGCATTGTGATGAGAAAGACCATGGAGCATGGTGATGACAGAGGCCATGGAACATTGTGATGACCAGGCCATGTACCATTGTGATGACAAGGGCAGGGAACCTTGTGGTGTCCGGGGTCATGGAGCATTTTGATGACAACTTTCATGGAACGTTGTGATGACAGGGGTCATGGAGCATTGTTATGAAAGTTGTCCTGGAGCATTGTGATGACAGCGGTCACAGAGGATTGGGATGAAATGTATCATGCAGCATTGCGATGACAAGTGTCAGGGATCATTTTGATGACAGGGGTCATGGAACATTCTGATAACAAGTTTCATCAAGCATTTTGATGACAGGGGTCATGGAGCATTGTGTTGACACGGGCATGGAGCATTGTAATGATAGGATATCTGGAGCATTGTGATGAAAAGGGGATGGAGCATTTTGATGACAGGGTCCAAGGAGCATTGTGCTGACAATGGCATGGAGCATTGTGATGAAAAGGGTACTGGAGCACTCTGAGGAAAGGAATCATGGATCATTGTGATGCCAGGGGTCATGGAGCTTTGTGAGGACACGGGTCATGGAGCATTGTGATGACACGGTCAAGGAACATTGTGATGACAAGAAATCTGGAGCATTGTGATGAAAGGGCACGGAGCATTGTGATGAAAGGTGACAAGTAGCATTGTGATGATATGGGCAGAGAACTTTGTGATGACAGGTGTCATGGAGCATTGTGATGAAAAGTGTCATGGAACATTGTACTGACAGGGATCATGGAGCTTTTTGGTAAGGGAGCCCTTGGAGATTGTTGGTGGCAGGCGTCATGGGGCATTGTGATGACAGCGGTCTTGGAGCATTGTGATGAAAGGGGTCATGGAGCACTGTGATTACAGGGGCCATGGAGCATTGTGAATACAAAGGCTATGGAGCATTGAGATGACAGGGTTCATGGAGCATTGTGATGAAAGTGATCATGGATCATTGTGATGACAAGTGTCCTGAAACCTTGTGATGACACGGTTCATGGAGCATTGTTATGACAAGGACCATGGCGAATTGTGATGACATCTGAAATGGGGCATTGTGATGACAGTGGTCATGTAGAATTGTGATGAAAGGTATCAAGGAGCACTGTGATGACAGGGGCCATGGAACATTGTGATGACAAAGGCCATGGAGCATTGTGATGACAAGTGTCATGGGACATTTTGATGACATTGGCATGGAACATTATGATGACAAGAGTTCTGGAGAATTTTGATGACAAGGGCATGGAGCATTGTGATGACAGGGCCCATGGAGCATTGTGACGAAGAGGGCAGGGAACATTGTGATGACTGGGTTCATGGAGCCTTGTGATGAAAGGGGCCATGGAGCACTGAGATGACAGGCGTCTTGAGGTATGGTGATGACAGTGGTCATGGAGCATTGTGATGAAAGAGATCATGGAGCAATATGATAAGAGGGGACATGGAGCATTGTGATGACAGGTGTATTGGAGCATTGTGATGAAAATATTAATGGATCATTGTGATGACATGTGTCCTGGAACACTGTGATGACACGGTTCATCGAGTATTGTGATGACAAGGGTCATAGCGAATTGTGATAACAGGTGTCATGGGGCATTGTGATGACATTGATCATCTAGGAATTGTGATGAAAGGTATCATGGAGCACTGTGATGACTGGGGGCATGAAGCATTGTTATGAAAATTGTCCTGGATTATTGTGATGACAGCAGTCATGGAGAATTGGGATGACAGGGATTATGCAGCATTGTGTTGACATGGGTATGGACTATTGTGATGACAATGGTCATGGAGCAATGTGATGAAAGTTTTCATGGAATATCGTGATGAAAAGTGCCTGGGAGCATTGTGACGATAAAGGCCATGGAGCATTGTGATGACAAGTGTCATGGAGCATTGTAATGAAAGCTTTCATTGTGCACTGTGATGACAAGGGGGATGGAGTATTGTGATGAAACTGGTCCTGGAACATTGTGATAACAAAAGCCATGGAGCATTGTGATGACAGGCATCATGGAGAATTGTGAAGAAAGGGGCCATGGGGAATTGTAATGACAATAGAGAAATGTGATGAAAATGGTCAGCGAGCATAGTGATTAAAGTGGTCATTGAGAATTGTGATGAAAAGTGACATAGAGCATTGTGATGACAAAGGTCATGGAGAACTGTGATGACCAGGGTCATGTAGCATTGTGATGACACGTTCATGGAACATTGTGATGACAAGAATTCTGGAGCATTGTGATGACAAGGGCCATGGAGCATTGGGATGCCACGGTCATGGAACATTGTGATGACAAAATTCTGGAGCTTTGTGAGGAAAAAGGCATGGAGCATTGTGATTATAGGGGACATGGAGCATTTTGATGACATGGGCAGGGAACACTGTGATGACAGGTGTTATGGAGCAATGGGATGACAAGTGTCATGGAGCACTGTGATGAGAGGGGCCTTGGAGAATTGTGATGACAGGCGTCATGAGGCATTGAGATGGCAGTGGTCATGGAGCATTATGATGAAAGGTGTTATGGAGCACTGTGATTACAGGGGCCATGGAGCATTGTGAATACAAAGGCCATGGAGCATTGAGATGACAGTGGTCATGGAGCATTGTGATGAAAGTGGTAATGGATCATTGTGATGACAAGTGTCCTGGGACCCTGTGATGACATGGTTCATGGAGCATTGTGATGACAATGGTCATGGCGAATTGTGATGACAATGTCATGGGGCATTGTGATGGCAGTGGTCATCTAGAAATGTGATTAAAGTTATTATGGAGCACAGGAATGAGAGGGGCCATGGAGCATTGTGATGACAAGTCTCATGGAGCATTGTGATGACAGGTGTCATGGAACATCGTGATGACAAATGCCATTGAGAATTGTGATCAGAGGTGACATTGGGCATTGTGATGAAAGGGGTCATGGAGTACTGGGAGTACAGGGGCCATGGAGACTTGTGATAACAAGTGACATGGAGAATAGTGATGACAGGCATCATAGAGCATTGTGATGACAAGTGCCATTTAGCATTTTGATGACAGGGGTCATCAGGCACTGTGTTGACGGGGGTCACGGAGCATTGTGATGACAAAGGCCATAGAGCATTGTGATGAGAGGGGTCATGGAGCATTGTGATGACATGGGCCATGGAGCATTGTGAAGACAAGATTCATGGAGCATTGTGATGACACGGGCATGAAGCATGGTGATGACAACAGACCTGGAGCATTGTGATGACAAGGGCATGGAGCATTGTGATTACAGGAGACTTGGGTCATTGTGATGAAATTGGCAGGGATCATTGTGATTAGAGGGATCATGGAGCATTGTGATGACAAGTGTCATGCAATATTGTGCTGACACAGATCATGGAGCATTTTGATGAGAGTGGCCTTGGAGCACAGTGATGAGAGACGTCATGGGGCATTATGGTGACAGTGGTCAAGGAGCATTGTGATGAAAGTGTTCATGGAGCAACGCGATTATCGGGACAATGGAGCATTGTGAATACAAAGGCCATGGAACATTGAGATAACAGAGTTCATGGAGCATTGTGATGACAAGGGTCTTGGGAGCTACTGATGACACGTTTCATACAGCATTGAGATGACAAGGGCCAAGGCGAATTGTGATGACACGTGTCATGGGGCATTGTGATGACATTGGTCATCTTGCATTGTGATGAGAGTGGTCATGTAGAATTTTGATTAAAGGTATCATGGAGCACTGTGATGACAAAGGCCAAGGAACATTGTGATGACAAGAGTATGGAGCATTGTGATTACAGGGACCATGGAGCATTGTGATGACAACGGCATGGAGCACTGTGATGACATTGGTCATTGAGCTTTGTGATTACAAAGACCATGAGGCATTGTGATGACAGGGGCCTTGGAGCATTGTGATGACAATGGTCATCAAGCATTGTGATGACAGGGGTCATAGAGCATTGTGATGAGAAAGACCATGGAGCATGGTGATGACAGAGGCCATGGAACATTGTGATGACCAGGCCATGTACCATTGTGATGACAAGGGCAGGGAACCTTGTGGTGTCCGGGGTCATGGAGCATTTTGATGACAACTTTCATGGAACGTTGTGATGACAGGGGTCATGGAGCATTGTTATGAAAGTTGTCCTGGAGCATTGTGATGACAGCGGTCACAGAGGATTGGGATGAAATGTATCATGCAGCATTGCGATGACAACTGTCAGGGATCATTTTGATGACAGGGGTCATGGAACATTCTGATAACAAGTTTCATCAAGCATTTTGATGACAGGGGTCATGGAGCATTGTGTTGACACGGGCATGGAGCATTGTAATGATAGGATATCTGGAGCATTGTGATGAAAAGGGGATGGAGCATTTTGATGACAGGGTCCAAGGAGCATTGTGCTGACAATGGCATGGAGCATTGTGATGAAAAGGGTACTGGAGCACTCTGAGGAAAGGAATCATGGATCATTGTGATGCCAGGGGTCATGGAGCTTTGTGAGGACACGGGTCATGGAGCATTGTGATGACACGGTCAAGGAACATTGTGATGACAAGAAATCTGGAGCATTGAGATGAAAGGGCACGGAGCATTGTGATGAAAGGTGACAAGTAGCATTGTGATGATATGGGCAGAGAACTTTGTGATGACAGGTGTCATGGAGCATTGTGATGAAAAGTGTCATGGAACATTGTACTGACAGGGATCATGGAGCTTTTTGGTAAGGGAGCCCTTGGAGATTGTTGGTGGCAGGCGTCATGGGGCATTGTGATGACAGCGGTCTTGGAGCATTGTGATGAGAGGGGTCATGGAGCATTGTGATGACATGGGCCATGGAGCATTGTGAAGACAAGATTCATGGAGCATTGTGATGACACGGGCATGAAGCATGGTGATGACTACAGACCTGGAGCATTGTGATGACAAGGGCATGGAGCATTTTGATTACAGGAGACTTGGGTCATTGTGATGAAATTGGCAGGGATCATTGTGATTAGAGGGATCATGGAGCATTGTGATGACAAGTGTCATGCAATATTGTGCTGACACAGATCATGGAGCATTTTGATGAGAGTGGCCTTGGAGCACAGTGATGAGAGACGTCATGGGGCATTATGGTGACAGTGGTCAAGGAGCATTGTGATGAAAGTGTTCATGGAGCAACGCGATTATCGGGACAATGGAGCATTGTGAATACAAAGGCCATGGAACATTGAGATAACAGAGTTCATGGAGCATAGTGATGACAAGGGTCTTGGGAGCTACTGATGACATGTTTCATACAGCATTGAGATGACAAGGGCCAAGGCGAATTGTGATGACACGTGTCATGGGGCATTGTGATGACATTGGTCATCTTGCATTGTGATGAGAGTGGTCATGTAGAATTTTGATTAAAGGTATCATAGAGCACTGTGATGACAAAGGCCAAGGAACATTGTGATGACAAGTGTCATTCAGCAATGTGATGACACGGGAATGGAGCATTATGATGACAAGTGTTCTGGAGCATTGTGATGACAAGGGTATGGAGCATTGTGATTACAGGGATCATGGAGCATTGTGATGACAACGGCATGGAGCACTGTGATGACACTGGTCATTGAGCATTGTGATTACAAAGACCATGAGGCATTGTGATGACAGGGGCCTTGGAGCATTGTGATGACAATGGTCATCAAGCATTGTGATGACAGGGGTCATAGAGCATTGTGATGAGAAAGACCATGGAGCATGGTGATGACAGAGGCCATGGAACATTGTGATGACCAGGCCAAGTACCATTGTGATGACAAGGGCAGGGAACATTGTGGTGACCGGGGTCATGGAGCATTTTGATTACAAATTTCATGGAACGTTGTGATGACAGGGGTCATGGAGCATTGTGATGAAAGTTGTCCTGGAGCATTGTGATGACAGCGGTCACAGAGAATTGGGATGAAAGGTATCATGCAGCATTGTGATGACAACGGTCATGGATCATTTGGATGACAGGGGTCATGGAACATTCTGATAACAAGGTTCATAAAGCATTTTGATGACAGGGGTCATGGAGCATTGTGTTGACACGAGCATGGAGCATTGTAATGATAGGATATCTGGAGCATTGTGATGAAAAGGGGATGGAGCATTTTGATGACAGGGTCCAAGGAGAATTGTGCTGACAATAGCATGGAGCATTGTGATGAAAAGGGTACTGGAGCACTGTGAGGAAAGGAATCATGGATCATTGTGATGACAGGGGTCATGGAGCTTTGTGATGACAAGGGTCATGGAGCATTGTGATGACACGGTCAAGGAACATTGCAATGACAAGAATTCTGGAGCATTGTGATGAAAGGGCATGGTGCATTGTGATGAAAGGTGACAAGGAGCATTGTGACGATATGGGCAGAGAACTTTTTGTTGACAAGGGTCATGAAGCATTGTGATAAAAAGTGTCATGGAACATTGTACTGACAGGGATCATGGAGCTTTTTGGTAAGAGAGGTCTTGGAGATTTGTGAAGGCAGGCGTCATGGGGCATTGTGATGACAGCGGTCTTGGAGTATTGGGATGAAAGGGGTCATGGAGCTCTGTGATTACAGGGGCCATGGAGCATTGTGAATACAAAGGCCATGGAGCATTGAGATGACAGGGTTCATGGAGCATTGTGATGAAAGTGATCATGGATCATTGTGATGACAAGTGTCCTGAAACCTTGTGATGACACGGTTCATGGAGCATTGTTATGACAAGGACCATGGCGAATTGTGATGACATCTGAAATGGGGCATTGTGATGACAGTGGTCATGTAGAATTGTGATGAAAGGTATCAAGGAGCACTGTGATGACAGGGGCCATGGAACATTGTGATGACAAAGGCCATGGAGCATTGTGATGACAAGTGTCATGGGACATTTTGATGACATTGGCATGGAACATTATGATGACAAGAGTTCTGGAGAATTTTGATGACAAGGGCATGGAGCATTGTGATGACAGGGCCCATGGAGCATTGTGACGAAGAGGGCAGGGAACATTGTGATGACTGGGTTCATGGAGCCTTGTGATGAAAGGGGCCATGGAGCACTGAGATGACAGGCGTCTTGAGGTATGGTGATGACAGTGGTCATGGAGCATTGTGATGAAAGAGATCATGGAGCAATATGATAAGAGGGGACATGGAGCATTGTGATGACAGGTGTATTGGAGCATTGTGATGAAAATATTAATGGATCATTGTGATGACATGTGTCCTGGAACACTGTGATGACACGGTTCATCGAGTATTGTGATGACAAGGGTCATAGCGAATTGTGATAACAGGTGTCATGGGGCATTGTGATGACATTGATCATCTAGGAATTGTGATGAAAGGTATCATGGAGCACTGTGATGACTGGGGGCATGAAGCATTGTTATGAAAATTGTCCTGGATTATTGTGATGACAGCAGTCATGGAGAATTGGGATGACAGGGATTATGCAGCATTGTGTTGACATGGGTATGGACTATTGTGATGACAATGGTCATGGAGCAATGTGATGAACGTTTTCATGGAATATCGTGATGAAAAGTGCCTGGGAGCATTGTGACGATAAAGGCCATGGAGCATTGTGATGACAAGTGTCATGGAGCATTGTAATGAAAGCTTTCATTGTGCACTGTGATGACAAGGGGGATGGAGTATTGTGATGAAACTGGTCCTGGAACATTGTGATAACAAAAGCCATGGAGCATTGTGATGACAGGCATCATGGAGAATAGTGAAGAAAGGGGCCATGGGGAATTGTAATGACAATAGAGAAATGTGATGAAAATGGTCAGCGAGCATAGTGATTAAAGTGGTCATTGAGAATTGTGATGAAAAGTGACATAGAGCATTGTGATGACAAAGGTCATGGAGAACTGTGATGACCAGGGTCATGTAGCATTGTGATGACACGTTCATGGAACATTGTGATGACAAGAATTCTGGAGCATTGTGATGACAAGGGCCATGGAGCATTGGGATGCCACGGTCATGGAACATTGTGATGACAAAATTCTGGAGCTTTGTGAGGAAAAAGGCATGGAGCATTGTGATTATAGGGGACATGGAGCATTTTGATGACATGGGCAGGGAACACTGTGATGACAGGTGTTATGGAGCAATGGGATGACAAGTGTCATGGAGCACTGTGATGAGAGGGGCCTTGGAGAATTGTGATGACAGGCGTCATGAGGCATTGAGATGGCAGTGGTCATGGAGCATTATGATGAAATGTGTTATGGAGCACTGTGATTACAGGGGCCATGGAGCATTGTGAATACAAAGGCCATGGAGCATTGAGATGACAGTGGTCATGGAGCATTGTGATGAAAGTGGTAATGGATCATTGTGAGGACAAGTGTCCTGGGACCCTGTTATGACATGGTTCATGGAGCATTGTGATGACAATTGTCATGGCGAATTGTGATGACAATGTCATGGGGCATTGTGATGGCAGTGGTCATCTAGAAATGTGATTAAAGTTATTATGGAGCACAGGAATGAGAGGGGCCATGGAGCATTGTGATGACAAGTCTCATGGAGCATTGTGATGACAGGTGTCATGGAGCATCGTGATGACAAATGCCATTGAGAATTGTGATCAGAGGTGACATTGGGCATTGTGATGAAAGGGGTCATGGAGTACTGGGAGTACAGGGGCCATGGAGCCTTGTGATAACAAGTGACATGGAGAATAGTGATGACAGGCATCATAGAGCATTGTGATGACAAGTGCCATTTAGCCTTTTGATGACAGGGGTCATCAGGCATTGTGTTGACGGGGGTCACGGAGCATTGTGATGACAAAGGCCATAGAGCATTGTGATGAGAGGGGTCATGGAGCATTGTGATGACATGGGCCATGGAGCATTGTGAAGACAAGATTCATGGAGCATTGTGATGACACGGGCATGAAGCAAGGTTATGACAACAGACCTGGAGCATTGTGATGACAAGGGCATGGAGCATGGTGATTACAGGAGACTTGGGTCATTGTGATGAAATTGGCAGGGATCATTGTGATTAGAGGGATCATGGAGCATTGTGATGACAAGTGCCATGCAATATTGTGCTGACACAGATCATGGGGCATTTTGATGAGAGTGGCCTTGGAGCACAGTGATGAGAGACGTCATGGGGCATTATGGTGACAGTGGTCAAGGAGCATTGTGATGAAAGTGTTCATGGAGCAACGCGATTATCGGGACAATGGAGCATTGTGAATACAAAGGCCATGGAACATTGAGATAACAGAGTTCATGGAGCATTGTGATGACAAGGGTCTTGGGAGCTACTGATGACACGTTTCATACAGCATTGAGATGACAAGGGCCAAGGCGAATTGTGATGACACGTGTCATGGGGCATTGTGATGACATTGGTCATCTTGCATTGTGATGAGAGTGGTCATGTAGAATTTTGATTAAAGGTATCATGGAGCACTGTGATGACAAAGGCCAAGGAACATTGTGATGACAAGTGTCATTCAGCAATGTGATGACACGGGAATGGAGCATTTTGATGACAAGTGTTCTGGAGCATTGTGATGACAAGGGTATGGAGCATTGTGATTACAGGGACCATGGAGCATTGTGATGACAACGGCATGGAGCACTGTGATGACATTGGTCATTGAGCATTGTGATTACAAAGACCATGAGGCATTGTGATGACAGGGGCCTTGGAGCATTGTGATGACAATGGTCATCAAGCATTGTGATGACAGGGGTCATAGAGCATTGTGATGAGAAAGACCATGGAGCATGGTGATGACAGAGGCCATGGAACATTGTGATGACCAGGCCAAGTACCATTGTGATGACAAGGGCAGGGAACCTTGTGGTGACCGGGGTCATGGAGCATTTTGATGACAAATTTCATGGAACGTTGTGATGACAGGGGTCATGGAGCATTGTGATGAAAGTTGTCCTGGAGCATTGTGATGACAGCGGTCACAGAGAATTGGGATGAAAGGTATCATGCAGCATTGTGATGACAACGGTCATGGATCATTTGGATGACAGGGGTCATGGAACATTCTGATAACAAGGTTCATAAAGCATTTTGATGACAGGGGTCATGGAGCATTGTGTTGACACGAGCATGGAGCATTGTAATGATAGGATATCTGGAGCATTGTGATGAAAAGGGGATGGAGCATTTTGATGACAGGGTCCAAGGAGAATTGTGCTGACAATGGCATGGAGCATTGTGATGAAAAGGGTACTGGAGCACTGTGAGGAAAGGAATCATGGATCATTGTGATGACAGGGGTCATGGAGCTTTGTGATGACAAGGGTCATGGAGCATTGTGATGACACGGTCAAGGAACATTGCGATGACAAGAATTCTGGAGCATTGTGATGAAAGGGCATGGTGCATTGTGATGAAAGGTGACAAGGAGCATTGTGACGATATGGGCAGAGAACTTTTTGATGACAGGGGTCATGGAGCATTGTGATAAAAAGTGTCATGGAACATTGTACTGACAGGGATCATGGAGCTTTTTGGTAAGAGAGGTCTTGGAGATTTGTGAAGGCAGGCGTCATGGGGCATTGTGATGACAGCGGTCTTGGAGCATTGGGATGAAAGGGGTCATGGAGCTCTGTGATTACAGGGGCCATGGAGCATTGTGAATACAAAGGCCATGGAGCATTGAGATGACAGGGTTCATGGAGCATTGTGATGAAAGTGATCATGGATCATTGTGATGACAAGTGTCCTGGAACCTTGTGATGACACAGTTCATGGAGCATTGTGATGACAAGGACCATGGCGAATTGTGGTGTCATCTGTCATGGGGCATTGTGATGGCAGTGGTCATGTAGAATTGTATTGAAAGGTAACATGGAGCACTGTGATGACAGGGGCCATGGAACATTGTGATGACAAAGGCCATGGAGCATTGTGATGACAAGTGTCATGGGGCATTTTGATGACATTGGCATGGAGCATTATGATGACAAGAGTTCTGGAGCATTTTGATGACCAGGGCATGGAGCATTGTGATGAAAGTTGTCCTGGAGCATTGTGATGACAGCGGTCACAGAGGATTGGGATGAAAGGTATCATGCAGCATTGCGATGACAACGGTCAGGGATCATTTTGATGACAGGGGTCATGGAACATTCTGATAACAAGGTTCATCAAGCATTTTGATGACAGGGGTCATGGAGCATTGTGTTGACACGGGCATGGAGCATTGTAATGATAGGATATCTGGAGCATTGTGATGAAAAGGGGATGGAGCATTTTGATGACAGTGTCCAAGTAGCATTGTGCTGACAATGGCATGGAGCATTGTGATGAAAAGGGTACTGGAGCATTGTGAGGAAAGGAATCATGGATCATTGTGATGCCAGGGGTCATGGAGCTTTGTGATGACACGGGTCATGGAGCATTGTGATGACACGGTCAAGGAACATTGTGATGACAAGAAATCTGGAGCATTGTGATGAAAGGGCATGGAGCATTGTGATGAAAGGTGACAAGTAGCATTGTGATGATATGGGCAGAGAACTTTGTGATGACAGGGGTCATGGAGCATTGTGATGAAAAGTGTCATGGAACATTGTACTGACAGGGATCATGGAGCTTTTTGGTAAGGGAGCCCTTGGAGATTGTTGGTGGCAGGCGTCATGGGGCATTGTGATGACAGCGGTCTTGGAGCATTGTGATGAAAGGGGTCATGGAGCACTGTGATTACAGGGGCCATGGAGCATTGTGAATACAAAGGCTATGGAGCATTGAGATGACAGGGTTCATGGAGCATTGTGATGAAAGTGATCATGGATCATTGTGATGACAAGTGTCCTGAAACCTTGTGATGACACGGTTCATGGAGCATTGTTATGACAAGGACCATGGCGAATTGTGATGACATCTGAAATGGGGCATTGTGATGACAGTGGTCATGTAGAATTGTGATGAAAGGTATCAAGGAGCACTGTGATGACAGGGGCCATGGAACATTGTGATGACAAAGGCCATGGAGCATTGTGATGACAAGTGTCATGGGACATTTTGATGACATTGGCATGGAACATTATGATGACAAGAGTTCTGGAGAATTTTGATGACAAGGGCATGGAGCATTGTGATGACAGGGCCCATGGAGCATTGTGACGAAGAGGGCAGGGAACATTGTGATGACTGGGTTCATGGAGCATTGTGATGAAAGGGGCCATGGAGCACTGAGATGACAGGCGTCTTGAGGTATGGTGATGACAGTGGTCATGGAGCATTGTGATGAAAGAGATCATGGAGCAATATGATAAGAGGGGACATGGAGCATTGTGATGACAGGTGTATTGGAGCATTGTGATGAAAATATTAATGGATCATTGTGATGACATGTGTCCTGGAACACTGTGATGACACGGTTCATCGAGTATTGTGATGACAAGGGTCATAGCGAATTGTGATAACAGGTGTCATGGGGCATTGTGATGACATTGATCATCTAGGAATTGTGATGAAAGGTATCATGGAGCACTGTGATGACTGGGGGCATGAAGCATTGTTATGAAAATTGTCCTGGATTATTGTGATGACAGCAGTCATGGAGAATTGGGATGACAGGGATTATGCAGCATTGTGTTGACATGGGTATGGACTATTGTGATGACAATGGTCATGGAGCAATGTGATGAACGTTTTCATGGAATATCGTGATGAAAAGTGCCTGGGAGCATTGTGACGATAAAGGCCATGGAGCATTGTGATGACAAGTGTCATGGAGCATTGTAATGAAAGCTTTCATTGTGCACTGTGATGACAAGGGGGATGGAGTATTGTGATGAAACTGGTCCTGGAACATTGTGATAACAAAAGCCATGGAGCATTGTGATGACAGGCATCATGGAGAATAGTGAAGAAAGGGGCCATGGGGAATTGTAATGACAATAGAGAAATGTGATGAAAATGGTCAGCGAGCATAGTGATTAAAGTGGTCATTGAGAATTGTGATGAAAAGTGACATAGAGCATTGTTATGACAGCGGTCACAGAGAATTGGGATGAAAGGTATCATGCAGCATTGTGATGACAACGGTCATGGATCATTTGGATGACAGGGGTCATGGAACATTCTGATAACAAGGTTCATAAAGCATTTTGATGACAGGGGTCATGGAGCATTGTGTTGACACGAGCATGGAGCATTGTAATGATAGGATATCTGGAGCATTGTGATGAAAAGGGGATGGAGCATTTTGATGACAGGGTCCAAGGAGAATTGTGCTGACAATGGCATGGAGCATTGTGATGAAAAGGGTACTGGAGCACTGTGAGGAAAGGAATCATGGATCATTGTGATGACAGGGGTCATGGAGCTTTGTGATGACAAGGGTCATGGAGCATTGTGATGACACGGTCAACGAACATTGCGATGACAAGAATTCTGGAGCATTGTGATGAAAGGGCATGGTGCATTGTGATGAAAGGTGACAAGGAGCATTGTGACGATATGGGCAGAGAACTTTTTGATGATAGGGGTCATGGAGCATTGTGATAAAAAGTGTCATGGAACATTGTACTGACAGGGATCATGGAGCTTTTTGGTAAGAGAGGTCTTGGAGATTTGTGAAGGCAGGCGTCATGGGGCATTGTGATGACAGCGGTCTTGGAGCATTGGGATGAAAGGGGTCATGGAGCTCTGTGATTACAGGGGCCATGGAGCATTGTGAATACAAAGGCCATGGAGCATTGAGATGACAGGGTTCATGGAGCATTGTGATGAAAGTGATCATGGATCATTGTGATGACAAGTGTCCTGGAACCTTGTGATGACACAGTTCATGGAGCATTGTGATGACAAGGACCATGGCGAATTGTGGTGTCATCTGTCATGGGGCATTGTGATGGCAGTGGTCATGTAGAATTGTATTGAAAGGTAACATGGAGCACTGTGATGACAGGGGCCATGGAACATTGTGATGACAAAGGCCATGGAGCATTGTGATGACAAGTGTCATGGGGCATTTTGATGACATTGGCATGGAGCATTATGATGACAAGAGTTCTGGAGCATTTTGATGACCAGGGCATGGAGCATTGTGATGAAAGTTGTCCTGGAGCATTGTGATGACAGCGGTCACAGAGGATTGGGATGAAAGGTATCATGCAGCATTGCGATGACAACGGTCAGGGATCATTTTGATGACAGGGGTCATGGAACATTCTGATAACAAGGTTCATCAAGCATTTTGATGACAGGGGTCATGGAGCATTGTGTTGACACGGGCATGGAGCATTGTAATGATAGGATATCTGGAGCATTGTGATGAAAAGGGGATGGAGCATTTTGATGACAGTGTCCAAGTAGCATTGTGCTGACAATGGCATGGAGCATTGTGATGAAAAGGGTACTGGAGCATTGTGAGGAAAGGAATCATGGATCATTGTGATGCCAGGGGTCATGGAGCTTTGTGATGACACGGGTCATGGAGCATTGTGATGACACGGTCAAGGAACATTGTGATGACAAGAAATCTGGAGCATTGTGATGAAAGGGCATGGAGCATTGTGATGAAAGGTGACAAGTAGCATTGTGATGATATGGGCAGAGAACTTTGTGATGACAGGGGTCATGGAGCATTGTGATGAAAAGTGTCATGGAACATTGTACTGACAGGGATCATGGAGCTTTTTGGTAAGGGAGCCCTTGGAGATTGGTGGTGGCAGGCGTCATGGGGCATTGTGATGACAGCGGTCTTGGAGCATTGTGATGAAAGGGGTCATGGAGCACTGTGATTACAGGGGCCATGGAGCATTGTGAATACAAAGGCTATGGAGCATTGAGATGACAGGGTTCATGGAGCATTGTGATGAAAGTGATCATGGATCATTGTGATGACAAGTGTCCTGAAACCTTGTGATGACACGGTTCATGGAGCATTGTTATGACAAGGACCATGGCGAATTGTGATGACATCTGAAATGGGGCATTGTGATGACAGTGGTCATGTAGAATTGTGATGAAAGGTATCAAGGAGCACTGTGATGACAGGGGCCATGGAACATTGTGATGACAAAGGCCATGGAGCATTGTGATGACAAGTGTCATGGGACATTTTGATGACATTGGCATGGAACATTATGATGACAAGAGTTCTGGAGAATTTTGATGACAAGGGCATGGAGCATTGTGATGACAGGGCCCATGGAGCATTGTGACGAAGAGGGCAGGGAACATTGTGATGACTGGGTTCATGGAGCATTGTGATGAAAGGGGCCATGGAGCACTGAGATGACAGGCGTCTTGAGGTATGGTGATGACAGTGGTCATGGAGCATTGTGATGAAAGAGATCATGGAGCAATATGATAAGAGGGGACATGGAGCATTGTGATGACAGGTGTATTGGAGCATTGTGATGAAAATATTAATGGATCATTGTGATGACATGTGTCCTGGAACACTGTGATGACACGGTTCATCGAGTATTGTGATGACAAGGGTCATAGCGAATTGTGATAACAGGTGTCATGGGGCATTGTGATGACATTGATCATCTAGGAATTGTGATGAAAGGTATCATGGAGCACTGTGATGACTGGGGGCATGAAGCATTGTTATGAAAATTGTCCTGGATTATTGTGATGACAGCAGTCATGGAGAATTGGGATGACAGGGATTATGCAGCATTGTGTTGACATGGGTATGGACTATTGTGATGACAATGGTCATGGAGCAATGTGATGAACGTTTTCATGGAATATCGTGATGAAAAGTGCCTGGGAGCATTGTGACGATAAAGGCCATGGAGCATTGTGATGACAAGTGTCATGGAGCATTGTAATGAAAGCTTTCATTGTGCACTGTGATGACAAGGGGGATGGAGTATTGTGATGAAACTGGTCCTGGAACATTGTGATAACAAAAGCCATGGAGCATTGTGATGACAGGCATCATGGAGAATAGTGAAGAAAGGGGCCATGGGGAATTGTAATGACAATAGAGAAATGTGATGAAAATGGTCAGCGAGCATAGTGATTAAAGTGGTCATTGAGAATTGTGATGAAAAGTGACATAGAGCATTGTGATGACAAAGGTCATGGAGAACTGTGATGACCAGGGTCATGTAGCATTGTGATGACACGTTCATGGAACATTGTGATGACAAGAATTCTGGAGCATTGTGATGACAAGGGCCATGGAGCATTGGGATGCCACGGTCATGGAACATTGTGATGACAAAATTCTGGAGCTTTGTGAGGAAAAAGGCATGGAGCATTGTGATTATAGGGGACATGGAGCATTTTGATGACATGGGCAGGGAACACTGTGATGACAGGTGTTATGGAGCAATGGGATGACAAGTGTCATGGAGCACTGTGATGAGAGGGGCCTTGGAGAATTGTGATGACAGGCGTCATGAGGCATTGAGATGGCAGTGGTCATGGAGCATTATGATGAAATGTGTTATGGAGCACTGTGATTACAGGGGCCATGGAGCATTGTGAATACAAAGGCCATGGAGCATTGAGATGACAGTGGTCATGGAGCATTGTGATGAAAGTGGTAATGGATCATTGTGAGGACAAGTGTCCTGGGACCCTGTGATGACATGGTTCATGGAGCATTGTGATGACAATTGTCATGGCGAATTGTGATGACAATGTCATGGGGCATTGTGATGGCAGTGGTCATCTAGAAATGTGATTAAAGTTATTATGGAGCACAGTAATGAGAGGGGCCATGGAGCATTGTGATGACAAGTCTCATGGAGCATTGTGATGACAGGTGTCATGGAGCATCGTGATGACAAATGCCATTGAGAATTGTGATCAGAGGTGACATTGGGCATTGTGATGAAAGGGGTCATGGAGTACTGGGAGTACAGGGGCCATGGAGCCTTGTGATAACAAGTGACATGGAGAATAGTGATGACAGGCATCATAGAGCATTGTGATGACAAGTGCCATTTAGCCTTTTGATGACAGGGGTCATCAGGCATTGTGTTGACGGGGGTCACGGAGCATTGTGATGACAAAGGCCATAGAGCATTGTGATGAGAGGGGTCATGGAGCATTGTGATGACATGGGCCATGGAGCATTGTGAAGACAAGATTCATGGAGCATTGTGATGACACGGGCATGAAGCAAGGTGATGACAACAGACCTGGAGCATTGTGATGACAAGGGCATGGAGCATGGTGATTACAGGAGACTTGGGTCATTGTGATGAAATTGGCAGGGATCATTGTGATTAGAGGGATCATGGAGCATTGTGATGACAAGTGCCATGCAATATTGTGCTGACACAGATCATGGGGCATTTTGATGAGAGTGGCCTTGGAGCACAGTGATGAGAGACGTCATGGGGCATTATGGTGACAGTGGTCAAGGAGCATTGTGATGAAAGTGTTCATGGAGCAACGCGATTATCGGGACAATGGAGCATTGTGAATACAAAGGCCATGGAACATTGAGATAACAGAGTTCATGGAGCATTGTGATGACAAGGGTCTTGGGAGCTACTGATGACACGTTTCATACAGCATTGAGATGACAAGGGCCAAGGCGAATTGTGATGACACGTGTCATGGGGCATTGTGATGACATTGGTCATCTTGCATTGTGATGAGAGTGGTCATGTAGAATTTTGATTAAAGGTATCATGGAGCACTGTGATGACAAAGGCCAAGGAACATTGTGATGACAAGTGTCATTCAGCAATGTGATGACACGGGAATGGAGCATTTTGATGACAAGTGTTCTGGAGCATTGTGATGACAAGGGTATGGAGCATTGTGATTACAGGGACCATGGAGCATTGTGATGACAACGGCATGGAGCACTGTGATGACATTGGTCATTGAGCATTGTGATTACAAAGACCATGAGGCATTGTGATGACAGGGGCCTTGGAGCATTGTGATGACAATGGTCATCAAGCATTGTGATGACAGGGGTCATAGAGCATTGTGATGAGAAAGACCATGGAGCATGGTGATGACAGAGGCCATGGAACATTGTGATGACCAGGCCAAGTACCATTGTGATGACAAGGGCAGGGAACCTTGTGGTGACCGGGGTCATGGAGCATTTTGATGACAAATTTCATGGAACGTTGTGATGACAGGGGTCATGGAGCATTGTGATGAAAGTTGTCCTGGAGCATTGTGATGACAGCGGTCACAGAGAATTGGGATGAAAGGTATCATGCAGCATTGTGATGACAACGGTCATGGATCATTTGGATGACAGGGGTCATGGAACATTCTGATAACAAGGTTCATAAAGCATTTTGATGACAGGGGTCATGGAGCATTGTGTTGACACGAGCATGGAGCATTGTAATGATAGGATATCTGGAGCATTGTGATGAAAAGGGGATGGAGCATTTTGATGACAGGGTCCAAGGAGAATTGTGCTGACAATGGCATGGAGCATTGTGATGAAAAGGGTACTGGAGCACTGTGAGGAAAGGAATCATGGATCATTGTGATGACAGGGGTCATGGAGCTTTGTGATGACAAGGGTCATGGAGCATTGTGATGACACGGTCAAGGAACATTGCGATGACAAGAATTCTGGAGCATTGTGATGAAAGGGCATGGTGCATTGTGATGAAAGGTGACAAGGAGCATTGTGACGATATGGGCAGAGAACTTTTTGATGACAGGGGTCATGGAGCATTGTGATAAAAAGTGTCATGGAACATTGTACTGACAGGGATCATGGAGCTTTTTGGTAAGAGAGGTCTTGGAGATTTGTGAAGGCAGGCGTCATGGGGCATTGTGATGACAGCGGTCTTGGAGCATTGGGATGAAAGGGGTCATGGAGCTCTGTGATTACAGGGGCCATGGAGCATTGTGAATACAAAGGCCATGGAGCATTGAGATGACAGGGTTCATGGAGCATTGTGATGAAAGTGATCATGGATCATTGTGATGACAAGTGTCCTGGAACCTTGTGATGACACAGTTCATGGAGCATTGTGATGACAAGGACCATGGCGAATTGTGGTGTCATCTGTCATGGGGCATTGTGATGGCAGTGGTCATGTAGAATTGTATTGAAAGGTAACATGGAGCACTGTGATGACAGGGGCCATGGAACATTGTGATGACAAAGGCCATGGAGCATTGTGATGACAAGTGTCATGGGGCATTTTGATGACATTGGCATGGAGCATTATGATGACAAGAGTTCTGGAGCATTTTGATGACCAGGGCATGGAGCATTGTGATGAAAGTTGTCCTGGAGCATTGTGATGACAGCGGTCACAGAGGATTGGGATGAAAGGTATCATGCAGCATTGCGATGACAACGGTCAGGGATCATTTTGATGACAGGGGTCATGGAACATTCTGATAACAAGGTTCATCAAGCATTTTGATGACAGGGGTCATGGAGCATTGTGTTGACACGGGCATGGAGCATTGTAATGATAGGATATCTGGAGCATTGTGATGAAAAGGGGATGGAGCATTTTGATGACAGTGTCCAAGTAGCATTGTGCTGACAATGGCATGGAGCATTGTGATGAAAAGGGTACTGGAGCATTGTGAGGAAAGGAATCATGGATCATTGTGATGCCAGGGGTCATGGAGCTTTGTGATGACACGGGTCATGGAGCATTGTGATGACACGGTCAAGGAACATTGTGATGACAAGAAATCTGGAGCATTGTGATGAAAGGGCATGGAGCATTGTGATGAAAGGTGACAAGTAGCATTGTGATGATATGGGCAGAGAACTTTGTGATGACAGGGGTCATGGAGCATTGTGATGAAAAGTGTCATGGAACATTGTACTGACAGGGATCATGGAGCTTTTTGGTAAGGGAGCCCTTGGAGATTGTTGGTGGCAGGCGTCATGGGGCATTGTGATGAGAGCGGTCTTGGAGCATTGTGATGAAAGGAGTCATGGAGCACTGTGATTACAGGGGCCATGGAGCATTGTGAATACAAAGGCTATGGAGCATTGAGATGACAGGGTTTATGGAGCATTGTGATGAAAGTGATCATGGATCATTGTGATGACAAGTGTCCTGAAACCTTGTGATGACACGGTTCATGGAGCATTGTTATGACAAGGACCATGGCGAATTGTGATGACATCTGAAATGGGGCATTGTGATGACAGTGGTCATGTAGAATTGTGATGAAAGGTATCAAGGAGCACTGTGATGACAGGGGCCATGGAACATTGTGATGACAAAGGCCATGGAGCATTGTGATGACAAGTGTCATGGGACATTTTGATGACATTGGCATGGAACATTATGATGACAAGAGTTCTGGAGAATTTTGATGACAAGGGCATGGAGCATTGTGATGACAGGGCCCATGGAGCATTGTGACGAAGAGGGCAGGGAACATTGTGATGACTGGGTTCATGGAGCATTGTGATGAAAGGGGCCATGGAGCACTGAGATGACAGGCGTCTTGAGGTATGGTGATGACAGTGGTCATGGAGCATTGTGATGAAAGAGATCATGGAGCAATATGATAAGAGGGGACATGGAGCATTGTGATGACAGGTGTATTGGAGAATTGTGATGAAAATATTAATGGATCATTGTGATGACATGTGTCCTGGAACACTGTGATGACACGGTTCATCGAGTATTGTGATGACAAGGGTCATAGCGAATTGTGATAACAGGTGTCATGGGGCATTGTGATGACATTGATCATCTAGGAATTGTGATGAAAGGTATCATGGAGCACTGTGATGACTGGGGGCATGAAGCATTGTTATGAAAATTGTCCTGGATTATTGTGATGACAGCAGTCATGGAGAATTGGGATGACAGGGATTATGCAGCATTGTGTTAACATGGGTATGGACTATTGTGATGACAATGGTCATGGAGCATTATGATGAAAGTTTTCATGGAATATCGTGATGAAAGGTGCCTGGGAGCATTGTGACGATAAAGGCCATGGAGCATTGTGATGACAAGTGTCATGGAGCATTGTAATGAAAGCTTTCATTGTGCACTGTGATGACAAGGGGGATGGAGTATTGTGATGAAACTGGTCCTGGAACATTGTGATAACAAAAGCCATGGAGCATTGTGATGACAGGCATCATGGAGAATTGTGAAGAAAGGGGCCATGGGGAATTGTAATGACAATAGAGAAATGTGATGAAAATGGTCAGCGAGCATAGTGATTAAAGTGGTCATTGAGAATTGTGATGAAAAGTGACATAGAGCATTGTGATGACAAAGGTCATGGAGAACTGTGATGACCAGGGTCATGTAGCATTGTGATGACACGTTCATGGAACATTGTGATGACAAGAATTCTGGAGCATTGTGATGACAAGGGCCATGGAGCATTGGGATGCCACGGTCATGGAACATTGTGATGACAAAATTCTGGAGCTTTGTGAGGAAAAAGGCATGGAGCATTGTGATTATAGGGGACATGGAGCATTTTGATGACATGGGCAGGGAACACTGTGATGACAGGTGTTATGGAGCAATGGGATGACAAGTGTCATGGAGCACTGTGATGAGAGGGGCCTTGGAGAATTGTGATGACAGGCGTCATGAGGCATTGAGATGGCAGTGGTCATGGAGCATTATGATGAAAGGTGTTATGGAGCACTGTGATTACAGGGGCCATGGAGCATTGTGAATACAAAGGCCATGGAGCATTGAGATGACAGTGGTCATGGAGCATTGTGATGAAAGTGGTAATGGATCATTGTGAGGACAAGTGTCCTGGGACCCTGTGATGACATGGTTCATGGAGCATTGTGATGACAATGGTCATGGCGAATTGTGATGACAATGTCATGGGGCATTGTGATGGCAGTGGTCATCTAGAAATGTGATTAAAGTTATTATGGAGCACAGGAATGAGAGGGGCCATGGAGCATTGTGATGACAAGTCTCATGGAGCATTGTGATGACAGGTGTCATGGAGCATCGTGATGACAAATGCCATTGAGAATTGTGATCAGAGGTGACATTGGGCATTGGGATGAAAGGGGTCATGGAGTACTGGGAGTACAGGGGCCATGGAGCCTTGTGATAACAAGTGACATGGAGAATAGTGATGACAGGCATCATAGAGCATTGTGATGACAAGTGCCATTTAACATTTTGATGACAGGGGTCATCAGGCACTGTGTTGACGGGGGTCACGGAGCATTGTGATGACAAAGGCCATAGAGCATTGTGATGAGAGGGGTCATGGAGCATTGTGATGACATGGGCCATGGAGCATTGTGAGGACAAGATTCATGGAGCATTGTGATGACACGGGTATGAAGCATGGTGATGACAACAGACCTGGAGCATTGTGATGACAAGGGCATGGAGCATTGTGATTACAGGAGACTTGGGTCATTGTGATGAAATTGGCAGGGATCATTGTGATTAGAGGGATCATGGAGCATTGTGATGACAAGTGTCATGCAATATTGTGCTGACACAGATCATGGAGCATTTTGATGAGAGTGGCCTTGGAGCACAGTGATGAGAGACGTCATGGGGCATTATGGTGACAGTGGTCAAGGAGCATTGTGATGAAAGTGTTCATGGAGCAACGCGATTATCGGGACAATGGAGCATTGTGAATACAAAGGCCATGGAACATTGAGATAACAGAGTTCATGGAGCATTGTGATGACAAGGGTCTTGGGAGCTACTGATGACACGTTTCATACAGCATTGAGATGACAAGGGCCAAGGCGAATTGTGATGACACGTGTCATGGGGCATTGTGATGACATTGGTCATCTTGCATTGTGATGAGAGTGGTCATGTAGAATTTTGATTAAAGGTATCATGGAGCACTGTGATGACAAAGGCCAAGGAACATTGTGATGACAAGAGTATGGAGCATTGTGATTACAGGGACCATGGAGCATTGTGATGACAACGGCATGGAGCACTGTGATGACATTGGTCATTGAGCTTTGTGATTACAAAGACCATGAGGCATTGTGATGACAGGGGCCTTGGAGCATTGTGATGACAATGGTCATCAAGCATTGTGATGACAGGGGTCATAGAGCATTGTGATGAGAAAGACCATGGAGCATGGTGATGACAGAGGCCATGGAACATTGTGATGACCAGGCCATGTACCATTGTGATGACAAGGGCAGGGAACCTTGTGGTGTCCGGGGTCATGGAGCATTTTGATGACAACTTTCATGGATCATTGTGATGCCAGGGGTCATGGAGCTTTGTGATGACAAGGGTCATGGAGCATTGTGATGACACGGTCAAGGAACATTGCGATGACAAGAATTCTGGAGCATTGTGATGAAAGGGCATGGTGCATTGTGATGAAAGGTGACAAGGAGCATTGTGACGATATGGGCAGAGAACTTTTTGATGACAGGGGTCATGGAGCATTGTGATAAAAAGTGTCATGGAACATTGTACTGACAGGGATCATGGAGCTTTTTGGTAAGAGAGGTCTTGGAGATTTGTGAAGGCAGGCGTCATGGGGCATTGTGATGACAGCGGTCGTGGAGCTTTGGGATGAAAGGGGTCATGGAGCTCTGTGATTACAGGGGCCATGGAGCATTGTGAATACAAAGACCATGGAGAATTGAGATGACAGGGTTCATGGAGCATTGTGATGAAAGTGATCATGGATCATTGTGATGACAAGTGTCCTGGAACCTTGTGATGACACAGTTCATGGAGCATTGTGATGACAAGGACCATGGCGAATTGTGGTATCATCTGTCATGGGGCATTGTGATGACAGTGGTCATGTAGAATTGTATTGAAAGGTAACATGGAGCACTCTGATGACAGGGGCCATGGAACATTGTGATGACAAAGGCCATGGAGCATTGTGATGACAAGTGTCATGGGGCATTTTGATGACATTGGCATGGAGCATTATGATGACAAGAGTTCTGGAGCATTTTGATGACCAGGGCATGGAGCATTGTGATGAAAGTTGTCCTGGAGCACTGTGATGACAGCGGTCACAGAGGATTGGGATGAAAGGTATCATGCAGCATTGCGATGACAACGGTCAGGGATCATTTTGATGACAGGGGTCATGGAACATTCTGATAACAAGTTTCATCAAGCATTTTGATGACAGGGGTCATGGAGCATTGTGTTGACACGGGCATGGAGCATTGTAATGATAAGATATCTGGAGCATTGTGATGAAAAGGGGATGGAGCATTTTGATGACAGGGTCCAAGGAGAATTGTGCTGACAATGGCATGGAGCATTGTGATGAAAAGGGTACTGGAGCACTGTGAGGAAAGGAATCATGGATCATTGTGATGACAGGGGTCATGGAGCTTTGTGATGACAAGGGTCATGGAGCATTGTGATGACACGGTCAAGGAACATTGCGATGACAAGAATTCTGGAGCATTGTGATGAAAGGGCATGGTGCATTGTGATGAAAGGTGACAAGGAGCATTGTGACGATATGGGCAGAGAACTTTTTGATGACAGGGGTCATGGAGCATTGTGATAAAAAGTGTCATGGAACATTGTACTGACAGGGATCATGGAGCTTTTTGGTAAGAGAGGTCTTGGAGATTTGTGAAGGCAGGCGTCATGGGGCATTGTGATGACAGCGGTCTTGGAGCATTGGGATGAAAGGGGTCATGGAGCACTGTGATTACAGGGGCCATGGAGCATTGTGAATACAAAGGCTATGGAGCATTGAAATGAGAGGGTTCATGGAGCATTGTGATGACAGGGTTCATGGAGCATTGTGATGAAATTGATCATGGATCATTGTGATGACAAGTGTCCTGAAACCTTGTGATGACACGGTTCATGGAGCATTGTTATGACAAGGACCATGGCGAATTGTGATGACATCTGAAATGGGGCTTTGTGATGACAGTGGTCATGTAGAATTGTGATGAAAGGTATCAAGGAGCACTGTGATGACAGGGGCCATGGAACATTGTGATGACAAAGGCCATGGAGCATTGTGATGACAAGTGTCATGGGACATTTTGATGACATTGGCATGGAACATTATGATGACAAGAGTTCTGGAGAATTTTGATGACAAGGGCATGGAGCATTGTGATGACAGGGCCCATGGAGCATTGTGACGAAGAGGGCAGGGAACATTGTGATGACTGGGTTCATGGAGCCTTGTGATGAAAGGGGCCATGGAGCACTGAGATGACAGGCGTCTTGAGGTATTGTGATGACAGTGGTCATGGAGCATTGTGATGAAAGAGATCATGGAGCAATATGATAAGAGGGGACATGGAGCATTGTGATGACAGGTGTATTGGAGCATTGTGATAAAAATATTAATGGATCATTGTGATGACATGTGTCCTGGAACACTGTGATGACACGGTTCATCGAGTATTGTGATGACAAGGGTCATAGCGAATTGTGATAACAGGTGTCATGGGGCATTGTGATGACATTGATCATCTAGGAATTGTGATGAAAGGTATCATGGAGCACTGTGATGACTGGGGGCATGAAGCATTGTTAGGAAAATTGTCCTGGATTATTGTGATGACAGCAGTCATGGAGAATTGGGATGACAGGGATTATGCAGCATTGTGTGACATGGGTATGGACTATTGTGATGACAATGGTCATGGAGCAATGTGATGATAGTTTTCATGGAATATCGTGATGAAAAGTGCCTGGGAGCATTGTGACGATAAAGGCCATGGAGCATTGTGATGACAAGTGTCATGGAGCATTGTAATGAAAGCTTTCATTGTGCACTGTGATGACAAGGGGGATGGAGTATTGTGATGAAACTGGTCCTGGAACATTGTGATAACAAAAGCCATGGAGCATTGTGATGACAGGCATCATGGAGAATTGTGAAGAAAGGGGCCATGTGGAATTGTAATGACAATAGAGAAATGTGATGAAAATGGTCAGCGAGCATAGTGATTAAAGTGGTCATTGAGAATTGTGATGAAAAGTGACATAGAGCATTGTGATGACAAAGGTCATGGAGAACTGTGATGACCAGGGTCATGTAGCATTGTGATGACACGTTCATGGAACATTGTGATGACAAGAATTCTGGAGCATTGTGATGACAAGGGCCATGGAGCATTGGGATGCCACGGTCATGGAACATTGTGATGACAAAATTCTGGAGCTTTGTGAGGAAAAAGGCATGGAGCATTGTGATTATAGGGGACATGGAGCATTTTGATGACATGGGCAGGGAACACTGTGATGACAGGTGTTATGGAGCAATGGGATGACAAGTGTCATGGAGCACTGTGATGAGAGGGGCCTTGGAGAATTGTGATGACAGGCGTCATGAGGCATTGAGATGGCAGTGGTCATGGAGCATTATGATGAAAGGTGTTATGGAGCACTGTGATTACAGGGGCCATGGAGCATTGTGAATACAAAGGCCATGGAGCATTGAGATGACAGTGGTCATGGAGAATTGTGATGAAAGTGGTAATGGATCATTGTGAGGACAAGTGTCCTGGGACCCTGTGATGACATGGTTCATGGAGCATTGTGATGACAATGGTCATGGCGAATTGTGATGACAATGTCATGGGGCATTGTGATGGCAGTGGTCATCTAGAAATGTGATTAAAGTTATTATGGAGCACAGGAATGAGAGGGGCCATGGAGCATTGTGATGACAAGTCTCATGGAGCATTGTGATGACAGGTGTCATGGAGCATCGTGATGACAAATGCCATTGAGAATTGTGATCAGAGGTGACATTGGGCATTGTGATGAAAGGGGTCATGGAGTACTGGGAGTACAGGGGCCATGGAGCCTTGTGATAACAAGTGACATGGAGAACAGTGATGACAGGCATCATAGAGCATTGTGATGACAAGTGCCATTTAGCATTTTGATGACAGGGGTCATCAGGCACTGTGTTGACGGGGGTCACGGAGCATTGTGATGACAACGGCATGGAGCACTGTGATGACATTGGTCATTGAGCATTGTGATTACAAAGACCATGAGGCATTGTGATGACAGGGGCCTTGGAGCATTGTGATGACAATGGTCATCAAGCATTTTGATGACAGGGGTCATAGAGCATTGTGATGAGAAAGACCATGGAGCATGGTGATGACAGAGGCCATGGAACATTGTGATGACCAGGCCATGTACCATTGTGATGACAAGGGCAGGGAACCTTGTGGTGACCGGGGTCATGGAGCATTTTGATGACAACTTTCATGGAACGTTGTGATGACAGGGGTCATGGAGCATTGTGATGAAAGTTGTCCTGGAGCATTGTGATGACAGCGGTCACAGAGAATTGGGATGAAAGGTATCATGCAGCATTGTGATGACAACGGTCATGGATCATTTTGATGACAGGGGTCATGGAACATTCTGATAACAAGGTTCATAAAGCATTTTGATGACAGGGGTCATGGAGGATTGTGTTGACACGAGCATGGAGCATTGTAATGATAGGATATCTGGAGCATTGTGATGAAAAGGGGATGGAGCATTTTGATGAGAGGGTCCAAGGAGAATTGTGCTGACAATGGCATGGAGCATTGTGATGAAAAGGGTACTGGAGCACTGTGAGGAAAGGAATCATGGATCATTGTGATGCCAGGGGTCATGGAGCTTTGTGATGACACGGGTCATGGAGCATTGTGATGACACGGTCAAGGAACATTGTGATGACAAGAAATCTGGAGCATTGTGATGAAAGGGCATGGAGCATTGTGATGAAAGGTGACAAGTAGCATTGTGATGATATGGGCAGAGAACTTTGTGATGACAGGGGTCATGGAGCATTGTGATGAAAAGTGTCATGGAACATTGTACTGACAGGGATCATGGAGCTTTTTGGTAAGGGAGCCCTTGGAGATTGTTGGTGGCAGGCGTCATGGGGCATTGTGATGACAGCGGTCTTGGAGCATTGTGATGAAAGGGGTCATGGAGCACTGTGATTACAGGGGCCATGGAGCATTGTGAATACAAAGGCTATGGAGCATTGAGATGACAGGGTTCATGGAGCATTGTGATGAAAGTGATCATGGATCATTGTGATGACAAGTGTCCTGAAACCTTGTGATGACACGGTTCATGGAGCATTGTTATGACAAGGACCATGGCGAATTGTGATGACATCTGAAATGGGGCATTGTGATGACAGTGGTCATGTAGAATTGTGATGAAAGGTATCAAGGAGCACTGTGATGACAGGGGCCATGGAACATTGTGATGACAAAGGCCATGGAGCATTGTGATGACAAGTGTCATGGGACATTTTGATGACATTGGCATGGAACATTATGATGACAAGAGTTCTGGAGAATTTTGATGACAAGGGCATGGAGCATTGTGATGACAGGGCCCATGGAGCATTGTGACGAAGAGGGCAGGGAACATTGTGATGACTGGGTTCATGGAGCACTGTGATGAAAGGGGCCATGGAGCATTGAGATGACAGGTGTCTTGAGGTATGGTGATGACAGTGGTCATGGAGCATTGTGATGAAAGAGATCATGGAGCAATATGATAAGAGGGGACATGGAGCATTGTGATGACAGGTGTATTGGAGCATTGTGATGAAAATATTAATGGATCATTGTGATGACATGTGTCCTGGAACACTGTGATGACACGGTTCATCGAGTATTGTGATGACAAGGGTCATAGCGAATTGTGATAACAGGTGTCATGGGGCATTGTGATGACATTGATCATCTAGGAATTGTGATGAAAGGTATCATGGAGCACTGTGATGACTGGGGGCATGAAGCATAGTTATGAAAATTGTCCTGGATTATTGTGATGACAGCAGTCATGGAGAATTGGGATGACAGGGATTATGCAGCATTGTGTTGACATGGGTATGGACTATTGTGATGACAATGGTCATGGAGCAATGTGATGAACGTTTTCATGGAATATCGTGATGAAAAGTGCCTGGGAGCATTGTGACGATAAAGGCCATGGAGCATTGTGATGACAAGTGTCATGGAGCATTGTAATGAAAGCTTTCATTGTGCACTGTGATGACAAGGGGGATGGAGTATTGTGATGAAACTGGTCCTGGAGCATTGTGATAACAAAAGCCATGGAGCATTGTGATGACAGGCTTCATGGAGAATTGTGAAGAAAGGGGCCAGGGGGAATTGTAATGACAATAGAGAAATGTGATGAAAATGGTCAGCGAGCATAGTGATTAAAGTGGTCATTGAGAATTGTGATGAAAAGTGACATAGAGCATTGTGATGACAAAGGTCATGGAGAACTGTGATGACCAGGGTCATGTAGCATTGTGATGACACGTTCATGGAACATTGTGATGACAAGAATTCTGGAGCATTGTGATGACAAGGGCCATGGAGCATTGGGATGCCACGGTCATGGAACATTGTGATGACAAAATTCTGGAGCTTTGTGAGGAAAAAGGCATGGAGCATTTTGATTATAGGGGACATGGAGCATTTTGATGACATGGGCAGGGAACACTGTGATGACAGGTGTTATGGAGCAATGGGATGACAAGTGTCATGGAGCACTGTGATGAGAGGGGCCTTGGAGAATTGTGATGACAGGCGTCATGAGGCATTGAGATGGCAGTGGTCATGGAGCATTATGATGAAAGGTGTTATGGAGCACTGTGATTACAGGGGCCATGGAGCATTGTGAATACAAAGGCCATGGAGCATTGAGATGACAGTGGTCATGGAGCATTGTGATGAAAGTGGTAATGGATCATTGTGAGGACAAGTGTCCTGGGACCCTGTGATGACATGGTTCATGGAGCATTGTGATGACAATGGTCATGGCGAATTGTGATGACAATGTCATGGGGCATTGTGATGGCAGTGGTCATCTAGAAATGTGATTAAAGTTATTATGGAGCACAGGAATGAGAGGGGCCATGGAGCATTGTGATGACAAGTGTCATGGAGCATTGTGATGACAGGTGTCATGGAGCATCGTGATGACAAATGCCATTGAGAATTGTGATCAGAGGTGACATTGGGCATTGTGATGAAAGGGGTCATGGAGTACTGGGAGTACAGGGGCCATGGAGCCTTGTGATAACAAGTGACATGGAGAATAGTGATGACAGGCATCATAGAGCATTGTGATGACAAGTGCCATTTAGCATTTTGATGACAGGGGTCATCAGGCATTGTGTTCACGGGGGTCACGGAGCATTGTGATGACAAAGGCCATAGAGCATTGTGATGAGAGGGGTCATGGAGCATTGTGATGACATGGGCCATGGAGCATTGTGAAGACAAGATTCATGGAGCATTGTGATGACACGGGCATGAAGCATGGTGATGACAACAGACCTGGAGCATTGTGATGACAAGGGCATGGAGCATTGTGATTACAGGAGACTTGGGTCATTGTGATGAAATTGGCAGGGATCATTGTGATTAGAGGGATCATGGAGCATTGTGATGACAAGTGTCATGCAATATTGTGCTGACACAGATCATGGGGCATTTTGATGAGAGTGGCCTTGGAGCACAGTGATGAGAGACGTCATGGGGCATTATGGTGACAGTGGTCAAGGAGCATTGTGATGAAAGTGTTCATGGAGCAACGCGATTATCGGGACAATGGAGCATTGTGAATACAAAGGCCATGGAACATTGAGATAACAGAGTTCATGGAGCATTGTGATGACAAGGGTCTTGGGAGCTACTGATGACACGTTTCATACAGCATTGAGATGACAAGGGCCAAGGCGAATTGTGATGACACGTGTCATGGGGCATTGTGATGACATTGGTCATCTTGCATTGTGATGAGAGTGGTCATGTAGAATTTTGATTAAAGGTATCATGGAGCACTGTGATGACAAAGGCCAAGGAACATTGTGATGACAAGTGTCATTCAGCAATGTGATGACACGGGAATGGAGCATTATGATGACAAGTGTTCTGGAGCATTGTGATGACAAGGGTATGGAGCATTGTGATTACATGGACCATGGAGCATTGTGATGACAACGGCATGGAGCACTGTGATGACATTGGTCATTGAGCATTGTGATTACAAAGACCATGAGGCATTGTGATGACAGTGGCCTGGGAGCATTGTGACGAAAATGGTCATCAAGCATTGTGATGACAGGGGTCATAGAGCATTGTGATGAGAAAGACCATGGAGCATGGTGATGACAGAGGCCATGGAACATTGTGATGACCAGGCCATGTACCATTGTGATGACAAGGGCAGGGAACCTTGTGGTGACCGGGGTCATGGAGCATTTTGATGACAACTTTCATGGAACGTTGTGATGACAGGGGTCATGGAGCATTGTGATGAAAGTTGTCCTGGAGCATTGTGATGACAGCGGTCACAGAGAATTGGGATGAAAGGTATCATGCAGCATTGTGATGACAACGGTCATGGATCATTTGGATGACAGGGGTCATGGAACATTCTGATAACAAGGTTCATAAAGCATTTTGATGACAGGGGTCATGGAGCATTGTGTTGACACGAGCATGGAGCATTGTAATGATAGGATATCTGGAGCATTGTGATGAAAAGGGGATGGAGCATTTTGATGACAGGGTCCAAGGAGAATTGTGCTGACAATGGCATGGAGCATTGTGATGAAAAGGGTACTGGAGCACTGTGAGGAAAGGAATCATGGATCATTGTGATGCCAGGGGTCATGGAGCTTTGTGATGACAAGGGTCATGGAGCATTGTGATGACACGGTCAAGGAACATTGCGATGACAAGAATTCTGGAGCATTGTGATGAAAGGGCATGGTGCATTTTGATGAAAGGTGACAAGGAGCATTGTGACGATATGGGCAGAGAACTTTTTGATGACAGGGGTCATGGAGCATTGTGATAAAAAGTGTCATGGAACATTGTACTGACAGGGATCATGGAGCTTTTTGGTAAGAGAGGTCTTGGAGATTTGTGAAGGCAGGCGTCATGGAGCATTGTGATGACAGCGGTCTTGGAGCATTGGGATGAAAGGGGTCATGGAGCACTGTGATTACAGGGGCCATGGAGCATTGTGAATACAAAGGCTATGGAGCATTGAGATGAGAGGGTTCATGGAGCATTGTGATGACAGGGTTCATGGAGCATTGTGATGAAAGTGATCATGGATCATTGTGATGACAAGTGTCCTGAAACCTTGTGATGACACGGTTCATGGAGCATTGTTATGACAAGGACCATGGCGAATTGTGATGACATCTGAAATGGGGCATTGTGATGACAGTGGTCATGTAGAATTGTGATGAAAGGTATCAAGGAGCACTGTGATGACAGGGGCCATGGAACATTGTGATGACAAAGGCCATGGAGCATTGTGATGACAAGTGTCATGGGACATTTTGATGACATTGCCATGGAACATTATGATGACAAGAGTTCTGGAGAATTTTGATGACAAGGGCATGGAGCATTGTGATGACAGGGCCCATGGAGCATTGTGACGAAGAGGGCAGGGAACATTGTGATGACTGGGTTCATGGAGCCTTGTGATGAAAGGGGCCATGGAGCACTGAGATGACAGGCGTCTTGAGGTATGGTGATGACAGTGGTCATGGAGCATTGTGATGAAAGAGATCATGGAGCAATATGATAAGATGGGACATGGAGCACTGTGATGACAGGTGTATTGGAGCATTGTGATGAAAATATTAATGGATCATTGTGATGACATGTGTCCTGGAACACTGTGATGACACGGTTCATCGAGTATTGTGATGACAAGGGTCATAGCGAATTGTGATAACAGGTTTCATGGGGCATTGTGATGACATTGGTCATCTTGCATTGTGATGAGAGTGGTCATGTAGAATTTTGATTAAAGGTATCATGGAGCACTGTGATGACAAAGGCCAAGGAACATTGTGATGACAAGTGTCATTCAGCAATGTGATGACACGGGAATGGAGCATTATGATGACAAGTGTTCTGGAGCATTGTGATGACAAGGGTATGGAGCATTGTGATTACAGGGACCATGGAGCATTGTGATGACAATGGCATGGAGCACTGTGATGACATTGGTCATTGAGCATTGTGATTACAAAGACCATGAGGCATTGTGATGACAGGGGCCTGGGAGCATTGTGATGACAATGGTCATCAAGCATTGTGATGACAGGGGTCATAGAGCATTGTGATGAGAAAGACCATGGAGCATGGTGATGACAGAGGCCATGGAACATTGTGATGACCAGGCCATGTACCATTGTGATGACAAGGGCAGGGAACCTTGTGGTGTCCGGGGTCATGGAGCATTTTGATGACAACTTTCATGGAACGTTGTGATGACAGGGGTCATGGAGCATTGTTATGAAAGTTGTCCTGGAGCATTGTGATGACAGCGGTCACAGAGGATTGGGATGAAATGTATCATGCAGCATTGCGATGACAAGTGTCAGGGATCATTTTGATGACAGGGGTCATGGAACATTCTGATAACAAGTTTCATCAAGCATTTTGATGACAGGGGTCATGGAGCATTGTGTTGACACGGGCATGGAGCATTGTAATGATAGGATATCTGGAGCATTGTGATGAAAAGGGGATGGAGCATTTTGATGACAGGGTCCAAGGAGCATTGTGCTGACAATGGCATGGAGCATTGTGATGAAAAGGGTACTGGAGCACTCTGAGGAAAGGAATCATGGATCATTGTGATGCCAGGGGTCATGGAGCTTTGTGAGGACACGGGTCATGGAGCATTGTGATGACACGGTCAAGGAACATTGTGATGACAAGAAATCTGGAGCATTGTGATGAAAGGGCACGGAGCATTGTGATGAAAGGTGACAAGTAGCATTGTGATGATATGGGCAGAGAACTTTGTGATGACAGGTGTCATGGAGCATTGTGATGAAAAGTGTCATGGAACATTGTACTGACAGGGATCATGGAGCTTTTTGGTAAGGGAGCCCTTGGAGATTGTTGGTGGCAGGCGTCATGGGGCATTGTGATGACAGCGGTCTTGGAGCATTGTGATGAAAGGGGTCATGGAGCACTGTGATTACAGGGGCCATGGAGCATTGTGAATACAAAGGCTATGGAGCATTGAGATGACAGGGTTCATGGAGCATTGTGATGAAAGTGATCATGGATCATTGTGATGACAAGTGTCCTGAAACCTTGTGATGACACGGTTCATGGAGCATTGTTATGACAAGGACCATGGCGAATTGTGATGACATCTGAAATGGGGCATTGTGATGACAGTGGTCATGTAGAATTGTGATGAAAGGTATCAAGGAGCACTGTGATGACAGGGGCCATGGAACATTGTGATGACAAAGGCCATGGAGCATTGTGATGACAAGTGTCATGGGACATTTTGATGACATTGGCATGGAACATTATGATGACAAGAGTTCTGGAGAATTTTGATGACAAGGGCATGGAGCATTGTGATGACAGGGCCCATGGAGCATTGTGACGAAGAGGGCAGGGAACATTGTGATGACTGGGTTCATGGAGCACTGTGATGAAAGGGGCCATGGAGCATTGAGATGACAGGCGTCTTGAGGTATGGTGATGACAGTGGTCATGGAGCATTGTGATGAAAGAGATCATGGAGCAATATGATAAGAGGGGACATGGAGCATTGTGATGACAGGTGAATTGGAGCATTGTGATGAAAATATTAATGGATCATTGTGATGACATGTGTCCTGGAACACTGTGATGACACGGTTCATCGAGTATTGTGATGACAAGGGTCATAGCGAATTGTGATAACAGGTGTCATGGGGCATTGTGATGACATTGATCATCTAGGAATTGTGATGAAAGGTATCATGGAGCACTGTGATGACTGGGGGCATGAAGCATTGTTATGAAAATTGTCCTGGATTATTGTGATGACAGCAGTCATGGAGAATTGGGATGACAGGGATTATGCAGCATTGTGTTAACATGGGTATGGACTATTGTGATGACAATGGTCATGGAGCATTATGATGAAAGTTTTCATGGAATATCGTGATGAAAGGTGCCTGGGAGCATTGTGACGATAAAGGCCATGGAGCATTGTGATGACAAGTGTCATGGAGCATTGTAATGAAAGCTTTCATTGTGCACTGTGATGACAAGGGGGATGGAGTATTGTGATGAAACTGGTCCTGGAACATTGTGATAACAAAAGCCATGGAGCATTGTGATGACAGGCATCATGGAGAATTGTGAAGAAAGGGGCCATGGGGAATTGTAATGACAATAGAGAAATGTGATGAAAATGGTCAGCGAGCATAGTGATTAAAGTGGTCATTGAGAATTGTGATGAAAAGTGACATAGAGCATTGTGATGACAAAGGTCATGGAGAACTGTGATGACCAGGGTCATGTAGCATTGTGATGACACGTTCATGGAACATTGTGATGACAAGAATTCTGGAGCATTGTGATGACAAGGGCCATGGAGCATTGGGATGCCACGGTCATGGAACATTGTGATGACAAAATTCTGGAGCTTTGTGAGGAAAAAGGCATGGAGCATTGTGATTATAGGGGACATGGAGCATTTTGATGACATGGGCAGGGAACACTGTGATGACAGGTGTTATGGAGCAATGGGATGACAAGTGTCATGGAGCACTGTGATGAGAGGGGCCTTGGAGAATTGTGATGACAGGCGTCATGAGGCATTGAGATGGCAGTGGTCATGGAGCATTATGATGAAAGGTGTTATGGAGCACTGTGATTACAGGGGCCATGGAGCATTGTGAATACAAAGGCCATGGAGCATTGAGATGACAGTGGTCATGGAGCATTGTGATGAAAGTGGTAATGGATCATTGTGAGGACAAGTGTCCTGGGACCCTGTGATGACATGGTTCATGGAGCATTGTGATGACAATGGTCATGGCGAATTGTGATGACAATGTCATGGGGCATTGTGATGGCAGTGGTCATCTAGAAATGTGATTAAAGTTATTATGGAGCACAGGAATGAGAGGGGCCATGGAGCATTGTGATGACAAGTCTCATGGAGCATTGTGATGACAGGTGTCATGGAGCATCGTGATGACAAATGCCATTGAGAATTGTGATCAGAGGTGACATTGGGCATTGGGATGAAAGGGGTCATGGAGTACTGGGAGTACAGGGGCCATGGAGCCTTGTGATAACAAGTGACATGGAGAATAGTGATGACAGGCATCATAGAGCATTGTGATGACAAGTGCCATTTAACATTTTGATGACAGGGGTCATCAGGCACTGTGTTGACGGGGGTCACGGAGCATTGTGATGACAAAGGCCATAGAGCATTGTGATGAGAGGGGTCATGGAGCATTGTGATGACATGGGCCATGGAGCATTGTGAGGACAAGATTCATGGAGCATTGTGATGACACGGGTATGAAGCATGGTGATGACAACAGACCTGGAGCATTGTGATGACAAGGGCATGGAGCATTGTGATTACAGGAGACTTGGGTCATTGTGATGAAATTGGCAGGGATCATTGTGATTAGAGGGATCATGGAGCATTGTGATGACAAGTGTCATGCAATATTGTGCTGACACAGATCATGGAGCATTTTGATGAGAGTGGCCTTGGAGCACAGTGATGAGAGACGTCATGGGGCATTATGGTGACAGTGGTCAAGGAGCATTGTGATGAAAGTGTTCATGGAGCAACGCGATTATCGGGACAATGGAGCATTGTGAATACAAAGGCCATGGAACATTGAGATAACAGAGTTCATGGAGCATTGTGATGACAAGGGTCTTGGGAGCTACTGATGACACGTTTCATACAGCATTGAGATGACAAGGGCCAAGGCGAATTGTGATGACACGTGTCATGGGGCATTGTGATGACATTGGTCATCTTGCATTGTGATGAGAGTGGTCATGTAGAATTTTGATTAAAGGTATCATGGAGCACTGTGATGACAAAGGCCAAGGAACATTGTGATGACAAGAGTATGGAGCATTGTGATTACAGGGACCATGGAGCATTGTGATGACAACGGCATGGAGCACTGTGATGACATTGGTCATTGAGCTTTGTGATTACAAAGACCATGAGGCATTGTGATGACAGGGGCCTTGGAGCATTGTGATGACAATGGTCATCAAGCATTGTGATGACAGGGGTCATAGAGCATTGTGATGAGAAAGACCATGGAGCATGGTGATGACAGAGGCCATGGAACATTGTGATGACCAGGCCATGTACCATTGTGATGACAAGGGCAGGGAACCTTGTGGTGTCCGGGGTCATGGAGCATTTTGATGACAACTTTCATGGAACGTTGTGATGACAGGGGTCATGGAGCATTGTTATGAAAGTTGTCCTGGAGCATTGTGATGACAGCGGTCACAGAGGATTGGGATGAAATGTATCATGCAGCATTGCGATGACAAGTGTCAGGGATCATTTTGATGACAGGGGTCATGGAACATTCTGATAACAAGTTTCATCAAGCATTTTGATGACAGGGGTCATGGAGCATTGTGTTGACACGGGCATGGAGCATTGTAATGATAGGATATCTGGAGCATTGTGATGAAAAGGGGATGGAGCATTTTGATGACAGGGTCCAAGGAGCATTGTGCTGACAATGGCATGGAGCATTGTGATGAAAAGGGTACTGGAGCACTCTGAGGAAAGGAATCATGGATCATTGTGATGCCAGGGGTCATGGAGCTTTGTGAGGACACGGGTCATGGAGCATTGTGATGACACGGTCAAGGAACATTGTGATGACAAGAAATCTGGAGCATTGTGATGAAAGGGCACGGAGCATTGTGATGAAAGGTGACAAGTAGCATTGTGATGATATGGGCAGAGAACTTTGTGATGACAGGTGTCATGGAGCATTGTGATGAAAAGTGTCATGGAACATTGTACTGACAGGGATCATGGAGCTTTTTGGTAAGGGAGCCCTTGGAGATTGTTGGTGGCAGGCGTCATGGGGCATTGTGATGACAGCGGTCTTGGAGCATTGTGATGAAAGGGGTCATGGAGCACTGTGATTACAGGGGCCATGGAGCATTGTGAATACAAAGGCTATGGAGCATTGAGATGACAGGGTTCATGGAGCATTGTGATGAAAGTGATCATGGATCATTGTGATGACAAGTGTCCTGAAACCTTGTGATGACACGGTTCATGGAGCATTGTTATGACAAGGACCATGGCGAATTGTGATGACATCTGAAATGGGGCATTGTGATGACAGTGGTCATGTAGAATTGTGATGAAAGGTATCAAGGAGCACTGTGATGACAGGGGCCATGGAACATTGTGATGACAAAGGCCATGGAGCATTGTGATGACAAGTGTCATGGGACATTTTGATGACATTGGCATGGAACATTATGATGACAAGAGTTCTGGAGAATTTTGATGACAAGGGCATGGAGCATTGTGATGACAGGGCCCATGGAGCATTGTGACGAAGAGGGCAGGGAACATTGTGATGACTGGGTTCATGGAGCACTGTGATGAAAGGGGCCATGGAGCATTGAGATGACAGGCGTCTTGAGGTATGGTGATGACAGTGGTCATGGAGCATTGTGATGAAAGAGATCATGGAGCAATATGATAAGAGGGGACATGGAGCATTGTGATGACAGGTGTATTGGAGCATTGTGATGAAAATATTAATGGATCATTGTGATGACATGTGTCCTGGAACACTGTGATGACACGTTTCATCGAGTATTGTGATGACAAGGGTCATAGCGAATTGTGATAACAGGTGTCATGGGGCATTGTGATGACATTGATCATCTAGGAATTGTGATGAAAGGTATCATGGAGCACTGTGATGACTGGGGGCATGAAGCATTGTTATGAAAATTGTCCTGGATTATTGTGATGACAGCAGTCATGGAGAATTGGGATGACAGGGATTATGCAGCATTGTGTTAACATGGGTATGGACTATTGTGATGACAATGGTCATGGAGCATTATGATGAAAGTTTTCATGGAATATCGTGATGAAAGGTGCCTGGGAGCATTGTGACGATAAAGGCCATGGAGCATTGTGATGACAAGTGTCATGGAGCATTGTAATGAAAGCTTTCATTGTGCACTGTGATGACAAGGGGGATGGAGTATTGTGATGAAACTGGTCCTGGAACATTGTGATAACAAAAGCCATGGAGCATTGTGATGACAGGCATCATGGAGAATTGTGAAGAAAGGGGCCATGGGGAATTGTAATGACAATAGAGAAATGTGATGAAAATGGTCAGCGAGCATAGTGATTAAAGTGGTCATTGAGAATTGTGATGAAAAGTGACATAGAGCATTGTGATGACAAAGGTCATGGAGAACTGTGATGACCAGGGTCATGTAGCATTGTGATGACACGTTCATGGAACATTGTGATGACAAGAATTCTGGAGCATTGTGATGACAAGGGCCATGGAGCATTGGGATGCCACGGTCATGGAACATTGTGATGACAAAATTCTGGAGCTTTGTGAGGAAAAAGGCATGGAGCATTGTGATTATAGGGGACATGGAGCATTTTGATGACATGGGCAGGGAACACTGTGATGACAGGTGTTATGGAGCAATGGGATGACAAGTGTCATGGAGCACTGTGATGAGAGGGGCCTTGGAGAATTGTGATGACAGGCGTCATGAGGCATTGAGATGGCAGTGGTCATGGAGCATTATGATGAAAGGTGTTATGGAGCACTGTGATTACAGGGGCCATGGAGCATTGTGAATACAAAGGCCATGGAGCATTGAGATGACAGTGGTCATGGAGCATTGTGATGAAAGTGGTAATGGATCATTGTGAGGACAAGTGTCCTGGGACCCTGTGATGACATGGTTCATGGAGCATTGTGATGACAATGGTCATGGCGAATTGTGATGACAATGTCATGGGGCATTGTGATGGCAGTGGTCATCTAGAAATGTGATTAAAGTTATTATGGAGCACAGGAATGAGAGGGGCCATGGAGCATTGTGATGACAAGTCTCATGGAGCATTGTGATGACAGGTGTCATGGAGCATCGTGATGACAAATGCCATTGAGAATTGTGATCAGAGGTGACATTGGGCATTGGGATGAAAGGGGTCATGGAGTACTGGGAGTACAGGGGCCATGGAGCCTTGTGATAACAAGTGACATGGAGAATAGTGATGACAGGCATCATAGAGCATTGTGATGACAAGTGCCATTTAACATTTTGATGACAGGGGTCATCAGGCACTGTGTTGACGGGGGTCACGGAGCATTGTGATGACAAAGGCCATAGAGCATTGTGATGAGAGGGGTCATGGAGCATTGTGATGACATGGGCCATGGAGCATTGTGAGGACAAGATTCATGGAGCATTGTGATGACACGGGTATGAAGCATGGTGATGACAACAGACCTGGAGCATTGTGATGACAAGGGCATGGAGCATTGTGATTACAGGAGACTTGGGTCATTGTGATGAAATTGGCAGGGATCATTGTGATTAGAGGGATCATGGAGCATTGTGATGACAAGTGTCATGCAATATTGTGCTGACACAGATCATGGAGCATTTTGATGAGAGTGGCCTTGGAGCACAGTGATGAGAGACGTCATGGGGCATTATGGTGACAGTGGTCAAGGAGCATTGTGATGAAAGTGTTCATGGAGCAACGCGATTATCGGGACAATGGAGCATTGTGAATACAAAGGCCATGGAACATTGAGATAACAGAGTTCATGGAGCATTGTGATGACAAGGGTCTTGGGAGCTACTGATGACACGTTTCATACAGCATTGAGATGACAAGGGCCAAGGCGAATTGTGATGACACGTGTCATGGGGCATTGTGATGACATTGGTCATCTTGCATTGTGATGAGAGTGGTCATGTAGAATTTTGATTAAAGGTATCATGGAGCACTGTGATGACAAAGGCCAAGGAACATTGTGATGACAAGAGTATGGAGCATTGTGATTACAGGGACCATGGAGCATTGTGATGACAACGGCATGGAGCACTGTGATGACATTGGTCATTGAGCTTTGTGATTACAAAGACCATGAGGCATTGTGATGACAGGGGCCTTGGAGCATTGTGATGACAATGGTCATCAAGCATTGTGATGACAGGGGTCATAGAGCATTGTGATGAGAAAGACCATGGAGCATGGTGATGACAGAGGCCATGGAACATTGTGATGACCAGGCCATGTACCATTGTGATGACAAGGGCAGGGAACCTTGTGGTGTCCGGGGTCATGGAGCATTTTGATGACAACTTTCATGGAACGTTGTGATGACAGGGGTCATGGAGCATTGTTATGAAAGTTGTCCTGGAGCATTGTGATGACAGCGGTCACAGAGGATTGGGATGAAATGTATCATGCAGCATTGCGATGACAAGTGTCAGGGATCATTTTGATGACAGGGGTCATGGAACATTCTGATAACAAGTTTCATCAAGCATTTTGATGACAGGGGTCATGGAGCATTGTGTTGACACGGGCATGGAGCATTGTAATGATAGGATATCTGGAGCATTGTGATGAAAAGGGGATGGAGCATTTTGATGACAGGGTCCAAGGAGCATTGTGCTGACAATGGCATGGAGCATTGTGATGAAAAGGGTACTGGAGCACTCTGAGGAAAGGAATCATGGATCATTGTGATGCCAGGGGTCATGGAGCTTTGTGAGGACACGGGTCATGGAGCATTGTGATGACACGGTCAAGGAACATTGTGATGACAAGAAATCTGGAGCATTGTGATGAAAGGGCACGGAGCATTGTGATGAAAGGTGACAAGTAGCATTGTGATGATATGGGCAGAGAACTTTGTGATGACAGGTGTCATGGAGCATTGTGATGAAAAGTGTCATGGAACATTGTACTGACAGGGATCATGGAGCTTTTTGGTAAGGGAGCCCTTGGAGATTGTTGGTGGCAGGCGTCATGGGGCATTGTGATGACAGCGGTCTTGGAGCATTGTGATGAAAGGGGTCATGGAGCACTGTGATTACAGGGGCCATGGAGCATTGTGAATACAAAGGCTATGGAGCATTGAGATGACAGGGTTCATGGAGCATTGTGATGAAAGTGATCATGGATCATTGTGATGACAAGTGTCCTGAAACCTTGTGATGACACGGTTCATGGAGCATTGTTATGACAAGGACCATGGCGAATTGTGATGACATCTGAAATGGGGCATTGTGATGACAGTGGTCATGTAGAATTGTGATGAAAGGTATCAAGGAGCACTGTGATGACAGGGGCCATGGAACATTGTGATGACAAAGGCCATGGAGCATTGTGATGACAAGTGTCATGGGACATTTTGATGACATTGGCATGGAACATTATGATGACAAGAGTTCTGGAGAATTTTGATGACAAGGGCATGGAGCATTGTGATGACAGGGCCCATGGGGCATTGTGACGAAGAAGGCAGGGAACATTGTGATGACTGGGTTCATGGAGCACTGTGATGAAAGGGGCCATGGAGCATTGAGATGACAGGCGTCTTGAGGTATGGTGATGACAGTGGTCATGGAGCATTGTGATGAAAGAGATCATGGAGCAATATGATAAGAGGGGACATGGAGCATTGTGATGACAGGTGTATTGGAGCATTGTGATGAAAATATTAATGGATCATTGTGATGACATGTGTCCTGGAACACTGTGATGACACGGTTCATCGAGTATTGTGATGACAAGGGTCATAGCGAATTGTGATAACAGGTGTCATGGGGCATTGTGATGACATTGATCATCTAGGAATTGTGATGAAAGGTATCATGGAGCACTGTGATGACTGGGGGCATGAAGCATTGTTATGAAAATTGTCCTGGATTATTGTGATGACAGCAGTCATGGAGAATTGGGATGACAGGGATTATGCAGCATTGTGTTAACATGGGTATGGACTATTGTGATGACAATGGTCATGGAGCATTATGATGAAAGTTTTCATGGAATATCGTGATGAAAGGTGCCTGGGAGCATTGTGACGATAAAGGCCATGGAGCATTGTGATGACAAGTGTCATGGAGCATTGTAATGAAAGCTTTCATTGTGCACTGTGATGACAAGGGGGATGGAGTATTGTGATGAAACTGGTCCTGGAACATTGTGATAACAAAAGCCATGGAGCATTGTGATGACAGGCATCATGGAGAATTGTGAAGAAAGGGGCCATGGGGAATTGTAATGACAATAGAGAAATGTGATGAAAATGGTCAGCGAGCATAGTGATTAAAGTGGTCATTGAGAATTGTGATGAAAAGTGACATAGAGCATTGTGATGACAAAGGTCATGGAGAACTGTGATGACCAGGGTCATGTAGCATTGTGATGACACGTTCATGGAACATTGTGATGACAAGAATTCTGGAGCATTGTGATGACAAGGGCCATGGAGCATTGGGATGCCACGGTCATGGAACATTGTGATGACAAAATTCTGGAGCTTTGTGAGGAAAAAGGCATGGAGCATTGTGATTATAGGGGACATGGAGCATTTTGATGACATGGGCAGGGAACACTGTGATGACAGGTGTTATGGAGCAATGGGATGACAAGTGTCATGGAGCACTGTGATGAGAGGGGCCTTGGAGAATTGTGATGACAGGCGTCATGAGGCATTGAGATGGCAGTGGTCATGGAGCATTATGATGAAAGGTGTTATGGAGCACTGTGATTACAGGGGCCATGGAGCATTGTGAATACAAAGGCCATGGAGCATTGAGATGACAGTGGTCATGGAGCATTGTGATGAAAGTGGTAATGGATCATTGTGAGGACAAGTGTCCTGGGACCCTGTGATGACATGGTTCATGGAGCATTGTGATGACAATGGTCATGGCGAATTGTGATGACAATGTCATGGGGCATTGTGATGGCAGTGGTCATCTAGAAATGTGATTAAAGTTATTATGGAGCACAGGAATGAGAGGGGCCATGGAGCATTGTGATGACAAGTCTCATGGAGCATTGTGATGACAGGTGTCATGGAGCATCGTGATGACAAATGCCATTGAGAATTGTGATCAGAGGTGACATTGGGCATTGGGATGAAAGGGGTCATGGAGTACTGGGAGTACAGGGGCCATGGAGCCTTGTGATAACAAGTGACATGGAGAATAGTGATGACAGGCATCATAGAGCATTGTGATGACAAGTGCCATTTAACATTTTGATGACAGGGGTCATCAGGCACTGTGTTGACGGGGGTCACGGAGCATTGTGATGACAAAGGCCATAGAGCATTGTGATGAGAGGGGTCATGGAGCATTGTGATGACATGGGCCATGGAGCATTGTGAGGACAAGATTCATGGAGCATTGTGATGACACGGGTATGAAGCATGGTGATGACAACAGACCTGGAGCATTGTGATGACAAGGGCATGGAGCATTGTGATTACAGGAGACTTGGGTCATTGTGATGAAATTGGCAGGGATCATTGTGATTAGAGGGATCATGGAGCATTGTGATGACAAGTGTCATGCAATATTGTGCTGACACAGATCATGGAGCATTTTGATGAGAGTGGCCTTGGAGCACAGTGATGAGAGACGTCATGGGGCATTATGGTGACAGTGGTCAAGGAGCATTGTGATGAAAGTGTTCATGGAGCAACGCGATTATCGGGACAATGGAGCATTGTGAATACAAAGGCCATGGAACATTGAGATAACAGAGTTCATGGAGCATTGTGATGACAAGGGTCTTGGGAGCTACTGATGACACGTTTCATACAGCATTGAGATGACAAGGGCCAAGGCGAATTGTGATGACACGTGTCATGGGGCATTGTGATGACATTGGTCATCTTGCATTGTGATGAGAGTGGTCATGTAGAATTTTGATTAAAGGTATCATGGAGCACTGTGATGACAAAGGCCAAGGAACATTGTGATGACAAGAGTATGGAGCATTGTGATTACAGGGACCATGGAGCATTGTGATGACAACGGCATGGAGCACTGTGATGACATTGGTCATTGAGCTTTGTGATTACAAAGACCATGAGGCATTGTGATGACAGGGGCCTTGGAGCATTGTGATGACAATGGTCATCAAGCATTGTGATGACAGGGGTCATAGAGCATTGTGATGAGAAAGACCATGGAGCATGGTGATGACAGAGGCCATGGAACATTGTGATGACCAGGCCATGTACCATTGTGATGACAAGGGCAGGGAACCTTGTGGTGTCCGGGGTCATGGAGCATTTTGATGACAACTTTCATGGAACGTTGTGATGACAGGGGTCATGGAGCATTGTTATGAAAGTTGTCCTGGAGCATTGTGATGACAGCGGTCACAGAGGATTGGGATGAAATGTATCATGCAGCATTGCGATGACAAGTGTCAGGGATCATTTTGATGACAGGGGTCATGGAACATTCTGATAACAAGTTTCATCAAGCATTTTGATGACAGGGGTCATGGAGCATTGTGTTGACACGGGCATGGAGCATTGTAATGATAGGATATCTGGAGCATTGTGATGAAAAGGGGATGGAGCATTTTGATGACAGGGTCCAAGGAGCATTGTGCTGACAATGGCATGGAGCATTGTGATGAAAAGGGTACTGGAGCACTCTGAGGAAAGGAATCATGGATCATTGTGATGCCAGGGGTCATGGAGCTTTGTGAGGACACGGGTCATGGAGCATTGTGATGACACGGTCAAGGAACATTGTGATGACAAGAAATCTGGAGCATTGTGATGAAAGGGCACGGAGCATTGTGATGAAAGGTGACAAGTAGCATTGTGATGATATGGGCAGAGAACTTTGTGATGACAGGTGTCATGGAGCATTGTGATGAAAAGTGTCATGGAACATTGTACTGACAGGGATCATGGAGCTTTTTGGTAAGGGAGCCCTTGGAGATTGTTGGTGGCAGGCGTCATGGGGCATTGTGATGACAGCGGTCTTGGAGCATTGTGATGAAAGGGGTCATGGAGCACTGTGATTACAGGGGCCATGGAGCATTGTGAATACAAAGGCTATGGAGCATTGAGATGACAGGGTTCATGGAGCATTGTGATGAAAGTGATCATGGATCATTGTGATGACAAGTGTCCTGAAACCTTGTGATGACACGGTTCATGGAGCATTGTTATGACAAGGACCATGGCGAATTGTGATGACATCTGAAATGGGGCATTGTGATGACAGTGGTCATGTAGAATTGTGATGAAAGGTATCAAGGAGCACTGTGATGACAGGGGCCATGGAACATTGTGATGACAAAGGCCATGGAGCATTGTGATGACAAGTGTCATGGGACATTTTGATGACATTGGCATGGAACATTATGATGACAAGAGTTCTGGAGAATTTTGATGACAAGGGCATGGAGCATTGTGATGACAGGGCCCATGGAGCATTGTGACGAAGAGGGCAGGGAACATTGTGATGACTGGGTTCATGGAGCCTTGTGATGAAAGGGGCCATGGAGCACTGAGATGACAGGCGTCTTGAGGTATGGTGATGACAGTGGTCATGGAGCATTGTGATGAAAGAGATCATGGAGCAATATGATAAGAGGGGACATGGAGCATTGTGATGACAGGTGTATTGGAGCATTGTGATGAAAATATTAATGGATCATTGTGATGACATGTGTCCTGGAACACTGTGATGACACGGTTCATCGAGTATTGTGATGACAAGGGTCATAGCGAATTGTGATAACAGGTGTCATGGGGCATTGTGATGACATTGATCATCTAGGAATTGTGATGAAAGGTATCATGGAGCACTGTGATGACTGGGGGCATGAAGCATTGTTATGAAAATTGTCCTGGATTATTGTGATGACAGCAGTCATGGAGAATTGGGATGACAGGGATTATGCAGCATTGTGTTAACATGGGTATGGACTATTGTGATGACAATGGTCATGGAGCATTATGATGAAAGTTTTCATGGAATATCGTGATGAAAGGTGCCTGGGAGCATTGTGACGATAAAGGCCATGGAGCATTGTGATGACAAGTGTCATGGAGCATTGTAATGAAAGCTTTCATTGTGCACTGTGATGACAAGGGGGATGGAGTATTGTGATGAAACTGGTCCTGGAACATTGTGATAACAAAAGCCATGGAGCATTGTGATGACAGGCATCATGGAGAATTGTGAAGAAAGGGGCCATGGGGAATTGTAATGACAATAGAGAAATGTGATGAAAATGGTCAGCGAGCATAGTGATTAAAGTGGTCATTGAGAATTGTGATGAAAAGTGACATAGAGCATTGTGATGACAAAGGTCATGGAGAACTGTGATGACCAGGGTCATGTAGCATTGTGATGACACGTTCATGGAACATTGTGATGACAAGAATTCTGGAGCATTGTGATGACAAGGGCCATGGAGCATTGGGATGCCACGGTCATGGAACATTGTGATGACAAAATTCTGGAGCTTTGTGAGGAAAAAGGCATGGAGCATTGTGATTATAGGGGACATGGAGCATTTTGATGACATGGGCAGGGAACACTGTGATGACAGGTGTTATGGAGCAATGGGATGACAAGTGTCATGGAGCACTGTGATGAGAGGGGCCTTGGAGAATTGTGATGACAGGCGTCATGAGGCATTGAGATGGCAGTGGTCATGGAGCATTATGATGAAAGGTGTTATGGAGCACTGTGATTACAGGGGCCATGGAGCATTGTGAATACAAAGGCCATGGAGCATTGAGATGACAGTGGTCATGGAGCATTGTGATGAAAGTGGTAATGGATCATTGTGAGGACAAGTGTCCTGGGACCCTGTGATGACATGGTTCATGGAGCATTGTGATGACAATGGTCATGGCGAATTGTGATGACAATGTCATGGGGCATTGTGATGGCAGTGGTCATCTAGAAATGTGATTAAAGTTATTATGGAGCACAGGAATGAGAGGGGCCATGGAGCATTGTGATGACAAGTCTCATGGAGCATTGTGATGACAGGTGTCATGGAGCATCGTGATGACAAATGCCATTGAGAATTGTGATCAGAGGTGACATTGGGCATTGGGATGAAAGGGGTCATGGAGTACTGGGAGTACAGGGGCCATGGAGCCTTGTGATAACAAGTGACATGGAGAATAGTGATGACAGGCATCATAGAGCATTGTGATGACAAGTGCCATTTAACATTTTGATGACAGGGGTCATCAGGCACTGTGTTGACGGGGGTCACGGAGCATTGTGATGACAAAGGCCATAGAGCATTGTGATGAGAGGGGTCATGGAGCATTGTGATGACATGGGCCATGGAGCATTGTGAGGACAAGATTCATGGAGCATTGTGATGACACGGGTATGAAGCATGGTGATGACAACAGACCTGGAGCATTGTGATGACAAGGGCATGGAGCATTGTGATTACAGGAGACTTGGGTCATTGTGATGAAATTGGCAGGGATCATTGTGATTAGAGGGATCATGGAGCATTGTGATGACAAGTGTCATGCAATATTGTGCTGACACAGATCATGGAGCATTTTGATGAGAGTGGCCTTGGAGCACAGTGATGAGAGACGTCATGGGGCATTATGGTGAGAGTGGTCAAGGAGCATTGTGATGAAAGTGTTCATGGAGCAACGCGATTATCGGGACAATGGAGCATTGTGAATACAAAGGCCATGGAACATTGAGATAACAGAGTTCATGGAGCATTGTGATGACAAGGGTCTTGGGAGCTACTGATGACACGTTTCATACAGCATTGAGATGACAAGGGCCAAGGCGAATTGTGATGACACGTGTCATGGGGCATTGTGATGACATTGGTCATCTTGCATTGTGATGAGAGTGGTCATGTAGAATTTTGATTAAAGGTATCATGGAGCACTGTGATGACAAAGGCCAAGGAACATTGTGATGACAAGAGTATGGAGCATTGTGATTACAGGGACCATGGAGCATTGTGATGACAACGGCATGGAGCACTGTGATGACATTGGTCATTGAGCTTTGTGATTACAAAGACCATGAGGCATTGTGATGACAGGGGCCTTGGAGCATTGTGATGACAATGGTCATCAAGCATTGTGATGACAGGGGTCATAGAGCATTGTGATGAGAAAGACCATGGAGCATGGTGATGACAGAGGCCATGGAACATTGTGATGACCAGGCCATGTACCATTGTGATGACAAGGGCAGGGAACCTTGTGGTGTCCGGGGTCATGGAGCATTTTGATGACAACTTTCATGGAACGTTGTGATGACAGGGGTCATGGAGCATTGTTATGAAAGTTGTCCTGGAGCATTGTGATGACAGCGGTCACAGAGGATTGGGATGAAATGTATCATGCAGCATTGCGATGACAAGTGTCAGGGATCATTTTGATGACAGGGGTCATGGAACATTCTGATAACAAGTTTCATCAAGCATTTTGATGACAGGGGTCATGGAGCATTGTGTTGACACGGGCATGGAGCATTGTAATGATAGGATATCTGGAGCATTGTGATGAAAAGGGGATGGAGCATTTTGATGACAGGGTCCAAGGAGCATTGTGCTGACAATGGCATGGAGCATTGTGATGAAAAGGGTACTGGAGCACTCTGAGGAAAGGAATCATGGATCATTGTGATGCCAGGGGTCATGGAGCTTTGTGAGGACACGGGTCATGGAGCATTGTGATGACACGGTCAAGGAACATTGTGATGACAAGAAATCTGGAGCATTGTGATGAAAGGGCACGGAGCATTGTGATGAAAGGTGACAAGTAGCATTGTGATGATATGGGCAGAGAACTTTGTGATGACAGGTGTCATGGAGCATTGTGATGAAAAGTGTCATGGAACATTGTACTGACAGGGATCATGGAGCTTTTTGGTAAGGGAGCCCTTGGAGATTGTTGGTGGCAGGCGTCATGGGGCATTGTGATGACAGCGGTCTTGGAGCATTGTGATGAAAGGGGTCATGGAGCACTGTGATTACAGGGGCCATGGAGCATTGTGAATACAAAGGCTATGGAGCATTGAGATGACAGGGTTCATGGAGCATTGTGATGAAAGTGATCATGGATCATTGTGATGACAAGTGTCCTGAAACCTTGTGATGACACGGTTCATGGAGCATTGTTATGACAAGGACCATGGCGAATTGTGATGACATCTGAAATGGGGCATTGTGATGACAGTGGTCATGTAGAATTGTGATGAAAGGTATCAAGGAGCACTGTGATGACAGGGGCCATGGAACATTGTGATGACAAAGGCCATGGAGCATTGTGATGACAAGTGTCATGGGACATTTTGATGACATTGGCATGGAACATTATGATGACAAGAGTTCTGGAGAATTTTGATGACAAGGGCATGGAGCATTGTGATGACAGGGCCCATGGAGCATTGTGACGAAGAGGGCAGGGAACATTGTGATGACTGGGTTCATGGAGCCTTGTGATGAAAGGGGCCATGGAGCACTGAGATGACAGGCGTCTTGAGGTATGGTGATGACAGTGGTCATGGAGCATTGTGATGAAAGAGATCATGGAGCAATATGATAAGAGGGGACATGGAGCATTGTGATGACAGGTGTATTGGAGCATTGTGATGAAAATATTAATGGATCATTGTGATGACATGTGTCCTGGAACACTGTGATGACACGGTTCATCGAGTATTGTGATGACAAGGGTCATAGCGAATTGTGATAACAGGTGTCATGGGGCATTGTGATGACATTGATCATCTAGGAATTGTGATGAAAGGTATCATGGAGCACTGTGATGACTGGGGGCATGAAGCATTGTTATGAAAATTGTCCTGGATTATTGTGATGACAGCAGTCATGGAGAATTGGGATGACAGGGATTATGCAGCATTGTGTTGACATGGGTATGGACTATTGTGATGACAATGGTCATGGAGCAATGTGATGAAAGTTTTCATGGAATATCGTGATGAAAAGTGCCTGGGAGCATTGTGACGATAAAGGCCATGGAGCATTGTGATGACAAGTGTCATGGAGCATTGTAATGAAAGCTTTCATTGTGCACTGTGATGACAAGGGGGATGGAGTATTGTGATGAAACTGGTCCTGGAACATTGTGATAACAAAAGCCATGGAGCATTGTGATGACAGGCATCATGGAGAATTGTGAAGAAAGGGGCCATGGGGAATTGTAATGACAATAGAGAAATGTGATGAAAATGGTCAGCGAGCATAGTGATTAAAGTGGTCATTGAGAATTGTGATGAAAAGTGACATAGAGCATTGTGATGACAAAGGTCATGGAGAACTGTGATGACCAGGGTCATGTAGCATTGTGATGACACGTTCATGGAACATTGTGATGACAAGAATTCTGGAGCATTGTGATGACAAGGGCCATGGAGCATTGGGATGCCACGGTCATGGAACATTGTGATGACAAAATTCTGGAGCTTTGTGAGGAAAAAGGCATGGAGCATTGTGATTATAGGGGACATGGAGCATTTTGATGACATGGGCAGGGAACACTGTGATGACAGGTGTTATGGAGCAATGGGATGACAAGTGTCATGGAGCACTGTGATGAGAGGGGCCTTGGAGAATTGTGATGACAGGCGTCATGAGGCATTGAGATGGCAGTGGTCATGGAGCATTATGATGAAAGGTGTTATGGAGCACTGTGATTACAGGGGCCATGGAGCATTGTGAATACAAAGGCCATGGAGCATTGAGATGACAGTGGTCATGGAGCATTGTGATGAAAGTGGTAATGGATCATTGTGATGACAAGTGTCCTGGGACCCTGTGATGACATGGTTCATGGAGCATTGTGATGACAATGGTCATGGCGAATTGTGATGACAATGTCATGGGGCATTGTGATGGCAGTGGTCATCTAGAAATGTGATTAAAGTTATTATGGAGCACAGGAATGAGAGGGGCCATGGAGCATTGTGATGACAAGTCTCATGGAGCATTGTGATGACAGGTGTCATGGAACATCGTGATGACAAATGCCATTGAGAATTGTGATCAGAGGTGACATTGGGCATTGTGATGAAAGGGGTCATGGAGTACTGGGAGTACAGGGGCCATGGAGACTTGTGATAACAAGTGACATGGAGAATAGTGATGACAGGCATCATAGAGCATTGTGATGACAAGTGCCATTTAGCATTTTGATGACAGGGGTCATCAGGCACTGTGTTGACGGGGGTCACGGAGCATTGTGATGACAAAGGCCATAGAGCATTGTGATGAGAGGGGTCATGGAGCATTGTGATGACATGGGCCATGGAGCATTGTGAAGACAAGATTCATGGAGCATTGTGATGACACGGGCATGAAGCATGGTGATGACAACAGACCTGGAGCATTGTGATGACAAGGGCATGGAGCATTGTGATTACAGGAGACTTGGGTCATTGTGATGAAATTGGCAGGGATCATTGTGATTAGAGGGATCATGGAGCATTGTGATGACAAGTGTCATGCAATATTGTGCTGACACAGATCATGGAGCATTTTGATGAGAGTGGCCTTGGAGCACAGTGATGAGAGACGTCATGGGGCATTATGGTGACAGTGGTCAAGGAGCATTGTGATGAAAGTGTTCATGGAGCAACGCGATTATCGGGACAATGGAGCATTGTGAATACAAAGGCCATGGAACATTGAGATAACAGAGTTCATGGAGCATTGTGATGACAAGGGTCTTGGGAGCTACTGATGACACGTTTCATACAGCATTGAGATGACAAGGGCCAAGGCGAATTGTGATGACACGTGTCATGGGGCATTGTGATGACATTGGTCATCTTGCATTGTGATGAGAGTGGTCATGTAGAATTTTGATTAAAGGTATCATGGAGCACTGTGATGACAAAGGCCAAGGAACATTGTGATGACAAGAGTATGGAGCATTGTGATTACAGGGACCATGGAGCATTGTGATGACAACGGCATGGAGCACTGTGATGACATTGGTCATTGAGCTTTGTGATTACAAAGACCATGAGGCATTGTGATGACAGGGGCCTTGGAGCATTGTGATGACAATGGTCATCAAGCATTGTGATGACAGGGGTCATAGAGCATTGTGATGAGAAAGACCATGGAGCATGGTGATGACAGAGGCCATGGAACATTGTGATGACCAGGCCATGTACCATTGTGATGACAAGGGCAGGGAACCTTGTGGTGTCCGGGGTCATGGAGCATTTTGATGACAACTTTCATGGAACGTTGTGATGACAGGGGTCATGGAGCATTGTTATGAAAGTTGTCCTGGAGCATTGTGATGACAGCGGTCACAGAGGATTGGGATGAAATGTATCATGCAGCATTGCGATGACAACTGTCAGGGATCATTTTGATGACAGGGGTCATGGAACATTCTGATAACAAGTTTCATCAAGCATTTTGATGACAGGGGTCATGGAGCATTGTGTTGACACGGGCATGGAGCATTGTAATGATAGGATATCTGGAGCATTGTGATGAAAAGGGGATGGAGCATTTTGATGACAGGGTCCAAGGAGCATTGTGCTGACAATGGCATGGAGCATTGTGATGAAAAGGGTACTGGAGCACTCTGAGGAAAGGAATCATGGATCATTGTGATGCCAGGGGTCATGGAGCTTTGTGAGGACACGGGTCATGGAGCATTGTGATGACACGGTCAAGGAACATTGTGATGACAAGAAATCTGGAGCATTGAGATGAAAGGGCACGGAGCATTGTGATGAAAGGTGACAAGTAGCATTGTGATGATATGGGCAGAGAACTTTGTGATGACAGGTGTCATGGAGCATTGTGATGAAAAGTGTCATGGAACATTGTACTGACAGGGATCATGGAGCTTTTTGGTAAGGGAGCCCTTGGAGATTGTTGGTGGCAGGCGTCATGGGGCATTGTGATGACAGCGGTCTTGGAGCATTGTGATGAGAGGGGTCATGGAGCATTGTGATGACATGGGCCATGGAGCATTGTGAAGACAAGATTCATGGAGCATTGTGATGACACGGGCATGAAGCATGGTGATGACTACAGACCTGGAGCATTGTGATGACAAGGGCATGGAGCATTTTGATTACAGGAGACTTGGGTCATTGTGATGAAATTGGCAGGGATCATTGTGATTAGAGGGATCATGGAGCATTGTGATGACAAGTGTCATGCAATATTGTGCTGACACAGATCATGGAGCATTTTGATGAGAGTGGCCTTGGAGCACAGTGATGAGAGACGTCATGGGGCATTATGGTGACAGTGGTCAAGGAGCATTGTGATGAAAGTGTTCATGGAGCAACGCGATTATCGGGACAATGGAGCATTGTGAATACAAAGGCCATGGAACATTGAGATAACAGAGTTCATGGAGCATAGTGATGACAAGGGTCTTGGGAGCTACTGATGACATGTTTCATACAGCATTGAGATGACAAGGGCCAAGGCGAATTGTGATGACACGTGTCATGGGGCATTGTGATGACATTGGTCATCTTGCATTGTGATGAGAGTGGTCATGTAGAATTTTGATTAAAGGTATCATAGAGCACTGTGATGACAAAGGCCAAGGAACATTGTGATGACAAGTGTCATTCAGCAATGTGATGACACGGGAATGGAGCATTATGATGACAAGTGTTCTGGAGCATTGTGATGACAAGGGTATGGAGCATTGTGATTACAGGGATCATGGAGCATTGTGATGACAACGGCATGGAGCACTGTGATGACACTGGTCATTGAGCATTGTGATTACAAAGACCATGAGGCATTGTGATGACAGGGGCCTTGGAGCATTGTGATGACAATGGTCATCAAGCATTGTGATGACAGGGGTCATAGAGCATTGTGATGAGAAAGACCATGGAGCATGGTGATGACAGAGGCCATGGAACATTGTGATGACCAGGCCAAGTACCATTGTGATGACAAGGGCAGGGAACCTTGTGGTGACCGGGGTCATGGAGCATTTTGATTACAAATTTCATGGAACGTTGTGATGACAGGGGTCATGGAGCATTGTGATGAAAGTTGTCCTGGAGCATTGTGATGACAGCGGTCACAGAGAATTGGGATGAAAGGTATCATGCAGCATTGTGATGACAACGGTCATGGATCATTTGGATGACAGGGGTCATGGAACATTCTGATAACAAGGTTCATAAAGCATTTTGATGACAGGGGTCATGGAGCATTGTGTTGACACGAGCATGGAGCATTGTAATGATAGGATATCTGGAGCATTGTGATGAAAAGGGGATGGAGCATTTTGATGACAGGGTCCAAGGAGAATTGTGCTGACAATAGCATGGAGCATTGTGATGAAAAGGGTACTGGAGCACTGTGAGGAAAGGAATCATGGATCATTGTGATGACAGGGGTCATGGAGCTTTGTGATGACAAGGGTCATGGAGCATTGTGATGACACGGTCAAGGAACATTGCAATGACAAGAATTCTGGAGCATTGTGATGAAAGGGCATGGTGCATTGTGATGAAAGGTGACAAGGAGCATTGTGACGATATGGGCAGAGAACTTTTTGTTGACAAGGGTCATGAAGCATTGTGATAAAAAGTGTCATGGAACATTGTACTGACAGGGATCATGGAGCTTTTTGGTAAGAGAGGTCTTGGAGATTTGTGAAGGCAGGCGTCATGGGGCATTGTGATGACAGCGGTCTTGGAGTATTGGGATGAAAGGGGTCATGGAGCTCTGTGATTACAGGGGCCATGGAGCATTGTGAATACAAAGGCCATGGAGCATTGAGATGACAGGGTTCATGGAGCATTGTGATGAAAGTGATCATGGATCATTGTGATGACAAGTGTCCTGAAACCTTGTGATGACACGGTTCATGGAGCATTGTTATGACAAGGACCATGGCGAATTGTGATGACATCTGAAATGGGGCATTGTGATGACAGTGGTCATGTAGAATTGTGATGAAAGGTATCAAGGAGCACTGTGATGACAGGGGCCATGGAACATTGTGATGACAAAGGCCATGGAGCATTGTGATGACAAGTGTCATGGGACATTTTGATGACATTGGCATGGAACATTATGATGACAAGAGTTCTGGAGAATTTTGATGACAAGGGCATGGAGCATTGTGATGACAGGGCCCATGGAGCATTGTGACGAAGAGGGCAGGGAACATTGTGATGACTGGGTTCATGGAGCCTTGTGATGAAAGGGGCCATGGAGCACTGAGATGACAGGCGTCTTGAGGTATGGTGATGACAGTGGTCATGGAGCATTGTGATGAAAGAGATCATGGAGCAATATGATAAGAGGGGACATGGAGCATTGTGATGACAGGTGTATTGGAGCATTGTGATGAAAATATTAATGGATCATTGTGATGACATGTGTCCTGGAACACTGTGATGACACGGTTCATCGAGTATTGTGATGACAAGGGTCATAGCGAATTGTGATAACAGGTGTCATGGGGCATTGTGATGACATTGATCATCTAGGAATTGTGATGAAAGGTATCATGGAGCACTGTGATGACTGGGGGCATGAAGCATTGTTATGAAAATTGTCCTGGATTATTGTGATGACAGCAGTCATGGAGAATTGGGATGACAGGGATTATGCAGCATTGTGTTGACATGGGTATGGACTATTGTGATGACAATGGTCATGGAGCAATGTGATGAACGTTTTCATGGAATATCGTGATGAAAAGTGCCTGGGAGCATTGTGACGATAAAGGCCATGGAGCATTGTGATGACAAGTGTCATGGAGCATTGTAATGAAAGCTTTCATTGTGCACTGTGATGACAAGGGGGATGGAGTATTGTGATGAAACTGGTCCTGGAACATTGTGATAACAAAAGCCATGGAGCATTGTGATGACAGGCATCATGGAGAATAGTGAAGAAAGGGGCCATGGGGAATTGTAATGACAATAGAGAAATGTGATGAAAATGGTCAGCGAGCATAGTGATTAAAGTGGTCATTGAGAATTGTGAGGAAAAGTGACATAGAGCATTGTGATGACAAAGGTCATGGAGAACTGTGATGACCAGGGTCATGTAGCATTGTGATGACACGTTCATGGAACATTGTGATGACAAGAATTCTGGAGCATTGTGATGACAAGGGCCATGGAGCATTGGGATGCCACGGTCATGGAACATTGTGATGACAAAATTCTGGAGCTTTGTGAGGAAAAAGGCATGGAGCATTGTGATTATAGGGGACATGGAGCATTTTGATGACATGGGCAGGGAACACTGTGATGACAGGTGTTATGGAGCAATGGGATGACAAGTGTCATGGAGCACTGTGATGAGAGGGGCCTTGGAGAATTGTGATGACAGGCGTCATGAGGCATTGAGATGGCAGTGGTCATGGAGCATTATGATGAAATGTGTTATGGAGCACTGTGATTACAGGGGCCATGGAGCATTGTGAATACAAAGGCCATGGAGCATTGAGATGACAGTGGTCATGGAGCATTGTGATGAAAGTGGTAATGGATCATTGTGAGGACAAGTGTCCTGGGACCCTGTTATGACATGGTTCATGGAGCATTGTGATGACAATTGTCATGGCGAATTGTGATGACAATGTCATGGGGCATTGTGATGGCAGTGGTCATCTAGAAATGTGATTAAAGTTATTATGGAGCACAGTAATGAGAGGGGCCATGGAGCATTGTGATGACAAGTCTCATGGAGCATTGTGATGACAGGTGTCATGGAGCATCGTGATGACAAATGCCATTGAGAATTGTGATCAGAGGTGACATTGGGCATTGTGATGAAAGGGGTCATGGAGTACTGGGAGTACAGGGGCCATGGAGCCTTGTGATAACAAGTGACATGGAGAATAGTGATGACAGGCATCATAGAGCATTGTGATGACAAGTGCCATTTAGCCTTTTGATGACAGGGGTCATCAGGCATTGTGTTGACGGGGGTCACGGAGCATTGTGATGACAAAGGCCATAGAGCATTGTGATGAGAGGGGTCATGGAGCATTGTGATGACATGGGCCATGGAGCATTGTGAAGACAAGATTCATGGAGCATTGTGATGACACGGGCATGAAGCAAGGTTATGACAACAGACCTGGAGCATTGTGATGACAAGGGCATGGAGCATGGTGATTACAGGAGACTTGGGTCATTGTGATGAAATTGGCAGGGATCATTGTGATTAGAGGGATCATGGAGCATTGTGATGACAAGTGCCATGCAATATTGTGCTGACACAGATCATGGGGCATTTTGATGAGAGTGGCCTTGGAGCACAGTGATGAGAGACGTCATGGGGCATTATGGTGACAGTGGTCAAGGAGCATTGTGATGAAAGTGTTCATGGAGCAACGCGATTATCGGGACAATGGAGCATTGTGAATACAAAGGCCATGGAACATTGAGATAACAGAGTTCATGGAGCATTGTGATGACAAGGGTCTTGGGAGCTACTGATGACACGTTTCATACAGCATTGAGATGACAAGGGCCAAGGCGAATTGTGATGACACGTGTCATGGGGCATTGTGATGACATTGGTCATCTTGCATTGTGATGAGAGTGGTCATGTAGAATTTTGATTAAAGGTATCATGGAGCACTGTGATGACAAAGGCCAAGGAACATTGTGATGACAAGTGTCATTCAGCAATGTGATGACACGGGAATGGAGCATTTTGATGACAAGTGTTCTGGAGCATTGTGATGACAAGGGTATGGAGCATTGTGATTACAGGGACCATGGAGCATTGTGATGACAACGGCATGGAGCACTGTGATGACATTGGTCATTGAGCATTGTGATTACAAAGACCATGAGGCATTGTGATGACAGGGGCCTTGGAGCATTGTGATGACAATGGTCATCAAGCATTGTGATGACAGGGGTCATAGAGCATTGTGATGAGAAAGACCATGGAGCATGGTGATGACAGAGGCCATGGAACATTGTGATGACCAGGCCAAGTACCATTGTGATGACAAGGGCAGGGAACCTTGTGGTGACCGGGGTCATGGAGCATTTTGATGACAAATTTCATGGAACGTTGTGATGACAGGGGTCATGGAGCATTGTGATGAAAGTTGTCCTGGAGCATTGTGATGACAGCGGTCACAGAGAATTGGGATGAAAGGTATCATGCAGCATTGTGATGACAACGGTCATGGATCATTTGGATGACAGGGGTCATGGAACATTCTGATAACAAGGTTCATAAAGCATTTTGATGACAGGGGTCATGGAGCATTGTGTTGACACGAGCATGGAGCATTGTAATGATAGGATATCTGGAGCATTGTGATGAAAAGGGGATGGAGCATTTTGATGACAGGGTCCAAGGAGAATTGTGCTGACAATGGCATGGAGCATTGTGATGAAAAGGGTACTGGAGCACTGTGAGGAAAGGAATCATGGATCATTGTGATGACAGGGGTCATGGAGCTTTGTGATGACAAGGGTCATGGAGCATTGTGATGACACGGTCAAGGAACATTGCGATGACAAGAATTCTGGAGCATTGTGATGAAAGGGCATGGTGCATTGTGATGAAAGGTGACAAGGAGCATTGTGACGATATGGGCAGAGAACTTTTTGATGACAGGGGTCATGGAGCATTGTGATAAAAAGTGTCATGGAACATTGTACTGACAGGGATCATGGAGCTTTTTGGTAAGAGAGGTCTTGGAGATTTGTGAAGGCAGGCGTCATGGGGCATTGTGATGACAGCGGTCTTGGAGCATTGGGATGAAAGGGGTCATGGAGCTCTGTGATTACAGGGGCCATGGAGCATTGTGAATACAAAGGCCATGGAGCATTGAGATGACAGGGTTCATGGAGCATTGTGATGAAAGTGATCATGGATCATTGTGATGACAAGTGTCCTGGAACCTTGTGATGACACAGTTCATGGAGCATTGTGATGACAAGGACCATGGCGAATTGTGGTGTCATCTGTCATGGGGCATTGTGATGGCAGTGGTCATGTAGAATTGTATTGAAAGGTAACATGGAGCACTGTGATGACAGGGGCCATGGAACATTGTGATGACAAAGGCCATGGAGCATTGTGATGACAAGTGTCATGGGGCATTTTGATGACATTGGCATGGAGCATTATGATGACAAGAGTTCTGGAGCATTTTGATGACCAGGGCATGGAGCATTGTGATGAAAGTTGTCCTGGAGCATTGTGATGACAGCGGTCACAGAGGATTGGGATGAAAGGTATCATGCAGCATTGCGATGACAACGGTCAGGGATCATTTTGATGACAGGGGTCATGGAACATTCTGATAACAAGGTTCATCAAGCATTTTGATGACAGGGGTCATGGAGCATTGTGTTGACACGGGCATGGAGCATTGTAATGATAGGATATCTGGAGCATTGTGATGAAAAGGGGATGGAGCATTTTGATGACAGTGTCCAAGTAGCATTGTGCTGACAATGGCATGGAGCATTGTGATGAAAAGGGTACTGGAGCATTGTGAGGAAAGGAATCATGGATCATTGTGATGCCAGGGGTCATGGAGCTTTGTGATGACACGGGTCATGGAGCATTGTGATGACACGGTCAAGGAACATTGTGATGACAAGAAATCTGGAGCATTGTGATGAAAGGGCATGGAGCATTGTGATGAAAGGTGACAAGTAGCATTGTGATGATATGGGCAGAGAACTTTGTGATGACAGGGGTCATGGAGCATTGTGATGAAAAGTGTCATGGAACATTGTACTGACAGGGATCATGGAGCTTTTTGGTAAGGGAGCCCTTGGAGATTGTTGGTGGCAGGCGTCATGGGGCATTGTGATGACAGCGGTCTTGGAGCATTGTGATGAAAGGGGTCATGGAGCACTGTGATTACAGGGGCCATGGAGCATTGTGAATACAAAGGCTATGGAGCATTGAGATGACAGGGTTCATGGAGCATTGTGATGAAAGTGATCATGGATCATTGTGATGACAAGTGTCCTGAAACCTTGTGATGACACGGTTCATGGAGCATTGTTATGACAAGGACCATGGCGAATTGTGATGACATCTGAAATGGGGCATTGTGATGACAGTGGTCATGTAGAATTGTGATGAAAGGTATCAAGGAGCACTGTGATGACAGGGGCCATGGAACATTGTGATGACAAAGGCCATGGAGCATTGTGATGACAAGTGTCATGGGACATTTTGATGACATTGGCATGGAACATTATGATGACAAGAGTTCTGGAGAATTTTGATGACAAGGGCATGGAGCATTGTGATGACAGGGCCCATGGAGCATTGTGACGAAGAGGGCAGGGAACATTGTGATGACTGGGTTCATGGAGCATTGTGATGAAAGGGGCCATGGAGCACTGAGATGACAGGCGTCTTGAGGTATGGTGATGACAGTGGTCATGGAGCATTGTGATGAAAGAGATCATGGAGCAATATGATAAGAGGGGACATGGAGCATTGTGATGACAGGTGTATTGGAGCATTGTGATGAAAATATTAATGGATCATTGTGATGACATGTGTCCTGGAACACTGTGATGACACGGTTCATCGAGTATTGTGATGACAAGGGTCATAGCGAATTGTGATAACAGGTGTCATGGGGCATTGTGATGACATTGATCATCTAGGAATTGTGATGAAAGGTATCATGGAGCACTGTGATGACTGGGGGCATGAAGCATTGTTATGAAAATTGTCCTGGATTATTGTGATGACAGCAGTCATGGAGAATTGGGATGACAGGGATTATGCAGCATTGTGTTGACATGGGTATGGACTATTGTGATGACAATGGTCATGGAGCAATGTGATGAACGTTTTCATGGAATATCGTGATGAAAAGTGCCTGGGAGCATTGTGACGATAAAGGCCATGGAGCATTGTGATGACAAGTGTCATGGAGCATTGTAATGAAAGCTTTCATTGTGCACTGTGATGACAAGGGGGATGGAGTATTGTGATGAAACTGGTCCTGGAACATTGTGATAACAAAAGCCATGGAGCATTGTGATGACAGGCATCATGGAGAATAGTGAAGAAAGGGGCCATGGGGAATTGTAATGACAATAGAGAAATGTGATGAAAATGGTCAGCGAGCATAGTGATTAAAGTGGTCATTGAGAATTGTGATGAAAAGTGACATAGAGCATTGTTATGACAGCGGTCACAGAGAATTGGGATGAAAGGTATCATGCAGCATTGTGATGACAACGGTCATGGATCATTTGGATGACAGGGGTCATGGAACATTCTGATAACAAGGTTCATAAAGCATTTTGATGACAGGGGTCATGGAGCATTGTGTTGACACGAGCATGGAGCATTGTAATGATAGGATATCTGGAGCATTGTGATGAAAAGGGGATGGAGCATTTTGATGACAGGGTCCAAGGAGAATTGTGCTGACAATGGCATGGAGCATTGTGATGAAAAGGGTACTGGAGCACTGTGAGGAAAGGAATCATGGATCATTGTGATGACAGGGGTCATGGAGCTTTGTGATGACAAGGGTCATGGAGCATTGTGATGACACGGTCAACGAACATTGCGATGACAAGAATTCTGGAGCATTGTGATGAAAGGGCATGGTGCATTGTGATGAAAGGTGACAAGGAGCATTGTGACGATATGGGCAGAGAACTTTTTGATGATAGGGGTCATGGAGCATTGTGATAAAAAGTGTCATGGAACATTGTACTGACAGGGATCATGGAGCTTTTTGGTAAGAGAGGTCTTGGAGATTTGTGAAGGCAGGCGTCATGGGGCATTGTGATGACAGCGGTCTTGGAGCATTGGGATGAAAGGGGTCATGGAGCTCTGTGATTACAGGGGCCATGGAGCATTGTGAATACAAAGGCCATGGAGCATTGAGATGACAGGGTTCATGGAGCATTGTGATGAAAGTGATCATGGATCATTGTGATGACAAGTGTCCTGGAACCTTGTGATGACACAGTTCATGGAGCATTGTGATGACAAGGACCATGGCGAATTGTGGTGTCATCTGTCATGGGGCATTGTGATGGCAGTGGTCATGTAGAATTGTATTGAAAGGTAACATGGAGCACTGTGATGACAGGGGCCATGGAACATTGTGATGACAAAGGCCATGGAGCATTGTGATGACAAGTGTCATGGGGCATTTTGATGACATTGGCATGGAGCATTATGATGACAAGAGTTCTGGAGCATTTTGATGACCAGGGCATGGAGCATTGTGATGAAAGTTGTCCTGGAGCATTGTGATGACAGCGGTCACAGAGGATTGGGATGAAAGGTATCATGCAGCATTGCGATGACAACGGTCAGGGATCATTTTGATGACAGGGGTCATGGAACATTCTGATAACAAGGTTCATCAAGCATTTTGATGACAGGGGTCATGGAGCATTGTGTTGACACGGGCATGGAGCATTGTAATGATAGGATATCTGGAGCATTGTGATGAAAAGGGGATGGAGCATTTTGATGACAGTGTCCAAGTAGCATTGTGCTGACAATGGCATGGAGCATTGTGATGAAAAGGGTACTGGAGCATTGTGAGGAAAGGAATCATGGATCATTGTGATGCCAGGGGTCATGGAGCTTTGTGATGACACGGGTCATGGAGCATTGTGATGACACGGTCAAGGAACATTGTGATGACAAGAAATCTGGAGCATTGTGATGAAAGGGCATGGAGCATTGTGATGAAAGGTGACAAGTAGCATTGTGATGATATGGGCAGAGAACTTTGTGATGACAGGGGTCATGGAGCATTGTGATGAAAAGTGTCATGGAACATTGTACTGACAGGGATCATGGAGCTTTTTGGTAAGGGAGCCCTTGGAGATTGGTGGTGGCAGGCGTCATGGGGCATTGTGATGACAGCGGTCTTGGAGCATTGTGATGAAAGGGGTCATGGAGCACTGTGATTACAGGGGCCATGGAGCATTGTGAATACAAAGGCTATGGAGCATTGAGATGACAGGGTTCATGGAGCATTGTGATGAAAGTGATCATGGATCATTGTGATGACAAGTGTCCTGAAACCTTGTGATGACACGGTTCATGGAGCATTGTTATGACAAGGACCATGGCGAATTGTGATGACATCTGAAATGGGGCATTGTGATGACAGTGGTCATGTAGAATTGTGATGAAAGGTATCAAGGAGCACTGTGATGACAGGGGCCATGGAACATTGTGATGACAAAGGCCATGGAGCATTGTGATGACAAGTGTCATGGGACATTTTGATGACATTGGCATGGAACATTATGATGACAAGAGTTCTGGAGAATTTTGATGACAAGGGCATGGAGCATTGTGATGACAGGGCCCATGGAGCATTGTGACGAAGAGGGCAGGGAACATTGTAATGACTGGGTTCATGGAGCATTGTGATGAAAGGGGCCATGGAGCACTGAGATGACAGGCGTCTTGAGGTATGGTGATGACAGTGGTCATGGAGCATTGTGATGAAAGAGATCATGGAGCAATATGATAAGAGGGGACATGGAGCATTGTGATGACAGGTGTATTGGAGCATTGTGATGAAAATATTAATGGATCATTGTGATGACATGTGTCCTGGAACACTGTGATGACACGGTTCATCGAGTATTGTGATGACAAGGGTCATAGCGAATTGTGATAACAGGTGTCATGGGGCATTGTGATGACATTGATCATCTAGGAATTGTGATGAAAGGTATCATGGAGCACTGTGATGACTGGGGGCATGAAGCATTGTTATGAAAATTGTCCTGGATTATTGTGATGACAGCAGTCATGGAGAATTGGGATGACAGGGATTATGCAGCATTGTGTTGACATGGGTATGGACTATTGTGATGACAATGGTCATGGAGCAATGTGATGAACGTTTTCATGGAATATCGTGATGAAAAGTGCCTGGGAGCATTGTGACGATAAAGGCCATGGAGCATTGTGATGACAAGTGTCATGGAGCATTGTAATGAAAGCTTTCATTGTGCACTGTGATGACAAGGGGGATGGAGTATTGTGATGAAACTGGTCCTGGAACATTGTGATAACAAAAGCCATGGAGCATTGTGATGACAGGCATCATGGAGAATAGTGAAGAAAGGGGCCATGGGGAATTGTAATGACAATAGAGAAATGTGATGAAAATGGTCAGCGAGCATAGTGATTAAAGTGGTCATTGAGAATTGTGATGAAAAGTGACATAGAGCATTGTGATGACAAAGGTCATGGAGAACTGTGATGACCAGGGTCATGTAGCATTGTGATGACACGTTCATGGAACATTGTGATGACAAGAATTCTGGAGCATTGTGATGACAAGGGCCATGGAGCATTGGGATGCCACGGTCATGGAACATTGTGATGACAAAATTCTGGAGCTTTGTGAGGAAAAAGGCATGGAGCATTGTGATTATAGGGGACATGGAGCATTTTGATGACATGGGCAGGGAACACTGTGATGACAGGTGTTATGGAGCAATGGGATGACAAGTGTCATGGAGCACTGTGATGAGAGGGGCCTTGGAGAATTGTGATGACAGGCGTCATGAGGCATTGAGATGGCAGTGGTCATGGAGCATTATGATGAAATGTGTTATGGAGCACTGTGATTACAGGGGCCATGGAGCATTGTGAATACAAAGGCCATGGAGCATTGAGATGACAGTGGTCATGGAGCATTGTGATGAAAGTGGTAATGGATCATTGTGAGGACAAGTGTCCTGGGACCCTGTGATGACATGGTTCATGGAGCATTGTGATGACAATTGTCATGGCGAATTGTGATGACAATGTCATGGGGCATTGTGATGGCAGTGGTCATCTAGAAATGTGATTAAAGTTATTATGGAGCACAGTAATGAGAGGGGCCATGGAGCATTGTGATGACAAGTCTCATGGAGCATTGTGATGACAGGTGTCATGGAGCATCGTGATGACAAATGCCATTGAGAATTGTGATCAGAGGTGACATTGGGCATTGTGATGAAAGGGGTCATGGAGTACTGGGAGTACAGGGGCCATGGAGCCTTGTGATAACAAGTGACATGGAGAATAGTGATGACAGGCATCATAGAGCATTGTGATGACAAGTGCCATTTAGCCTTTTGATGACAGGGGTCATCAGGCATTGTGTTGACGGGGGTCACGGAGCATTGTGATGACAAAGGCCATAGAGCATTGTGATGAGAGGGGTCATGGAGCATTGTGATGACATGGGCCATGGAGCATTGTGAAGACAAGATTCATGGAGCATTGTGATGACACGGGCATGAAGCAAGGTGATGACAACAGACCTGGAGCATTGTGATGACAAGGGCATGGAGCATGGTGATTACAGGAGACTTGGGTCATTGTGATGAAATTGGCAGGGATCATTGTGATTAGAGGGATCATGGAGCATTGTGATGACAAGTGCCATGCAATATTGTGCTGACACAGATCATGGGGCATTTTGATGAGAGTGGCCTTGGAGCACAGTGATGAGAGACGTCATGGGGCATTATGGTGACAGTGGTCAAGGAGCATTGTGATGAAAGTGTTCATGGAGCAACGCGATTATCGGGACAATGGAGCATTGTGAATACAAAGGCCATGGAACATTGAGATAACAGAGTTCATGGAGCATTGTGATGACAAGGGTCTTGGGAGCTACTGATGACACGTTTCATACAGCATTGAGATGACAAGGGCCAAGGCGAATTGTGATGACACGTGTCATGGGGCATTGTGATGACATTGGTCATCTTGCATTGTGATGAGAGTGGTCATGTAGAATTTTGATTAAAGGTATCATGGAGCACTGTGATGACAAAGGCCAAGGAACATTGTGATGACAAGTGTCATTCAGCAATGTGATGACACGGGAATGGAGCATTTTGATGACAAGTGTTCTGGAGCATTGTGATGACAAGGGTATGGAGCATTGTGATTACAGGGACCATGGAGCATTGTGATGACAACGGCATGGAGCACTGTGATGACATTGGTCATTGAGCATTGTGATTACAAAGACCATGAGGCATTGTGATGACAGGGGCCTTGGAGCATTGTGATGACAATGGTCATCAAGCATTGTGATGACAGGGGTCATAGAGCATTGTGATGAGAAAGACCATGGAGCATGGTGATGACAGAGGCCATGGAACATTGTGATGACCAGGCCAAGTACCATTGTGATGACAAGGGCAGGGAACCTTGTGGTGACCGGGGTCATGGAGCATTTTGATGACAAATTTCATGGAACGTTGTGATGACAGGGGTCATGGAGCATTGTGATGAAAGTTGTCCTGGAGCATTGTGATGACAGCGGTCACAGAGAATTGGGATGAAAGGTATCATGCAGCATTGTGATGACAACGGTCATGGATCATTTGGATGACAGGGGTCATGGAACATTCTGATAACAAGGTTCATAAAGCATTTTGATGACAGGGGTCATGGAGCATTGTGTTGACACGAGCATGGAGCATTGTAATGATAGGATATCTGGAGCATTGTGATGAAAAGGGGATGGAGCATTTTGATGACAGGGTCCAAGGAGAATTGTGCTGACAATGGCATGGAGCATTGTGATGAAAAGGGTACTGGAGCACTGTGAGGAAAGGAATCATGGATCATTGTGATGACAGGGGTCATGGAGCTTTGTGATGACAAGGGTCATGGAGCATTGTGATGACACGGTCAAGGAACATTGCGATGACAAGAATTCTGGAGCATTGTGATGAAAGGGCATGGTGCATTGTGATGAAAGGTGACAAGGAGCATTGTGACGATATGGGCAGAGAACTTTTTGATGACAGGGGTCATGGAGCATTGTGATAAAAAGTGTCATGGAACATTGTACTGACAGGGATCATGGAGCTTTTTGGTAAGAGAGGTCTTGGAGATTTGTGAAGGCAGGCGTCATGGGGCATTGTGATGACAGCGGTCTTGGAGCATTGGGATGAAAGGGGTCATGGAGCTCTGTGATTACAGGGGCCATGGAGCATTGTGAATACAAAGGCCATGGAGCATTGAGATGACAGGGTTCATGGAGCATTGTGATGAAAGTGATCATGGATCATTGTGATGACAAGTGTCCTGGAACCTTGTGATGACACAGTTCATGGAGCATTGTGATGACAAGGACCATGGCGAATTGTGGTGTCATCTGTCATGGGGCATTGTGATGGCAGTGGTCATGTAGAATTGTATTGAAAGGTAACATGGAGCACTGTGATGACAGGGGCCATGGAACATTGTGATGACAAAGGCCATGGAGCATTGTGATGACAAGTGTCATGGGGCATTTTGATGACATTGGCATGGAGCATTATGATGACAAGAGTTCTGGAGCATTTTGATGACCAGGGCATGGAGCATTGTGATGAAAGTTGTCCTGGAGCATTGTGATGACAGCGGTCACAGAGGATTGGGATGAAAGGTATCATGCAGCATTGCGATGACAACGGTCAGGGATCATTTTGATGACAGGGGTCATGGAACATTCTGATAACAAGGTTCATCAAGCATTTTGATGACAGGGGTCATGGAGCATTGTGTTGACACGGGCATGGAGCATTGTAATGATAGGATATCTGGAGCATTGTGATGAAAAGGGGATGGAGCATTTTGATGACAGTGTCCAAGTAGCATTGTGCTGACAATGGCATGGAGCATTGTGATGAAAAGGGTACTGGAGCATTGTGAGGAAAGGAATCATGGATCATTGTGATGCCAGGGGTCATGGAGCTTTGTGATGACACGGGTCATGGAGCATTGTGATGACACGGTCAAGGAACATTGTGATGACAAGAAATCTGGAGCATTGTGATGAAAGGGCATGGAGCATTGTGATGAAAGGTGACAAGTAGCATTGTGATGATATGGGCAGAGAACTTTGTGATGACAGGGGTCATGGAGCATTGTGATGAAAAGTGTCATGGAACATTGTACTGACAGGGATCATGGAGCTTTTTGGTAAGGGAGCCCTTGGAGATTGTTGGTGGCAGGCGTCATGGGGCATTGTGATGAGAGCGGTCTTGGAGCATTGTGATGAAAGGAGTCATGGAGCACTGTGATTACAGGGGCCATGGAGCATTGTGAATACAAAGGCTATGGAGCATTGAGATGACAGGGTTTATGGAGCATTGTGATGAAAGTGATCATGGATCATTGTGATGACAAGTGTCCTGAAACCTTGTGATGACACGGTTCATGGAGCATTGTTATGACAAGGACCATGGCGAATTGTGATGACATCTGAAATGGGGCATTGTGATGACAGTGGTCATGTAGAATTGTGATGAAAGGTATCAAGGAGCACTGTGATGACAGGGGCCATGGAACATTGTGATGACAAAGGCCATGGAGCATTGTGATGACAAGTGTCATGGGACATTTTGATGACATTGGCATGGAACATTATGATGACAAGAGTTCTGGAGAATTTTGATGACAAGGGCATGGAGCATTGTGATGACAGGGCCCATGGAGCATTGTGACGAAGAGGGCAGGGAACATTGTGATGACTGGGTTCATGGAGCATTGTGATGAAAGGGGCCATGGAGCACTGAGATGACAGGCGTCTTGAGGTATGGTGATGACAGTGGTCATGGAGCATTGTGATGAAAGAGATCATGGAGCAATATGATAAGAGGGGACATGGAGCATTGTGATGACAGGTGTATTGGAGAATTGTGATGAAAATATTAATGGATCATTGTGATGACATGTGTCCTGGAACACTGTGATGACACGGTTCATCGAGTATTGTGATGACAAGGGTCATAGCGAATTGTGATAACAGGTGTCATGGGGCATTGTGATGACATTGATCATCTAGGAATTGTGATGAAAGGTATCATGGAGCACTGTGATGACTGGGGGCATGAAGCATTGTTATGAAAATTGTCCTGGATTATTGTGATGACAGCAGTCATGGAGAATTGGGATGACAGGGATTATGCAGCATTGTGTTAACATGGGTATGGACTATTGTGATGACAATGGTCATGGAGCATTATGATGAAAGTTTTCATGGAATATCGTGATGAAAGGTGCCTGGGAGCATTGTGACGATAAAGGCCATGGAGCATTGTGATGACAAGTGTCATGGAGCATTGTAATGAAAGCTTTCATTGTGCACTGTGATGACAAGGGGGATGGAGTATTGTGATGAAACTGGTCCTGGAACATTGTGATAACAAAAGCCATGGAGCATTGTGATGACAGGCATCATGGAGAATTGTGAAGAAAGGGGCCATGGGGAATTGTAATGACAATAGAGAAATGTGATGAAAATGGTCAGCGAGCATAGTGATTAAAGTGGTCATTGAGAATTGTGATGAAAAGTGACATAGAGCATTGTGATGACAAAGGTCATGGAGAACTGTGATGACCAGGGTCATGTAGCATTGTGATGACACGTTCATGGAACATTGTGATGACAAGAATTCTGGAGCATTGTGATGACAAGGGCCATGGAGCATTGGGATGCCACGGTCATGGAACATTGTGATGACAAAATTCTGGAGCTTTGTGAGGAAAAAGGCATGGAGCATTGTGATTATAGGGGACATGGAGCATTTTGATGACATGGGCAGGGAACACTGTGATGACAGGTGTTATGGAGCAATGGGATGACAAGTGTCATGGAGCACTGTGATGAGAGGGGCCTTGGAGAATTGTGATGACAGGCGTCATGAGGCATTGAGATGGCAGTGGTCATGGAGCATTATGATGAAAGGTGTTATGGAGCACTGTGATTACAGGGGCCATGGAGCATTGTGAATACAAAGGCCATGGAGCATTGAGATGACAGTGGTCATGGAGCATTGTGATGAAAGTGGTAATGGATCATTGTGAGGACAAGTGTCCTGGGACCCTGTGATGACATGGTTCATGGAGCATTGTGATGACAATGGTCATGGCGAATTGTGATGACAATGTCATGGGGCATTGTGATGGCAGTGGTCATCTAGAAATGTGATTAAAGTTATTATGGAGCACAGGAATGAGAGGGGCCATGGAGCATTGTGATGACAAGTCTCATGGAGCATTGTGATGACAGGTGTCATGGAGCATCGTGATGACAAATGCCATTGAGAATTGTGATCAGAGGTGACATTGGGCATTGGGATGAAAGGGGTCATGGAGTACTGGGAGTACAGGGGCCATGGAGCCTTGTGATAACAAGTGACATGGAGAATAGTGATGACAGGCATCATAGAGCATTGTGATGACAAGTGCCATTTAACATTTTGATGACAGGGGTCATCAGGCACTGTGTTGACGGGGGTCACGGAGCATTGTGATGACAAAGGCCATAGAGCATTGTGATGAGAGGGGTCATGGAGCATTGTGATGACATGGGCCATGGAGCATTGTGAGGACAAGATTCATGGAGCATTGTGATGACACGGGTATGAAGCATGGTGATGACAACAGACCTGGAGCATTGTGATGACAAGGGCATGGAGCATTGTGATTACAGGAGACTTGGGTCATTGTGATGAAATTGGCAGGGATCATTGTGATTAGAGGGATCATGGAGCATTGTGATGACAAGTGTCATGCAATATTGTGCTGACACAGATCATGGAGCATTTTGATGAGAGTGGCCTTGGAGCACAGTGATGAGAGACGTCATGGGGCATTATGGTGACAGTGGTCAAGGAGCATTGTGATGAAAGTGTTCATGGAGCAACGCGATTATCGGGACAATGGAGCATTGTGAATACAAAGGCCATGGAACATTGAGATAACAGAGTTCATGGAGCATTGTGATGACAAGGGTCTTGGGAGCTACTGATGACACGTTTCATACAGCATTGAGATGACAAGGGCCAAGGCGAATTGTGATGACACGTGTCATGGGGCATTGTGATGACATTGGTCATCTTGCATTGTGATGAGAGTGGTCATGTAGAATTTTGATTAAAGGTATCATGGAGCACTGTGATGACAAAGGCCAAGGAACATTGTGATGACAAGAGTATGGAGCATTGTGATTACAGGGACCATGGAGCATTGTGATGACAACGGCATGGAGCACTGTGATGACATTGGTCATTGAGCTTTGTGATTACAAAGACCATGAGGCATTGTGATGACAGGGGCCTTGGAGCATTGTGATGACAATGGTCATCAAGCATTGTGATGACAGGGGTCATAGAGCATTGTGATGAGAAAGACCATGGAGCATGGTGATGACAGAGGCCATGGAACATTGTGATGACCAGGCCATGTACCATTGTGATGACAAGGGCAGGGAACCTTGTGGTGTCCGGGGTCATGGAGCATTTTGATGACAACTTTCATGGAACGTTGTGATGACAGGGGTCATGGAGCATTGTTATGAAAGTTGTCCTGGAGCATTGTGATGACAGCGGTCACAGAGGATTGGGATGAAATGTATCATGCAGCATTGCGATGACAACTGTCAGGGATCATTTTGATGACAGGGGTCATGGAACATTCTGATAACAAGTTTCATCAAGCATTTTGATGACAGGGGTCATGGAGCATTGTGTTGACACGGGCATGGAGCATTGTAATGATAGGATATCTGGAGCATTGTGATGAAAAGGGGATGGAGCATTTTGATGACAGGGTCCAAGGAGCATTGTGCTGACAATGGCATGGAGCATTGTGATGAAAAGGGTACTGGAGCACTCTGAGGAAAGGAATCATGGATCATTGTGATGCCAGGGGTCATGGAGCTTTGTGAGGACACGGGTCATGGAGCATTGTGATGACACGGTCAAGGAACATTGTGATGACAAGAAATCTGGAGCATTGTGATGAAAGGGCACGGAGCATTGTGATGAAAGGTGACAAGTAGCATTGTGATGATATGGGCAGAGAACTTTGTGATGACAGGTGTCATGGAGCATTGTGATGAAAAGTGTCATGGAACATTGTACTGACAGGGATCATGGAGCTTTTTGGTAAGGGAGCCCTTGGAGATTGTTGGTGGCAGGCGTCATGGGGCATTGTGATGAGAGCGGTCTTGGAGCATTGTGCTGAAAGGGGTCATGGAGCACTGTGATTACAGGGGCCATGGAGCATTGTGAATACAAAGGCTATGGAGCATTGAGATGACAGGGTTCATGGAGCATTGTGATGAAAGTGATCATGGATCATTGTGATGACAAGTGTCCTGAAACCTTGTGATGACACGGTTCATGGAGCATTGTTATGACAAGGACCATGGCGAATTGTGATGACATCTGAAATGGGGCATTGTGATGACAGTGGTCATGTAGAATTGTGATGAAAGGTATCAAGGAGCACTGTGATGACAGGGGCCATGGAACATTGTGATGACAAAGGCCATGGAGCATTGTGATGACAAGTGTCATGGGACATTTTGATGACATTGGCATGGAACATTATGATGACAAGAGTTCTGGAGAATTTTGATGACAAGGGCATGGAGCATTGTGATGACAGGGCCCATGGAGCATTGTGACGAAGAGGGCAGGGAACATTGTGATGACTGGGTTCATGGAGCACTGTGATGAAAGGGGCCATGGAGCATTGAGATGACAGGCGTCTTTAGGTATGGTGATGACAGTGGTCATGGAGCATTGTGATGAAAGAGATCATGGAGCAATATGATAAGAGGGGACATGGAGCATTGTGATGACAGGTGTATTGGAGCATTGTGATGAAAATATTAATGGATCATTGTGATGACATGTGTCCTGGAACACTGTGATGACACGGTTCATCGAGTATTGTGATGACAAGGGTCATAGCGAATTGTGGTAACAGGTGTCATGGGGCATTGTGATGACATTGATCATCTAGGAATTGTGATGAAAGGTATCATGGAGCACTGTGATGACTGGGGGCATGAAGCATTGTTATGAAAATTGTCCTGGATTATTGTGATGACAGCAGTCATGGAGAATTGGGATGACAGGGATTATGCAGCATTGTGTTAACATGGGTATGGACTATTGTGATGACAATGGTCATGGAGCATTATGATGAAAGTTTTCATGGAATATCGTGATGAAAGGTGCCTGGGAGCATTGTGACGATAAAGGCCATGGAGCATTGTGATGACAAGTGTCATGGAGCATTGTAATGAAAGCTTTCATTGTGCACTGTGATGACAAGGGGGATGGAGTATTGTGATGAAACTGGTCCTGGAACATTGTGATAACAAATGCCATGGAGCATTGTGATGACAGGCATCATGGAGAATTGTGAAGAAAGGGGCCATGGGGAATTGTAATGACAATAGAGAAATGTGATGAAAATGGTCAGCGAGCATAGTGATTAAAGTGGTCATTGAGAATTGTGATGAAAAGTGACATAGAGCATTGTGATGACAAAGGTCATGGAGAACTGTGATGACCAGGGTCATGTAGCATTGTGATGACACGTTCATGGAACATTGTGATGACAAGAATTCTGGAGCATTGTGATGACAAGGGCCATGGAGCATTGGGATGCCACGGTCATGGAACATTGTGATGACAAAATTCTGGAGCTTTGTGAGGAAAAAGGCATGGAGCATTGTGATTATAGGGGACATGGAGCATTTTGATGACATGGGCAGGGAACACTGTGATGACAGGTGTTATGGAGCAATGGGATGACAAGTGTCATGGAGCACTGTGATGAGAGGGGCCTTGGAGAATTGTGATGACAGGCGTCATGAGGCATTGAGATGGCAGTGGTCATGGAGCATTATGATGAAAGGTGTTATGGAGCACTGTGATTACAGGGGCCATGGAGCATTGTGAATACAAAGGCCATGGAGCATTGAGATGACAGTGGTCATGGAGCATTGTGATGAAAGTGGTAATGGATCATTGTGAGGACAAGTGTCCTGGGACCCTGTGATGACATGGTTCATGGAGCATTGTGATGACAATGGTCATGGCGAATTGTGATGACAATGTCATGGGGCATTGTGATGGCAGTGGTCATCTAGAAATGTGATTAAAGTTATTATGGAGCACAGGAATGAGAGGGGCCATGGAGCATTGTGATGACAAGTCTCATGGAGCATTGTGATGACAGGTGTCATGGAGCATCGTGATGACAAATGCCATTGAGAATTGTGATCAGAGGTGACATTGGGCATTGGGATGAAAGGGGTCATGGAGTACTGGGAGTACAGGGGCCATGGAGCCTTGTGATAACAAGTGACATGGAGAATAGTGATGACAGGCATCATAGAGCATTGTGATGACAAGTGCCATTTAACATTTTGATGACAGGGGTCATCAGGCACTGTGTTGACGGGGGTCACGGAGCATTGTGATGACAAAGGCCATAGAGCATTGTGATGAGAGGGGTCATGGAGCATTGTGATGACATGGGCCATGGAGCATTGTGAGGACAAGATTCATGGAGCATTGTGATGACACGGGTATGAAGCATGGTGATGACAACAGACCTGGAGCATTGTGATGACAAGGGCATGGAGCATTGTGATTACAGGAGACTTGGGTCATTGTGATGAAATAGGCAGTGATCATTGTGATTAGAGGGATCATGGAGCATTGTGATGACAAGTGTCATGCAATATTGTGCTGACACAGATCATGGAGCATTTTGATGAGAGTGGCCTTGGAGCACAGTGATGAGAGACGTCATGGGGCATTATGGTGACAGTGGTCAAGGAGCATTGTGATGAAAGTGTTCATGGAGCAACGCGATTATCGGGACAATGGAGCATTGTGAATACAAAGGCCATGGAACATTGAGATAACAGAGTTCATGGAGCATTGTGATGACAAGGGTCTTGGGAGCTACTGATGACACGTTTCATACAGCATTGAGATGACAAGGGCCAAGGCGAATTGTGATGACACGTGTCATGGGGCATTGTGATGACATTGGTCATCTTGCATTGTGATGAGAGTGGTCATGTAGAATTTTGATTAAAGGTATCATGGAGCACTGTGATGACAAAGGCCAAGGAACATTGTGATGACAAGAGTATGGAGCATTGTGATTACAGGGACCATGGAGCATTGTGATGACAACGGCATGGAGCACTGTGATGACATTGGTCATTGAGCTTTGTGATTACAAAGACCATGAGGCATTGTGATGACAGGGGCCTTGGAGCATTGTGATGACAATGGTCATCAAGCATTGTGATGACAGGGGTCATAGAGCATTGTGATGAGAAAGACCATGGAGCATGGTGATGACAGAGGCCATGGAACATTGTGATGACCAGGCCATGTACCATTGTGATGACAAGGGCAGGGAACCTTGTGGTGTCCGGGGTCATGGAGCATTTTGATGACAACTTTCATGGAACGTTGTGATGACAGGGGTCATGGAGCATTGTTATGAAAGTTGTCCTGGAGCATTGTGATGACAGCGGTCACAGAGGATTGGGATGAAATGTATCATGCAGCATTGCGATGACAAGTGTCAGGGATCATTTTGATGACAGGGGTCATGGAACATTCTGATAACAAGTTTCATCAAGCATTTTGATGACAGGGGTCATGGAGCATTGTGTTGACACGGGCATGGAGCATTGTAATGATAGGATATCTGGAGCATTGTGATGAAAAGGGGATGGAGCATTTTGATGACAGGGTCCAAGGAGCATTGTGCTGACAATGGCATGGAGCATTGTGATGAAAAGGGTACTGGAGCACTCTGAGGAAAGGAATCATGGATCATTGTGATGCCAGGGGTCATGGAGCTTTGTGAGGACACGGGTCATGGAGCATTGTGATGACACGGTCAAGGAACATTGTGATGACAAGAAATCTGGAGCATTGTGATGAAAGGGCACGGAGCATTGTGATGAAAGGTGACAAGTAGCATTGTGATGATATGGGCAGAGAACTTTGTGATGACAGGTGTCATGGAGCATTGTGATGAAAAGTGTCATGGAACATTGTACTGACAGGGATCATGGAGCTTTTTGGTAAGGGAGCCCTTGGAGATTGTTGGTGGCAGGCGTCATGGGACATTGTGATGACAGCAGTCTTGGAGCATTGTGATGAAAGGGGTCATGGAGCACTGTGATTACAGGGGCCATGGAGCATTGTGAATACAAAGGCTATGGAGCATTGAGATGACAGGGTTCATGGAGCATTGTGATGAAAGTGATCATGGATCATTGTGATGACAAGTGTCCTGAAACCTTGTGATGACACGGTTCATGGAGCATTGTTATGACAAGGACCATGGCGAATTGTGATGACATCTGAAATGGGGCATTGTGATGACAGTGGTCATGTAGAATTGTGATGAAAGGTATCAAGGAGCACTGTGATGACAGGGGCCATGGAACATTGTGATGACAAAGGCCATGGAGCATTGTGATGACAAGTGTCATGGGACATTTTGATGACATTGGCATGGAACATTATGATGACAAGAGTTCTGGAGAATTTTGATGACAAGGGCATGGAGCATTGTGATGACAGGGCCCATGGAGCATTGTGACGAAGAGGGCAGGGAACATTGTGATGACTGGGTTCATGGAGCACTGTGATGAAAGGGGCCATGGAGCATTGAGATGACAGGCGTCTTGAGGTATGGTGATGACAGTGGTCATGGAGCATTGTGATGAAAGAGATCATGGAGCAATATGATAAGAGGGGACATGGAGCATTGTGATGACAGGTGTATTGGAGCATTGTGATGAAAATATTAATGGATCATTGTGATGACATGTGTCCTGGAACACTGTGATGACACGGTTCATCGAGTATTGTGATGACAAGGGTCATAGCGAATTGTGGTAACAGGTGTCATGGGGCATTGTGATGACATTGATCATCTAGGAATTGTGATGAAAGGTATCATGGAGCACTGTGATGACTGGGGGCATGAAGCATTGTTATGAAAATTGTCCTGGATTATTGTGATGACAGCAGTCATGGAGAATTGGGATGACAGGGATTATGCAGCATTGTGTTAACATGGGTATGGACTATTGTGATGACAATGGTCATGGAGCATTATGATGAAAGTTTTCATGGAATATCGTGATGAAAGGTGCCTGGGAGCATTGTGACGATAAAGGCCATGGAGCATTGTGATGACAAGTGTCATGGAGCATTGTAATGAAAGCTTTCATTGTGCACTGTGATGACAAGGGGGATGGAGTATTGTGATGAAACTGGTCCTGGAACATTGTGATAACAAAAGCCATGGGGCATTGTGATGACAGGCATCATGGAGAATTGTGAAGAAAGGGGCCATGGGGAATTGTAATGACAATAGAGAAATGTGATGAAAATGGTCAGCGAGCATAGTGATTAAAGTGGTCATTGAGAATTGTGATGAAAAGTGACATAGAGCATTGTGATGACAAAGGTCATGGAGAACTGTGATGACCAGGGTCATGTAGCATTGTGATGACACGTTCATGGAACATTGTGATGACAAGAATTCTGGAGCATTGTGATGACAAGGGCCATGGAGCATTGGGATGCCACGGTCATGGAACATTGTGATGACAAAATTCTGGAGCTTTGTGAGGAAAAAGGCATGGAGCATTGTGATTATAGGGGACATGGAGCATTTTGATGACATGGGCAGGGAACACTGTGATGACAGGTGTTATGGAGCAATGGGATGACAAGTGTCATGGAGCACTGTGATGAGAGGGGCCTTGGAGAATTGTGATGACAGGCGTCATGAGGCATTGAGATGGCAGTGGTCATGGAGCATTATGATGAAAGGTGTTATGGAGCACTGTGATTACAGGGGCCATGGAGCATTGTGAATACAAAGGCCATGGAGCATTGAGATGACAGTGGTCATGGAGCATTGTGATGAAAGTGGTAATGGATCATTGTGAGGACAAGTGTCCTGGGACCCTGTGATGACATGGTTCATGGAGCATTGTGATGACAATGGTCATGGCGAATTGTGATGACAATGTCATGGGGCATTGTGATGGCAGTGGTCATCTAGAAATGTGATTAAAGTTATTATGGAGCACAGGAATGAGAGGGGCCATGGAGCATTGTGATGACAAGTCTCATGGAGCATTGTGATGACAGGTGTCATGGAGCATCGTGATGACAAATGCCATTGAGAATTGTGATCAGAGGTGACATTGGGCATTGGGATGAAAGGGGTCATGGAGTACTGGGAGTACAGGGGCCATGGAGCCTTGTGATAACAAGTGACATGGAGAATAGTGATGACAGGCATCATAGAGCATTGTGATGACAAGTGCCATTTAACATTTTGATGACAGGGGTCATCAGGCACTGTGTTGACGGGGGTCACGGAGCATTGTGATGACAAAGGCCATAGAGCATTGTGATGAGAGGGGTCATGGAGCATTGTGATGACATGGGCCATGGAGCATTGTGAGGACAAGATTCATGGAGCATTGTGATGACACGGGTATGAAGCATGGTGATGACAACAGACCTGGAGCATTGTGATGACAAGGGCATGGAGCATTGTGATTACAGGAGACTTGGGTCATTGTGATGAAATTGGCAGGGATCATTGTGATTAGAGGGATCATGGAGCATTGTGATGACAAGTGTCATGCAATATTGTGCTGACACAGATCATGGAGCATTTTGATGAGAGTGGCCTTGGAGCACAGTGATGAGAGACGTCATGGGGCATTATGGTGACAGTGGTCAAGGAGCATTGTGATGAAAGTGTTCATGGAGCAACGCGATTATCGGGACAATGGAGCATTGTGAATACAAAGGCCATGGAACATTGAGATAACAGAGTTCATGGAGCATTGTGATGACAAGGGTCTTGGGAGCTACTGATGACACGTTTCATACAGCATTGAGATGACAAGGGCCAAGGCGAATTGTGATGACACGTGTCATGGGGCATTGTGATGACATTGGTCATCTTGCATTGTGATGAGAGTGGTCATGTAGAATTTTGATTAAAGGTATCATGGAGCACTGTGATGACAAAGGCCAAGGAACATTGTGATGACAAGAGTATGGAGCATTGTGATTACAGGGACCATGGAGCATTGTGATGACAACGGCATGGAGCACTGTGATGACATTGGTCATTGAGCTTTGTGATTACAAAGACCATGAGGCATTGTGATGACAGGGGCCTTGGAGCATTGTGATGACAATGGTCATCAAGCATTGTGATGACAGGGGTCATAGAGCATTGTGATGAGAAAGACCATGGAGCATGGTGATGACAGAGGCCATGGAACATTGTGATGACCAGGCCATGTACCATTGTGATGACAAGGGCAGGGAACCTTGTGGTGTCCGGGGTCATGGAGCATTTTGATGACAACTTTCATGGAACGTTGTGATGACAGGGGTCATGGAGCATTGTTATGAAAGTTGTCCTGGAGCATTGTGATGACAGCGGTCACAGAGGATTGGGATGAAATGTATCATGCAGCATTGCGATGACAAGTGTCAGGGATCATTTTGATGACAGGGGTCATGGAACATTCTGATAACAAGTTTCATCAAGCATTTTGATGACAGGGGTCATGGAGCATTGTGTTGACACGGGCATGGAGCATTGTAATGATAGGATATCTGGAGCATTGTGATGAAAAGGGGATGGAGCATTTTGATGACAGGGTCCAAGGAGCATTGTGCTGACAATGGCATGGAGCATTGTGATGAAAAGGGTACTGGAGCACTCTGAGGAAAGGAATCATGGATCATTGTGATGCCAGGGGTCATGGAGCTTTGTGAGGACACGGGTCATGGAGCATTGTGATGACACGGTCAAGGAACATTGTGATGACAAGAAATCTGGAGCATTGTGATGAAAGGGCACGGAGCATTGTGATGAAAGGTGACAAGTAGCATTGTGATGATATGGGCAGAGAACTTTGTGATGACAGGTGTCATGGAGCATTGTGATGAAAAGTGTCATGGAACATTGTACTGACAGGGATCATGGAGCTTTTTGGTAAGGGAGCCCTTGGAGATTGTTGGTGGCAGGCGTCATGGGGCATTGTGATGACAGCGGTCTTGGAGCATTGTGATGAAAGGGGTCATGGAGCACTGTGATTACAGGGGCCATGGAGCATTGTGAATACAAAGGCTATGGAGCATTGAGATGACAGGGTTCATGGAGCATTGTGATGAAAGTGATCATGGATCATTGTGATGACAAGTGTCCTGAAACCTTGTGATGACACGGTTCATGGAGCATTGTTATGACAAGGACCATGGCGAATTGTGATGACATCTGAAATGGGGCATTGTGATGACAGTGGTCATGTAGAATTGTGATGAAAGGTATCAAGGAGCACTGTGATGACAGGGGCCATGGAACATTGTGATGACAAAGGCCATGGAGCATTGTGATGACAAGTGTCATGGGACATTTTGATGACATTGGCATGGAACATTATGATGACAAGAGTTCTGGAGAATTTTGATGACAAGGGCATGGAGCATTGTGATGACAGGGCCCATGGAGCATTGTGACGAAGAGGGCAGGGAACATTGTGATGACTGGGTTCATGGAGCCTTGTGATGAAAGGGGCCATGGAGCACTGAGATGACAGGCGTCTTGAGGTATGGTGATGACAGTGGTCATGGAGCATTGTGATGAAAGAGATCATGGAGCAATATGATAAGAGGGGACATGGAGCATTGTGATGACAGGTGTATTGGAGCATTGTGATGAAAATATTAATGGATCATTGTGATGACATGTGTCCTGGAACACTGTGATGACACGGTTCATCGAGTATTGTGATGACAAGGGTCATAGCGAATTGTGGTGACAGGTGTCATGGGGCATTGTGATGACATTGATCATCTAGGAATTGTGATGAAAGGTATCATGGAGCACTGTGATGACTGGGGGCATGAAGCATTGTTATGAAAATTGTCCTGGATTATTGTGATGACAGCAGTCATGGAGAATTGGGATGACAGGGATTATGCAGCATTGTGTTGACATGGGTATGGACTATTGTGATGACAATGGTCATGGAGCAATGTGATGAAAGTTTTCATGGAATATCGTGATGAAAAGTGCCTGGGAGCATTGTGACGATAAAGGCCATGGAGCATTGTGATGACAAGTGTCATGGAGCATTGTAATGAAAGCTTTCATTGTGCACTGTGATGACAAGGGGGATGGAGTATTGTGATGAAACTGGTCCTGGAACATTGTGATAACAAAAGCCATGGAGCATTGTGATGACAGGCATCATGGAGAATTGTGAAGAAAGGTGCCATGGGGAATTGTAATGACAATAGAGAAATGTGATGAAAATGGTCAGCGAGCATAGTGATTAAAGTGGTCATTGAGAATTGTGATGAAAAGTGACATAGAGCATTGTGATGACAAAGGTCATGGAGAACTGTGATGACCAGGGTCATGTAGCATTGTGATGACACGTTCATGGAACATTGTGATGACAAGAATTCTGGAGCATTGTGATGACAAGGGCCATGGAGCATTGGGATGCCACGGTCATGGAACATTGTGATGACAAAATTCTGGAGCTTTGTGAGGAAAAATGCATGGAGCATTGTGATTATAGGGGACATGGAGCATTTTGATGACATGGGCAGGGAACACTGTGATGACAGGTGTTATGGAGCAATGGGATGACAAGTGTCATGGAGCACTGTGATGAGAGGGGCCTTGGAGAATTGTGATGACAGGCGTCATGAGGCATTGAGATGGCAGTGGTCATGGAGCATTATGATGAAAGGTGTTATGGAGCACTGTGATTACAGGGGCCATGGAGCATTGTGAATACAAAGGCCATGGAGCATTGAGATGACAGTGGTCATGGAGCATTGTGATGAAAGTGGTAATGGATCATTGTGATGACAAGTGTCCTGGGACCCTGTGATGACATGGTTCATGGAGCATTGTGATGACAATGGTCATGGCGAATTGTGATGACAATGTCATGGGGCATTGTGATGGCAGTGGTCATCTAGAAATGTGATTAAAGTTATTATGGAGCACAGGAATGAGAGGGGCCATGGAGCATTGTGATGACAAGTCTCATGGAGCATTGTGATGACAGGTGTCATGGAACATCGTGATGACAAATGCCATTGAGAATTGTGATCAGAGGTGACATTGGGCATTGTGATGAAAGGGGTCATGGAGTACTGGGAGTACAGGGGCCATGGAGACTTGTGATAACAAGTGACATGGAGAATAGTGATGACAGGCATCATAGAGCATTGTGATGACAAGTGCCATTTAGCATTTTGATGACAGGGGTCATCAGGCACTGTGTTGACGGGGGTCACGGAGCATTGTGATGACAAAGGCCATAGAGCATTGTGATGAGAGGGGTCATGGAGCATTGTGATGACATGGGCCATGGAGCATTGTGAAGACAAGATTCATGGAGCATTGTGATGACACGGGCATGAAGCATGGTGATGACAACAGACCTGGAGCATTGTGATGACAAGGGCATGGAGCATTGTGATTACAGGAGACTTGGGTCATTGTGATGAAATTGGCAGGGATCATTGTGATTAGAGGGATCATGGAGCATTGTGATGACAAGTGTCATGCAATATTGTGCTGACACAGATCATGGAGCATTTTGATGAGAGTGGCCTTGGAGCACAGTGATGAGAGACGTCATGGGGCATTATGGTGACAGTGGTCAAGGAGCATTGTGATGAAAGTGTTCATGGAGCAACGCGATTATCGGGACAATGGAGCATTGTGAATACAAAGGCCATGGAACATTGAGATAACAGAGTTCATGGAGCATTGTGATGACAAGGGTCTTGGGAGCTACTGATGACACGTTTCATACAGCATTGAGATGACAAGGGCCAAGGCGAATTGTGATGACACGTGTCATGGGGCATTGTGATGACATTGGTCATCTTGCATTGTGATGAGAGTGGTCATGTAGAATTTTGATTAAAGGTATCATGGAGCACTGTGATGACAAAGGCCAAGGAACATTGTGATGACAAGAGTATGGAGCATTGTGATTACAGGGACCATGGAGCATTGTGATGACAACGGCATGGAGCACTGTGATGACATTGGTCATTGAGCTTTGTGATTACAAAGACCATGAGGCATTGTGATGACAGGGGCCTTGGAGCATTGTGATGACAATGGTCATCAAGCATTGTGATGACAGGGGTCATAGAGCATTGTGATGAGAAAGACCATGGAGCATGGTGATGACAGAGGCCATGGAACATTGTGATGACCAGGCCATGTACCATTGTGATGACAAGGGCAGGGAACCTTGTGGTGTCCGGGGTCATGGAGCATTTTGATGACAACTTTCATGGAACGTTGTGATGACAGGGGTCATGGAGCATTGTTATGAAAGTTGTCCTGGAGCATTGTGATGACAGCGGTCACAGAGGATTGGGATGAAATGTATCATGCAGCATTGCGATGACAACTGTCAGGGATCATTTTGATGACAGGGGTCATGGAACATTCTGATAACAAGTTTCATCAAGCATTTTGATGACAGGGGTCATGGAGCATTGTGTTGACACGGGCATGGAGCATTGTAATGATAGGATATCTGGAGCATTGTGATGAAAAGGGGATGGAGCATTTTGATGACAGGGTCCAAGGAGCATTGTGCTGACAATGGCATGGAGCATTGTGATGAAAAGGGTACTGGAGCACTCTGAGGAAAGGAATCATGGATCATTGTGATGCCAGGGGTCATGGAGCTTTGTGAGGACACGGGTCATGGAGCATTGTGATGACACGGTCAAGGAACATTGTGATGACAAGAAATCTGGAGCATTGTGATGAAAGGGCACGGAGCATTGTGATGAAAGGTGACAAGTAGCATTGTGATGATATGGGCAGAGAACTTTGTGATGACAGGTGTCATGGAGCATTGTGATGAAAAGTGTCATGGAACATTGTACTGACAGGGATCATGGAGCTTTTTGGTAAGGGAGCCCTTGGAGATTGTTGGTGGCAGGCGTCATGGGGCATTGTGATGACAGCGGTCTTGGAGCATTGTGATGAGAGGGGTCATGGAGCATTGTGATGACATGGGCCATGGAGCATTGTGAAGACAAGACTCATGGAGCATTGTGATGACACGGGCATGAAGCATGGTGATGACTACAGACCTGGAGCATTGTGATGACAAGGGCATGGAGCATTGTGATTACAGGAGACTTGGGTCATTGTGATGAAATTGGCAGGGATCATTGTGATTAGAGGGATCATGGAGCATTGTGATGACAAGTGTCATGCAATATTGTGCTGACACAGATCATGGAGCATTTTGATGAGAGTGGCCTTGGAGCACAGTGATGAGAGACGTCATGGGGCATTATGGTGACAGTGGTCAAGGAGCATTGTGATGAAAGTGTTCATGGAGCAACGCGATTATCGGGACAATGGAGCATTGTGAATACAAAGGCCATGGAACATTGAGATAACAGAGTTCATGGAGCATAGTGATGACAAGGGTCTTGGGAGCTACTGATGACATGTTTCATACAGCATTGAGATGACAAGGACCAAGGCGAATTGTGATGACACGTGTCATGGGGCATTGTGATGACATTGGTCATCTTGCATTGTGATGAGAGTGGTCATGTAGAATTTTGATTAAAGGTATCATAGAGCACTGTGATGACAAAGGCCAAGGAACATTGTGATGACAAGTGTCATTCAGCAATGTGATGACACGGGAATGGAGCATTATGATGACAAGTGTTCTGGAGCATTGTGATGACAAGGGTATGGAGCATTGTGATTACAGGGACCATGGAGCATTGTGATGACAACGGCATGGAGCACTGTGATGACATTGGTCATTGAGCATTGTGATTACAAAGACCATGAGGCATTGTGATGACAGGGGCCTTGGAGCATTGTGATGACAATGGTCATCAAGCATTGTGATGACAGGGGTCATAGAGCATTGTGATGAGAAAGACCATGGAGCATGGTGATGACAGAGGCCATGGAACATTGTGATGACCAGGCCAAGTACCATTGTGATGACAAGGGCAGGGAACCTTGTGGTGACCGGGGTCATGGAGCATTATGATGACAAGAGTTCTGGAGCATTTTGATGACCAGGGCATGGAGCATTGTGATGAAAGTTGTCCTGGAGCATTGTGATGACAGCGGTCACAGAGGATTGGGATGAAAGGTATCATGCAGCATTGCGATGACAACGGTCAGGGATCATTTTGATGACAGGGGTCATGGAACATTCTGATAACAAGGTTCATCAAGCATTTTGATGACAGGGGTCATGGAGCATTGTGTTGACACGGGCATGGAGCATTGTAATGATAGGATATCTGGAGCATTGTGATGAAAAGGGGATGGAGCATTTTGATGACAGTGTCCAAGTAGCATTGTGCTGACAATGGCATGGAGCATTGTGATGAAAAGGGTACTGGAGCATTGTGAGGAAAGGAATCATGGATCATTGTGATGCCAGGGGTCATGGAGCTTTGTGATGACACGGGTCATGGAGCATTGTGATGACACGGTCAAGGAACATTGTGATGACAAGAAATCTGGAGCATTGTGATGAAAGGGCATGGAGCATTGTGATGAAAGGTGACAAGTAGCATTGTGATGATATGGGCAGAGAACTTTGTGATGACAGGGGTCATGGAGCATTGTGATGAAAAGTGTCATGGAACATTGTACTGACAGGGATCATGGAGCTTTTTGGTAAGGGAGCCCTTGGAGATTGGTGGTGGCAGGCGTCATGGGGCATTGTGATGACAGCGGTCTTGGAGCATTGTGATGAAAGGGGTCATGGAGCACTGTGATTACAGGGGCCATGGAGCATTGTGAATACAAAGGCTATGGAGCATTGAGATGACAGGGTTCATGGAGCATTGTGATGAAAGTGATCATGGATCATTGTGATGACAAGTGTCCTGAAACCTTGTGATGACACGGTTCATGGAGCATTGTTATGACAAGGACCATGGCGAATTGTGATGACATCTGAAATGGGGCATTGTGATGACAGTGGTCATGTAGAATTGTGATGAAAGGTATCAAGGAGCACTGTGATGACAGGGGCCATGGAACATTGTGATGACAAAGGCCATGGAGCATTGTGATGACAAGTGTCATGGGACATTTTGATGACATTGGCATGGAACATTATGATGACAAGAGTTCTGGAGAATTTTGATGACAAGGGCATGGAGCATTGTGATGACAGGGCCCATGGAGCATTGTGACGAAGAGGGCAGGGAACATTGTGATGACTGGGTTCATGGAGCATTGTGATGAAAGGGGCCATGGCGCACTGAGATGACAGGCGTCTTGAGGTATGGTGATGACAGTGGTCATGGAGCATTGTGATGAAAGAGATCATGGAGCAATATGATAAGAGGGGACATGGAGCATTGTGATGACAGGTGTATTGGAGAATTGTGATGAAAATATTAATGGATTATTGTGATGACATGTGTCCTGGAACACTGTGATGACACGGTTCATCGAGTATTGTGATGACAAGGGTCATAGCGAATTGTGATAACAGGTGTCATGGGGCATTGTGATGACATTGATCATCTAGGAATTGTGATGAAAGGTATCATGGAGCACTGTGATGACTGGGGGCATGAAGCATTGTTATGAAAATTGTCCTGGATTATTGTGATGACAGCAGTCATGGAGAATTGGGATGACAGGGATTATGCAGCATTGTGTTGACATGGGTATGGACTATTGTGATGACAATGGTCATGGAGCAATGTGATGAACGTTTTCATGGAATATCGTGATGAAAAGTGCCTGGGAGCATTGTGACGATAAAGGCCATGGAGCATTGTGATGACAAGTGTCATGGAGCATTGTAATGAAAGCTTTCATTGTGCACTGTGATGACAAGGGGGATGGAGTATTGTGATGAAACTTGTCCTGGAACATTGTGATAACAAAAGCCATGGAGCATTGTGATGACAGGCATCATGGAGAATTGTGAAGAAAGGGGCCATGGGGAATTGTAATGACAATAGAGAAATGTGATGAAAATGGTCAGCGAGCATAGTGATTAAAGTGGTCATTGAGAATTGTGATGAAAAGTGACATAGAGCATTGTGATGACAAAGGTCATGGAGAACTGTGATGACCAGGGTGATGTAGCATTGTGATGACACGTTCATGGAACATTGTGATGACAAGAATTCTGGAGCATTTTGATGACAAGGACCATGGAGCATTGGGATGCCACGGTCATGGAACATTGTGATGACAAAATTCTGGAGCTTTGTGAGGAAAAAGGCATGGAGCATTGTGATTATAGGGGACATGGAGCATTTTGATGACATGGGCAGGGAACACTGTGATGACAGGTGTTATGGAGCAATGGGATGACAAGTGTCATGGAGCACTGTGATGAGAGGGGCCTTGGAGAATTGTGATGACAGGCGTCATGAGGCATTGAGAGGGCAGTGGTCATGGAGCATTATGATGAAAGGTGTTATGGAGCACTGTGATTACAGGGGCCATGGAGCATTGTGAATACAAAGGCCATGGAGCATTGAGATGACAGTGGTCATGGAGCATTGTGATGAAAGTGGTAATGGATCATTGTGATGACAAGTGTCCTGGGACCCTGTGATGACATGGTTCATGGAGCATTGTGATGACAATGGTCATGGCGAATTGTGATGACAATATCATGGGGCATTGTGATGGCAGTGGTCATCTAGAAATGTGATTAAAGTTATTATGGAGCACAGGAATGAGAGGGGCCATTGAGCATTGTGATAACAAGTCTCAAGGAGCATTGTGATGACAGGTGTCATGGAGCATCGTGATGACAAATGCCATTGAGAATTGTGATCAGAGGTGACATTGGGCATTGTGATGAAAGGGGTCATGGAGTACTGGGAGTACAGGGGCCATGGAGCCTTGTGATAACAAGTGACATGGAGAATAGTGATGACAGGCATCATAGAGCATTGTGATGACAAGTGCCATTTAGCATTTTGATGACAGGGGTCATCAGGCATTGTGTTGACGGGGGTCACGGAGCATTGTGATGACAAAGGCCATAGAACATTGTGATGAGAGGGGTCATGGAGCATTGTGATGACATGGGCCATGGAGCATTGTGAGGACAAGATTCATGGAGCATTGTGATGACACGGGCATGAAGCATGGTGATGACAACAGACCTGGAGCATTGTGATGACAAGGGCATGGAGCATTGTGATTACAGGAGACTTGGGTCATTGTGATGAAATTGGCAGGGATCATTGTGATTAGAGGGATCATGGAGCATTGTGATGACAAGTGTCATGCAATATTGTGCTGACACAGATCATGGAGCATTTTGATGAGAGTGGCCTTGGAGCACAGTGATGAGAGACGTCATGGGGCATTATGGTGACAGTGGTCAAGGAGCATTGTGATGAAAGTGTTCATGGAGCAACGCGATTATCGGGACAATGGAGCATTGTGAATACAAAGGCCATGGAACATTGAGATAACAGAGTTCATGCAGCATTGTGATGACAAGGGTCTTGGGAGCTACTGATGACACGTTTCATACAGCATTGAGATGACAAGGGCCAAGGCGAATTGTGATGACACGTGTCATGGGGCATTGTGATGACATTGGTCATCTTGCATTGTGATGAGAGTGGTCATGTAGAATTTTGATTAAATGTATCATGGAGCACTGTGATGAAAAAGGCCAAGGAACATTGTGATGACAAGTGTCATTCAGCAATGTGATGACACGGGAATGGAGCATTATGATGACAAGTGTTCTGGAGCATTGTGATGACAAGGGTATGGAGCATTGTGATTACAGGGACCATGGAGCATTGTGATGACAACGGCATGGAGCACTGTGATGACATTGGTCATTGAGCTTTGTGATTACAAAGACCATGAGGCATTGTGATGACAGTGGCCTTGGAGCATTGTGATGACAATGGTCATCAAGCATTGTGATGACAGGGGTCATAGAGCATTGTGATGAGAAAGACCATGGAGCATGGTGATGACAGAGGCCATGGAACATTGTGATGACCAGGCCATGTACCATTGTGATGACAAGGGCAGGGAACCTTGTGGTGACCGGGGTCATGGAGCATTTTGATGACAACTTTCATGGAACGTTGTGATGACAGGGGTCATGGAGCATTGTCATGAAAGTTGTCCTGGAGCATTGTGATGACAGCGGTCACAGAGAATTGGGATGAAAGGTATCATGCAGCATTGTGATGACAACGGTCATGGATCATTTTGATGACAGGGGTCATGGAACATTCTGATAACAATGTTCATAAAGCATTTTGATGACAGGGGTCATGGAGCATTGTGTTGACACGAGCATGGAGCATTGGTAATGATAGGATATCTGGAGCATTGTGATGAAAAGGGGATGGAGCATTTTGATGACAGGGTCCAAGGAGAATTGTGCTGACAATGGCATGGAGCATTGTGATGAAAAGGGTACTGGAGCACTGTGAGGAAAGGAATCATGGATCATTGTGATGCCAGGGGTCATGGAGCTTTGTGATGACACGGGTCATGGAGCATTGTGATGACACGGTCAAGGAACATTGTGATGACAAGAAATCTGGAACATTGTGATGAAAGGGCATGGAGCAATGTGATGAAAGGTGACAAGTAGCATTGTGATGATATGGGCAGAGAACTTTGTGATGACAGGTGTCATGGAGCATTGTGATGAAAAGAGTCATGGAACATTGTACTGACAGGGATCATGGAGCTTTTGGGTAAGGGAGCCCTTGGAGATTGGTGGTGGCAGGCGTCATGGGGCACTGTGATGACAGCGGTCTTGGAGCATTGTGATGAAAGCGGTCATGGAGCACTGTGATTACAGGGGCCATGGAGCATTGTGAATACAAAGGCTATGGAGCATTGAGATGACAGGGTTCATGGAGCATTGTGATGAAAGTGATCAGGGATCATTGTGATGACAAGTGTCCTGAAACCTTGTGATGACACGGTTCATGGAGCATTGTTATGACAAGGACCATGGCGAATTGTGATGACATCTGAAATGGGGCATTGTGATGACAGTGGTCATGTAGAATTGTGATGAAAGGTATCAAGGAGCACTGTGATGACAGGGGCCATGGAACATTGTGATGACAAAGGCCATGGAGCATTGTGATGACAAGTGTCATGGAGCATTGTAATGAAAGCTTTCATTGTGCACTGTGATGACAAGGGGGATGGATTAATGTGATGAACTGGTCCTGGAACATTGTGATAACAAATGCCATGGAGCATTGTGATGACAGGCATCATGGAGAATTGTGAAGAAAGGGGCCATGGGGAATTGTAATGACAATAGAGAAATGTGATGAAAATGGTCAGCGAGCATAATGATTAAAGTGGTCATTGAGAATTGTGATGAAAAGTGACATAGAGCATTGTGATGACAAAGGTCATGGAGAACTGTGATGACCAGGGTCATGTAGCATTGTGATGACACGTTCATGGAACATTGTGATGACAAGAATTCTGGAGCATTGTGATGACAAGGGCCATGGAGCATTGGGATGCCACGGTCATGGAACATTGTGATGACAAAATTCTGGAGCTTTGTGAGGAAAAAGGCATGGAGCATTGTGATTATAGGGGACATGGAGAATTTTGATGACATGGGCAGGGAACACTGTGATGACAGGTGTTATGGAGCAATGGGATGACAAGTGTCATGGAGCACTGTGATGAGAGGGGCCTTGGAGAATTGTGATGACAGGCGTCATGAGGCATTGAGATGGCAGTGGTCATGGAGCATTATGATGAAAGGTGTTATGGAGCACTGTGATTACAGGGGCCATGGAGCATTGTGAATACAAAGGCCATGGAGCATTGAGATGACAGTGGTCATGGAGCATTGTGATGAAAGTGGTAATGGATCATTGTGATGACAAGTGTCCTGGGACCCTGTGATGACATGGTTCATGGAGCATTGTGATGACAATGGTCATGGCGAATTGTGATGACAATGTCATGGGGCATTGTGATGGCAGTGGTCATCTAGAAATGTGATTAAAGTTATTATGGAGCACAGGAATGAGAGGGGCCATGGAGCATTGTGATGACAAGTCTCATGGAGCATTGTGATGACAGGTGTCATGGAGCATCGTGATGACAAGTGCCATTTAGCATTTTGATGACAGGGGTCATCAGGCACTGTGTTGACGGGGGTCACGGAGCATTGTGATGACAAAGGCCATAGAGCATTGTGATGAGAGGGGCCATGGAGCATTGTGATGACATGGGCCATGGAGCATTGTGAAGACAAGATTCATGGAGCATTGTGATGACACGGGCATGAAGCATGGTGATGGCAACAGACCTGGAGCATTGTGATGACAAGGGCATGGAGCATTGTGATTACAGGAGACTTGGGTCATTGTGATGAAATTGGCAAGGATCATTGTGATTAGAGGGATCATGGAGCATTGTGATGACAAGTGTCATGCAATATTGTGCTGACACAGATCATGGAGCATTTTGATGAGAGTGGCTTTGGAGCACAGTGATGAGAGACGTCATGGGGCATTATGGTGACAGTGGTCAAGGAGCATTGTGATGAAAGTGTTCATGGAGCAACGCGATTATCGGGACAATGGAGCATTGTGAATACAAAGGCCATGGAACATTGAGATAACAGAGTTCATGGAGCATTGTGATGACAAGGGTCTTGGGAGCTACTGATGACACGTTTCATACAGCATTGAGATGACAAGGGCCAAGGCGAATTGTGATGACACGTGTCATGGGGCATTGTGATGACATTGGTCATCTTGCATTGTGATGAGAGTGGTCATGTAGAATTTTGATTAAATGTATCATGGAGCACTGTGATGACAAAGGCCAAGGAACATTGTGATGACAAGATTATGGAGCATTGTGATTACAGGGACCATGGAGCATTGTGATGACAACGGCATGGAGCACTGTGATGACATTGGTCATTGAGCTTTGTGATTACAAAGACCATGAGGCATTGTGATGAAAGGGGCCTTGGAGCATTGTGATGACAATGGTCATCAAGCATTGTGATGACAGGGGTCATAGAGCAATGTGATGAGAAAGACCATGGAGCATGGTGATGACAGAGGCCATGGAACATTGTGATGACCAGGCCATGTACCATTGTGATGACAAGGGCAGGGAACCTTGTGGTGACCGGGGTCATGGAGCATTTTGATGACAACTTTCATGGAACGTTGTGATGACAGGGGTCATGGAGCATTGTGATGAAAGTTGTCCTGGAGCATTGTGATGACAGCGGTCACAGAGAATTGGGATGCAAGGTATCATGCAGCATTGTGATGACAACGGTCATGGATCATTTTGATGACAGGGGTCATGGAACATTCTGATAACAAGGTTCATAAAGCATTTTGATGACAGGGGTCATGGAGCATTGTGTTGACACGAGCATGGAGCATTGTAATGATAGGATATCTGGAGCATTGTGATGAAAAGGGGATGGAGCATTTTGATGACAGGGTCCAAGGAGAATTGTGCTGACAATGGCATGGAGCATTGTGATGAAAAGGGTACTGGAGCACTGTGAGGAAAGGAATCATGGATCATTGTGATGCCAGGGGTCATGGAGCTTTGTGATGACAAGGGTCATGGAGCATTGTGATGACACGGTCAAGGAACATTGCGATGACAAGAATTCTGGAGCATTGTGATGAAAGGGCATGGTGCATTGTGATGAAAGGTGACAAGGAGCATTGTGACGATATGGGCAGAGAACTTTTTGATGACAGGGGTCATGGAGCATTGTGATAAAAAGTGTCATGGAACATTGTACTGACAGGGATCATGGAGCTTTTTGGTAAGAGAGGTCTTGGAGATTGGTGGTGGCAGGCGTCATGGGGCATTGTGATGACAGCGGTCTTGGAGCTTTGGGATGAAAGGGGTCATGGAGCTCTGTGATTACAGGGGCCATGGAGCATTGTGAATACAAAGGCCATGGAGCATTGAGATGACAGGGTTCATGGAGCATTGTGATGAAAGTGATCATGGATCATTGTGATGACAAGTGTCCTGGAACCTTGTGATGACACAGTTCATGGAGCATTGTGATGACAAGGACCATGGCGAATTGTGGTATCATCTGTCATGGGGCATTGTGTTGACAGTGGTCATGTAGAATTGTATTGAAAGGTAACATGGAGCACTCTGATGACAGGGGCCATGGAACATTGTGATGACAAAGGCCATGGAGCATTGTGATGAAAAGTGTCATGGGGCATTTTGATGACATTGGCATGGAGCATTATGATGACAAGAGTTCTGGAGCATTTTGATGACCAGGGCATGGAGCATTGTGAAGAAAGTTGTCCTGGAGCATTGTGATGACAGCGGTCACAGAGGATTGGGATGAAAGGTATCATGCAGCATTGCGATGACAATGGTCAGGGATCATTTTGATGACAGGGGTCATGGAACATTCTGATAACAAGTTTCATCAAGCATTTTGATGACAGGGGTCATGGAGCATTGTGTTGACACGGGCATGGAGCATTGTAATGATAGGATATCTGGAGCATTGTGATGAAAAGGGGATGGAGCATTTTGATGACAGGGTCCAAGGAGCATTGTGCTGACAATGGCATGGAGCATTGTGATGAAAAGGGTACTGGAGCACTCTGAGGAAAGGAATCATGGATCATTGTGATGCCAGGGGTCATGGAGCTTTGTGATGACACGAGTCATGGAGCATTGTGATGACACGGTCAAGGAACATTGTGATGACAAGAAATCTGGAGCATTGTGATGAAAGGGCATGGAGCATTGTGATGAAAGGTGACAAGTAGCATTGTGATGATATGGGCAGAGAACTTTGTGATGACAGTGGTCATGGAGCATTGTGATGAAAAGTGTCATGGAACATTGTACTGACAGGGATCATGGAGCTTTTTGGTAAGGGAGCCCTTGGAGATTGGTGGTGGCAGGCGTCATGGGGCATTGTGATGACAGCGGTCTTGGAGCATTGTGATGAAAGGGGTCATGGAGCACTGTGATTACAGGGGCCATGGAGCATTGTGAATACAAAGGCTATGGAGCATTGAGATGACAGGTTTCATGGAGCATTGTGATGAAAGTGATCATGGATCATTGTGATGACAAGTGTCCTGAAACCTTGTGATGACACGGTTCATGGAGCATTGTTATGACAAGGACCATGGCGAATTGTGATGACATCTGAAATGGGGCATTGTGATGACAGTGGTCATGTAGAATTGTGATGAAAGGTATCAAGGAGCACTGTGATGACAGGGGCCATGGAACATTGTGATGACAAAGGCCATGGAGCATTGTGATGACAAGTGTCATGGGACATTTTGATGACATTGGCATGGAACATTATGATGACAAGAGTTCTGGAGAATTTTGATGACAAGGGCATGGAGCATTGTGATGACAGGGCCCATGGAGCATTGTGACGAAGAGGGCAGGGAACATTGTGATGACTGGGTTCATGGAGCCTTGTGATGAAAGGGGCCATGGAGCACTGAGATGACAGGCGTCTTGAGGTATGGTGATGACAGTGGTCATGGAGCATTGTGATGAAAGAGATCATGGAGCAATATGATAAGAGGGGACATGGAGCATTGTGATGACAGGTGTATTGGAGCATTGTGATGAAAATATTAATGGATCATTGTGATGACATGTGTCCTGGAACACTGTGATGACACGGTTCATCGAGTAGTGTGATGACAAGGGTCATAGCGAATTGTGATAACAGGTGTCATGGGGCATTGTGATGACATTGATCATCTAGGAATTGTGATGAAAGGTATCATGGAGCACTGTGATGACTGGGGGCATGAAGCATTGTTATGAAAATTGTCCTGGATTATTGTGATGACAGCAGTCATGGAGAATTGGGATGACAGGGATTATGCAGCATTGTGTTGACATGGGTATGGACTATTGTGATGACAATGGTCATGGAGCAATGTGATGAAAGTTTTCATGGAATATCGTGATGAAAAGTGCCTGGGAGCATTGTGACGATAAAGGCCATGGAGCATTGTGATGACAAGTGTCATGGAGCATTGTAATGAAAGCTTTCATTGTGCACTGTGATGACAAGGGGGATGGAGTATTGTGATGAAACTGGTCCTGGAACATTGTGATAACAAAAGCCATGGAGCATTGTGATGACAGGCATCATGGAGAATTGTGAAGAAAGGAGCCATGGGGAATTGTAATGACAATAGAGAAATGTGATGAAAATGGTCAGCGAGCATAGTGATTAAAGTGGTCATTGAGAATTGTGATGAAAAGTGACATAGAGCATTGTGATGACAAAGGTCATGGAGAACTGTGATGACCAGGGTCATGTAGCATTGTGATGACACGTTCATGGAACATTGTGATGACAAGAATTCTGGAGCATTGTGATGACAAGGGCCATGGAGCATTGTGATGCCACGGTCATGGAACATTGTGATGACAAAATTCTGGAGCTTTGTGAGGAAAAAGGCATGGAGCATTGTGATTATAGGGGACATGGAGCATTTTGATGACATGGGCAGGGAACACTGTGATGACAGGTGTTATGGAGCAATGGGATGACAAGTGTCATGGAGCACTGTGATGAGAGGGGCCTTGGAGAATTGTGATGACAGGCGTCATGAGGCATTGAGATGGCAGTGGTCATGGAGCATTATGATGAAAGGTGTTATGGAGCACTGTGATTACAGGGGCCATGAAGCATTGTGAATACAAAGGCCATGGAGCTTTGAGATGACAGTGGTCATGGAGCATTGTGATGAAAGTGGTAATGGATCATTGTGAGGACAAGTGTCCTGGGACCCTGTGATGACATGGTTCATGGAGCATTGTGATGACAATGGTCATGGCGAATTGTGATGACAATGTCATGGGGCATTGTGATGGCACTGGTCATCTAGAAATGTGATTAAAGTTATTATGGAGCACAGTAATGAGAGGGGCCATGGAGCATTGTGATGAAAAGTCTCATGGAGCATTGTGATGACAGGTGTCATGGAGCATCGTGATGACAAATGCCATTGAGAATTGTGAGCAGAGGTGACATTGGCATTGTGATGAAAGGGGTCATGGAGTACTGGGAGTACAGGGGCCATGGAGCCTTGCAATAACAAGTGACATGGAGAATAGTGATGACAGGATTCATAGAGCATTGTGATGACAAGTGCCATTTAGCATTTTGATGACAGGGGTCATCAGGCACTGTGTTGACGGGGGTCACGGAGCATTGTGATGACAAAGGCCATAGAGCATTGTGATGAGATGGGTCATGGAGCATTGTGATAAAAAGTGTCATGGAGCATTGTACTGACAGGGATCATGGAGCTTTTTGGTAAGAGAGGTCTTGGAGATTTGTGAAGGCAGGCGTCATGGGGCATTGTGATGACAGTGGTCTTGGAGCATTGGGATGAAAGGGGTCATGGAGCTCTGTGATTACAGGGGCCATGGAGCATTGTGAATACAAAGGCCATGGAGCATTGAGATGACAGGGTTCATGGAGCATTGTGATGAAAGTGATCATGGATCATTGTGATGACAAGTGTCCTGAAACCTTGTGATGACACAGTTCATGGAGCATTGTGATGACAAGGACCATGGCGAATTGTGGTATCATCTGTCATGGGGCATTGTGATGACAGTGGTCATGTAGAATTGTATTGAAAGGTAACATGGAGCACTCTGATGACAGGGGCCATGGAACATTGTGATGACAAAGGCCATGGAGCATTGTGATGACAAGTGTCATGGGGCATTTTGATGACATTGGCATGGAGCATTATGATGACAAGAGTTCTGGAGCCTTTTGATGACCAGGGCATGGAGCATTGTGATGAAAGTTGTCCTGGAGCATTGTGATGACAGCGGTCACAGAGGATTGGGATGAAAGGTATCATGCAGCATTGCGATGACAACGGTCAGGGATCATTTTGATGACAGGGGTCATGGAACATTCTGATAACAAGTTTCATCAAGCATTTTGATGACAGGGGTCATGGAGCATTGTGTTGACACGGGCACGGAGCATTGTAATGATAGGATATCTGGAGCATTGTGATGAAAAGGGGATGGAGCATTTTGATGACAGGGTCCAAGGAGCATTGTGCTGACAATGGCATGGAGCATTGTGATGAAAAGGGTACTGGAGCACTCTGAGGAAAGGAATCATGGATCATTGTGATGCCAGGGGTCATGGAGCTTTGTGATGACACGAGTCATGGAGCATTGTGATGACACTGTCAAGGAACATTGTGATGACAAGAAATCTGGAGCATTGTGATGAAAGGGCATGGAGCATTGTGATGAAAGGTGACAAGTAGCATTGTGATGATATGGGCCGAGAACTTTGTGATGACAGGGGTCATGGAGCATTGTGATGAAAAGTGTCATGGAACATTGTACTGACAGGGATCATGGAGCTTTTTGGTAAGGGAGCCCTTGGAGATTGGTGGTGGCAGGCGTCATGGGGCATTGTGATGACAGCGGTCTTGGAGCATTGTGAATACAAAGGCTATGGAGCATTGAGATGACAGGGTTCATGGAGCATTGTGATGAAAGTGATCATGGATCATTGTGATGACAAGTGTCCTGAAACCTTGTGATGACACGGTTCATGGAGCATTGTTATGACAAGGACCATGGCGAATTGTGATGACATCTGAAATGGGGCATTGTGATGACAGTGGTCATGTAGAATTGTGATGAACGGTATCAAGGAGAACTGTGATGACAGGGGCCATGGAACATTGTGATGACAAAGGCCATGGAGCATTGTGATGACAAGTGTCATGGGACATTTTGATGACATTGGCATGGAACATTATGATGACAAGAGTTCTGGAGAATTTTGATGACAAGGGCATGGAGCATTGTGATGACAGGGCCCATGGAGCATTGTGACGAAGAGGGCAGGGAACATTGTGATGACTGGGTTCATGGAGCCTTGTGATGAAAGGGGCCATGAAGCACTGAGATGACAGGCGTCTTGAGGTATGGTGATGACAGTGGTCATGGAGCATTGTGATGAAAGAGATCATGGAGCATTATGATAAGAGGTGACATGGAGCATTGTGATGACAGGTGTATTGGAGCATTGTGATGAAAATATTAATGGATCATTGTGATGACATGTGTCCTGGAACACTGTGATGACACTGTTCAACGAGTATTGTGATGACAAGGGTCATAGCGAATTGTGATAACAGGTGTCATGGGGCATTGCGATGACATTGATCATCTAGGAATTGTGATGAAAGGTATCATGGAGCACTGTGATGACTGGGGGCGTGAAGCATTGTTATGAAAATTGTCCTGGATTATTGTGATGACAGCAGTCATGAAGAATTGGGATGACAGTGATTATGCAGCATTGTGTGACATGGGTATGGACTATTGTGATGACAATGGTCATGGAGCAATGTGATGAAAGTTTTCATGGAATATCGTGATGAAAAGTGCCTGGGAGCATTGTGACGATAAAGGCCATGGAGCATTGTGATGACAAGTGTCATGGAGCATTGTAATGAAAGCTTTCATTGTGCACTGTGATGACAAGGGGGATGGAGTATTGTGATGAAACTGGTCCTGGAACATTGTGATAACAAAAGCCATGGAGCATTGTGATGACAGGCATCATGGAGAATTGTGAAGAAAGGGGCCATGGGGAATTGTAATGACAATAGAGAAATGTGATGAAAATGGTCAGCGAGCATAGTGATTAAAGTGGTCATTGAGAATTGTGATGAAAAGTGACATAGAGCATTGTGATGACAAAGGTCATGGAGAACTGTGATGACCAGGGTCATGTAGCATTGTGATGACACGTTCATGGAACATTGTGATGACAAGAATTCTGGAGCATTGTGATGACAAGGGCCATGGAGCATTGGGATGCCACGGTCATGGAACATTGTGATGACAAAATTCTGGAGCTTTGTTTGGAAAAAGGCATGGAGCATTGTGATTATAGGGGACATGGAGCATTTTGATGACATGGGCAGGGAACACTGTGATGACAGGTGTTATGGAGCAATGGGATGACAAGTGTCATGGAGCACTGTGATGAGAGGGGCCTTGGAGAATTGTGATGACAGGCGTCATGAGGCATTGAGATGGCAGTGGTCATGGAGCATTATGATGAAAGGTGTTATGGAGCACTGTGATTACAGGGGCCATGGAGCATTGTGAATACAAAGGCCATGGAGCATCGAGATGACAGTGGTCATGGAGCATTGTGATGAAAGTGGTAATGGATCATTGTGAGGACAAGTGTCCTGGGACCCTGTGATGACATGGTTCATGGAGCATTGTGATGACAATGGTCATGGCGAATTGTGATGACAATGTCATGGGGCATTGTGATGGCAGTGGTCATCTAGAAATGTGATTAAAGTTATTATGGAGCACAGGAATGAGAGGGGCCATGGAGCATTGTGATGACAAGTCTCATGGAGCATTGTGATGACAGGTGTCATGGAGCATCGTGATGACAAATGCCATTGAGAATTGTGATCAGAGGTGACATTGGGCATTGTGATGAAAGGGGTCATGGAGTACTGGGTGTACAGGGGCCATGGAGCCTTGTGATAACAAGTGACATGGAGAATAGTGATGACAGGCATCATAGAGCATTGTGATGACAAGTGCCATTTAGCATTTTGATGACAGGGGTCATCAGGCACTGTGTTGACGGGGGTCACGGAGCATTGTGATGACAAAGGCCATAGAGCATTGTGATGAGAGGGGCCATGGAGCATTGTGATGACAAGGGCCATGGAGCATTGTGAAGACAAGATTCATGGAGCATTGTGATGACACGGGCATGAAGCATGGTAATGACAACAGACCTGGAGCATTGTGATGACAAGGGCATGGAGCATTGTGATTACAGGAGACTTGGGTCATTGTGATGAAATTGGCAGGGATCATTGTGATTAGAGGGATCATGGAGCATTGTGATGACAAGTGTCATGCAATATTGTGCTGACACAGATCATGGAGCATTTTGATGAGAGTGGCCTTGGAGCACAGTGATGAGAGACGTCATGGGGCATTATGGTGACAGTGGTCAAGGAGCATTGTGATGAAAGTGTTCATGGAGCAACGCGATTATCGGGACAATGGAGCATTGTGAATACAAAGGCCATGGAACATTGAGATAACAGAGTTCATGGAGCATTGTGATGACAAGGGTCTTGGGAGCTACTGATGACACGTTTCATACAGCATTGAGATGACAAGGGCCAAGGCGAATTGTGATGACACGTGTCATGGGGCATTGTGATGACATTGGTCATCTTGCATTGTGATGAGAGTGGTCATGTAGAATTTTGATTAAAGGTATCATGGAGCACTGTGATGACAAAGGCCAAGGAACATTGTGATGACAAGAGTATGGAGCATTGTGATTACAGGGACCATGGAGCATTGTGATGACAACGGCATGGAGCACTGTGATGACATTGGTCATTGAGCTTTGTGATTACAAAGACCATGAGGCATTGTGATGACAGGGGCCTTGGAGCATTGTGATGACAATGGTCATCAAGCATTGTGATGACAGGGGTCATAGAGCATTGTGATGAGAAAGACCATGGAGCATGGTGATGACAGAGGCCATGGAACATTGTGATGACCAGGCCATGTACCATTGTGATGACAAGGGCAGGGAACCTTGTGGTGTCCGGGGTCATGGAGCATTTTGATGACAACTTTCATGGAACGTTGTGATGACAGGGGTCATGGAGCATTGTTATGAAAGTTGTCCTGGAGCATTGTGATGACAGCGGTCACAGAGGATTGGGATGAAATGTATCATGCAGCATTGCGATGACAAGTGTCAGGGATCATTTTGATGACAGGGGTCATGGAACATTCTGATAACAAGTTTCATCAAGCATTTTGATGACAGGGGTCATGGAGCATTGTGTTGACACGGGCATGGAGCATTGTAATGATAGGATATCTGGAGCATTGTGATGAAAAGGGGATGGAGCATTTTGATGACAGGGTCCAAGGAGCATTGTGCTGACAATGGCATGGAGCATTGTGATGAAAAGGGTACTGGAGCACTCTGAGGAAAGGAATCATGGATCATTGTGATGCCAGGGGTCATGGAGCTTTGTGAGGACACGGGTCATGGAGCATTGTGATGACACGGTCAAGGAACATTGTGATGACAAGAAATCTGGAGCATTGTGATGAAAGGGCACGGAGCATTGGGATGAAAGGTGACAAGTAGCATTGTGATGATATGGGCAGAGAACTTTGTGATGACAGGTGTCATGGAGCATTGTGATGAAAAGTGTCATGGAACATTGTACTGACAGGGATCATGGAGCTTTTTGGTAAGGGAGCCCTTGGAGATTGTTGGTGGCAGGCGTCATGGGGCATTGTGATGACAGCGGTCTTGGAGCATTGTGATGAAAGGGGTCATGGAGCACTGTGATTACAGGGGCCATGGAGCATTGTGAATACAAAGGCTATGGAGCATTGAGATGACAGGGTTCATGGAGCATTGTGATGAAAGTGATCATGGATCATTGTGATGACAAGTGTCCTGAAACCTTGTGATGACACGGTTCATGGAGCATTGTTATGACAAGGACCATGGCGAATTGTGATGACATCTGAAATGGGGCATTGTGATGACAGTGGTCATGTAGAATTGTGATGAAAGGTATCAAGGAGCACTGTGATGACAGGGGCCATGGAACATTGTGATGACAAAGGCCATGGAGCATTGTGATGACAAGTGTCATGGGACATTTTGATGACATTGGCATGGAACATTATGATGACAAGAGTTCTGGAGAATTTTGATGACAAGGGCATGGAGCATTGTGATGACAGGGCCCATGGAGCATTGTGACGAAGAGGGCAGGGAACATTGTGATGACTGGGTTCATGGAGCACTGTGATGAAAGGGGCCATGGAGCATTGAGATGACAGGCGTCTTGAGGTATGGTGATGACAGTGGTCATGGAGCATTGTGATGAAAGAGATCATGGAGCAATATGATAAGAGGGGACATGGAGCATTGTGATGACAGGTGTATTGGAGCATTGTGATGAAAATATTAATGGATCATTGTGATGACATGTGTCCTGGAACACTGTGATGACACGGTTCATCGAGTATTGTGATGACAAGGGTCATAGCGAATTGTGGTAACAGGTGTCATGGGGCATTGTGATGACATTGATCATCTAGGAATTGTGATGAAAGGTATCATGGAGCACTGTGATGACTGGGGGCATGAAGCATTGTTATGAAAATTGTCCTGGATTATTGTGATGACAGCAGTCATGGAGAATTGGGATGACAGGGATTATGCAGCATTGTGTTAACATGGGTATGGACTATTGTGATGACAATGGTCATGGAGCATTATGATGAAAGTTTTCATGGAATATCGTGATGAAAGGTGCCTGGGAGCATTGTGACGATAAAGGCCATGGAGCATTGTGATGACAAGTGTCATGGAGCATTGTAATGAAAGCTTTCATTGTGCACTGTGATGACAAGGGGGATGGAGTATTGTGATGAAACTGGTCCTGGAACATTGTGATAACAAAAGCCATGGAGCATTGTGATGACAGGCATCATGGAGAATTGTGAAGAAAGGGGCCATGGGGAATTGTAATGACAATAGAGAAATGTGATGAAAATGGTCAGCGAGCATAGTGATTAAAGTGGTCATTGAGAATTGTGATGAAAAGTGACATAGAGCATTGTGATGACAAAGGTCATGGAGAACTGTGATGACCAGGGTCATGTAGCATTGTGATGACACGTTCATGGAACATTGTGATGACAAGAATTCTGGAGCATTGTGATGACAAGGGCCATGGAGCATTGGGATGCCACGGTCATGGAACATTGTGATGACAAAATTCTGGAGCTTTGTGAGGAAAAAGGCATGGAGCATTGTGATTATAGGGGACATGGAGCATTTTGATGACATGGGCAGGGAACACTGTGATGACAGGTGTTATGGAGCAATGGGATGACAAGTGTCATGGAGCACTGTGATGAGAGGGGCCTTGGAGAATTGTGATGACAGGCGTCATGAGGCATTGAGATGGCAGTGGTCATGGAGCATTATGATGAAAGGTGTTATGGAGCACTGTGATTACAGGGGCCATGGAGCATTGTGAATACAAAGGCCATGGAGCATTGAGATGACAGTGGTCATGGAGCATTGTGATGAAAGTGGTAATGGATCATTGTGAGGACAAGTGTCCTGGGACCCTGTGATGACATGGTTCATGGAGCATTGTGATGACAATGGTCATGGCGAATTGTGATGACAATGTCATGGGGCATTGTGATGGCAGTGGTCATCTAGAAATGTGATTAAAGTTATTATGGAGCACAGGAATGAGAGGGGCCATGGAGCATTGTGATGACAAGTCTCATGGAGCATTGTGATGACAGGTGTCATGGAGCATCGTGATGACAAATGCCATTGAGAATTGTGATCAGAGGTGACATTTGGCATTGGGATGAAAGGGGTCATGGAGTACTGGGAGTACAGGGGCCATGGAGCCTTGTGATAACAAGTGACATGGAGAATAGTGATGACAGGCATCATAGAGCATTGTGATGACAAGTGCCATTTAACATTTTGATGACAGGGGTCATCAGGCACTGTGTTGACGGGGGTCACGGAGCATTGTGATGACAAAGGCCATAGAGCATTGTGATGAGAGGGGTCATGGAGCATTGTGATGACATGGGCCATGGAGCATTGTGAGGACAAGATTCATGGAGCATTGTGATGACACGGGTATGAAGCATGGTGATGACAACAGACCTGGAGCATTGTGATGACAAGGGCATGGAGCATTGTGATTACAGGAGACTTGGGTCATTGTGATGAAATTGGCAGGGATCATTGTGATTAGAGGGATCATGGAGCATTGTGATGACAAGTGTCATGCAATATTGTGCTGACACAGATCATGGAGCATTTTGATGAGAGTGGCCTTGGAGCACAGTGATGAGAGACGTCATGGGGCATTATGGTGACAGTGGTCAAGGAGCATTGTGATGAAAGTGTTCATGGAGCAACGCGATTATCGGGACAATGGAGCATTGTGAATACAAAGGCCATGGAACATTGAGATAACAGAGTTCATGGAGCATTGTGATGACAAGGGTCTTGGGAGCTACTGATGACACGTTTCATACAGCATTGAGATGACAAGGGCCAAGGCGAATTGTGATGACACGTGTCATGGGGCATTGTGATGACATTGGTCATCTTGCATTGTGATGAGAGTGGTCATGTAGAATTTTGATTAAAGGTATCATGGAGCACTGTGATGACAAAGGCCAAGGAACATTGTGATGACAAGAGTATGGAGCATTGTGATTACAGGGACCATGGAGCATTGTGATGACAACGGCATGGAGCACTGTGATGACATTGGTCATTGAGCTTTGTGATTACAAAGACCATGAGGCATTGTGATGACAGGGGCCTTGGAGCATTGTGATGACAATGGTCATCAAGCATTGTGATGACAGGGGTCATAGAGCATTGTGATGAGAAAGACCATGGAGCATGGTGATGACAGAGGCCATGGAACATTGTGATGACCAGGCCATGTACCATTGTGATGACAAGGGCAGGGAACCTTGTGGTGTCCGGGGTCATGGAGCATTTTGATGACAACTTTCATGGAACGTTGTGATGACAGGGGTCATGGAGCATTGTTATGAAAGTTGTCCTGGAGCATTGTGATGACAGCGGTCACAGAGGATTGGGATGAAATGTATCATGCAGCATTGCGATGACAAGTGTCAGGGATCATTTTGATGACAGGGGTCATGGAACATTCTGATAACAAGTTTCATCAAGCATTTTGATGACAGGGGTCATGGAGCATTGTGTTGACACGGGCATGGAGCATTGTAATGATAGGATATCTGGAGCATTGTGATGAAAAGGGGATGGAGCATTTTGATGACAGGGTCCAAGGAGCATTGTGCTGACAATGGCATGGAGCATTGTGATGAAAAGGGTACTGGAGCACTCTGAGGAAAGGAATCATGGATCATTGTGATGCCAGGGGTCATGGAGCTTTGTGAGGACACGGGTCATGGAGCATTGTGATGACACGGTCAAGGAACATTGTGATGACAAGAAATCTGGAGCATTGTGATGAAAGGGCACGGAGCATTGTGATGAAAGGTGACAAGTAGCATTGTGATGATATGGGCAGAGAACTTTGTGATGACAGGTGTCATGGAGCATTGTGATGAAAAGTGTCATGGAACATTGTACTGACAGGGATCATGGAGCTTTTTGGTAAGGGAGCCCTTGGAGATTGTTGGTGGCAGGCGTCATGGGGCATTGTGATGACAGCGGTCTTGGAGCATTGTGATGAAAGGGGTCATGGAGCACTGTGATTACAGGGGCCATGGAGCATTGTGAATACAAAGGCTATGGAGCATTGAGATGACAGGGTTCATGGAGCATTGTGATGAAAGTGATCATGGATCATTGTGATGACAAGTGTCCTGAAACCTTGTGATGACACGGTTCATGGAGCATTGTTATGACAAGGACCATGGCGAATTGTGATGACATCTGAAATGGGGCATTGTGATGACAGTGGTCATGTAGAATTGTGATGAAAGGTATCAAGGAGCACTGTGATGACAGGGGCCATGGAACATTGTGATGACAAAGGCCATGGAGCATTGTGATGACAAGTGTCATGGGACATTTTGATGACATTGGCATGGAACATTATGATGACAAGAGTTCTGGAGAATTTTGATGACAAGGGCATGGAGCATTGTGATGACAGGGCCCATGGAGCATTGTGACGAAGAGGGCAGGGAACATTATGATGACTGGGTTCATGGAGCCTTGTGATGAAAGGGGCCATGGAGCACTGAGATGACAGGCGTCTTGAGGTATGGTGATGACAGTGGTCATGGAGCATTGTGATGAAAGAGATCATGGAGCAATATGATAAGAGGGGACATGGAGCATTGTGATGACAGGTGTATTGGAGCATTGTGATGAAAATATTAATGGATCATTGTGATGACATGTGTCCTGGAACACTGTGATGACACGGTTCATCGAGTATTGTGATGACAAGGGTCATAGCGAATTGTGGTGACAGGTGTCATGGGGCATTGTGATGACATTGATCATCTAGGAATTGTGATGAAAGGTATCATGGAGCACTGTGATGACTGGGGGCATGAAGCATTGTTATGAAAATTGTCCTGGATTATTGTGATGACAGCAGTCATGGAGAATTGGGATGACAGGGATTATGCAGCATTGTGTTGACATGGGTATGGACTATTGTGATGACAATGGTCATGGAGCAATGTGATGAAAGTTTTCATGGAATATCGTGATGAAAAGTGCCTGGGAGCATTGTGACGATAAAGGCCATGGAGCATTGTGATGACAAGTGTCATGGAGCATTGTAATGAAAGCTTTCATTGTGCACTGTGATGACAAGGGGGATGGAGTATTGTGATGAAACTGGTCCTGGAACATTGTGATAACAAAAGCCATGGAGCATTGTGATGACAGGCATCATGGAGAATTGTGAAGAAAGGGGCCATGGGGAATTGTAATGACAATAGAGAAATGTGATGAAAATGGTCAGCGAGCATAGTGATTAAAGTGGTCATTGAGAATTGTGATGAAAAGTGACATAGAGCATTGTGATGACAAAGGTCATGGAGAACTGTGATGACCAGGGTCATGTAGCATTGTGATGACACGTTCATGGAACATTGTGATGACAAGAATTCTGGAGCATTGTGATGACAAGGGCCATGGAGCATTGGGATGCCACGGTCATGGAACATTGTGATGACAAAATTCTGGAGCTTTGTGAGGAAAAAGGCATGGAGCATTGTGATTATAGGGGACATGGAGCATTTTGATGACATGGGCAGGGAACACTGTGATGACAGGTGTTATGGAGCAATGGGATGACAAGTGTCATGGAGCACTGTGATGAGAGGGGCCTTGGAGAATTGTGATGACAGGCGTCATGAGGCATTGAGATGGCAGTGGTCATGGAGCATTATGATGAAAGGTGTTATGGAGCACTGTGATTACAGGGGCCATGGAGCATTGTGAATACAAAGGCCATGGAGCATTGAGATGACAGTGGTCATGGAGCATTGTGATGAAAGTGGTAATGGATCATTGTGATGCCAAGTGTCCTGGGACCCTGTGATGACATGGTTCATGGAGCATTGTGATGACAATGGTCATGGCGAATTGTGATGACAATGTCATGGGGCATTGTGATGGCAGTGGTCATCTAGAAATGTGATTAAAGTTATTATGGAGCACAGGAATGAGAGGGGCCATGGAGCATTGTGATGACAAGTCTCATGGAGCATTGTGATGACAGGTGTCATGGAACATCGTGATGACAAATGCCATTGAGAATTGTGATCAGAGGTGACATTGGGCATTGTGATGAAAGGGGTCATGGAGTACTGGGAGTACAGGGGCCATGGAGACTTGTGATAACAAGTGACATGGAGAATAGTGATGACAGGCATCATAGAGCATTGTGATGACAAGTGCCATTTAGCATTTTGATGACAGGGGTCATCAGGCACTGTGTTGACGGGGGTCACGGAGCATTGTGATGACAAAGGCCATAGAGCATTGTGATGAGAGGGGTCATGGAGCATTGTGATGACATGGGCCATGGAGCATTGTGAAGACAAGATTCATGGAGCATTGTGATGACACGGGCATGAAGCATGGTGATGACAACAGACCTGGAGCATTGTGATGACAAGGGCATGGAGCATTGTGATTACAGGAGACTTGGGTCATTGTGATGAAATTGGCAGGGATCATTGTGATTAGAGGGATCATGGAGCATTGTGATGACAAGTGTCATGCAATATTGTGCTGACACAGATCATGGAGCATTTTGATGAGAGTGGCCTTGGAGCACAGTGATGAGAGACGTCATGGGGCATTATGGTGACAGTGGTCAAGGAGCATTGTGATGAAAGTGTTCATGGAGCAACGCGATTATCGGGACAATGGAGCATTGTGAATACAAAGGCCATGGAACATTGAGATAACAGAGTTCATGGAGCATTGTGATGACAAGGGTCTTGGGAGCTACTGATGACACGTTTCATACAGCATTGAGATGACAAGGGCCAAGGCGAATTGTGATGACACGTGTCATGGGGCATTGTGATGACATTGGTCATCTTGCATTGTGATGAGAGTGGTCATGTAGAATTTTGATTAAAGGTATCATGGAGCACTGTGATGACAAAGGCCAAGGAACATTGTGATGACAAGTGTCATTCAGCAATGTGATGACACGGGAATGGAGCATTATGATGACAAGTGTTCTGGAGCATTGTGATGACAAGGGTATGGAGCATTGTGATTACATGGACCATGGAGCATTGTGATGACAACGGCATGGAGCACTGTGATGACATTGGTCATTGAGCATTGTGATTACAAAGACCATGAGGCATTGTGATGACAGTGGCCTGGGAGCATTGTGACGAAAATGGTCATCAAGCATTGTGATGACAGGGGTCATAGAGCATTGTGATGAGAAAGACCATGGAGCATGGTGATGACAGAGGCCATGGAACATTGTGATGACCAGGCCATGTACCATTGTGATGACAAGGGCAGGGAACCTTGTGGTGACCGGGGTCATGGAGCATTTTGATGACAACTTTCATGGAACGTTGTGATGACAGGGGTCATGGAGCATTGTGATGAAAGTTGTCCTGGAGCATTGTGATGACAGCGGTCACAGAGAATTGGGATGAAAGGTATCATGCAGCATTGTGATGACAACGGTCATGGATCATTTGGATGACAGGGGTCATGGAACATTCTGATAACAAGGTTCATAAAGCATTTTGATGACAGGGGTCATGGAGCATTGTGTTGACACGAGCATGGAGCATTGTAATGATAGGATATCTGGAGCATTGTGATGAAAAGGGGATGGAGCATTTTGATGACAGGGTCCAAGGAGAATTGTGCTGACAATGGCATGGAGCATTGTGATGAAAAGGGTACTGGAGCACTGTGAGGAAAGGAATCATGGATCATTGTGATGCCAGGGGTCATGGAGCTTTGTGATAACAAGGGTCATGGAGCATTGTGATGACACGGTCAAGGAACATTGCGATGACAAGAATTCTGGAGCATTGTGATGAAAGGGCATGGTGCATTTTGATGAAAGGTGACAAGGAGCATTGTGACGATATGGGCAGAGAACTTTTTGATGACAGGGGTCATGGAGCATTGTGATAAAAAGTGTCATGGAACATTGTACTGACAGGGATCATGGAGCTTTTTGGTAAGAGAGGTCTTGGAGATTTGTGAAGGCAGGCGTCATGGAGCATTGTGATGACAGCGGTCTTGGAGCATTGGGATGAAAGGGGTCATGGAGCACTGTGATTACAGGGGCCATGGAGCATTGTGAATACAAAGGCTATGGAGCATTGAGATGAGAGGGTTCATGGAGCATTGTGATGACAGGGTTCATGGAGCATTGTGATGAAAGTGATCATGGATCATTGTGATGACAAGTGTCCTGAAACCTTGTGATGACACGGTTCATGGAGCATTGTTATGACAAGGACCATGGCGAATTGTGATGACATCTGAAATGGGGCATTGTGATGACAGTGGTCATGTAGAATTGTGATGAAAGGTATCAAGGAGCACTGTGATGACAGGGGCCATGGAACATTGTGATGACAAAGGCCATGGAGCATTGTGATGACAAGTGTCATGGGACATTTTGATGACATTGCCATGGAACATTATGATGACAAGAGTTCTGGAGAATTTTGATGACAAGGGCATGGAGCATTGTGATGACAGGGCCCATGGAGCATTGTGACGAAGAGGGCAGGGAACATTGTGATGACTGGGTTCATGGAGCCTTGTGATGAAAGGGGCCATGGAGCACTGAGATGACAGGCGTCTTGAGGTATGGTGATGACAGTGGTCATGGAGCATTGTGATGAAAGAGATCATGGAGCAATATGATAAGATGGGACATGGAGCACTGTGATGACAGGTGTATTGGAGCATTGTGATGAAAATATTAATGGATCATTGTGATGACATGTGTCCTGGAACACTGTGATGACACGGTTCATCGAGTATTGTGATGACAAGGGTCATAGCGAATTGTGATAACAGGTTTCATGGGGCATTGTGATGACATTGGTCATCTTGCATTGTGATGAGAGTGGTCATGTAGAATTTTGATTAAAGGTATCATGGAGCACTGTGATGACAAAGGCCAAGGAACATTGTGATGACAAGTGTCATTCAGCAATGTGATGACACGGGAATGGAGCATTATGATGACAAGTGTTCTGGAGCATTGTGATGACAAGGGTATGGAGCATTGTGATTACAGGGACCATGGAGCATTGTGATGACAATGGCATGGAGCACTGTGATGACATTGGTCATTGAGCATTGTGATTACAAAGACCATGAGGCATTGTGATGACAGGGGCCTGGGAGCATTGTGATGACAATGGTCATCAAGCATTGTGATGACAGGGGTCATAGAGCATTGTGATGAGAAAGACCATGGAGCATGGTGATGACAGAGGCCATGGAACATTGTGATGACCAGGCCATGTACCATTGTGATGACAAGGGCAGGGAACCGTGTGGTGACCGGGGTCATGGAGCATTGTGATGAAAGTTGTCCTGGAGCATTGTGATGACAGCGGTCACAGAGAATTGGGATGAAAGGTATCATGCAGCATTGTGATGACAACGGTCAGGGATCATTTTGATGACAGGGGTCATGGAATATTCGGATAACAAGTTTCATCAAGCATTTTGATGACAGGGGTCATGGAGCATTGTGTTGACACGGGCATGGAGCATGGTAATGATAGGATATCTGGAGCATTGTGATGAAAAGGGGATGGAGCATTTTGATGACAGGGTCCAAGGAGCATTGTGCTGACAATGGCATGGAGCATTGTGATGAAAGGTGACAAGTAGCATTGTGATGATATGGGCAGAGAACTTTGTGATGACAGGGGTCATGGAGCTTTGTGATGAAAAGTGTCATGGAACATTGTACTGACAGGGATCATGGAGCTTTTTGGTAAGGGAGCCCTTGGAGATTGGTGGTGGCAGGCGTCATGGGGCATTGTGATGACAGCGGTCTTGGAGCATTGTGATGAAAGGGGTCATGGAGCACTGTGATTACAGGGGCCATGGAGCATTGTGAATACAAAGGCTATGGAGCATTGAGATGACAGGGTTCATGGAGCATTGTGATGAAAGTGATCATGGATCATTGTGATGACAAGTGTCCTGAAACCTTGTGATGACACGGTTCATGGAGCATTGTTATGACAAGGACCATGGCGAATTGTGATGACATCTGAAATGGGGCTTTGTGATGACAGTGGTCATGTAGAATTGTGATGAAAGGTATCAAGGAGCACTGTGATGACAGGGGCCATGGAACATTGTGATGACAAAGGCCATGGAGCATTGTGATGACAAGTGTCATGGGACATTTTGATGACATTGGCATGGAACATTATGATGACAAGAGTTCTGGAGAATTTTGATGACAAGGGCATGGAGCATTGTGATGACAGGGCCCATGGAGCATTGTGACGAAGAGGGCAGGGAACATTGTGATGACTGGGTTCATGGAGCCTTGTGATGAAAGGGGCCATGGAGCACTGAGATGACAGGCGTCTTGAGGTATGGTGATGACAGTGGTCATGGAGCATTGTGATGAAAGAGATCATGGAGCAGTATGATAAGAGGGGACATGGAGCATTGTGATGACAGGTGTATTGGAGCATTGTGATGAAAATATTAATGGATCATTGTGATGACATGTGTCCTGGAACACTGTGATGACACGGTTCATCGAGTATTGTGATGACAAGGGTCATAGCGAATTGTGATAACAGGTGTCATGGGGCATTGTGATGACATTGATCATCTAGGAATTGTGATGGAAGGTATCATGGAGCACTGTGATGACTGGGGGCATGAAGCATTGTTATGAAAATTGTCCTGGATTATTGTGATGACAGCAGTCATGGAGAATTGGGATGACAGGGATTATGCAGCATTGTGTTGACATGGGTATGGACTATTGTGATGACAATGGTCATGGAGCAATGTGATGAACGTTTTCATGGAATATCGTGATGAAAAGTGCCTGGGAGCATTGTGACGATAAAGGCCATGGAGCATTGTGATGACAAGTGTCATGGAGCATTGTAATGAAAGCTTTCATTGTGCACTGTGATGACAAGGGGGATGGAGTATTGTGATGAAACTGGTCCTGGAACATTGTGATAACAAAAGCCATGGAGCATTGTGATGACAGGCATCATGGAGAATTGTGAAGAAAGGGGCCATGTGGAATTGTAATGACAATAGAGAAATGTGATGAAAATGGTCAGCGAGCATAGTGATTAAAGTGGTCATTGAGAATTGTGATGAAAAGTGACATAGAGCATTGTGATGACAAAGGTCATGGAGAACTGTGATGACCAGGGTCCTGTAGCATTGTGATGACACGTTCATGGAACATTGTGATGACAAGAATTCTGGAGCATTGTGATGACAAGGGCCATGGAGCATTGTGATGCCACGGTCATGGAACATTGTGATGACAAAATTCTGGAGCTTTGTGAGGAAAAAGGCATGGAGCATTGTGATTATAGGGGACATGGAGCATTTTGATGACATGGGCAGGGAACACTGTGATGACAGGTGTTATGGAGCAATGGGATGACAAGTGTCATGGAGCACTGTGATGAGAGGGGCCTTGGAGAATTGTGATGACAGGCGTCATGAGGCATTGAGATGGCAGTGGTCATGGAGCATTATGATGAAAGGTGTTATGGAGCACTGTGATTACAGGGGCCATGGAGCATTGTGAATACAAAGGCCATGGAGCATTGAGATGACAGTGGTCATGGAGAATTGTGATGAAAGTGGTAATGGATCATTGTGAGGACAAGTGTCCTGGGACCCTGTGATGACATGGTTCATGGAGCATTGTGATGACAATGGTCATGGCGAATTGTGATGACAATGTCATGGGGCATTGTGATGGCAGTGGTCATCTAGAAATGTGATTAAAGTTATTATGGAGCACAGGAATGAGAGGGGCCATGGAGCATTGTGATGACAAGTCTCATGGAGCATTGTGATGACAGGTGTCATGGAGCATCGTGATGACAAATGCCATTGAGAATTGTGATCAGAGGTGACATTGGGCATTGTGATGAAAGGGGTCATGGAGTACTGGGAGTACAGGGGCCATGGAGCCTTGTGATAACAAGTGACATGGAGAACAGTGATGACAGGCATCATAGAGCATTGTGATGACAAGTGCCATTTAGCATTTTGATGACAGGGGTCATCAGGCACTGTGTTGACGGGGGTCACGGAGCATTGTGATGACAACGGCATGGAGCACTGTGATGACATTGGTCATTGAGCATTGTGATTACAAAGACCATGAGGCATTGTGATGACAGGGGCCTTGGAGCATTGTGATGACAATGGTCATCAAGCATTTTGATGACAGGGGTCATAGAGCATTGTGATGAGAAAGACCATGGAGCATGGTGATGACAGAGGCCATGGAACATTGTGATGACCAGGCCATGTACCATTGTGATGACAAGGGCAGGGAACCTTGTGGTGACCGGGGTCATGGAGCATTTTGATGACAACTTTCATGGAACGTTGTGATGACAGGGGTCATGGAGCATTGTGATGAAAGTTGTCCTGGAGCATTGTGATGACAGCGGTCACAGAGAATTGGGATGAAAGGTATCATGCAGCATTGTGATGACAACGGTCATGGATCATTTTGATGACAGGGGTCATGGAACATTCTGATAACAAGGTTCATAAAGCATTTTGATGACAGGGGTCATGGAGGATTGTGTTGACACGAGCATGGAGCATTGTAATGATAGGATATCTGGAGCATTGTGATGAAAAGGGGATGGAGCATTTTGATGAGAGGGTCCAAGGAGAATTGTGCTGACAATGGCATGGAGCATTGTGATGAAAAGGGTACTGGAGCACTGTGAGGAAAGGAATCATGGATCATTGTGATGCCAGGGGTCATGGAGCTTTGTGATGACACGGGTCATGGAGCATTGTGATGACACGGTCAAGGAACATAGTGATGACAAGAAATCTGGAGCATTGTGATGAAAGGGCATGGAGCATTGTGATGAAAGGTGACAAGTAGCATTGTGATGATATGGGCAGAGAACTTTGTGATGACAGGGGTCATGGAGCATTGTGATGAAAAGTGTCATGGAACATTGTACTGACAGGGATCATGGAGCTTTTTGGTAAGGGAGCCCTTGGAGATTGGTGGTGGCAGGCGTCATGGGGCATTGTGATGACAGCGGTCTTGGAGCATTGTGATGAAAGGGGTCATGGAGCACTGTGATTACAGGGGCCATGGAGCATTGTGAATACAAAGGCTATGGAGCATTGAGATGACAGGGTTCATGGAGCATTGTGATGAAAGTGATCATGGATCATTGTGATGACAAGTGTCCTGAAACCTTGTGATGACACGGTTCATGGAGCATTGTTATGACAAGGACCATGGCGAATTGTGATGACATCTGAAATGGGGCATTGTGATGACAGTGGTCATGTAGAATTGTGATGAAAGGTATCAAGGAGCACTGTGATGACAGGGGCCATGGAACATTGTGATGACAAAGGCCATGGAGCATTTTGATGACAAGTGTCATGGGACATTTTGATGACATTGGCATGGAACATTATGATGACAAGAGTTCTGGAGAATTTTGATGACAAGGGCATGGAGCATTGTGATGACAGGGCCCATGGAGCATTGTGACGAAGAGGGCAGGGAACATTGTGATGACTGGGTTCATGGAGCACTGTGATGAAAGGGGCCATGGAGCATTGAGATGACAGGTGTCTTGAGGTATGGTGATGACAGTGGTCATGGAGCATTGTGATGAAAGAGATCATGGAGCAATATGATAAGAGGGGACATGGAGCATTGTGATGACAGGTGTATTGGAGCATTGTGATGAAAATATTAATGGATCTTTGTGATGACATGTGTCCTGGAACACTGTGATGACACGGTTCATCGAGTATTGTGATGACAAGGGTCATAGCGAATTGTGATAACAGGTGTCATGGGGCATTGTGATGACATTGATCATCTAGGAATTGTGATGAAAGGTATCATGGAGCACTGTGATGACTGGGGGCATGAAGCATAGTTATGAAAATTGTCCTGGATTATTGTGATGACAGCAGTCATGGAGAATTGGGATGACAGGGATTATGCAGCATTGTGTTGACATGGGTATGGACTATTGTGATGACAATGGTCATGGAGCAATGTGATGAACGTTTTCATGGAATATCGTGATGAAAAGTGCCTGGGAGCATTGTGACGATAAAGGCCATGGAGCATTGTGATGACAAGTGTCATGGAGCATTGTAATGAAAGCTTTCATTGTGCACTGTGATGACAAGGGGGATGGAGTATTGTGATGAAACTGGTCCTGGAGCATTGTGATAACAAAAGCCATGGAGCATTGTGATGACAGGCTTCATGGAGAATTGTGAAGAAAGGGGCCAGGGGGAATTGTAATGACAATAGAGAAATGTGATGAAAATGGTCAGCGAGCATAGTGATTAAAGTGGTCATTGAGAATTGTGATGAAAAGTGACATAGAGCATTGTGATGACAAAGGTCATGGAGAACTGTGATGACCAGGGTCATGTAGCATTGTGATGACACGTTCATGGAACATTGTGATGACAAGAATTCTGGAGCATTGTGATGACAAGGGCCATGGAGCATTGGGATGCCACGGTCATGGAACATTGTGATGACAAAATTCTGGAGCTTTGTGAGGAAAAAGGCATGGAGCATTGTGATTATAGGGGACATGGAGCATTTTGATGACATGGGCAGGGAACACTGTGATGACAGGTGTTATGGAGCAATGGGATGACAAGTGTCATGGAGCACTGTGATGAGAGGGGCCTTGGAGAATTGTGATGACAGGCGTCATGAGGCATTGAGATGGCAGTGGTCATGGAGCATTATGATGAAAGGTGTTATGGAGCACTGTGATTACAGGGGCCATGGAGCATTGTGAATACAAAGGCCATGGAGCATTGAGATGACAGTGGTCATGGAGCATTGTGATGAAAGTGGTAATGGATCATTGTGAGGACAAGTGTCCTGGGACCCTGTGATGACATGGTTCATGGAGCATTGTGATGACAATGGTCATGGCGAATTGTGATGACAATGTCATGGGGCATTGTGATGGCAGTGGTCATCTAGAAATGTGATTAAAGTTATTATGGAGCACAGGAATGAGAGGGGCCATGGAGCATTGTGATGACAAGTGTCATGGAGCATTGTGATGACAGGTGTCATGGAGCATCGTGATGACAAATGCCATTGAGAATTGTGATCAGAGGTGACATTGGGCATTGTGATGAAAGGGGTCATGGAGTACTGGGAGTACAGGGGCCATGGAGCCTTGTGATAACAAGTGACATGGAGAATAGTGATGACAGGCATCATAGAGCATTGTGATGACAAGTGCCATTTAGCATTTTGATGACAGGGGTCATCAGGCATTGTGTTCACGGGGGTCACGGAGCATTGTGATGACAAAGGCCATAGAGCATTGTGATGAGAGGGGTCATGGAGCATTGTGATGACATGGGCCATGGAGCATTGTGAAGACAAGATTCATGGAGCATTGTGATGACACGGGCATGAAGCATGGTGATGACAACAGACCTGGAGCATTGTGATGACAAGGGCATGGAGCATTGTGATTACAGGAGACTTGGGTCATTGTGATGAAATTGGCAGGGATCATTGTGATTAGAGGGATCATGGAGCATTGTGATGACAAGTGTCATGCAATATTGTGCTGACACAGATCATGGGGCATTTTGATGAGAGTGGCCTTGGAGCACAGTGATGAGAGACGTCATGGGGCATTATGGTGACAGTGGTCAAGGAGCATTGTGATGAAAGTGTTCATGGAGCAACGCGATTATCGGGACAATGGAGCATTGTGAATACAAAGGCCATGGAACATTGAGATAACAGAGTTCATGGAGCATTGTGATGACAAGGGTCTTGGGAGCTACTGATGACACGTTTCATACAGCATTGAGATGACAAGGGCCAAGGCGAATTGTGATGACACGTGTCATGGGGCATTGTGATGACATTGGTCATCTTGCATTGTGATGAGAGTGGTCATGTAGAATTTTGATTAAAGGTATCATGGAGCACTGTGATGACAAAGGCCAAGGAACATTGTGATGACAAGTGTCATTCAGCAATGTGATGACACGGGAATGGAGCATTATGATGACAAGTGTTCTGGAGCATTGTGATGACAAGGGTATGGAGCATTGTGATTACAGGGACCATGGAGCATTGTGATGACAACGGCATGGAGCACTGTGATGACATTGGTCATTGAGCATTGTGATTACAAAGACCATGAGGCATTGTGATGACAGGGGCCTTGGAGCATTGTGACGACAATGGTCATCAAGCATTGTGATGACAGGGATCATAGAGCATTTTGATGAGAAAGACCATGGAGCATGGTGATGACAGAGGCCATGGAACATTGTGATGACCAGGCCATGTACCATTGTGATGACAAGGGCAGGGAACCTTGTGGTGACCGGGGTCATGGAGCATTTTGATGACAACTTTCATGGAACGTTGTGATGACAGGGGTCATGGAGCATTGTGATGAAAGTTGTCCTGGAGCATTGTGATGACAGCGGTCACAGAGAATTGGGATGAAAGGTATCATGCAGCATTGTGATGACAACGGTCATGGATCATTTGGATGACAGGGGTCATGGAACATTCTGATAACAAGGTTCATAAAGCATTTTGATGACAGGGGTCATGGAGCATTGTGTTGACACGAGCATGGAGCATTGTAATGATAGGATATCTGGAGCATTGTGATGAAAAGGGGATGGAGCATTTTGATGACAGGGTCCAAGGAGAATTGTGCTGACAATGGCATGGAGCATTGTGATGAAAAGGGTACTGGAGCACTGTGAGGAAAGGAATCATGGATCATTGTGATGCCAGGGGTCATGGAGCTTTGTGATGACAAGGGTCATGGAGCATTGTGATGACACGGTCAAGGAACATTGCGATGACAAGAATTCTGGAGCATTGTGATGAAAGGGCATGGTGCATTGTGATGAAAGGTGACAAGGAGCATTGTGACGATATGGGCAGAGAACTTTTTGATGACAGGGGTCATGGAGCATTGTGATAAAAAGTGTCATGGAACATTGTACTGACAGGGATCATGGAGCTTTTTGGTAAGAGAGGTCTTGGAGATTTGTGAAGGCAGGCGTCATGGAGCATTGTGATGACAGCGGTCTTGGAGCATTGGGATGAAAGGGGTCATGGAGCACTGTGATTACAGGGGCCATGGAGCATTGTGAATACAAAGGCTATGGAGCATTGAGATGAGAGGGTTCATGGAGCATTGTGATGACAGGGTTCATGGAGCATTGTGATGAAAGTGATCATGGATCATTGTGATGACAAGTGTCCTGAAACCTTGTGATGACACGGTTCATGGAGCATTGTTATGACAAGGACCATGGCGAATTGTGATGACATCTGAAATGGGGCATTGTGATGACAGTGGTCATGTAGAATTGTGATGAAAGGTATCAAGGAGCACTGTGATGACAGGGGCCATGGAACATTGTGATGACAAAGGCCATGGAGCATTGTGATGACAAGTGTCATGGGACATTTTGATGACATTGGCATGGAACATTATGATGACAAGAGTTCTGGAGAATTTTGATGACAAGGGCATGGAGCATTGTGATGACAGGGCCCATGGAGCATTGTGACGAAGAGGGCAGGGAACATTGTGATGACTGGGTTCATGGAGCCTTGTGATGAAAGGGGCAATGGAGCACTGAGATGACAGGCGTCTTGAGGTATGGTGATGACAGTGGTCATGGAGCATTGTGATGAAAGAGATCATGGAGCAATATGATAAGATGGGACATGGAGCACTGTGATGACAGGTGTATTGGAGCATTGTGATGAAAATATTATTGGATCATTGTGATGACATGTGTCCTGGAACACTGTGATGACACGGTTCATCGAGTATTGTGATGACAAGGGTCATAGCGAATTGTGATAACAGGTTTCATGGGGCATTGTGATGACATTGGTCATCTTGCATTGTGATGAGAGTGGTCATGTAGAATTTTGATTAAAGGTATCATGGAGCACTGTGATGACAAAGGCCAAGGAACATTGTGATGACAAGTGTCTTTCAGCAATGTGATGACACGGGAATGGAGCATTATGATGACAAGTGTTCTGGAGCATTGTGATGACAAGGGTATGGAGCATTGTGATTACAGGGACCATGGAGCATTGTGATGACAACGGCATGGAGTACTGTGATGACATTGGTCATTGAGCATTGTGATTACAAAGACCATGAGGCATTGTGATGACAGGGGCCTGGGAGCATTGTGATGACAATGGTCATCAAGCATTGTGATGACAGGGGTCATAGAGCATTGTGATGAGAAAGACCATGGAGCATGGTGATGACAGAGGCCATGGAACATTGTGATGACCAGGCCATGTACCATTGTGATGACAAGGGCAGGGAACCGTGTGGTGACCGGGGTCATGGAGCATTGTGATGAAAGTTGTCCTGGAGCATTGTGATGACAGCGGTCACAGAGAATTGGGATGAAAGGTATCATGCAGCATTGTGATGACAACGGTCAGGGATCATTTTGATGACAGGGGTCATGGAATATTCGGATAACAAGTTTCATCAAGCATTTTGATGACAGGGGTCATGGAGCATTGTGTTGACACGGGCATGGAGCATGGTAATGATAGGATATCTGGAGCATTGTGATGAAAAGGGGATGGAGCATTTTGATGACAGGGTCCAAGGAGCATTGTGCTGACAATGGCATGGAGCATTGTGATGAAAGGTGACAAGTAGCATTGTGATGATATGGGCAGAGAACTTTGTGATGACAGGGGTCATGGAGCTTTGTGATGAAAAGTGTCATGGAACATTGTACTGACAGGGATCATGGAGCTTTTTGGTAAGGGAGCCCTTGGAGATTGGTGGTGGCAGGCGTCATGGGGCATTGTGATGACAGCGGTCTTGGAGCATTGTGATGAAAGGGGTCATGGAGCACTGTGATTACAGGGGCCATGGAGCATTGTGAATACAAAGGCTATGGAGCATTGAGATGACAGGGTTCATGGAGCATTGTGATGAAAGTGATCATGGATCATTGTGATGACAAGTGTCCTGAAACCTTGTGATGACACGGTTCATGGAGCATTGTTATGACAAGGACCATGGCGAATTGTGATGACATCTGAAATGGGGCTTTGTGATGACAGTGGTCATGTAGAATTGTGATGAAAGGTATCAAGGAGCACTGTGATGACAGGGGCCATGGAACATTGTGATGACAAAGGCCATGGAGCATTGTGATGACAAGTGTCATGGGACATTTTGATGACATTGGCATGGAACATTATGATGACAAGAGTTCTGGAGAATTTTGATGACAAGGGCATGGAGCATTGTGATGACAGGGCCCATGGAGCATTGTGACGAAGAGGGCAGGGAACATTGTGATGACTGCGTTCATGGAGCCTTGTGATGAAAGGGGCCATGGAGCACTGAGATGACAGGCGTCTTGAGGTATGGTGATGACAGTGGTCATGGAGCATTGTGATGAAAGAGATCATGGAGCAGTATGATAAGAGGGGACATGGAGCATTGTGATGACAGGTGTATTGGAGCATTGTGATGAAAATATTAATGGATCATTGTGATGACATGTGTCCTGGAACACTGTGATGACACGGTTCATCGAGTATTGTGATGACAAGGGTCATAGCGAATTGTGATAACAGGTGTCATGGGGCATTGTGATGACATGGATCATCTAGGAATTGTGATGGAAGGTATCATGGAGCACTGTGATGACTGGGGGCATGAAGCATTGTTATGAAAATTGTCCTGAATTATTGTGATGACAGCAGTCATGGAGAATTGGGATGACAGGGATTATGCAGCATTGTGTTGACATGGGTATGGACTATTGTGATGACAATGGTCATGGAGCAATGTGATGAACGTTTTCATGGAATATCGTGATGAAAAGTGCCTGGGAGCATTGTGACGATAAAGGCCATGGAGCATTGTGATGACAAGTGTCATGGAGCATTGTAATGAAAGCTTTCATTGTGCACTGTGATGACAAGGGGGATGGAGTATTGTGATGAAACTGGTCCTGGAACATTGTGATAACAAAAGCCATGGAGCATTGTGATGACAGGCATCATGGAGAATTGTGAAGAAAGGGGCCATGGGGAATTGTAATGACAATAGAGAAATGTGATGAAAATGGTCAGCGAGCATAGTGATTAAAGTGGTCATTGAGAATTGTGATGAAAAGTGACATAGAGCATTGTGATGACAAAGGTCATGGAGAACTGTGATGACCAGGGTCATGTAGCATTGTGATGACACGTTCATGGAACATTGTGATGACAAGAATTCTGGAGCATTTTGATGACAAGGACCATGGAGCATTGGGATGCCACGGTCATGGAACATTGTGATGACAAAATTCTGGAGCTTTGTGAGGAAAAAGGCATGGAGCATTGTGATTATAGGGGACATGGAGCATTTTGATGACATGGGCAGGGAACACTGTGATGACAGGTGTTATGGAGCAATGGGATGACAAGTGTCATGGAGCACTGTGATGAGAGGGGCCTTGGAGAATTGTGATGACAGGCGTCATGAGGCATTGAGATGGCAGTGGTCATGGAGCATTATGATGAAAGGTGTTATGGAGCACTGTGATTACAGGGGCCATGGAGCATTGTGAATACAAAGGCCATGGAGCATTGAGATGACAGTGGTCATGGAGCATTGTGATGAAAGTGGTAATGGATCATTGTGAGGACAAGTGTCCTGGGACCCTGTGATGACATGGTTCATGGAGCATTGTGATGACAATGGTCATGGCGAATTGTGATGACAATGTCATGGGGCATTGTGATGGCAGTGGTCATCTAGAAATGTGATTAAAGTTATTATGGAGCACAGGAATGAGAGGGGCCATGGAGCATTGTGATGACAAGTGTCATGGAGCATTGTGATGACAGGTGTCATGGAGCATCGTGATGACAAATGCCATTGAGAATTGTGATCAGAGGTGACATTGGGCATTGTGATGAAAGGGGTCATGGAGTACTGGGAGTACAGGGGCCATGGAGCCTTGTGATAACAAGTGACATGGAGAATAATGATGACAGGCATCATAGAGCATTGTGATGACAAGTGCCATTTAGCATTTTGATGACAGGGGTCATCAGGCATTGTGTTCACGGGGGTCACGGAGCATTGTGATGACAAAGGCCATAGAGCATTGTGATGAGAGGGGTCATGGAGCATTGTGATGACATGGGCCATGGAGCATTGTGAAGACAAGATTCATGGAGCATTGTGATGACACGGGCATGAAGCATGGTGATGACAACAGACCTGGAGCATTGTGATGACAAGGGCATGGAGCATTGTGATTACAGGAGACTTGGGTCATTGTGATGAAATTGGCAGGGATCATTGTGATTAGAGGGATCATGGAGCATTGTGATGACAAGTGTCATGCAATATTGTGCTGACACAGATCATGGAGCATTTTGATGAGAGTGGCCTTGGAGCACAGTGATGAGAGACGTCATGGGGCATTATGGTGACAGTGGTCAAGGAGCATTGTGATGAAAGTGTTCATGGAGCAACGCGATTATCGGGACAATGGAGCATTGTGAATACAAAGGCCATGGAACATTGAGATAACAGAGTTCATGGAGCATTGTGATGACAAGGGTCTTGGGAGCTACTGATGACACGTTTCATACAGCATTGAGATGACAAGGGCCAAGGCGAATTGTGATGACACGTGTCATGGGGCATTGTGATGACATTGGTCATCTTGCATTGTGATGAGAGTGGTCATGTAGAATTTTGATTAAAGGTATCATGGAGCACTGTGATGACAAAGGCCAAGGAACATTGTGATGACAAGTGTCATTCAGCAATGTGATGACACGGGAATGGAGCATTATGATGACAAGTGTTCTGGAGCATTGTGATGACAAGGGTATGGAGCATTGTGATTACAGGGACCATGGAGCATTGTGATGACAACGGCATGGAGCACTGTGATGACATTGGTCATTGAGCATTGTGATTACAAAGACCATGAGGCATTGTGATGACAGGGGCCTTGGAGCATTGTGATGACAATGGTCATCAAGCATTGTGATGACAGGGGTCATAGAGCATTGTGATGAGAAAGACCATGGAGCATGGTGATGACAGAGGCCATGGAACATTGTGATGACCAGGCCATGTACCATTGTGATGACAAGGGCAGGGAACCTTGTGGTGACCGGGGTCATGGAGCATTTTGATGACAACTTTCATGGAACGTTGTGATGACAGGGGTCATGGAGCATTGTGATGAAAGTTGTCCTGGAGCGTTGTGATGACAGCGGTCACAGAGAATTGGGATGAAAGGTATCATGCAGCATTGTGATGACAACGGTCATGGATCATTTTGATGACAGGGGTCATGGAACATTCTGATAACAAGGTTCATAAAGCATTTTGATGACAGGGGTCATGGGGCATTGTGTTGACACGAGCATGGAGCATTGTAATGATAGGATATCTGGAGCATTGTGATGAAAAGGGGATGGAGCATTTTGATGACAGGGTCCAAGGAGAATTGTGCTGACAATGGCATGGAGCATTGTGATGAAAAGGGTACTGGAGCACTGTGAGGAAAGGAATCATGGATCATTGTGATGCCAGGGGTCATGGAGCTTTGTGATGACACGGGTCATGGAGCATTGTGATGACACGGTCAAGGAACATTGTGATGACAAGAAATCTGGAGCATTGTGATGAAAGGGCATGGAGCATTGTGATGAAAGGTGACAAGTAGCATTGTGATGATATGGGCAGAGAACTTTGTGATGACAGGGGTCATGGAGCATTGTGATGAAAAGTGTCATGGAACATTGTACTGACAGGGATCATGGAGCTTTTTGGTAAGGGAGCCCTTGGAGATTGGTGGTGGCAGGCGTCATGGGGCATTGTGATGACAGCGGTCTTGGAGCATTGTGATGAAAGGGGTCATGGAGCACTGTGATTACAGGGGCCATGGAGCATTGTGAATACAAAGGCTAAGGAGCTTTGAGATGACAGGGTTCATGGAGCATTGTGATGAAAGTGATCATGGATCATTGTGATGACAAGTGTCCTGAAACCTTGTGATGACACGGTTCATGGAGCATTGTTATGACAAGGACCATGGCGAATTGTGATGACATCTGAAATGGGGCTTTGTGATGACAGTGGTCATGTAGAATTGTGATGAAAGGTATCAAGGAGCACTGTGATGACAGGGGCCATGGAACATTGTGATGACAAAGGCCATGGAGCATTGTGATGACAAGTGTCATGGGACATTTTGATGACATTGGCATGGAACATTATGATGACAAGAGTTCTGGAGAATTTTGATGACAAGGGCATGGAGCATTGTGATGACAGGGCCCATGGAGCATTGTGACGAAGAGGGCAGGGAACATTGTGATGACTGCGTTCATGGAGCCTTGTGATGAAAGGGGCCATGGAGCACTGAGATGACAGGCGTCTTGAGGTACGGTGATGACAGTGGTCATGGAGCATTGTGATGAAAGAGATCATGGAGCAATATGATAAGAGGGGACATGGAGCATTGTGATGACAGGTGTATTGGAGCATTGTGATAAAAATATTAATGGATCATTGTGATGACATGTGTCCTGGAACACTGTGATGACACGGTTCATCGAGTATTGTGATGACAAGGGTCATAGCGAATTGTGATAACAGGTGTCATGGGGCATTGTGATGACATTGATCATCTAGGAATTGTGATGAAAGGTATCATGGAGCACTGTGATGACTGGGGGCATGAAGCATTGTTATGAAAATTGTCCTGGATTATTGTGATGACAGCAGTCATGGAGAATTGGGATGACAGGGATTATGCATCATTGTGTGACATGGGTATGGACTATTGTGATGACAATGGTCATGGAGCAATGTGATGAAAGTTTTCATGGAATATCGTGATGAAAAGTGCCTGGGAGCATTGTGACGATAAAGGCCATGGAGCATTGTGATGACAAGTGTCATGGAGCATTGTAATGAAAGCTTTCATTGTGCACTGTGATGACAAGGGGGATGGAGTATTGTGATGAAACTGGTCCTGGAACATTGTGATAAAAAAGCCATGGAGCATTGTGATGACAGGCATCATGGAGAATTGTGAAGAAAGGGGCCATGTGGAATTGTAATGACAATAGAGAAATGTGATGAAAATGGTCAGCGAGCATAGTGATTAAAGTGGTCATTGAGAATTGTGATGAAAAGTGACATAGAGCATTGTGATGACAAAGGTCATGGAGAACTGTGATGACCAGGGTCCTGTAGCATTGTGATGACACGTTCATGGAACATTGTGATGACAAGAATTCTGGAGCATTGTGATGACAAGGGCCATGGAGCATTGGGATGCCACGGTCATGGAACATTGTGATGACAAAATTCTGGAGCTTTGTGAGGAAAAAGGCATGGAGCATTGTGATTATAGGGGACATGGAGCATTTTGATGACATGGGCAGGGAACACTGTGATGACAGGTGTTATGGAGCAATGGGATGACAAGTGTCATGGAGCACTGTGATGAGAGGGGCCTTGGAGAATTGTGATGACAGGCGTCATGAGGCATTGAGATGGCAGTGGTCATGGAGCATTATGATGAAAGGTGTTATGGAGCACTGTGATTACAGGGGCCATGGAGCATTGTGAATACAAAGGCCATGGAGCATTGAGATGACAGTGGTCATGGAGCATTGTGATGAAAGTGGTAATGGATCATTGTGAGGACAAGTGTCCTGGGACCCTGTGATGACATGGTTCATGGAGCATTGTGATGACAATGGTCATGGCGAATTGTGATGACAATGTCATGGGGCATTGTGATGGCAGTGGTCATCTAGAAATGTGATTAAAGTTATTATGGAGCACAGGAATGAGAGGGGCCATGGAGCATTGTGATGACAAGTCTCATGGAGCATTGTGATGACAGGTGTCATGGAGCATCGTGATGACAAATGCCATTGAGAATTGTGATCAGAGGTGACATTGGGCATTGTGATGAAAGGGGTCATGGAGTACTGGGAGTACAGGGGCCATGGAGCCTTGTGATAACAAGTGACATGGAGAACAGTGATGACAGGCATCATAGAGCATTGTGATGACAAGTGCCATTTAGCATTTTGATGACAGGGGTCATCAGGCACTGTGTTGACGGGGGTCACGGAGCATTGTGATGACAACGGCATGGAGCACTGTGATGACATTGGTCATTGAGCATTGTGATTACAAAGACCATGAGGCATTGTGATGACAGGGGCCTTGGAGCATTGTGATGACAATGGTCATCAAGCATTGTGATGACAGGGGTCATAGAGCATTGTGATGAGAAAGACCATGGAGCATGGTGATGACAGAGGCCATGGAACATTGTGATGACCAGGCCATGTACCATTGTGATGACAAGGGCAGGGAACCTTTTGGTGACCGGGGTCATGGAGCATTTTGATGACAACTTTCATGGAACGTTGTGATGACAGGGGTCATGGAGCATTGTGATGAAAGTTGTCCTGGAGCATTGTGATGACAGCGGTCACAGAGAATTGGGATGAAAGGTATCATGCAGCATTGTGATGACAGCGGTCATGGATCATTTTGATGACAAGGGTCATGGAACATTCTGATAACAAGGTTCATAAAGCATTTTGATGACAGTGGTCATGGAGCATTGTGTTGACACGAGCATGGAGCATTGTAATGATAGGATATCTGGAGCATTGTGATGAAAAGGGGATGGAGCATTTTGATGAGAGGGTCCAAGGAGAATTGTGCTGACAATGGCATGGAGCATTGTGATGAAAAGGGTACTGGAGCACTGTGAGGAAAGGAATCATGGATCATTGTGATGCCAGGGGTCATGGAGCTTTGTGATGACAAGGGTCATGGAGCATTGTGATGACACGGTCAAGGAACATTGCGATGACAAGAATTCTGGAGCATTGTGATGAAAGGGCATGGTGCATTGTGATGAAAGGTGACAAGGAGCATTGTGACGATATGGGCAGAGAACTTTTTGATGACAGGGGTCATGGAGCATTGTGATAAAAAGTGTCATGGAACATTGTACTGACAGGGATCATGGAGCTTTTTGGTAAGAGAGGTCTTGGAGATTTGTGAAGGCAGGCGTCATGGGGCATTGTGATGACAGCGGTCGTGGAGCTTTGGGATGAAAGGGGTCATGGAGCTCTGTGATTACAGGGGCCATGGAGCATTGTGAATACAAAGACCATGGAGAATTGAGATGACAGGGTTCATGGAGCATTGTGATGAAAGTGATCATGGATCATTGTGATGACAAGTGTCCTGGAACCTTGTGATGACACAGTTCATGGAGCATTGTGATGACAAGGACCATGGCGAATTGTGGTATCATCTGTCATGGGGCATTGTGATGACAGTGGTCATGTAGAATTGTATTGAAAGGTAACATGGAGCACTCTGATGACAGGGGCCATGGAACATTGTGATGACAAAGGCCATGGAGCATTGTGATGACAAGTGTCATGGGGCATTTTGATGACATTGGCATGGAGCATTATGATGACAAGAGTTCTGGAGCATTTTGATGACCAGGGCATGGAGCATTGTGATGAAAGTTGTCCTGGAGCACTGTGATGACAGCGGTCACAGAGGATTGGGATGAAAGGTATCATGCAGCATTGCGATGACAACGGTCAGGGATCATTTTGATGACAGGGGTCATGGAACATTCTGATAACAAGTTTCATCAAGCATTTTGATGACAGGGGTCATGGAGCATTGTGTTGACACGGGCATGGAGCATTGTAATGATAAGATATCTGGAGCATTGTGATGAAAAGGGGATGGAGCATTTTGATGACAGGGTCCAAGGAGAATTGTGCTGACAATGGCATGGAGCATTGTGATGAAAAGGGTACTGGAGCACTGTGAGGAAAGGAATCATGGATCATTGTGATGACAGGGGTCATGGAGCTTTGTGATGACAAGGGTCATGGAGCATTGTGATGACACGGTCAAGGAACATTGCGATGACAAGAATTCTGGAGCATTGTGATGAAAGGGCATGGTGCATTGTGATGAAAGGTGACAAGGAGCATTGTGACGATATGGGCAGAGAACTTTTTGATGACAGGGGTCATGGAGCATTGTGATAAAAAGTGTCATGGAACATTGTACTGACAGGGATCATGGAGCTTTTTGGTAAGAGAGGTCTTGGAGATTTGTGAAGGCAGGCGTCATGGGGCATTGTGATGACAGCGGTCTTGGAGCATTGGGATGAAAGGGGTCATGGAGCACTGTGATTACAGGGGCCATGGAGCATTGTGAATACAAAGGCTATGGAGCATTGAAATGAGAGGGTTCATGGAGCATTGTGATGACAGGGTTCATGGAGCATTGTGATGAAATTGATCATGGATCATTGTGATGACAAGTGTCCTGAAACCTTGTGATGACACGGTTCATGGAGCATTGTTATGACAAGGACCATGGCGAATTGTGATGACATCTGAAATGGGGCTTTGTGATGACAGTGGTCATGTAGAATTGTGATGAAAGGTATCAAGGAGCACTGTGATGACAGGGGCCATGGAACATTGTGATGACAAAGGCCATGGAGCATTGTGATGACAAGTGTCATGGGACATTTTGATGACATTGGCATGGAACATTATGATGACAAGAGTTCTGGAGAATTTTGATGACAAGGGCATGGAGCATTGTGATGACAGGGCCCATGGAGCATTGTGACGAAGAGGGCAGGGAACATTGTGATGACTGGGTTCATGGAGCCTTGTGATGAAAGGGGCCATGGAGCACTGAGATGACAGGCGTCTTGAGGTATTGTGATGACAGTGGTCATGGAGCATTGTGATGAAAGAGATCATGGAGCAATATGATAAGAGGGGACATGGAGCATTGTGATGACAGGTGTATTGGAGCATTGTGATAAAAATATTAATGGATCATTGTGATGACATGTGTCCTGGAACACTGTGATGACACGGTTCATCGAGTATTGTGATGACAAGGGTCATAGCGAATTGTGATAACAGGTGTCATGGGGCATTGTGATGACATTGATCATCTAGGAATTGTGATGAAAGGTATCATGGAGCACTGTGATGACTGGGGGCATGAAGCATTGTTAGGAAAATTGTCCTGGATTATTGTGATGACAGCAGTCATGGAGAATTGGGATGACAGGGATTATGCAGCATTGTGTGACATGGGTATGGACTATTGTGATGACAATGGTCATGGAGCAATGTGATGATAGTTTTCATGGAATATCGTGATGAAAAGTGCCTGGGAGCATTGTGACGATAAAGGCCATGGAGCATTGTGATGACAAGTGTCATGGAGCATTGTAATGAAAGCTTTCATTGTGCACTGTGATGACAAGGGGGATGGAGTATTGTGATGAAACTGGTCCTGGAACATTGTGATAACAAAAGCCATGGAGCATTGTGATGACAGGCATCATGGAGAATTGTGAAGAAAGGGGCCATGTGGAATTGTAATGACAATAGAGAAATGTGATGAAAATGGTCAGCGAGCATAGTGATTAAAGTGGTCATTGAGAATTGTGATGAAAAGTGACATAGAGCATTGTGATGACAAAGGTCATGGAGAACTGTGATGACCAGGGTCATGTAGCATTGTGATGACACGTTCATGGAACATTGTGATGACAAGAATTCTGGAGCATTGTGATGACAAGGGCCATGGAGCATTGGGATGCCACGGTCATGGAACATTGTGATGACAAAATTCTGGAGCTTTGTGAGGAAAAAGGCATGGAGCATTGTGATTATAGGGGACATGGAGCATTTTGATGACATGGGCAGGGAACACTGTGATGACAGGTGTTATGGAGCAATGGGATGACAAGTGTCATGGAGCACTGTGATGAGAGGGGCCTTGGAGAATTGTGATGACAGGCGTCATGAGGCATTGAGATGGCAGTGGTCATGGAGCATTATGATGAAAGGTGTTATGGAGCACTGTGATTACAGGGGCCATGGAGCATTGTGAATACAAAGGCCATGGAGCATTGAGATGACAGTGGTCATGGAGAATTGTGATGAAAGTGGTAATGGATCATTGTGAGGACAAGTGTCCTGGGACCCTGTGATGACATGGTTCATGGAGCATTGTGATGACAATGGTCATGGCGAATTGTGATGACAATGTCATGGGGCATTGTGATGGCAGTGGTCATCTAGAAATGTGATTAAAGTTATTATGGAGCACAGGAATGAGAGGGGCCATGGAGCATTGTGATGACAAGTCTCATGGAGCATTGTGATGACAGGTGTCATGGAGCATCGTGATGACAAATGCCATTGAGAATTGTGATCAGAGGTGACATTGGGCATTGTGATGAAAGGGGTCATGGAGTACTGGGAGTACAGGGGCCATGGAGCCTTGTGATAACAAGTGACATGGAGAACAGTGATGACAGGCATCATAGAGCATTGTGATGACAAGTGCCATTTAGCATTTTGATGACAGGGGTCATCAGGCACTGTGTTGACGGGGGTCACGGAGCATTGTGATGACAACGGCATGGAGCACTGTGATGACATTGGTCATTGAGCATTGTGATTACAAAGACCATGAGGCATTGTGATGACAGGGGCCTTGGAGCATTGTGATGACAATGGTCATCAAGCATTTTGATGACAGGGGTCATAGAGCATTGTGATGAGAAAGACCATGGAGCATGGTGATGACAGAGGCCATGGAACATTGTGATGACCAGGCCATGTACCATTGTGATGACAAGGGCAGGGAACCTTGTGGTGACCGGGGTCATGGAGCATTTTGATGACAACTTTCATGGAACGTTGTGATGACAGGGGTCATGGAGCATTGTGATGAAAGTTGTCCTGGAGCATTGTGATGACAGCGGTCACAGAGAATTGGGATGAAAGGTATCATGCAGCATTGTGATGACAACGGTCATGGATCATTTTGATGACAGGGGTCATGGAACATTCTGATAACAAGGTTCATAAAGCATTTTGATGACAGGGGTCATGGAGGATTGTGTTGACACGAGCATGGAGCATTGTAATGATAGGATATCTGGAGCATTGTGATGAAAAGGGGATGGAGCATTTTGATGAGAGGGTCCAAGGAGAATTGTGCTGACAATGGCATGGAGCATTGTGATGAAAAGGGTACTGGAGCACTGTGAGGAAAGGAATCATGGATCATTGTGATGCCAGGGGTCATGGAGCTTTGTGATGACACGGGTCATGGAGCATTGTGATGACACGGTCAAGGAACATTGTGATGACAAGAAATCTGGAGCATTGTGATGAAAGGGCATGGAGCATTGTGATGAAAGGTGACAAGTAGCATTGTGATGATATGGGCAGAGAACTTTGTGATGACAGGGGTCATGGAGCATTGTGATGAAAAGTGTCATGGAACATTGTACTGACAGGGATCATGGAGCTTTTTGGTAAGGGAGCCCTTGGAGATTGTTGGTGGCAGGCGTCATGGGGCATTGTGATGACAGCGGTCTTGGAGCATTGTGATGAAAGGGGTCATGGAGCACTGTGATTACAGGGGCCATGGAGCATTGTGAATACAAAGGCTATGGAGCATTGAGATGACAGGGTTCATGGAGCATTGTGATGAAAGTGATCATGGATCATTGTGATGACAAGTGTCCTGAAACCTTGTGATGACACGGTTCATGGAGCATTGTTATGACAAGGACCATGGCGAATTGTGATGACATCTGAAATGGGGCATTGTGATGACAGTGGTCATGTAGAATTGTGATGAAAGGTATCAAGGAGCACTGTGATGACAGGGGCCATGGAACATTGTGATGACAAAGGCCATGGAGCATTGTGATGACAAGTGTCATGGGACATTTTGATGACATTGGCATGGAACATTATGATGACAAGAGTTCTGGAGAATTTTGATGACAAGGGCATGGAGCATTGTGATGACAGGGCCCATGGAGCATTGTGACGAAGAGGGCAGGGAACATTGTGATGACTGGGTTCATGGAGCACTGTGATGAAAGGGGCCATGGAGCATTGAGATGACAGGTGTCTTGAGGTATGGTGATGACAGTGGTCATGGAGCATTGTGATGAAAGAGATCATGGAGCAATATGATAAGAGGGGACATGGAGCATTGTGATGACAGGTGTATTGGAGCATTGTGATGAAAATATTAATGGATCATTGTGATGACATGTGTCCTGGAACACTGTGATGACACGGTTCATCGAGTATTGTGATGACAAGGGTCATAGCGAATTGTGATAACAGGTGTCATGGGGCATTGTGATGACATTGATCATCTAGGAATTGTGATGAAAGGTATCATGGAGCACTGTGATGACTGGGGGCATGAAGCATAGTTATGAAAATTGTCCTGGATTATTGTGATGACAGCAGTCATGGAGAATTGGGATGACAGGGATTATGCAGCATTGTGTTGACATGGGTATGGACTATTGTGATGACAATGGTCATGGAGCAATGTGATGAACGTTTTCATGGAATATCGTGATGAAAAGTGCCTGGGAGCATTGTGACGATAAAGGCCATGGAGCATTGTGATGACAAGTGTCATGGAGCATTGTAATGAAAGCTTTCATTGTGCACTGTGATGACAAGGGGGATGGAGTATTGTGATGAAACTGGTCCTGGAGCATTGTGATAACAAAAGCCATGGAGCATTGTGATGACAGGCTTCATGGAGAATTGTGAAGAAAGGGGCCAGGGGGAATTGTAATGACAATAGAGAAATGTGATGAAAATGGTCAGCGAGCATAGTGATTAAAGTGGTCATTGAGAATTGTGATGAAAAGTGACATAGAGCATTGTGATGACAAAGGTCATGGAGAACTGTGATGACCAGGGTCATGTAGCATTGTGATGACACGTTCATGGAACATTGTGATGACAAGAATTCTGGAGCATTGTGATGACAAGGGCCATGGAGCATTGGGATGCCACGGTCATGGAACATTGTGATGACAAAATTCTGGAGCTTTGTGAGGAAAAAGGCATGGAGCATTTTGATTATAGGGGACATGGAGCATTTTGATGACATGGGCAGGGAACACTGTGATGACAGGTGTTATGGAGCAATGGGATGACAAGTGTCATGGAGCACTGTGATGAGAGGGGCCTTGGAGAATTGTGATGACAGGCGTCATGAGGCATTGAGATGGCAGTGGTCATGGAGCATTATGATGAAAGGTGTTATGGAGCACTGTGATTACAGGGGCCATGGAGCATTGTGAATACAAAGGCCATGGAGCATTGAGATGACAGTGGTCATGGAGCATTGTGATGAAAGTGGTAATGGATCATTGTGAGGACAAGTGTCCTGGGACCCTGTGATGACATGGTTCATGGAGCATTGTGATGACAATGGTCATGGCGAATTGTGATGACAATGTCATGGGGCATTGTGATGGCAGTGGTCATCTAGAAATGTGATTAAAGTTATTATGGAGCACAGGAATGAGAGGGGCCATGGAGCATTGTGATGACAAGTGTCATGGAGCATTGTGATGACAGGTGTCATGGAGCATCGTGATGACAAATGCCATTGAGAATTGTGATCAGAGGTGACATTGGGCATTGTGATGAAAGGGGTCATGGAGTACTGGGAGTACAGGGGCCATGGAGCCTTGTGATAACAAGTGACATGGAGAATAGTGATGACAGGCATCATAGAGCATTGTGATGACAAGTGCCATTTAGCATTTTGATGACAGGGGTCATCAGGCATTGTGTTCACGGGGGTCACGGAGCATTGTGATGACAAAGGCCATAGAGCATTGTGATGAGAGGGGTCATGGAGCATTGTGATGACATGGGCCATGGAGCATTGTGAAGACAAGATTCATGGAGCATTGTGATGACACGGGCATGAAGCATGGTGATGACAACAGACCTGGAGCATTGTGATGACAAGGGCATGGAGCATTGTGATTACAGGAGACTTGGGTCATTGTGATGAAATTGGCAGGGATCATTGTGATTAGAGGGATCATGGAGCATTGTGATGACAAGTGTCATGCAATATTGTGCTGACACAGATCATGGGGCATTTTGATGAGAGTGGCCTTGGAGCACAGTGATGAGAGACGTCATGGGGCATTATGGTGACAGTGGTCAAGGAGCATTGTGATGAAAGTGTTCATGGAGCAACGCGATTATCGGGACAATGGAGCATTGTGAATACAAAGGCCATGGAACATTGAGATAACAGAGTTCATGGAGCATTGTGATGACAAGGGTCTTGGGAGCTACTGATGACACGTTTCATACAGCATTGAGATGACAAGGGCCAAGGCGAATTGTGATGACACGTGTCATGGGGCATTGTGATGACATTGGTCATCTTGCATTGTGATGAGAGTGGTCATGTAGAATTTTGATTAAAGGTATCATGGAGCACTGTGATGACAAAGGCCAAGGAACATTGTGATGACAAGTGTCATTCAGCAATGTGATGACACGGGAATGGAGCATTATGATGACAAGTGTTCTGGAGCATTGTGATGACAAGGGTATGGAGCATTGTGATTACATGGACCATGGAGCATTGTGATGACAACGGCATGGAGCACTGTGATGACATTGGTCATTGAGCATTGTGATTACAAAGACCATGAGGCATTGTGATGACAGTGGCCTGGGAGCATTGTGACGAAAATGGTCATCAAGCATTGTGATGACAGGGGTCATAGAGCATTGTGATGAGAAAGACCATGGAGCATGGTGATGACAGAGGCCATGGAACATTGTGATGACCAGGCCATGTACCATTGTGATGACAAGGGCAGGGAACCTTGTGGTGACCGGGGTCATGGAGCATTTTGATGACAACTTTCATGGAACGTTGTGATGACAGGGGTCATGGAGCATTGTGATGAAAGTTGTCCTGGAGCATTGTGATGACAGCGGTCACAGAGAATTGGGATGAAAGGTATCATGCAGCATTGTGATGACAACGGTCATGGATCATTTGGATGACAGGGGTCATGGAACATTCTGATAACAAGGTTCATAAAGCATTTTGATGACAGGGGTCATGGAGCATTGTGTTGACACGAGCATGGAGCATTGTAATGATAGGATATCTGGAGCATTGTGATGAAAAGGGGATGGAGCATTTTGATGACAGGGTCCAAGGAGAATTGTGCTGACAATGGCATGGAGCATTGTGATGAAAAGGGTACTGGAGCACTGTGAGGAAAGGAATCATGGATCATTGTGATGCCAGGGGTCATGGAGCTTTGTGATGACAAGGGTCATGGAGCATTGTGATGACACGGTCAAGGAACATTGCGATGACAAGAATTCTGGAGCATTGTGATGAAAGGGCATGGTGCATTTTGATGAAAGGTGACAAGGAGCATTGTGACGATATGGGCAGAGAACTTTTTGATGACAGGGGTCATGGAGCATTGTGATAAAAAGTGTCATGGAACATTGTACTGACAGGGATCATGGAGCTTTTTGGTAAGAGAGGTCTTGGAGATTTGTGAAGGCAGGCGTCATGGAGCATTGTGATGACAGCGGTCTTGGAGCATTGGGATGAAAGGGGTCATGGAGCACTGTGATTACAGGGGCCATGGAGCATTGTGAATACAAAGGCTATGGAGCATTGAGATGAGAGGGTTCATGGAGCATTGTGATGACAGGGTTCATGGAGCATTGTGATGAAAGTGATCATGGATCATTGTGATGACAAGTGTCCTGAAACCTTGTGATGACACGGTTCATGGAGCATTGTTATGACAAGGACCATGGCGAATTGTGATGACATCTGAAATGGGGCATTGTGATGACAGTGGTCATGTAGAATTGTGATGAAAGGTATCAAGGAGCACTGTGATGACAGGGGCCATGGAACATTGTGATGACAAAGGCCATGGAGCATTGTGATGACAAGTGTCATGGGACATTTTGATGACATTGCCATGGAACATTATGATGACAAGAGTTCTGGGGAATTTTGATGACAAGGGCATGGAGCATTGTGATGACAGGGCCCATGGAGCATTGTGACGAAGAGGGCAGGGAACATTGTGATGACTGGGTTCATGGAGCCTTGTGATGAAAGGGGCCATGGAGCACTGAGATGACAGGCGTCTTGAGGTATGGTGATGACAGTGGTCATGGAGCATTGTGATGAAAGAGATCATGGAGCAATATGATAAGATGGGACATGGAGCACTGTGATGACAGGTGTATTGGAGCATTGTGATGAAAATATTAATGGATCATTGTGATGACATGTGTCCTGGAACACTGTGATGACACGGTTCATCGAGTATTGTGATGACAAGGGTCATAGCGAATTGTGATAACAGGTTTCATGGGGCATTGTGATGACATTGGTCATCTTGCATTGTGATGAGAGTGGTCATGTAGAATTTTGATTAAAGGTATCATGGAGCACTGTGATGACAAAGGCCAAGGAACATTGTGATGACAAGTGTCATTCAGCAATGTGATGACACGGGAATGGAGCATTATGATGACAAGTGTTCTGGAGCATTGTGATGACAAGGGTATGGAGCATTGTGATTACAGGGACCATGGAGCATTGTGATGACAATGGCATGGAGCACTGTGATGACATTGGTCATTGAGCATTGTGATTACAAAGACCATGAGGCATTGTGATGACAGGGGCCTGGGAGCATTGTGATGACAATGGTCATCAAGCATTGTGATGACAGGGGTCATAGAGCATTGTGATGAGAAAGACCATGGAGCATGGTGATGACAGAGGCCATGGAACATTGTGATGACCAGGCCATGTACCATTGTGATGACAAGGGCAGGGAACCGTGTGGTGACCGGGGTCATGGAGCATTGTGATGAAAGTTGTCCTGGAGCATTGTGATGACAGCGGTCACAGAGAATTGGGATGAAAGGTATCATGCAGCATTGTGATGACAACGGTCAGGGATCATTTTGATGACAGGGGTCATGGAATATTCGGATAACAAGTTTCATCAAGCATTTTGATGACAGGGGTCATGGAGCATTGTGTTGACACGGGCATGGAGCATGGTAATGATAGGATATCTGGAGCATTGTGATGAAAAGGGGATGGAGCATTTTGATGACAGGGTCCAAGGAGCATTGTGCTGACAATGGCATGGAGCATTGTGATGAAAGGTGACAAGTAGCATTGTGATGATATGGGCAGAGAACTTTGTGATGACAGGGGTCATGGAGCTTTGTGATGAAAAGTGTCATGGAACATTGTACTGACAGGGATCATGGAGCTTTTTGGTAAGGGAGCCCTTGGAGATTGGTGGTGGCAGGCGTCATGGGGCATTGTGATGACAGCGGTCTTGGAGCATTGTGATGAAAGGGGTCATGGAGCACTGTGATTACAGGGGCCATGGAGCATTGTGAATACAAAGGCTATGGAGCATTGAGATGACAGGGTTCATGGAGCATTGTGATGAAAGTGATCATGGATCATTGTGATGACAAGTGTCCTGAAACCTTGTGATGACACGGTTCATGGAGCATTGTTATGACAAGGACCATGGCGAATTGTGATGACATCTGAAATGGGGCTTTGTGATGACAGTGGTCATGTAGAATTGTGATGAAAGGTATCAAGGAGCACTGTGATGACAGGGGCCATGGAACATTGTGATGACAAAGGCCATGGAGCATTGTGATGACAAGTGTCATGGGACATTTTGATGACATTGGCATGGAACATTATGATGACAAGAGTTCTGGAGAATTTTGATGACAAGGGCATGGAGCATTGTGATGACAGGGCCCATGGAGCATTGTGACGAAGAGGGCAGGGAACATTGTGATGACTGGGTTCATGGAGCCTTGTGATGAAAGGGGCCATGGAGCACTGAGATGACAGGCGTCTTGAGGTATGGTGATGACAGTGGTCATGGAGCATTGTGATGAAAGAGATCATGGAGCAGTATGATAAGAGGGGACATGGAGCATTGTGATGACAGGTGTATTGGAGCATTGTGATGAAAATATTAATGGATCATTGTGATGACATGTGTCCTGGAACACTGTGATGACACGGTTCATCGAGTATTGTGATGACAAGGGTCATAGCGAATTGTGATAACAGGTGTCATGGGGCATTGTGATGACATTGATCATCTAGGAATTGTGATGGAAGGTATCATGGAGCACTGTGATGACTGGGGGCATGAAGCATTGTTATGAAAATTGTCCTGGATTATTGTGATGACAGCAGTCATGGAGAATTGGGATGACAGGGATTATGCAGCATTGTGTTGACATGGGTATGGACTATTGTGATGACAATGGTCATGGAGCAATGTGATGAACGTTTTCATGGAATATCGTGATGAAAAGTGCCTGGGAGCATTGTGACGATAAAGGCCATGGAGCATTGTGATGACAAGTGTCATGGAGCATTGTAATGAAAGCTTTCATTGTGCACTGTGATGACAAGGGGGATGGAGTATTGTGATGAAACTGGTCCTGGAACATTGTGATAACAAAAGCCATGGAGCATTGTGATGACAGGCATCATGGAGAATTGTGAAGAAAGGGGCCATGGGGAATTGTAATGACAATAGAGAAATGTGATGAAAATGGTCAGCGAGCATAGTGATTAAAGTGGTCATTGAGAATTGTGATGAAAAGTGACATAGAGCATTGTGATGACAAAGGTCATGGAGAACTGTGATGACCAGGGTCATGTAGCATTGTGATGACACGTTCATGGAACATTGTGATGACAAGAATTCTGGAGCATTGTGATGACAAGGGCCATGGAGCATTGGGATGCCACGGTCATGGAACATTGTGATGACAAAATTCTGGAGCTTTGTGAGGAAAAAGGCATGGAGCATTGTGATTATAGGGGACATGGAGCATTTTGATGACATGGGCAGGGAACACTGTGATGACAGGTGTTATGGAGCAATGGGATGACAAGTGTCATGGAGCACTGTGATGAGAGGGGCCTTGGAGAATTGTGATGACAGGCGTCATGAGGCATTGAGATGGCAGTGGTCATGGAGCATTATGATGAAAGGTGTTATGGAGCACTGTGATTACAGGGGCCATGGAGCATTGTGAATACAAAGGCCATGGAGCATTGAGATGACAGTGGTCATGGAGCATTGTGATGAAAGTGGTAATGGATCATTGTGAGGACAAGTGTCCTGGGACCCTGTGATGACATGGTTCATGGAGCATTGTGATGACAATGGTCATGGCGAATTGTGATGACAATGTCATGGGGCATTGTGATGGCAGTGGTCATCTAGAAATGTGATTAAAGTTATTATGGAGCACAGTAATGAGAGGGGCCATGGAGCATTGTGATGACAAGTCTCATGGAGCATTGTGATGACAGGTGTCATGGAGCATCGTGATGACAAATGCCATTGAGAATTGTGATCAGAGGTGACATTGGGCATTGTGATGAAAGGGGTCATGGAGTACTGGGAGTACAGGGGCCATGGAGCCTTGTGATAACAAGTGACATGGAGAACAGTGATGACAGGCATCATAGAGCATTGTGATGACAAGTGCCATTTAGCATTTTGATGACAGGGGTCATCAGGCACTGTGTTGACGGGGGTCACGGAGCATTGTGATGACAACGGCATGGAGCACTGTGATGACATTGGTCATTGCGCATTGTGATTACAAAGACCATGAGGCATTGTAATGACAGGGGCCTTGGAGCATTGTGATGACAATGGTCATCAAGCATTGTGATGACAGGGGTCATAGAGCATTGTGATGAGAAAGACCATGGAGCATGGTGATGACAGAGGCCATGGAACATTGTGATGACCAGGCCATGTACCATTGTGATGACAAGGGCAGGGAAACTTGTGGTGACCGGGGTCATGGAGCATTTTGATGACAACTTTCATGGAACGTTGTGATGACAGGGGTCATGGAGCATTGTGATGAAAATTGTCCTGGAGCATTGTGATGACAGCGGTCACAGAGAATTGGGATGAAAGGTATCATGCAGCATTGTGATGACAACGGTCATGGATCATTTTGATGACAGGGGTCATGGAACATTCTGATAACAAGGTTCATAAAGCATTTTGATGACAGGGGTCATGGAGCATTGTGTTGACACGAGCATGGAGCATTGTAATGATAGGATATCTGGAGCATTGTGATGAAAAGGGGATGGAGCATTTTGATGACAGGGTCCAAGGAGAATTGTGCTGACAATGGCATGGAGCATTGTGATGAAAAGGGTACTGGAGCACTGTGAGGAAAGGAATCATGGATCATTGTGATGCCAGGGGTCATGGAGCTTTGTGATGACACGGGTCATGGAGCATTGTGATGACACGGTCAAGGAACATTGTGATGACAAGAAATCTGGAGCATTGTGATGAAAGGTGACAAGTAGCATTGTGATGATATGGGCAGAGAACTTTGTGATGACAGGGGTCATGGAGCATTGTGATGAAAAGTGTCATGGAACATTGTACTGACAGGGATCATGGAGCTTTTTGGTAAGGGAGCCCTTGGAGATTGTTGGTGGCAGGCGTCATGGGGCATTGTGATGACAGCGGTCTTGGAGCATTGTGATGAAAGGGGTCATGGAGCACTGTGATTACAGGGGCCATGGAGCATTGTGAATACAAAGGCTATGGAGCATTGAGATGACAGGGTTCATGGAGCATTGTGATGAAAGTGATCATGGATCATTGTGATGACAAGTGTCCTGAAACCTTGTGATGACACGGTTCATGGAGCATTGTTATGACAAGGACCATGGCGAATTGTGATGACATCTGAAATGGGGCATTGTGATGACAGTGGTCATGTAGAATTGTGATGAAAGGTATCAAGGAGCACTGTGATGACAGGGGCCATGGAACATTGTGATGACAAAGGCCATGGAGCATTGTGATGACAAGTGTCATGGGACATTTTGATGACATTGGCATGGAACATTATGATGACAAGAGTTCTGGAGAATTTTGATGACAAGGGCATGGAGCATTGTGATGACAGGGCCCATGGAGCATTGTGACGAAGAGGGCAGGGAACATTGTGATGACTGGGTTCATGGAGCACTGTGATGAAAGGGGCCATGGAGCATTGAGATGACAGGCGTCTTGAGGTATGGTGATGACAGTGGTCATGGAGCATTGTGATGAAAGAGATCATGGAGCAATATGATAAGAGGGGACATGGAGCATTGTGATGACAGGTGTATTGGAGCATTGTGATGAAAATATTAATGGATCATTGTGATGACATGTGTCCTGGAACACTGTGATGACACGGTTCATCGAGTATTGTGATGACAAGGGTCATAGCGAATTGTGATAACAGGTGTCATGGGGCATTGTGATGACATTGATCATCTAGGAATTGTGATGAAAGGTATCATGGAGCACTGTGATGACTGGGGGCATGAAGCATTGTTATGAAAATTGTCCTGGATTATTGTGATGACAGCAGTCATGGAGAATTGGGATGACAGGGATTATGCAGCATTGTGTTAACATGGGTATGGACTATTGTGATGACAATGGTCATGGAGCATTATGATGAAAGTTTTCATGGAATATCGTGATGAAAGGTGCCTGGGAGCATTGTGACGATAAAGGCCATGGAGCATTGTGATGACAAGTGTCATGGAGCATTGTAATGAAAGCTTTCATTGTGCACTGTGATGACAAGGGGGATGGAGTATTGTGATGAAACTGGTCCTGGAGCATTGTGATAACAAAAGCCATGGAGCATTGTGATGACAGGCATCATGGAGAATTGTGAAGAAAGGGGCCATGGGGAATTGTAATGACAATAGAGAAATGTGATGAAAATGGTCAGCGAGCATAGTGATTAAAGTGGTCATTGAGAATTGTGATGAAAAGTGACATAGAGCATTGTGATGACAAAGGTCATGGAGAACTGTGATGACCAGGGTCATGTAGCATTGTGATGACACGTTCATGGAACATTGTGATGACAAGAATTCTGGAGCATTGTGATGACAAGGGCCATGGAGCATTGGGATGCCACGGTCATGGAACATTGTGATGACAAAATTCTGGAGCTTTGTGAGGAAAAAGGCATGGAGCATTGTGATTATAGGGGACATGGAGCATTTTGATGACATGGGCAGGGAACACTGTGATGACAGGTGTTATGGAGCAATGGGATGACAAGTGTCATGGAGCACTGTGATGAGAGGGGCCTTGGAGAATTGTGATGACAGGCGTCATGAGGCATTGAGATGGCAGTGGTCATGGAGCATTATGATGAAAGGTGTTATGGAGCACTGTGATTACAGGGGCCATGGAGCATTGTGAATACAAAGGCCATGGAGCATTGAGATGACAGTGGTCATGGAGCATTGTGATGAAAGTGGTAATGGATCATTGTGAGGACAAGTGTCCTGGGACCCTGTGATGACATGGTTCATGGAGCATTGTGATGACAATGGTCATGGCGAATTGTGATGACAATGTCATGGGGCATTGTGATGGCAGTGGTCATCTAGAAATGTGATTAAAGTTATTATGGAGCACAGGAATGAGAGGGGCCATGGAGCATTGTGATGACAAGTCTCATGGAGCATTGTGATGACAGGTGTCATGGAGCATCGTGATGACAAATGCCATTGAGAATTGTGATCAGAGGTGACATTGGGCATTGGGATGAAAGGGGTCATGGAGTACTGGGAGTACAGGGGCCATGGAGCCTTGTGATAACAAGTGACATGGAGAATAGTGATGACAGGCATCATAGAGCATTGTGATGACAAGTGCCATTTAACATTTTGATGACAGGGGTCATCAGGCACTGTGTTGACGGGGGTCACGGAGCATTGTGATGACAAAGGCCATAGAGCATTGTGATGAGAGGGGTCATGGAGCATTGTGATGACATGGGCCATGGAGCATTGTGAGGACAAGATTCATGGAGCATTGTGATGACACGGGTATGAAGCATGGTGATGACAACAGACCTGGAGCATTGTGATGACAAGGGCATGGAGCATTGTGATTACAGGAGACTTGGGTCATTGTGATGAAATTGGCAGGGATCATTGTGATTAGAGGGATCATGGAGCATTGTGATGACAAGTGTCATGCAATATTGTGCTGACACAGATCATGGAGCATTTTGATGAGAGTGGCCTTGGAGCACAGTGATGAGAGACGTCATGGGGCATTATGGTGACAGTGGTCAAGGAGCATTGTGATGAAAGTGTTCATGGAGCAACGCGATTATCGGGACAATGGAGCATTGTGAATACAAAGGCCATGGAACATTGAGATAACAGAGTTCATGGAGCATTGTGATGACAAGGGTCTTGGGAGCTACTGATGACACGTTTCATACAGCATTGAGATGACAAGGGCCAAGGCGAATTGTGATGACACGTGTCATGGGGCATTGTGATGACATTGGTCATCTTGCATTGTGATGAGAGTGGTCATGTAGAATTTTGATTAAAGGTATCATGGAGCACTGTGATGACAAAGGCCAAGGAACATTGTGATGACAAGAGTATGGAGCATTGTGATTACAGGGACCATGGAGCATTGTGATGACAACGGCATGGAGCACTGTGATGACATTGGTCATTGAGCTTTGTGATTACAAAGACCATGAGGCATTGTGATGACAGGGGCCTTGGAGCATTGTGATGACAATGGTCATCAAGCATTGTGATGACAGGGGTCATAGAGCATTGTGATGAGAAAGACCATGGAGCATGGTGATGACAGAGGCCATGGAACATTGTGATGACCAGGCCATGTACCATTGTGATGACAAGGGCAGGGAACCTTGTGGTGTCCGGGGTCATGGAGCATTTTGATGACAACTTTCATGGAACGTTGTGATGACAGGGGTCATGGAGCATTGTTATGAAAGTTGTCCTGGAGCATTGTGATGACAGCGGTCACAGAGGATTGGGATGAAATGTATCATGCAGCATTGCGATGACAAGTGTCAGGGATCATTTTGATGACAGGGGTCATGGAACATTCTGATAACAAGTTTCATCAAGCATTTTGATGACAGGGGTCATGGAGCATTGTGTTGACACGGGCATGGAGCATTGTAATGATAGGATATCTGGAGCATTGTGATGAAAAGGGGATGGAGCATTTTGATGACAGGGTCCAAGGAGCATTGTGCTGACAATGGCATGGAGCATTGTGATGAAAAGGGTACTGGAGCACTCTGAGGAAAGGAATCATGGATCATTGTGATGCCAGGGGTCATGGAGCTTTGTGAGGACACGGGTCATGGAGCATTGTGATGACACGGTCAAGGAACATTGTGATGACAAGAAATCTGGAGCATTGTGATGAAAGGGCACGGAGCATTGTGATGAAAGGTGACAAGTAGCATTGTGATGATATGGGCAGAGAACTTTGTGATGACAGGTGTCATGGAGCATTGTGATGAAAAGTGTCATGGAACATTGTACTGACAGGGATCATGGAGCTTTTTGGTAAGGGAGCCCTTGGAGATTGTTGGTGGCAGGCGTCATGGGGCATTGTGATGACAGCGGTCTTGGAGCATTGTGATGAAAGGGGTCATGGAGCACTGTGATTACAGGGGCCATGGAGCATTGTGAATACAAAGGCTATGGAGCATTGAGATGACAGGGTTCATGGAGCATTGTGATGAAAGTGATCATGGATCATTGTGATGACAAGTGTCCTGAAACCTTGTGATGACACGGTTCATGGAGCATTGTTATGACAAGGACCATGGCGAATTGTGATGACATCTGAAATGGGGCATTGTGATGACAGTGGTCATGTAGAATTGTGATGAAAGGTATCAAGGAGCACTGTGATGACAGGGGCCATGGAACATTGTGATGACAAAGGCCATGGAGCATTGTGATGACAAGTGTCATGGGACATTTTGATGACATTGGCATGGAACATTATGATGACAAGAGTTCTGGAGAATTTTGATGACAAGGGCATGGAGCATTGTGATGACAGGGCCCATGGAGCATTGTGACGAAGAGGGCAGGGAACATTGTGATGACTGGGTTCATGGAGCACTGTGATGAAAGGGGCCATGGAGCATTGAGATGACAGGCGTCTTGAGGTATGGTGATGACAGTGGTCATGGAGCATTGTGATGAAAGAGATCATGGAGCAATATGATAAGAGGGGACATGGAGCATTGTGATGACAGGTGAATTGGAGCATTGTGATGAAAATATTAATGGATCATTGTGATGACATGTGTCCTGGAACACTGTGATGACACGGTTCATCGAGTATTGTGATGACAAGGGTCATAGCGAATTGTGATAACAGGTGTCATGGGGCATTGTGATGACATTGATCATCTAGGAATTGTGATGAAAGGTATCATGGAGCACTGTGATGACTGGGGGCATGAAGCATTGTTATGAAAATTGTCCTGGATTATTGTGATGACAGCAGTCATGGAGAATTGGGATGACAGGGATTATGCAGCATTGTGTTAACATGGGTATGGACTATTGTGATGACAATGGTCATGGAGCATTATGATGAAAGTTTTCATGGAATATCGTGATGAAAGGTGCCTGGGAGCATTGTGACGATAAAGGCCATGGAGCATTGTGATGACAAGTGTCATGGAGCATTGTAATGAAAGCTTTCATTGTGCACTGTGATGACAAGGGGGATGGAGTATTGTGATGAAACTGGTCCTGGAACATTGTGATAACAAAAGCCATGGAGCATTGTGATGACAGGCATCATGGAGAATTGTGAAGAAAGGGGCCATGGGGAATTGTAATGACAATAGAGAAATGTGATGAAAATGGTCAGCGAGCATAGTGATTAAAGTGGTCATTGAGAATTGTGATGAAAAGTGACATAGAGCATTGTGATGACAAAGGTCATGGAGAACTGTGATGACCAGGGTCATGTAGCATTGTGATGACACGTTCATGGAACATTGTGATGACAAGAATTCTGGAGCATTGTGATGACAAGGGCCATGGAGCATTGGGATGCCACGGTCATGGAACATTGTGATGACAAAATTCTGGAGCTTTGTGAGGAAAAAGGCATGGAGCATTGTGATTATAGGGGACATGGAGCATTTTGATGACATGGGCAGGGAACACTGTGATGACAGGTGTTATGGAGCAATGGGATGACAAGTGTCATGGAGCACTGTGATGAGAGGGGCCTTGGAGAATTGTGATGACAGGCGTCATGAGGCATTGAGATGGCAGTGGTCATGGAGCATTATGATGAAAGGTGTTATGGAGCACTGTGATTACAGGGGCCATGGAGCATTGTGAATACAAAGGCCATGGAGCATTGAGATGACAGTGGTCATGGAGCATTGTGATGAAAGTGGTAATGGATCATTGTGAGGACAAGTGTCCTGGGACCCTGTGATGACATGGTTCATGGAGCATTGTGATGACAATGGTCATGGCGAATTGTGATGACAATGTCATGGGGCATTGTGATGGCAGTGGTCATCTAGAAATGTGATTAAAGTTATTATGGAGCACAGTAATGAGAGGGGCCATGGAGCATTGTGATGACAAGTCTCATGGAGCATTGTGATGACAGGTGTCATGGAGCATCGTGATGACAAATGCCATTGAGAATTGTGATCAGAGGTGACATTGGGCATTGTGATGAAAGGGGTCATGGAGTACTGGGAGTACAGGGGCCATGGAGCCTTGTGATAACAAGTGACATGGAGAACAGTGATGACAGGCATCATAGAGCATTGTGATGACAAGTGCCATTTAGCATTTTGATGACAGGGGTCATCAGGCACTGTGTTGACGGGGGTCACGGAGCATTGTGATGACAACGGCATGGAGCACTGTGATGACATTGGTCATTGCGCATTGTGATTACAAAGACCATGAGGCATTGTAATGACAGGGGCCTTGGAGCATTGTGATGACAATGGTCATCAAGCATTGTGATGACAGGGGTCATAGAGCATTGTGATGAGAAAGACCATGGAGCATGGTGATGACAGAGGCCATGGAACATTGTGATGACCAGGCCATGTACCATTGTGATGACAAGGGCAGGGAAACTTGTGGTGACCGGGGTCATGGAGCATTTTGATGACAACTTTCATGGAACGTTGTGATGACAGGGGTCATGGAGCATTGTGATGAAAATTGTCCTGGAGCATTGTGATGACAGCGGTCACAGAGAATTGGGATGAAAGGTATCATGCAGCATTGTGATGACAACGGTCATGGATCATTTTGATGACAGGGGTCATGGAACATTCTGATAACAAGGTTCATAAAGCATTTTGATGACAGGGGTCATGGAGCATTGTGTTGACACGAGCATGGAGCATTGTAATGATAGGATATCTGGAGCATTGTGATGAAAAGGGGATGGAGCATTTTGATGACAGGGTCCAAGGAGAATTGTGCTGACAATGGCATGGAGCATTGTGATGAAAAGGGTACTGGAGCACTGTGAGGAAAGGAATCATGGATCATTGTGATGCCAGGGGTCATGGAGCTTTGTGATGACACGGGTCATGGAGCATTGTGATGACACGGTCAAGGAACATTGTGATGACAAGAAATCTGGAGCATTGTGATGAAAGGTGACAAGTAGCATTGTGATGATATGGGCAGAGAACTTTGTGATGACAGGGGTCATGGAGCATTGTGATGAAAAGTGTCATGGAACATTGTACTGACAGGGATCATGGAGCTTTTTGGTAAGGGAGCCCTTGGAGATTGTTGGTGGCAGGCGTCATGGGGCATTGTGATGACAGCGGTCTTGGAGCATTGTGATGAAAGGGGTCATGGAGCACTGTGATTACAGGGGCCATGGAGCATTGTGAATACAAAGGCTATGGAGCATTGAGATGACAGGGTTCATGGAGCATTGTGATGAAAGTGATCATGGATCATTGTGATGACAAGTGTCCTGAAACCTTGTGATGACACGGTTCATGGAGCATTGTTATGACAAGGACCATGGCGAATTGTGATGACATCTGAAATGGGGCATTGTGATGACAGTGGTCATGTAGAATTGTGATGAAAGGTATCAAGGAGCACTGTGATGACAGGGGCCATGGAACATTGTGATGACAAAGGCCATGGAGCATTGTGATGACAAGTGTCATGGGACATTTTGATGACATTGGCATGGAACATTATGATGACAAGAGTTCTGGAGAATTTTGATGACAAGGGCATGGAGCATTGTGATGACAGGGCCCATGGAGCATTGTGACGAAGAGGGCAGGGAACATTGTGATGACTGGGTTCATGGAGCACTGTGATGAAAGGGGCCATGGAGCATTGAGATGACAGGCGTCTTGAGGTATGGTGATGACAGTGGTCATGGAGCATTGTGATGAAAGAGATCATGGAGCAATATGATAAGAGGGGACATGGAGCATTGTGATGACAGGTGTATTGGAGCATTGTGATGAAAATATTAATGGATCATTGTGATGACATGTGTCCTGGAACACTGTGATGACACGGTTCATCGAGTATTGTGATGACAAGGGTCATAGCGAATTGTGATAACAGGTGTCATGGGGCATTGTGATGACATTGATCATCTAGGAATTGTGATGAAAGGTATCATGGAGCACTGTGATGACTGGGGGCATGAAGCATTGTTATGAAAATTGTCCTGGATTATTGTGATGACAGCAGTCATGGAGAATTGGGATGACAGGGATTATGCAGCATTGTGTTAACATGGGTATGGACTATTGTGATGACAATGGTCATGGAGCATTATGATGAAAGTTTTCATGGAATATCGTGATGAAAGGTGCCTGGGAGCATTGTGACGATAAAGGCCATGGAGCATTGTGATGACAAGTGTCATGGAGCATTGTAATGAAAGCTTTCATTGTGCACTGTGATGACAAGGGGGATGGAGTATTGTGATGAAACTGGTCCTGGAACATTGTGATAACAAAAGCCATGGAGCATTGTGATGACAGGCATCATGGAGAATTGTGAAGAAAGGGGCCATGGGGAATTGTAATGACAATAGAGAAATGTGATGAAAATGGTCAGCGAGCATAGTGATTAAAGTGGTCATTGAGAATTGTGATGAAAAGTGACATAGAGCATTGTGATGACAAAGGTCATGGAGAACTGTGATGACCAGGGTCATGTAGCATTGTGATGACACGTTCATGGAACATTGTGATGACAAGAATTCTGGAGCATTGTGATGACAAGGGCCATGGAGCATTGGGATGCCACGGTCATGGAACATTGTGATGACAAAATTCTGGAGCTTTGTGAGGAAAAAGGCATGGAGCATTGTGATTATAGGGGACATGGAGCATTTTGATGACATGGGCAGGGAACACTGTGATGACAGGTGTTATGGAGCAATGGGATGACAAGTGTCATGGAGCACTGTGATGAGAGGGGCCTTGGAGAATTGTGATGACAGGCGTCATGAGGCATTGAGATGGCAGTGGTCATGGAGCATTATGATGAAAGGTGTTATGGAGCACTGTGATTACAGGGGCCATGGAGCATTGTGAATACAAAGGCCATGGAGCATTGAGATGACAGTGGTCATGGAGCATTGTGATGAAAGTGGTAATGGATCATTGTGAGGACAAGTGTCCTGGGACCCTGTGATGACATGGTTCATGGAGCATTGTGATGACAATGGTCATGGCGAATTGTGATGACAATGTCATGGGGCATTGTGATGGCAGTGGTCATCTAGAAATGTGATTAAAGTTATTATGGAGCACAGTAATGAGAGGGGCCATGGAGCATTGTGATGACAAGTCTCATGGAGCATTGTGATGACAGGTGTCATGGAGCATCGTGATGACAAATGCCATTGAGAATTGTGATCAGAGGTGACATTGGGCATTGTGATGAAAGGGGTCATGGAGTACTGGGAGTACAGGGGCCATGGAGCCTTGTGATAACAAGTGACATGGAGAACAGTGATGACAGGCATCATAGAGCATTGTGATGACAAGTGCCATTTAGCATTTTGATGACAGGGGTCATCAGGCACTGTGTTGACGGGGGTCACGGAGCATTGTGATGACAACGGCATGGAGCACTGTGATGACATTGGTCATTGCGCATTGTGATTACAAAGACCATGAGGCATTGTAATGACAGGGGCCTTGGAGCATTGTGATGACAATGGTCATCAAGCATTGTGATGACAGGGGTCATAGAGCATTGTGATGAGAAAGACCATGGAGCATGGTGATGACAGAGGCCATGGAACATTGTGATGACCAGGCCATGTACCATTGTGATGACAAGGGCAGGGAAACTTGTGGTGACCGGGGTCATGGAGCATTTTGATGACAACTTTCATGGAACGTTGTGATGACAGGGGTCATGGAGCATTGTGATGAAAATTGTCCTGGAGCATTGTGATGACAGCGGTCACAGAGAATTGGGATGAAAGGTATCATGCAGCATTGTGATGACAACGGTCATGGATCATTTTGATGACAGGGGTCATGGAACATTCTGATAACAAGGTTCATAAAGCATTTTGATGACAGGGGTCATGGAGCATTGTGTTGACACGAGCATGGAGCATTGTAATGATAGGATATCTGGAGCATTGTGATGAAAAGGGGATGGAGCATTTTGATGACAGGGTCCAAGGAGAATTGTGCTGACAATGGCATGGAGCATTGTGATGAAAAGGGTACTGGAGCACTGTGAGGAAAGGAATCATGGATCATTGTGATGCCAGGGGTCATGGAGCTTTGTGATGACACGGGTCATGGAGCATTGTGATGACACGGTCAAGGAACATTGTGATGACAAGAAATCTGGAGCATTGTGATGAAAGGTGACAAGTAGCATTGTGATGATATGGGCAGAGAACTTTGTGATGACAGGGGTCATGGAGCATTGTGATGAAAAGTGTCATGGAACATTGTACTGACAGGGATCATGGAGCTTTTTGGTAAGGGAGCCCTTGGAGATTGTTGGTGGCAGGCGTCATGGGGCATTGTGATGACAGCGGTCTTGGAGCATTGTGATGAAAGGGGTCATGGAGCACTGTGATTACAGGGGCCATGGAGCATTGTGAATACAAAGGCTATGGAGCATTGAGATGACAGGGTTCATGGAGCATTGTGATGAAAGTGATCATGGATCATTGTGATGACAAGTGTCCTGAAACCTTGTGATGACACGGTTCATGGAGCATTGTTATGACAAGGACCATGGCGAATTGTGATGACATCTGAAATGGGGCATTGTGATGACAGTGGTCATGTAGAATTGTGATGAAAGGTATCAAGGAGCACTGTGATGACAGGGGCCATGGAACATTGTGATGACAAAGGCCATGGAGCATTGTGATGACAAGTGTCATGGGACATTTTGATGACATTGGCATGGAACATTATGATGACAAGAGTTCTGGAGAATTTTGATGACAAGGGCATGGAGCATTGTGATGACAGGGCCCATGGAGCATTGTGACGAAGAGGGCAGGGAACATTGTGATGACTGGGTTCATGGAGCACTGTGATGAAAGGGGCCATGGAGCATTGAGATGACAGGCGTCTTGAGGTATGGTGATGACAGTGGTCATGGAGCATTGTGATGAAAGAGATCATGGAGCAATATGATAAGAGGGGACATGGAGCATTGTGATGACAGGTGTATTGGAGCATTGTGATGAAAATATTAATGGATCATTGTGATGACATGTGTCCTGGAACACTGTGATGACACGGTTCATCGAGTATTGTGATGACAAGGGTCATAGCGAATTGTGATAACAGGTGTCATGGGGCATTGTGATGACATTGATCATCTAGGAATTGTGATGAAAGGTATCATGGAGCACTGTGATGACTGGGGGCATGAAGCATTGTTATGAAAATTGTCCTGGATTATTGTGATGACAGCAGTCATGGAGAATTGGGATGACAGGGATTATGCAGCATTGTGTTAACATGGGTATGGACTATTGTGATGACAATGGTCATGGAGCATTATGATGAAAGTTTTCATGGAATATCGTGATGAAAGGTGCCTGGGAGCATTGTGACGATAAAGGCCATGGAGCATTGTGATGACAAGTGTCATGGAGCATTGTAATGAAAGCTTTCATTGTGCACTGTGATGACAAGGGGGATGGAGTATTGTGATGAAACTGGTCCTGGAACATTGTGATAACAAAAGCCATGGAGCATTGTGATGACAGGCATCATGGAGAATTGTGAAGAAAGGGGCCATGGGGAATTGTAATGACAATAGAGAAATGTGATGAAAATGGTCAGCGAGCATAGTGATTAAAGTGGTCATTGAGAATTGTGATGAAAAGTGACATAGAGCATTGTGATGACAAAGGTCATGGAGAACTGTGATGACCAGGGTCATGTAGCATTGTGATGACACGTTCATGGAACATTGTGATGACAAGAATTCTGGAGCATTGTGATGACAAGGGCCATGGAGCATTGGGATGCCACGGTCATGGAACATTGTGATGACAAAATTCTGGAGCTTTGTGAGGAAAAAGGCATGGAGCATTGTGATTATAGGGGACATGGAGCATTTTGATGACATGGGCAGGGAACACTGTGATGACAGGTGTTATGGAGCAATGGGATGACAAGTGTCATGGAGCACTGTGATGAGAGGGGCCTTGGAGAATTGTGATGACAGGCGTCATGAGGCATTGAGATGGCAGTGGTCATGGAGCATTATGATGAAAGGTGTTATGGAGCACTGTGATTACAGGGGCCATGGAGCATTGTGAATACAAAGGCCATGGAGCATTGAGATGACAGTGGTCATGGAGCATTGTGATGAAAGTGGTAATGGATCATTGTGAGGACAAGTGTCCTGGGACCCTGTGATGACATGGTTCATGGAGCATTGTGATGACAATGGTCATGGCGAATTGTGATGACAATGTCATGGGGCATTGTGATGGCAGTGGTCATCTAGAAATGTGATTAAAGTTATTATGGAGCACAGGAATGAGAGGGGCCATGGAGCATTGTGATGACAAGTCTCATGGAGCATTGTGATGACAGGTGTCATGGAGCATCGTGATGACAAATGCCATTGAGAATTGTGATCAGAGGTGACATTGGGCATTGGGATGAAAGGGGTCATGGAGTACTGGGAGTACAGGGGCCATGGAGCCTTGTGATAACAAGTGACATGGAGAATAGTGATGACAGGCATCATAGAGCATTGTGATGACAAGTGCCATTTAACATTTTGATGACAGGGGTCATCAGGCACTGTGTTGACGGGGGTCACGGAGCATTGTGATGACAAAGGCCATAGAGCATTGTGATGAGAGGGGTCATGGAGCATTGTGATGACATGGGCCATGGAGCATTGTGAGGACAAGATTCATGGAGCATTGTGATGACACGGGTATGAAGCATGGTGATGACAACAGACCTGGAGCATTGTGATGACAAGGGCATGGAGCATTGTGATTACAGGAGACTTGGGTCATTGTGATGAAATTGGCAGGGATCATTGTGATTAGAGGGATCATGGAGCATTGTGATGACAAGTGTCATGCAATATTGTGCTGACACAGATCATGGAGCATTTTGATGAGAGTGGCCTTGGAGCACAGTGATGAGAGACGTCATGGGGCATTATGGTGACAGTGGTCAAGGAGCATTGTGATGAAAGTGTTCATGGAGCAACGCGATTATCGGGACAATGGAGCATTGTGAATACAAAGGCCATGGAACATTGAGATAACAGAGTTCATGGAGCATTGTGATGACAAGGGTCTTGGGAGCTACTGATGACACGTTTCATACAGCATTGAGATGACAAGGGCCAAGGCGAATTGTGATGACACGTGTCATGGGGCATTGTGATGACATTGGTCATCTTGCATTGTGATGAGAGTGGTCATGTAGAATTTTGATTAAAGGTATCATGGAGCACTGTGATGACAAAGGCCAAGGAACATTGTGATGACAAGAGTATGGAGCATTGTGATTACAGGGACCATGGAGCATTGTGATGACAACGGCATGGAGCACTGTGATGACATTGGTCATTGAGCTTTGTGATTACAAAGACCATGAGGCATTGTGATGACAGGGGCCTTGGAGCATTGTGATGACAATGGTCATCAAGCATTGTGATGACAGGGGTCATAGAGCATTGTGATGAGAAAGACCATGGAGCATGGTGATGACAGAGGCCATGGAACATTGTGATGACCAGGCCATGTACCATTGTGATGACAAGGGCAGGGAACCTTGTGGTGTCCGGGGTCATGGAGCATTTTGATGACAACTTTCATGGAACGTTGTGATGACAGGGGTCATGGAGCATTGTTATGAAAGTTGTCCTGGAGCATTGTGATGACAGCGGTCACAGAGGATTGGGATGAAATGTATCATGCAGCATTGCGATGACAAGTGTCAGGGATCATTTTGATGACAGGGGTCATGGAACATTCTGATAACAAGTTTCATCAAGCATTTTGATGACAGGGGTCATGGAGCATTGTGTTGACACGGGCATGGAGCATTGTAATGATAGGATATCTGGAGCATTGTGATGAAAAGGGGATGGAGCATTTTGATGACAGGGTCCAAGGAGCATTGTGCTGACAATGGCATGGAGCATTGTGATGAAAAGGGTACTGGAGCACTCTGAGGAAAGGAATCATGGATCATTGTGATGCCAGGGGTCATGGAGCTTTGTGAGGACACGGGTCATGGAGCATTGTGATGACACGGTCAAGGAACATTGTGATGACAAGAAATCTGGAGCATTGTGATGAAAGGGCACGGAGCATTGTGATGAAAGGTGACAAGTAGCATTGTGATGATATGGGCAGAGAACTTTGTGATGACAGGTGTCATGGAGCATTGTGATGAAAAGTGTCATGGAACATTGTACTGACAGGGATCATGGAGCTTTTTGGTAAGGGAGCCCTTGGAGATTGTTGGTGGCAGGCGTCATGGGGCATTGTGATGACAGCGGTCTTGGAGCATTGTGATGAAAGGGGTCATGGAGCACTGTGATTACAGGGGCCATGGAGCATTGTGAATACAAAGGCTATGGAGCATTGAGATGACAGGGTTCATGGAGCATTGTGATGAAAGTGATCATGGATCATTGTGATGACAAGTGTCCTGAAACCTTGTGATGACACGGTTCATGGAGCATTGTTATGACAAGGACCATGGCGAATTGTGATGACATCTGAAATGGGGCATTGTGATGACAGTGGTCATGTAGAATTGTGATGAAAGGTATCAAGGAGCACTGTGATGACAGGGGCCATGGAACATTGTGATGACAAAGGCCATGGAGCATTGTGATGACAAGTGTCATGGGACATTTTGATGACATTGGCATGGAACATTATGATGACAAGAGTTCTGGAGAATTTTGATGACAAGGGCATGGAGCATTGTGATGACAGGGCCCATGGAGCATTGTGACGAAGAGGGCAGGGAACATTGTGATGACTGGGTTCATGGAGCACTGTGATGAAAGGGGCCATGGAGCATTGAGATGACAGGCGTCTTGAGGTATGGTGATGACAGTGGTCATGGAGCATTGTGATGAAAGAGATCATGGAGCAATATGATAAGAGGGGACATGGAGCATTGTGATGACAGGTGAATTGGAGCATTGTGATGAAAATATTAATGGATCATTGTGATGACATGTGTCCTGGAACACTGTGATGACACGGTTCATCGAGTATTGTGATGACAAGGGTCATAGCGAATTGTGATAACAGGTGTCATGGGGCATTGTGATGACATTGATCATCTAGGAATTGTGATGAAAGGTATCATGGAGCACTGTGATGACTGGGGGCATGAAGCATTGTTATGAAAATTGTCCTGGATTATTGTGATGACAGCAGTCATGGAGAATTGGGATGACAGGGATTATGCAGCATTGTGTTAACATGGGTATGGACTATTGTGATGACAATGGTCATGGAGCATTATGATGAAAGTTTTCATGGAATATCGTGATGAAAGGTGCCTGGGAGCATTGTGACGATAAAGGCCATGGAGCATTGTGATGACAAGTGTCATGGAGCATTGTAATGAAAGCTTTCATTGTGCACTGTGATGACAAGGGGGATGGAGTATTGTGATGAAACTGGTCCTGGAACATTGTGATAACAAAAGCCATGGAGCATTGTGATGACAGGCATCATGGAGAATTGTGAAGAAAGGGGCCATGGGGAATTGTAATGACAATAGAGAAATGTGATGAAAATGGTCAGCGAGCATAGTGATTAAAGTGGTCATTGAGAATTGTGATGAAAAGTGACATAGAGCATTGTGATGACAAAGGTCATGGAGAACTGTGATGACCAGGGTCCTGTAGCATTGTGATGACACGTTCATGGAACATTGTGATGACAAGAATTCTGGAGCATTGTGATGACAAGGGCCATGGAGCATTGGGATGCCACGGTCATGGAACATTGTGATGACAAAATTCTGGAGCTTTGTGAGGAAAAAGGCATGGAGCATTGTGATTATAGGGGACATGGAGCATTTTGATGACATGGGCAGGGAACACTGTGATGACAGGTGTTATGGAGCAATGGGATGACAAGTGTCATGGAGCACTGTGATGAGAGGGGCCTTGGAGAATTGTGATGACAGGCGTCATGAGGCATTGAGATGGCAGTGGTCATGGAGCATTATGATGAAAGGTGTTATGGAGCACTGTGATTACAGGGGCCATGGAGCATTGTGAATACAAAGGCCATGGAGCATTGAGATGACAGTGGTCATGGAGCATTGTGATGAAAGTGGTAATGGATCATTGTGAGGACAAGTGTCCTGGGACCCTGTGATGACATGGTTCATGGAGCATTGTGATGACAATGGTCATGGCGAATTGTGATGACAATGTCATGGGGCATTGTGATGGCAGTGGTCATCTAGAAATGTGATTAAAGTTATTATGGAGCACAGGAATGAGAGGGGCCATGGAGCATTGTGATGACAAGTCTCATGGAGCATTGTGATGACAGGTGTCATGGAGCATCGTGATGACAAATGCCATTGAGAATTGTGATCAGAGGTGACATTGGGCATTGGGATGAAAGGGGTCATGGAGTACTGGGAGTACAGGGGCCATGGAGCCTTGTGATAACAAGTGACATGGAGAATAGTGATGACAGGCATCATAGAGCATTGTGATGACAAGTGCCATTTAACATTTTGATGACAGGGGTCATCAGGCACTGTGTTGACGGGGGTCACGGAGCATTGTGATGACAAAGGCCATAGAGCATTGTGATGAGAGGGGTCATGGAGCATTGTGATGACATGGGCCATGGAGCATTGTGAGGACAAGATTCATGGAGCATTGTGATGACACGGGTATGAAGCATGGTGATGACAACAGACCTGGAGCATTGTGATGACAAGGGCATGGAGCATTGTGATTACAGGAGACTTGGGTCATTGTGATGAAATTGGCAGGGATCATTGTGATTAGAGGGATCATGGAGCATTGTGATGACAAGTGTCATGCAATATTGTGCTGACACAGATCATGGAGCATTTTGATGAGAGTGGCCTTGGAGCACAGTGATGAGAGACGTCATGGGGCATTATGGTGACAGTGGTCAAGGAGCATTGTGATGAAAGTGTTCATGGAGCAACGCGATTATCGGGACAATGGAGCATTGTGAATACAAAGGCCATGGAACATTGAGATAACAGAGTTCATGGAGCATTGTGATGACAAGGGTCTTGGGAGCTACTGATGACACGTTTCATACAGCATTGAGATGACAAGGGCCAAGGCGAATTGTGATGACACGTGTCATGGGGCATTGTGATGACATTGGTCATCTTGCATTGTGATGAGAGTGGTCATGTAGAATTTTGATTAAAGGTATCATGGAGCACTGTGATGACAAAGGCCAAGGAACATTGTGATGACAAGAGTATGGAGCATTGTGATTACAGGGACCATGGAGCATTGTGATGACAACGGCATGGAGCACTGTGATGACATTGGTCATTGAGCTTTGTGATTACAAAGACCATGAGGCATTGTGATGACAGGGGCCTTGGAGCATTGTGATGACAATGGTCATCAAGCATTGTGATGACAGGGGTCATAGAGCATTGTGATGAGAAAGACCATGGAGCATGGTGATGACAGAGGCCATGGAACATTGTGATGACCAGGCCATGTACCATTGTGATGACAAGGGCAGGGAACCTTGTGGTGTCCGGGGTCATGGAGCATTTTGATGACAACTTTCATGGAACGTTGTGATGACAGGGGTCATGGAGCATTGTTATGAAAGTTGTCCTGGAGCATTGTGATGACAGCGGTCACAGAGGATTGGGATGAAATGTATCATGCAGCATTGCGATGACAAGTGTCAGGGATCATTTTGATGACAGGGGTCATGGAACATTCTGATAACAAGTTTCATCAAGCATTTTGATGACAGGGGTCATGGAGCATTGTGTTGACACGGGCATGGAGCATTGTAATGATAGGATATCTGGAGCATTGTGATGAAAAGGGGATGGAGCATTTTGATGACAGGGTCCAAGGAGCATTGTGCTGACAATGGCATGGAGCATTGTGATGAAAAGGGTACTGGAGCACTCTGAGGAAAGGAATCATGGATCATTGTGATGCCAGGGGTCATGGAGCTTTGTGAGGACACGGGTCATGGAGCATTGTGATGACACGGTCAAGGAACATTGTGATGACAAGAAATCTGGAGCATTGTGATGAAAGGGCACGGAGCATTGTGATGAAAGGTGACAAGTAGCATTGTGATGATATGGGCAGAGAACTTTGTGATGACAGGTGTCATGGAGCATTGTGATGAAAAGTGTCATGGAACATTGTACTGACAGGGATCATGGAGCTTTTTGGTAAGGGAGCCCTTGGAGATTGTTGGTGGCAGGCGTCATGGGGCATTGTGATGACAGCGGTCTTGGAGCATTGTGATGAAAGGGGTCATGGAGCACTGTGATTACAGGGGCCATGGAGCATTGTGAATACAAAGGCTATGGAGCATTGAGATGACAGGGTTCATGGAGCATTGTGATGAAAGTGATCATGGATCATTGTGATGACAAGTGTCCTGAAACCTTGTGATGACACGGTTCATGGAGCATTGTTATGACAAGGACCATGGCGAATTGTGATGACATCTGAAATGGGGCATTGTGATGACAGTGGTCATGTAGAATTGTGATGAAAGGTATCAAGGAGCACTGTGATGACAGGGGCCATGGAACATTGTGATGACAAAGGCCATGGAGCATTGTGATGACAAGTGTCATGGGACATTTTGATGACATTGGCATGGAACATTATGATGACAAGAGTTCTGGAGAATTTTGATGACAAGGGCATGGAGCATTGTGATGACAGGGCCCATGGAGCATTGTGACGAAGAGGGCAGGGAACATTGTGATGACTGGGTTCATGGAGCACTGTGATGAAAGGGGCCATGGAGCATTGAGATGACAGGCGTCTTGAGGTATGGTGATGACAGTGGTCATGGAGCATTGTGATGAAAGAGATCATGGAGCAATATGATAAGAGGGGACATGGAGCATTGTGATGACAGGTGTATTGGAGCATTGTGATGAAAATATTAATGGATCATTGTGATGACATGTGTCCTGGAACACTGTGATGACACGTTTCATCGAGTATTGTGATGACAAGGGTCATAGCGAATTGTGATAACAGGTGTCATGGGGCATTGTGATGACATTGATCATCTAGGAATTGTGATGAAAGGTATCATGGAGCACTGTGATGACTGGGGGCATGAAGCATTGTTATGAAAATTGTCCTGGATTATTGTGATGACAGCAGTCATGGAGAATTGGGATGACAGGGATTATGCAGCATTGTGTTAACATGGGTATGGACTATTGTGATGACAATGGTCATGGAGCATTATGATGAAAGTTTTCATGGAATATCGTGATGAAAGGTGCCTGGGAGCATTGTGACGATAAAGGCCATGGAGCATTGTGATGACAAGTGTCATGGAGCATTGTAATGAAAGCTTTCATTGTGCACTGTGATGACAAGGGGGATGGAGTATTGTGATGAAACTGGTCCTGGAACATTGTGATAACAAAAGCCATGGAGCATTGTGATGACAGGCATCATGGAGAATTGTGAAGAAAGGGGCCATGGGGAATTGTAATGACAATAGAGAAATGTGATGAAAATGGTCAGCGAGCATAGTGATTAAAGTGGTCATTGAGAATTGTGATGAAAAGTGACATAGAGCATTGTGATGACAAAGGTCATGGAGAACTGTGATGACCAGGGTCATGTAGCATTGTGATGACACGTTCATGGAACATTGTGATGACAAGAATTCTGGAGCATTGTGATGACAAGGGCCATGGAGCATTGGGATGCCACGGTCATGGAACATTGTGATGACAAAATTCTGGAGCTTTGTGAGGAAAAAGGCATGGAGCATTGTGATTATAGGGGACATGGAGCATTTTGATGACATGGGCAGGGAACACTGTGATGACAGGTGTTATGGAGCAATGGGATGACAAGTGTCATGGAGCACTGTGATGAGAGGGGCCTTGGAGAATTGTGATGACAGGCGTCATGAGGCATTGAGATGGCAGTGGTCATGGAGCATTATGATGAAAGGTGTTATGGAGCACTGTGATTACAGGGGCCATGGAGCATTGTGAATACAAAGGCCATGGAGCATTGAGATGACAGTGGTCATGGAGCATTGTGATGAAAGTGGTAATGGATCATTGTGAGGACAAGTGTCCTGGGACCCTGTGATGACATGGTTCATGGAGCATTGTGATGACAATGGTCATGGCGAATTGTGATGACAATGTCATGGGGCATTGTGATGGCAGTGGTCATCTAGAAATGTGATTAAAGTTATTATGGAGCACAGGAATGAGAGGGGCCATGGAGCATTGTGATGACAAGTCTCATGGAGCATTGTGATGACAGGTGTCATGGAGCATCGTGATGACAAATGCCATTGAGAATTGTGATCAGAGGTGACATTGGGCATTGGGATGAAAGGGGTCATGGAGTACTGGGAGTACAGGGGCCATGGAGCCTTGTGATAACAAGTGACATGGAGAATAGTGATGACAGGCATCATAGAGCATTGTGATGACAAGTGCCATTTAACATTTTGATGACAGGGGTCATCAGGCACTGTGTTGACGGGGGTCACGGAGCATTGTGATGACAAAGGCCATAGAGCATTGTGATGAGAGGGGTCATGGAGCATTGTGATGACATGGGCCATGGAGCATTGTGAGGACAAGATTCATGGAGCATTGTGATGACACGGGTATGAAGCATGGTGATGACAACAGACCTGGAGCATTGTGATGACAAGGGCATGGAGCATTGTGATTACAGGAGACTTGGGTCATTGTGATGAAATTGGCAGGGATCATTGTGATTAGAGGGATCATGGAGCATTGTGATGACAAGTGTCATGCAATATTGTGCTGACACAGATCATGGAGCATTTTGATGAGAGTGGCCTTGGAGCACAGTGATGAGAGACGTCATGGGGCATTATGGTGACAGTGGTCAAGGAGCATTGTGATGAAAGTGTTCATGGAGCAACGCGATTATCGGGACAATGGAGCATTGTGAATACAAAGGCCATGGAACATTGAGATAACAGAGTTCATGGAGCATTGTGATGACAAGGGTCTTGGGAGCTACTGATGACACGTTTCATACAGCATTGAGATGACAAGGGCCAAGGCGAATTGTGATGACACGTGTCATGGGGCATTGTGATGACATTGGTCATCTTGCATTGTGATGAGAGTGGTCATGTAGAATTTTGATTAAAGGTATCATGGAGCACTGTGATGACAAAGGCCAAGGAACATTGTGATGACAAGAGTATGGAGCATTGTGATTACAGGGACCATGGAGCATTGTGATGACAACGGCATGGAGCACTGTGATGACATTGGTCATTGAGCTTTGTGATTACAAAGACCATGAGGCATTGTGATGACAGGGGCCTTGGAGCATTGTGATGACAATGGTCATCAAGCATTGTGATGACAGGGGTCATAGAGCATTGTGATGAGAAAGACCATGGAGCATGGTGATGACAGAGGCCATGGAACATTGTGATGACCAGGCCATGTACCATTGTGATGACAAGGGCAGGGAACCTTGTGGTGTCCGGGGTCATGGAGCATTTTGATGACAACTTTCATGGAACGTTGTGATGACAGGGGTCATGGAGCATTGTTATGAAAGTTGTCCTGGAGCATTGTGATGACAGCGGTCACAGAGGATTGGGATGAAATGTATCATGCAGCATTGCGATGACAAGTGTCAGGGATCATTTTGATGACAGGGGTCATGGAACATTCTGATAACAAGTTTCATCAAGCATTTTGATGACAGGGGTCATGGAGCATTGTGTTGACACGGGCATGGAGCATTGTAATGATAGGATATCTGGAGCATTGTGATGAAAAGGGGATGGAGCATTTTGATGACAGGGTCCAAGGAGCATTGTGCTGACAATGGCATGGAGCATTGTGATGAAAAGGGTACTGGAGCACTCTGAGGAAAGGAATCATGGATCATTGTGATGCCAGGGGTCATGGAGCTTTGTGAGGACACGGGTCATGGAGCATTGTGATGACACGGTCAAGGAACATTGTGATGACAAGAAATCTGGAGCATTGTGATGAAAGGGCACGGAGCATTGTGATGAAAGGTGACAAGTAGCATTGTGATGATATGGGCAGAGAACTTTGTGATGACAGGTGTCATGGAGCATTGTGATGAAAAGTGTCATGGAACATTGTACTGACAGGGATCATGGAGCTTTTTGGTAAGGGAGCCCTTGGAGATTGTTGGTGGCAGGCGTCATGGGGCATTGTGATGACAGCGGTCTTGGAGCATTGTGATGAAAGGGGTCATGGAGCACTGTGATTACAGGGGCCATGGAGCATTGTGAATACAAAGGCTATGGAGCATTGAGATGACAGGGTTCATGGAGCATTGTGATGAAAGTGATCATGGATCATTGTGATGACAAGTGTCCTGAAACCTTGTGATGACACGGTTCATGGAGCATTGTTATGACAAGGACCATGGCGAATTGTGATGACATCTGAAATGGGGCATTGTGATGACAGTGGTCATGTAGAATTGTGATGAAAGGTATCAAGGAGCACTGTGATGACAGGGGCCATGGAACATTGTGATGACAAAGGCCATGGAGCATTGTGATGACAAGTGTCATGGGACATTTTGATGACATTGGCATGGAACATTATGATGACAAGAGTTCTGGAGAATTTTGATGACAAGGGCATGGAGCATTGTGATGACAGGGCCCATGGAGCATTGTGACGAAGAAGGCAGGGAACATTGTGATGACTGGGTTCATGGAGCACTGTGATGAAAGGGGCCATGGAGCATTGAGATGACAGGCGTCTTGAGGTATGGTGATGACAGTGGTCATGGAGCATTGTGATGAAAGAGATCATGGAGCAATATGATAAGAGGGGACATGGAGCATTGTGATGACAGGTGTATTGGAGCATTGTGATGAAAATATTAATGGATCATTGTGATGACATGTGTCCTGGAACACTGTGATGACACGGTTCATCGAGTATTGTGATGACAAGGGTCATAGCGAATTGTGATAACAGGTGTCATGGGGCATTGTGATGACATTGATCATCTAGGAATTGTGATGAAAGGTATCATGGAGCACTGTGATGACTGGGGGCATGAAGCATTGTTATGAAAATTGTCCTGGATTATTGTGATGACAGCAGTCATGGAGAATTGGGATGACAGGGATTATGCAGCATTGTGTTAACATGGGTATGGACTATTGTGATGACAATGGTCATGGAGCATTATGATGAAAGTTTTCATGGAATATCGTGATGAAAGGTGCCTGGGAGCATTGTGACGATAAAGGCCATGGAGCATTGTGATGACAAGTGTCATGGAGCATTGTAATGAAAGCTTTCATTGTGCACTGTGATGACAAGGGGGATGGAGTATTGTGATGAAACTGGTCCTGGAACATTGTGATAACAAAAGCCATGGAGCATTGTGATGACAGGCATCATGGAGAATTGTGAAGAAAGGGGCCATGGGGAATTGTAATGACAATAGAGAAATGTGATGAAAATGGTCAGCGAGCATAGTGATTAAAGTGGTCATTGAGAATTGTGATGAAAAGTGACATAGAGCATTGTGATGACAAAGGTCATGGAGAACTGTGATGACCAGGGTCATGTAGCATTGTGATGACACGTTCATGGAACATTGTGATGACAAGAATTCTGGAGCATTGTGATGACAAGGGCCATGGAGCATTGGGATGCCACGGTCATGGAACATTGTGATGACAAAATTCTGGAGCTTTGTGAGGAAAAAGGCATGGAGCATTGTGATTATAGGGGACATGGAGCATTTTGATGACATGGGCAGGGAACACTGTGATGACAGGTGTTATGGAGCAATGGGATGACAAGTGTCATGGAGCACTGTGATGAGAGGGGCCTTGGAGAATTGTGATGACAGGCGTCATGAGGCATTGAGATGGCAGTGGTCATGGAGCATTATGATGAAAGGTGTTATGGAGCACTGTGATTACAGGGGCCATGGAGCATTGTGAATACAAAGGCCATGGAGCATTGAGATGACAGTGGTCATGGAGCATTGTGATGAAAGTGGTAATGGATCATTGTGAGGACAAGTGTCCTGGGACCCTGTGATGACATGGTTCATGGAGCATTGTGATGACAATGGTCATGGCGAATTGTGATGACAATGTCATGGGGCATTGTGATGGCAGTGGTCATCTAGAAATGTGATTAAAGTTATTATGGAGCACAGGAATGAGAGGGGCCATGGAGCATTGTGATGACAAGTCTCATGGAGCATTGTGATGACAGGTGTCATGGAGCATCGTGATGACAAATGCCATTGAGAATTGTGATCAGAGGTGACATTGGGCATTGGGATGAAAGGGGTCATGGAGTACTGGGAGTACAGGGGCCATGGAGCCTTGTGATAACAAGTGACATGGAGAATAGTGATGACAGGCATCATAGAGCATTGTGATGACAAGTGCCATTTAACATTTTGATGACAGGGGTCATCAGGCACTGTGTTGACGGGGGTCACGGAGCATTGTGATGACAAAGGCCATAGAGCATTGTGATGAGAGGGGTCATGGAGCATTGTGATGACATGGGCCATGGAGCATTGTGAGGACAAGATTCATGGAGCATTGTGATGACACGGGTATGAAGCATGGTGATGACAACAGACCTGGAGCATTGTGATGACAAGGGCATGGAGCATTGTGATTACAGGAGACTTGGGTCATTGTGATGAAATTGGCAGGGATCATTGTGATTAGAGGGATCATGGAGCATTGTGATGACAAGTGTCATGCAATATTGTGCTGACACAGATCATGGAGCATTTTGATGAGAGTGGCCTTGGAGCACAGTGATGAGAGACGTCATGGGGCATTATGGTGACAGTGGTCAAGGAGCATTGTGATGAAAGTGTTCATGGAGCAACGCGATTATCGGGACAATGGAGCATTGTGAATACAAAGGCCATGGAACATTGAGATAACAGAGTTCATGGAGCATTGTGATGACAAGGGTCTTGGGAGCTACTGATGACACGTTTCATACAGCATTGAGATGACAAGGGCCAAGGCGAATTGTGATGACACGTGTCATGGGGCATTGTGATGACATTGGTCATCTTGCATTGTGATGAGAGTGGTCATGTAGAATTTTGATTAAAGGTATCATGGAGCACTGTGATGACAAAGGCCAAGGAACATTGTGATGACAAGAGTATGGAGCATTGTGATTACAGGGACCATGGAGCATTGTGATGACAACGGCATGGAGCACTGTGATGACATTGGTCATTGAGCTTTGTGATTACAAAGACCATGAGGCATTGTGATGACAGGGGCCTTGGAGCATTGTGATGACAATGGTCATCAAGCATTGTGATGACAGGGGTCATAGAGCATTGTGATGAGAAAGACCATGGAGCATGGTGATGACAGAGGCCATGGAACATTGTGATGACCAGGCCATGTACCATTGTGATGACAAGGGCAGGGAACCTTGTGGTGTCCGGGGTCATGGAGCATTTTGATGACAACTTTCATGGAACGTTGTGATGACAGGGGTCATGGAGCATTGTTATGAAAGTTGTCCTGGAGCATTGTGATGACAGCGGTCACAGAGGATTGGGATGAAATGTATCATGCAGCATTGCGATGACAAGTGTCAGGGATCATTTTGATGACAGGGGTCATGGAACATTCTGATAACAAGTTTCATCAAGCATTTTGATGACAGGGGTCATGGAGCATTGTGTTGACACGGGCATGGAGCATTGTAATGATAGGATATCTGGAGCATTGTGATGAAAAGGGGATGGAGCATTTTGATGACAGGGTCCAAGGAGCATTGTGCTGACAATGGCATGGAGCATTGTGATGAAAAGGGTACTGGAGCACTCTGAGGAAAGGAATCATGGATCATTGTGATGCCAGGGGTCATGGAGCTTTGTGAGGACACGGGTCATGGAGCATTGTGATGACACGGTCAAGGAACATTGTGATGACAAGAAATCTGGAGCATTGTGATGAAAGGGCACGGAGCATTGTGATGAAAGGTGACAAGTAGCATTGTGATGATATGGGCAGAGAACTTTGTGATGACAGGTGTCATGGAGCATTGTGATGAAAAGTGTCATGGAACATTGTACTGACAGGGATCATGGAGCTTTTTGGTAAGGGAGCCCTTGGAGATTGTTGGTGGCAGGCGTCATGGGGCATTGTGATGACAGCGGTCTTGGAGCATTGTGATGAAAGGGGTCATGGAGCACTGTGATTACAGGGGCCATGGAGCATTGTGAATACAAAGGCTATGGAGCATTGAGATGACAGGGTTCATGGAGCATTGTGATGAAAGTGATCATGGATCATTGTGATGACAAGTGTCCTGAAACCTTGTGATGACACGGTTCATGGAGCATTGTTATGACAAGGACCATGGCGAATTGTGATGACATCTGAAATGGGGCATTGTGATGACAGTGGTCATGTAGAATTGTGATGAAAGGTATCAAGGAGCACTGTGATGACAGGGGCCATGGAACATTGTGATGACAAAGGCCATGGAGCATTGTGATGACAAGTGTCATGGGACATTTTGATGACATTGGCATGGAACATTATGATGACAAGAGTTCTGGAGAATTTTGATGACAAGGGCATGGAGCATTGTGATGACAGGGCCCATGGAGCATTGTGACGAAGAGGGCAGGGAACATTGTGATGACTGGGTTCATGGAGCCTTGTGATGAAAGGGGCCATGGAGCACTGAGATGACAGGCGTCTTGAGGTATGGTGATGACAGTGGTCATGGAGCATTGTGATGAAAGAGATCATGGAGCAATATGATAAGAGGGGACATGGAGCATTGTGATGACAGGTGTATTGGAGCATTGTGATGAAAATATTAATGGATCATTGTGATGACATGTGTCCTGGAACACTGTGATGACACGGTTCATCGAGTATTGTGATGACAAGGGTCATAGCGAATTGTGATAACAGGTGTCATGGGGCATTGTGATGACATTGATCATCTAGGAATTGTGATGAAAGGTATCATGGAGCACTGTGATGACTGGGGGCATGAAGCATTGTTATGAAAATTGTCCTGGATTATTGTGATGACAGCAGTCATGGAGAATTGGGATGACAGGGATTATGCAGCATTGTGTTAACATGGGTATGGACTATTGTGATGACAATGGTCATGGAGCATTATGATGAAAGTTTTCATGGAATATCGTGATGAAAGGTGCCTGGGAGCATTGTGACGATAAAGGCCATGGAGCATTGTGATGACAAGTGTCATGGAGCATTGTAATGAAAGCTTTCATTGTGCACTGTGATGACAAGGGGGATGGAGTATTGTGATGAAACTGGTCCTGGAACATTGTGATAACAAAAGCCATGGAGCATTGTGATGACAGGCATCATGGAGAATTGTGAAGAAAGGGGCCATGGGGAATTGTAATGACAATAGAGAAATGTGATGAAAATGGTCAGCGAGCATAGTGATTAAAGTGGTCATTGAGAATTGTGATGAAAAGTGACATAGAGCATTGTGATGACAAAGGTCATGGAGAACTGTGATGACCAGGGTCATGTAGCATTGTGATGACACGTTCATGGAACATTGTGATGACAAGAATTCTGGAGCATTGTGATGACAAGGGCCATGGAGCATTGGGATGCCACGGTCATGGAACATTGTGATGACAAAATTCTGGAGCTTTGTGAGGAAAAAGGCATGGAGCATTGTGATTATAGGGGACATGGAGCATTTTGATGACATGGGCAGGGAACACTGTGATGACAGGTGTTATGGAGCAATGGGATGACAAGTGTCATGGAGCACTGTGATGAGAGGGGCCTTGGAGAATTGTGATGACAGGCGTCATGAGGCATTGAGATGGCAGTGGTCATGGAGCATTATGATGAAAGGTGTTATGGAGCACTGTGATTACAGGGGCCATGGAGCATTGTGAATACAAAGGCCATGGAGCATTGAGATGACAGTGGTCATGGAGCATTGTGATGAAAGTGGTAATGGATCATTGTGAGGACAAGTGTCCTGGGACCCTGTGATGACATGGTTCATGGAGCATTGTGATGACAATGGTCATGGCGAATTGTGATGACAATGTCATGGGGCATTGTGATGGCAGTGGTCATCTAGAAATGTGATTAAAGTTATTATGGAGCACAGGAATGAGAGGGGCCATGGAGCATTGTGATGACAAGTCTCATGGAGCATTGTGATGACAGGTGTCATGGAGCATCGTGATGACAAATGCCATTGAGAATTGTGATCAGAGGTGACATTGGGCATTGGGATGAAAGGGGTCATGGAGTACTGGGAGTACAGGGGCCATGGAGCCTTGTGATAACAAGTGACATGGAGAATAGTGATGACAGGCATCATAGAGCATTGTGATGACAAGTGCCATTTAACATTTTGATGACAGGGGTCATCAGGCACTGTGTTGACGGGGGTCACGGAGCATTGTGATGACAAAGGCCATAGAGCATTGTGATGAGAGGGGTCATGGAGCATTGTGATGACATGGGCCATGGAGCATTGTGAGGACAAGATTCATGGAGCATTGTGATGACACGGGTATGAAGCATGGTGATGACAACAGACCTGGAGCATTGTGATGACAAGGGCATGGAGCATTGTGATTACAGGAGACTTGGGTCATTGTGATGAAATTGGCAGGGATCATTGTGATTAGAGGGATCATGGAGCATTGTGATGACAAGTGTCATGCAATATTGTGCTGACACAGATCATGGAGCATTTTGATGAGAGTGGCCTTGGAGCACAGTGATGAGAGACGTCATGGGGCATTATGGTGAGAGTGGTCAAGGAGCATTGTGATGAAAGTGTTCATGGAGCAACGCGATTATCGGGACAATGGAGCATTGTGAATACAAAGGCCATGGAACATTGAGATAACAGAGTTCATGGAGCATTGTGATGACAAGGGTCTTGGGAGCTACTGATGACACGTTTCATACAGCATTGAGATGACAAGGGCCAAGGCGAATTGTGATGACACGTGTCATGGGGCATTGTGATGACATTGGTCATCTTGCATTGTGATGAGAGTGGTCATGTAGAATTTTGATTAAAGGTATCATGGAGCACTGTGATGACAAAGGCCAAGGAACATTGTGATGACAAGAGTATGGAGCATTGTGATTACAGGGACCATGGAGCATTGTGATGACAACGGCATGGAGCGCTGTGATGACATTGGTCATTGAGCTTTGTGATTACAAAGACCATGAGGCATTGTGATGACAGGGGCCTTGGAGCATTGTGATGACAATGGTCATCAAGCATTGTGATGACAGGGGTCATAGAGCATTGTGATGAGAAAGACCATGGAGCATGGTGATGACAGAGGCCATGGAACATTGTGATGACCAGGCCATGTACCATTGTGATGACAAGGGCAGGGAACCTTGTGGTGTCCGGGGTCATGGAGCATTTTGATGACAACTTTCATGGAACGTTGTGATGACAGGGGTCATGGAGCATTGTTATGAAAGTTGTCCTGGAGCATTGTGATGACAGCGGTCACAGAGGATTGGGATGAAATGTATCATGCAGCATTGCGATGACAAGTGTCAGGGATCATTTTGATGACAGGGGTCATGGAACATTCTGATAACAAGTTTCATCAAGCATTTTGATGACAGGGGTCATGGAGCATTGTGTTGACACGGGCATGGAGCATTGTAATGATAGGATATCTGGAGCATTGTGATGAAAAGGGGATGGAGCATTTTGATGACAGGGTCCAAGGAGCATTGTGCTGACAATGGCATGGAGCATTGTGATGAAAAGGGTACTGGAGCACTCTGAGGAAAGGAATCATGGATCATTGTGATGCCAGGGGTCATGGAGCTTTGTGAGGACACGGGTCATGGAGCATTGTGATGACACGGTCAAGGAACATTGTGATGACAAGAAATCTGGAGCATTGTGATGAAAGGGCACGGAGCATTGTGATGAAAGGTGACAAGTAGCATTGTGATGATATGGGCAGAGAACTTTGTGATGACAGGTGTCATGGAGCATTGTGATGAAAAGTGTCATGGAACATTGTACTGACAGGGATCATGGAGCTTTTTGGTAAGGGAGCCCTTGGAGATTGTTGGTGGCAGGCGTCATGGGGCATTGTGATGACAGCGGTCTTGGAGCATTGTGATGAAAGGGGTCATGGAGCACTGTGATTACAGGGGCCATGGAGCATTGTGAATACAAAGGCTATGGAGCATTGAGATGACAGGGTTCATGGAGCATTGTGATGAAAGTGATCATGGATCATTGTGATGACAAGTGTCCTGAAACCTTGTGATGACACGGTTCATGGAGCATTGTTATGACAAGGACCATGGCGAATTGTGATGACATCTGAAATGGGGCATTGTGATGACAGTGGTCATGTAGAATTGTGATGAAAGGTATCAAGGAGCACTGTGATGACAGGGGCCATGGAACATTGTGATGACAAAGGCCATGGAGCATTGTGATGACAAGTGTCATGGGACATTTTGATGACATTGGCATGGAACATTATGATGACAAGAGTTCTGGAGAATTTTGATGACAAGGGCATGGAGCATTGTGATGACAGGGCCCATGGAGCATTGTGACGAAGAGGGCAGGGAACATTGTGATGACTGGGTTCATGGAGCCTTGTGATGAAAGGGGCCATGGAGCACTGAGATGACAGGCGTCTTGAGGTATGGTGATGACAGTGGTCATGGAGCATTGTGATGAAAGAGATCATGGAGCAATATGATAAGAGGGGACATGGAGCATTGTGATGACAGGTGTATTGGAGCATTGTGATGAAAATATTAATGGATCATTGTGATGACATGTGTCCTGGAACACTGTGATGACACGGTTCATCGAGTATTGTGATGACAAGGGTCATAGCGAATTGTGATAACAGGTGTCATGGGGCATTGTGATGACATTGATCATCTAGGAATTGTGATGAAAGGTATCATGGAGCACTGTGATGACTGGGGGCATGAAGCATTGTTATGAAAATTGTCCTGGATTATTGTGATGACAGCAGTCATGGAGAATTGGGATGACAGGGATTATGCAGCATTGTGTTGACATGGGTATGGACTATTGTGATGACAATGGTCATGGAGCAATGTGATGAAAGTTTTCATGGAATATCGTGATGAAAAGTGCCTGGGAGCATTGTGACGATAAAGGCCATGGAGCATTGTGATGACAAGTGTCATGGAGCATTGTAATGAAAGCTTTCATTGTGCACTGTGATGACAAGGGGGATGGAGTATTGTGATGAAACTGGTCCTGGAACATTGTGATAACAAAAGCCATGGAGCATTGTGATGACAGGCATCATGGAGAATTGTGAAGAAAGGGGCCATGGGGAATTGTAATGACAATAGAGAAATGTGATGAAAATGGTCAGCGAGCATAGTGATTAAAGTGGTCATTGAGAATTGTGATGAAAAGTGACATAGAGCATTGTGATGACAAAGGTCATGGAGAACTGTGATGACCAGGGTCATGTAGCATTGTGATGACACGTTCATGGAACATTGTGATGACAAGAATTCTGGAGCATTGTGATGACAAGGGCCATGGAGCATTGGGATGCCACGGTCATGGAACATTGTGATGACAAAATTCTGGAGCTTTGTGAGGAAAAAGGCATGGAGCATTGTGATTATAGGGGACATGGAGCATTT